>NC_086447.1:61281122-61881122 GCF_028390025.1 Pseudophryne corroboree
TGACAGGAAGTGGGTGTTTCTGGGCGTAAACTGGCCGTTTTATGGGAGTGTTTGAAAAAACGCTACCGTTTCTTGGAAAAACGCGGGAGTGGCTGGAGAAACGGAGGAGTGTCTGGGCGAATGCTGGGTGTGTTTGTGACTTCAAACCAGGAACGACAAGCGCTGAACTGATCGCACTGGCAGAGTAAGTCTCGAGCTACTCAGAAACTGCACAGAGAAGTCTTTTCGCAATATTGCGAATCTTTCGTTCGCAATTTTGAGAAGCTAAGATTCACTCCCAGTAGGCGGCGGCTTAGCGTGTGCAATGCTGCTAAAAGCAGCTTGCGAGCGAATAACTCAGAATCACCCCCATGTTGCGTGCCTCAAGGCTTTGCTCTGGAGCAGGGATGTATTTGGTGAGACAACATGGGGGTGATTCCGAGTTGTTCGCTCGCAAGCTGCTTTTAGCAGCATTGCACACTATAAGCCGTTGCCTACTGGGAGTGAATCTTAGCTTCTCAAAATTGCGAACGAAAGATTCGCAATATTGCGAAAAGACTTCTCTGTGCAGTTTCTGAGTAGCTCGAGACTTACTCTGCCAGTGCGATCAGTTCAGTGCTTGTCGTTCCTGGTTTGACGTCACAAACACACCCAGCGTTCGCCCAGACACTCCTCCGTTTCTCCAGCCACTCCCGCGTTTTTCCCAGAAACGGTAGCGTTTTTTCAAACACTCCCATAAAACGGCCAGTTTCCGCCCAGAAACACCCACTTCCTGTCAATCACATTACGATCACCAGAACGAAGAAAAAAACTCGTAATGCCGTGAGTAAAATACCAAACTTCATAGCAAATTTACTTGGTGCAGTCGCAGTGCGAACATTGCGCATGCGCAATAAGCGGAAAGTCGCTGCGATGCGAAGAAAATTACAGAGCGAACAACTCGGAATGACCACCATTATTGACAGAAGACAGGAAGAAAGATTAACACATGACCTTGTTTATTATTAACAGGGTATATTAGTTGATCTAATTATACACAAAATCCATTAACACTTCCTCAACCTAATTCAGTGTTTTGTGGTCAAGTTAGGCGCCAAAAACTGATAATCCAATATAATTCTGCAATGGTGCAATGCAACCTGAAGAGAGAGATACGGGTGCATTTATTTATCCCTGAATATGCAATATTAGCTATAACCATTTAAAGCAAAGTGGGGGTGGAAATTGGTTACAAATCCTTTAAAAGATCGATCCACTGTCTCCTCAGTAACATCACTATCCAACTTTCCTAGCCTGGAAAATGGAATACAGTGATGTGGGTAACACTCAGGAGACCCTTGCAAGTGATATAGTAGCAAGTCAAAGACCCAGGAGATAAACGAGTTAGGGGGTTATGCAGCAAGGATTCTGACTATCATTAAACACACTGATATACACATAAAGGAGATAAGCTTGTCCAAAGTCGATCACCTCAACCACAGCAACCAGCTCATTTATTTAGCCTAAACTACACCCGGTGGTGAGGCCTGCTGTTGACACAAAGGGGAGTGAACATGGAAAAATAGGCACCCCATGCCCAGATTTTTTCCTGTGCAGCCTTTATAGAGTCCATCAGATCCTCCACTTGCCCGTCTGCATGCTTTTCTTTGACTAGGTTCTAAAATAGTTTGTCTACCCTAGCCATAGGTTAGAGTGAAATGCTTTTCAGGCATCTGAAGTCATTGCAAAATCGTATGGTGCCATTTGGTTTTGGAGACTACAGTGATAGGCCGGACCAGTAATAGACAACCTGATACACTTTGGGGACCACATTGGGTGGCTCTTTAACCTTCAAAAGGGATGCTATAATGTACAAATATCACAACAAAGATGGAGGGAAGTTGGGGGTTGTAAGTGACGGCTTGGAGGGCTGCATGCGGGCCCGGCACCGACTGCGACACATCACTTGGCGAGGTCATTTGCTTAAGGATTGCTGAGTTACTTCTAGCAGAATAATTTTATCAGCCGTCTCTTTTACAGCTATTTGTCTAGCTTCAGATATACAATGCTTCAACCATCTCTACATTGTTATTCCTGTTATGGGTATTAGAACATAAATATATATTATTTATAAATATTTAAATTTCTTATATTTTGTATTGACTTTTGGTTTATAAGCAGTAGAACCTTGAAGTTTACAACTCAGTCATACACATTTAATTTGCCATTTTTCTGTACTGATCTCGCTGCTTAAATGCGTCATCTCTGCAATGAATTGTAGTTATAGCCGGTATGTCTAGTCAACTGGAAAAAGTTTAATTTAAAGCCTCGCTGCTTGTTCCCCGCAGGAAGGCGAGTGATTAATTGCAGCCACATGTCTTCAAGGTGACCAACGTCAAGGCCCGTGTCTGTCACGTAGCTGAATGGATTGTGCTGGTGCAGCTCACGGTTTATTTTAATGGTCTTTATGAATGAGAGGAGGTAAAAAAACATGTATTAATAGAAAATAGCATGTAAGCATGGAGAAAAATCAGATCGACGTTGCACCTGCAAAAGAGTATTATTTCTATGTATGTATTTATACCTTTTACACTAATTGTTTCAGCTGATTATTTTTTCTCTAACAACCGGCCCTAACCAATTTGGTGCCCTAGGCAAGATTTTGGCTGGTGCCACTTAGCAGGTAATCCTACCACCAAGCTTAGTGCTTATACAGTATGTGGAAATCAAAAACAACACCTCTTCCCTTACAGCACCCCTCTCCCCTTAGAGCACAGAACCTCTCTCAGCTCACAACAGAGCAACCCTCTCCCCTCACAGCACCCCTCTTCCCTCAAAGCACAGCACCCCTTTCCTCTCACAGCACCACTCTCATCTAACAGCACCCCTGTTCCCTCACAGCATAGCACCTCTCCCCACTTATAGCATACCTCTCCTCCAAGCACAGCACACCTCTCCCCTTACAGCACATCACCCCTCTCCCCTCATAGCACAGCACCACTCTCATCTAACA
The DNA here is from genome assembly GCF_028390025.1 of Pseudophryne corroboree. Lineage (NCBI taxonomy): Eukaryota > Metazoa > Chordata > Amphibia > Anura > Myobatrachidae > Pseudophryne > Pseudophryne corroboree. The sequence goes on from NC_086447.1 coordinate 61,284,094, forward strand.
GCACCCCTGTTCCTTCACAGCACAGCACCTTTCCCCTATCACAGCATACCTCTCCCCTAAGTACAGCATCCCTCTCCATTCACAGCACACCTGTCCTCTCACAGCACAGCATCCCTCTCTCCTCACAACACACCTCCCCCTCACAGCACATTACCCCTCTCCCCTCACAGCACAGTACCCCTCTACCCTCAGAGCAACCCTCACTCATCACACAGTACAGTAGCCCTCACAATAAAGCAAACCTCTCCCCACACAGCACAGCTCTCCCCAGCACAGTGGCCCTCTCCCCTCACAGCACCCCACTTTCTTCACAGCACCCCTCTCCCTTCACAGCACCCCTCTCCCCTTAGATCACAGCACCCGTCTCCCCTCACAGCACACCTCTCCCCTTACAGCACAGCACCCCTCTCCCCTCATAGCACAGCACCCCTCTCCCCTCATAGCACAGCACCCCTTTCCCCTCACAGCACAGCTCTCAATTCACAGAACGGCACCCATGACACAATACAGCACCCCTCACAGCACAGCATCCCTCTCCCCTCACAGCATCCTTATCCCCTCACAGCACAGCACCCCTCTCCCCTCACAGCCCCCTCTCCCCTCACAGCAGACCTCTCCCTTACAACACAGCACCTCTCTTTTCTCACAGCACAGCAACCCTTAACCATCATACAGCACAGCGCTCCTCATCCATCACATTACAGTCACTGGAATACTGACTGTGTATGGCCAGGTGTCTGATTCTCACTGTGACATAAAGTGCACTAGTGTGTTGTGCTGCCTGTAGATTGTAAGTTGTGTGAGGCACAGCATATGCACTTGATGTACGTAAGAGTTATAGCCGCAGCTGCCTCTGCTTATCTCGGCTACTGTGCTGCGCAGTTGGACATAGTTACTACAGCCTGCTGCAGGCGGAGCCGAGAGGATTAACTCATGGGCAGTGGTGTCGAGAGAGGGGGGAGAGGGTACAAATGACCTGGGCCCAGGTCTGATAGAGGGGCCCAGGTCCACGCCTCCTTTGATTAGGCCATGCCCCCTGAAAAGTACTCTCTATTACCCTGGCTGCGAGGCATGCCATGCTTCTGTGAGTGGGTGCTTCTGATGTGCTAGACACGCCCCCCAAAGAGGAGTTGCCATGCCCTCCGCACGCTGTGGTCACACCTCCTCCAGTGGGGCCCAGAAAGTTGTTGTACCGGGGCCCAGAATTTCTCTTGGCTGCCCTGCTGACGGGCTCAACAAAGCCCCTAGGGAGTAGCTGCTACAGCTGGCTACGTGTGGCAGCCCTCCCATGGCCATTAAACTTCAAGTACAGAATGAGATTCTGCGCATGCACAGAAGCTGATTCTGACCACTGCCCGATCAGAGCTGAACTCCGATCCCATTCGTCCGGCCCTGCAAGCAATGTGAGCCAGCCTGGCAGCCTGACTGAGAGGTGCAATGGACCTATCCAGCCACTGCACCCAGGCTTTTCCAGATGCTCCAAGGCATTTACCTATACTGCTTATGCCTAGGGCCAGCTGCAGGAGTAAGAAGAACTTAGGAGGGATTCTGGCAGCAGGGGAAAATAAGAATTTAGTCACCGGTAATTCTATTTCTCGTAGTCCGTAGTGGATGCTGGGAACTCCGTAAGGACCATGGGGAATAGCGGGCTCCGAAGGAGACTGGGCACATCTAAGAAAGAATTAGGACTACCTGGTGTGCACTGGCTCCTCCCTCTATGCCCCTCCACCAGACCTCAGTTAGGAAACTGTGCCCGGAAGAGCTGACACAATAAGGAAAGGATTAGGAATCCCGGGTAAGACTCATACCAGCCACACCAATCACACCGTACAACTCGTGATACTATACCCAGTTAACAGTATGAATAATCAACTGAGCCTCTCAACAGATGGCTCCAAACAATAACCCTTTAGTTAAGCAATAACTATATACAGGTATTGCAGACAACCCGCACTTGGGATGGGCGCCCAGCATCCACTACGGACTACGAGAAATAGAATTACCGGTGAGTAAATTCTTATTTTCTCTGACGTCCTAGTGGATGCTGGGAACTCCGTAAGGACCATGGGGATTATACCAAAGCTCCCAAACGGGCGGGAGAGTGCGGATGACTCTGCAGCACCGAATGAGCAAACTCAAGGTCCTCCTCAGCCAGGGTATCAAACTTGTAGAATTTTGCAAATGTGTTTGAACTAGAGATGAGCGCCTGAAATTTTTCGGGTTTTGTGTTTTGGTTTTGGGTTCGGTTCCGCGGCCGTGTTTTGGGTTCGAACGCGTTTTGGCAAAACCTCACCGAATTTTTTTTGTCGGATTCGGGTGTGTTTTGGATTCGGGTGTTTTTTTCAAAAAACACTAAAAAACAGCTTAAATCATAGAATTTGGGGGTCATTTTGATCCCAAAGTATTATTAACCTCAAAAACCATAATTTACACTCATTTTCAGTCTATTCTGAATACCTCACACCTCACAATATTATTTTTAGTCCTAAAATTTGCACCGAGGTCGCTGTGTGAGTAAGATAAGCGACCCTAGTGGCCGACACAAACACCGGGCCCATCTAGGAGTGGCACTGCAGTGTCACGCAGGATGTCCCTTCCAAAAAACCCTCCCCAAACAGCACATGACGCAAAGAAAAAAAGAGGCGCAATGAGGTAGCTGTGTGAGTAAGATTAGCGACCCTAGTGGCCAACACAAACACCGGGCCCATCTAGGAGTGGCACTGCAGTGTCACGCAGTATGGCCCTTCCAAAAAACCCTCCCCAAACAGCACATGACGCAAAGAAAAAAAGAGGCGCAATGAGGTAGCTGACTGTGTGAGTAAGATTAGCGACCCTAGTGGCCGACACAAACACCGGGCCCATCTAGGAGTGGCACTGCAGTGTCACGCAGGATGTCCCTTCCAAAAAAACCCTCCCCAATCAGCACATGATGCAAAGAAAAAGAAAAGAAAAAAGAGGTGCAAGATGGAATTGTCCTTGGGCCCTCCCACCCACCCTTATGTTGTATAAACAAAACAGGACATGCACACTTTAACCAACCCATCATTTCAGTGACAGGGTCTGCCACACGACTGTGACTGATATGACGGGTTGGTTTGGACCCCCCCCAAAAAAGAAGCAATTAATCTCTCCTTGCACAAACTGGCTCTACAGAGGCAAGATGTCCACCTCATCTTCACCCTCCGATATATCACCGTGTACATCCCCCTCCTCACAGATTATCAATTCGTCCCCACTGGAATCCACCATCTCAGCTCCCTGTGTACTTTGTGGAGGCAATTGCTGCTGGTCAATGTCTCCGCGGAGGAATTGATTATAATTCATTTTAATGAACATCATCTTCTCCACATTTTCTGGATGTAACCTCGTACGCCGATTGCTGACAAGGTGAGCGGCGGCACTAAACACTCTTTCAGAGTACACACTTGTGGGAGGGCAACTTAGGTAGAATAAAGCCAGTTTGTGCAAGGGCCTCCAAATTGCCTCTTTTTCCTGCCAGTATAAGTACGGACTGTGTGACGTGCCTACTTGGATGCGGTCACTCATATAATCCTCCACCATTCTATCAATGTTGAGAGAATCATATGCAGTGACAGTAGACGACATGTCCGTAATCGTTGTCAGGTCCTTCAGTCCGGACCAGATGTCAGCATCAGCAGTCGCTCCAGACTGCCCTGCATCACCGCCAGCGGGTGGGCTCGGAATTCTGAGCCTTTTCCTCGCACCCCCAGTTGCGGGAGAATGTGAAGGAGGAGATGTTGACAGGTCGCGTTCCGCTTGACTTGACAATTTTGTCACCAGCAGGTCTTTCAACCCCAGCAGACCTGTGTCTGCCGGAAAGAGAGATCCAAGGTAGGCTTTAAATCTAGGATCGAGCACGGTGGCCAAAATGTAGTGCTCTGATTTCAACAGATTGACCACCCGTGAATCCTTGTTAAGCGAATTAAGGGCTGCATCCACAAGTCCCACATGCCTAGCGGAATCGCTCCCTTTTAGCTCCTTCTTCAATGCCTCCAGCTTCTTCTGCAAAAGCCTGATGAGGGGAATGACCTGACTCAGGCTGGCAGTGTCTGAACTGACTTCACGTGTGGCAAGTTCAAAGGGCATCAGAACCTTGCACAACGTTGAAATCATTCTCCACTGCACTTGAGACAGGTGCATTCCATCTCCTATATCGTGCTCAATTGTATAGGCTTGAATGGCCTTTTGCTGCTCCTCCAACCTCTGAAGCATATAGAGGGTTGAATTCCACCTCGTTACCACTTCTTGCTTCAGATGATGGCAAGGCAGGTTCAGTAGTTTTTGGTGGTGCTCCAGTCTTCTGTACGTGGTGCCTGTACGCCGAAAGTGTCACGCAATTTTTCTGGCCACCGACAGCATCTCTTGCACGCCCCTGTCGTTTTTTTAAAAAATTCTGCACCACCAAATTCAAGGTATGTGCAAAACATGGGACGTGCTGGAATTTGCCCATATTTAATGCACACACAATATTGCTGGCGTTGTCCGATGCCACAAATCCACAGGAGAGTCCAATTGGGGTAAGCCATTCCGCGATGATCTTCCTCAGTTGCCGTAAGAGGTTTTCAGCTGTGTGCGTATTCTGGAAAGCGGTGATACAAAGCGTAGCCTGCCTAGGAAAGAGTTGGCGTTTGCGAGATGCTGCTACTGGTGCCGCCGCTGCTGTTCTTGCGGCGGGAGTCCATACATCTACCCAGTGGGCTGTCACAGTCATATAGTCCTGACCCTGCCCTGCTCCACTTGTCCACATGTCCGTGGTTAAGTGGACATTGGGTACAACTGCATTTTTTAGGAGACTGGTGAGTCTTTTTCTGACGTCCGTGTACATTCTCGGTATCGCCTGCCTAGAGAAGTGGAACCTAGATGGTATTTGGTAACGGGGGCACACTGCCTCAATAAATTGTCTAGTTCCCTGTGAACTAACGGCGGATACCGGACGCACGTCTAACACCAACATAGTTGTCAAGGACTCAGTTATCCGCTTTGCAGTAGGATGACTGCTGTGATATTTCATCTTCCTCGCAAAGGACTGTTGAACAGTCAATTGCTTACTGGAAGTAGTACAAGTGGGCTTACGACTTCCCCTCTGGGATGACCATCGACTCCCAGCGGCAACAACAGCAGCGCCAGCAGCAGTAGGCGTTACACGCAAGGATGCATCGGAGGAATCCCAGGCAGGAGAGGACTCGTCAGACTTGCCAGTGACATGGCCTGCAGGACTATTGGCATTCCTGGGGAAGGAGGAAATTGACACTGAGGGAGTTGGTGGGGTGGTTTGCGTGAGCTTGGTTACAAGAGGAAGGGATTTACTGGTCAGTGGACTGCTTCCGCTGTCACCCAAATTTTTTGAACTTGTCACTGACTTATTATGAATGCGCTGCAGGTGACGTATAAGGGAGGATGTTCCGAGGTGGTTAATGTCCTTACCCCTACTTATTACAGCTTGACAAAGGGAACACACGGCTTGACACCTGTTGTCCGCATTTCTGGTGAAATACCTCCACACCGAAGAGCTGATTTTTTTTGTATTTTCACCTGGCATGTCAACGGCCATATTCCTCCCACGGACAACAGGTGTCTCCCCGGGTGCCTGACTTAAACAAACCACCTCACCATCAGAATCCTCCTGGTCAATTTCCTCCCCAGCGCCAGCAACACCCATATCCTCCTCATCCTGGTGTACTTCAACACTGACATCTTCAATCTGACTATCAGGAACTGGACTGCGGGTGCTCCTTCCAGCACTTGCAGGGGGCGTGCAAATGGTGGAAGGCGCATGCTCTTCACGTCCAGTGTTGGGAAGGTCAGGCATCGCAACCGACACAATTGGACTCTCCTTGTGGATTTGGGATTTCAAAGAACGCACAGTTCTTTGCGGTGCTTTTGCCAGCTTGAGTCTTTTCAGTTTTCTAGCGAGAGGCTGAGTGCTTCCATCCTCATGTGAAGCTGAACCACTAGCCATGAACATAGGCCAGGGCCTCAGCCGTTCCTTGCCACTCCGTGTGGTAAATGGCATATTGGCAAGTTTACGCTTCTCCTCCGACAATTTTATTTTAGGTTTTGGAGTCCTTTTTTTACTGATATTTGGTGTTTTGGTTTTGACATGCTCTGTACTATGCCATTGGGCATCGGCCTTGGCAGACGACGTTGCTGGCATTTCATCGTCTCGGCCATGACTAGTGGCAGCAGCTTCAGCACGAGGTGGAAGTGGATCTTGATCTTTCCCTAATTTTGGAACCTCAACATTTTTGTTCTCCATATTTTAATAGGCACAACTAAAAGGCACCTCAGGTAAACAATGGAGATGGATGGATTGGATACTAGTATACAATTATGGACGGGCTGCCGAGTGCCGACACAGAGGTAGCCACAGCCATGAACTACCGCACTGTACTGTGTCTGCTGCTAATATATAGACTGGTTGATAAAGAGATAGTATACTCGTAACTAGTATGTATGTATAAAGAAAGAAAAAAAAACCACGGTTAGGTGGTATATACAATTATGGACGGGCTGCCGAGTGCCGACACAGAGGTAGCCACAGCCGTGAACTACCGCACTGTACTGTGTCTGCTGCTAATATATAGACTGGTTGATAAAGAGATAGTATACTCGTAACTAGTATGTATGTATAAAGAAAGAAAAAAAAACCACGGTTAGGTGGTATATACAATTATGGACGGGCTGCCGAGTGCCGACACAGAGGTAGCCACAGCCGTGAACTACCGCACTGTACTGTGTCTGCTGCTAATATATAGACTGGTTGATAAAGAGATAGTATACTCGTAACTAGTATGTATGTATAAAGAAAGAAAAAAAAACCACGGTTAGGTGGTATATACAATTATGGACGGGCTGCCGAGTGCCGACACAGAGGTAGCCACAGCCGTGAACTACCGCACTGTACTGTGTCTGCTGCTAATATATAGACTGGTTGATAAAGAGATAGTATACTCGTAACTAGTATGTATGTATAAAGAAAGAAAAAAAAACCACGGTTAGGTGGTATATACAATTATGGACGGGCTGCCGAGTGCCGACACAGAGGTAGCCACAGCCGTGAACTACCGCACTGTACTGTGTCTGCTGCTAATATAGACTGGTTGATAAAGAGATAGTATACTACTAATATTATATACTGGTGGTCAGGTCACTGGTCACTAGTCACACTGGCAGTGGCACTCCTGCAGCAAAAGTGTGCACTGTTTAATTTTAATATAATATTATGTACTCCTGGCTCCTGCTATAACCTATAACTGGCACTGCAGTAGTGCTCCCCAGTCTCCCCCACAATTATAAGCTGTGTGAGCTGAGCAGTCAGACAGATATATAATATATATAGATGATGCAGCACACTGGCCTGAGCCTGAGCAGTGCACACAGATATGGTATGTGACTGACTGAGTCACTGTGTGTATCGCTTTTTTCAGGCAGAGAACGGATATATTAAATAAACTGCACTGTGTGTCTGGTGGTCACTCACTATATAATATATTATGTACTCCTGGCTCCTGCTATAACCTATAACTGGCACTGCAGTAGTGCTCCCCAGTCTCCCCCACAATTATAAGCTGTGTGAGCTGAGCAGTCAGACAGATATATAATATTATATATAGATAATAGATGATGCAGCACACTGGCCTGAGCCTGAGCAGTGCACACAGATATGGTATGTGACTGAGTCACTGTGTGCTGTGTATCGCTTTTTTCAGGCAGAGAACGGATTATAAATAAAAGTGGTGGTCACTGGTCACTATCAGCAAAACTCTGCACTGTACACTACTGAGTACTCCTAATGCTCCCCAAAATTAGTAAATCAAGTGTCTAAACGGAGAGGACGCCAGCCACGTCCTCTCCCTATCAATCTCAATGCACGTGTGAAAATGGCGGCGACGCGCGGCTCCTTATATAGAATCCGAGTCTCGCGATAGAATCCGAGCCTCGCGAGAATCCGACAGCGTCATGATGACGTTCGGGCGCGCTCGGGTTAACCGAGCAAGGCGGGAAGATCCGAGTCGCTCGGACCCGTGAAAAAAAACATGAAGTTCTGGCGGGTTCGGATTCAGAGAAACCGAACCCGCTCATCTCTAGTTTGAACCCGACCAAGTAGCAGCTCGGCAAAGTTGTAAAGCCGAGACCCCTCGGGCAGCCACCCAAGAAGAGCCCACTTTCCTCGTGGAATGGACTTTTACAGATTTAGGATGCGGCAGTCCAGCCGCAGAATGTGCAAGTTGAATTGTGCTACAGATCCAGCGAGCAATAGTCTGCTTTGAAGCAGGAGCACCCAGCTTGTTGGGTGCATACAGGATAAATAGCGAGTCAGTCTTCCTGACTCTAGCCATCCTGGAAACATAGATTTTCAGGGCCCTGACTGTTAGGCGCCGTGGTCCGCGATGTCCTCGCGGCCCGGCACCTAGCAACTAGGGACGCCAGGCGTGCGAGCCGCCGGGTCCCTAGCAACGCTGGGACGCCGTGCGCGCTTAGCCGCCGGCTCCCTAGCAACACTGAGCCGCCTGGACCCTAGCAACGGGGACGCCACGGGCGGACCGCGCTCCCCGTTGCAGGATCAATCTAATCAAGTTTAAACACTCACACATTTGTTTTCTGCTCGTGCAGCAAGCCAGCTGCACGGCATGTTTGTTAATCAGGCTCCGAACATCTGATTGGAGGGCTCCCTGCTAAATACCTGCTCAGTGCTTCACACAGACGCCGGTAATAGCTTCCTGCATGCTGTTTTGGTTGCTGAACGTCTGTTCCAGTCCTGCTGTGTCCGGTCATTCCTGTCCTCAGAAGTCCTGTATCTTGGAGTTGTCATCTCATCCCAAGAAGTCGTTTGGTCCCCTGTAATCCTCAACGATCACCAGAGAATATCGAGTGGTGTTCGTGAGTTGCGGCTCTGCCGTGTGTTGCGGCTCAGCCGCTTTATCTTTATATTCTGTTTCGGAGCATTTGCGGAGGGTTCCGCTTCCACAAGTCCTCTCCGGAACTCGGCGGTGCCGGGTAGGAGAGTGGACAAGTGGATATTTTGGTTGTCCATTTCCCTGGCGGTTTTTCCGCACATATTCTAGTTTCCAGTTAGCTTGTAGCCCCTGGCCTGGTTGTTTAGTCAGAGGGCCCCTTGTTATCACCCTGTCTCGGATTTCCCTTTGTCTCCCATTAAGACCTGAGGGGGCATCGGAGTTGGGCAGACATAATCCGCCCTTCAAACGCGGCTGCCATGGGCTCAAGCAACCATAGTCTCGCAGGGGATTTCTGACAGCACGGGCGAGACAACGGAGTTAGGGTGCCAGGGGCTATTTTCCATTCCCGCTCCCTTCCCCAGCATTACGTTCCAGTGCTCCGGTGCTTGCAATAAGATCTCCTCAGACCAGAGTGCTGGAATCATAACATTATTACCGGCCATACCAAAAACTAAAATTAAACAGGGTTTAATTTTTTTCTCATTCAGTTTTTGTTAAAGTTTTTTGGCCTCATGAATCCGACAGGTTTAGGGCCAAATCCTGGCCAGCTCTTAGTCAATCAGATTCAAGAACTTACTCAGATGGTTCAGGATCTTTCTCTTCGGGTGAGGTCGCAGGAAGATCTTTTGCGAGCCTCCCCAAAGGTAGTCCCTGAACCAAAGATGCATTTGCCTGACCGTTTTTCTGGTGATAGAAAAGAATTTTTAAATTTTAAAGAATCCTGTAAACTTTATTTTCGTTTGAGACCTACTTCCTCTGGTACTGAATCTCAGCGGGTTGGGATTATTATTTCTTTACTCCAGGGGGATCCTCAGACCTGGGCATTTGGTTTAAAAGCAGAGGATCCTGCGTTGTTGTCAGTAGACGCTTTCTTTAAGTCTTTAGGGCTCTTGTATGATGACCCAGATAGAGAGGCGTCCGCTGAAAGTCAGCTGCGCGCTCTCAAACAAGGTAGAAATCCTGCAGAGGTTTATTGTACCGAGTTTCGCCGTTGGTCGAACGACTGTGGCTGGAATGACCCAGCCCTGCGCAGTCAGTTTCGCCTCGGTTTATCAGAGTTTATTAAAGACAGTCTCCTCCAGTACCCCGCTCCTGAGACTCTCGATAAACTCATGGAGCTTTCTATAAAGATTGATCGTCGCCTCAGAGAGCGGAGGGCTGAAAGAGGAACATCTGTAAGGTCTAGTCCCTGTGTTTATTCCATTCCAGAGGACGTCGAGGAGCCCATGCAGATGGGTCTCTCCCGGCTGTCTCCTGAGGAAAGAGCCAGAAGGCAAAATTCCGGTCTTTGTTTGTACTGTGGTGGTAAGGGACATTTTGCTCGTAATTGTCCGAACAAGTCGGGAAACGCTTTGACCAGGTGAATTGTGAGGGGGTTCACCTAGGTCTGCAGCTTATCTCCTCGAATAACTCTCTTTTAGTCCCAGGTAAGGTTTCCTTTGGCAGCCTCAGTTCTTTTGTGTCGGCTTTTGTTGACAGTGGAGCTGCAGGAAACTTTATGGATTTAATTTGGGCTAAGGCCTTAGGCATTCCACAGTTACCATTGGATAGGTGTATCACCATGCACGGCTTAGATGGGAGTCCGCTTTCCAATGGGGTAATTACTCACCGTACACCTCCCGTAGTACTTACAGTAGGAGCCTTACATTCCGAAAATATTGTATTCTACCTAACACATTGCCCAGCAGTTCCAGTTGTTCTGGGTCACCCTTGGCTGGCCTTTTTATAATCCCACCATTGATTGGAGGTCCGGGGAGATTTCCCAATGGGGTACATTTTGTGCTAAGGAATGTATTTCGTATCCAGTCAGAGTAGCAGCTATCATTCCAGAGCCGATTCCTGTGGAATACCAGGAGTTTGCCGATGTATTCTCCAAAGGCAATGCGGACATTCTGCCTCCCCATCGGCCTTATGATTGTGCTATTGAGCTAGTTCCAGGTGCCGTATTGCCAAAGGGGAGATTATATGCATTGTCCGGGCCAGAAACTTCGGCCATGAATGATTATGTTCAGGAGAGCTTAGAGAAAGGATTTATTAGACCATCAAAATCTCCTTTAAGTGCAGGTTTTTTCTTTGTGGAGAAAAAGGATGGCTCGCTTAGACCATGCATTGATTTTAGAGCCCTGAATAAGATCTCAGTAAAAAACACCTATCCTTTGCCGTTAATTTCTGTACTTTTTGATCAGTTACGTTCTGCTGTTATTTTTTCCAAAATTGACCTTAGAGGAGCTTACAACCTCATCCGAATTAAATCTGGAGATGAGTGGAAGACGGCTTTCAGCACTCAGTCGGGTCACTACGAATACCTGGTGATGCCGTTCGGCCTGTCTAATGCTCCAGCAGTTTTTCAAGACCTCATTAATGATGTGCTCCGTGACTTCCTAGGGAAATTCGTGGTCGTTTATTTAGACGACATCTTGATTTATTCTGAATAGATGGAACAACATGTTACCCAGGTGCGTCTGGTTCTTCAAAAGTTACGTGAGAATCATTTATATGCCAAGCTGGAGAAGTGTGATTTTCACGTCACGGAAGTATCTTTTTTAGGGTACATAATTTCCCCTCAGGGATTTTCCATGGAACTAAAGAAGCTCCAGGCCATCCTCAATTGGGCGCAACCCACCAATTTAAAAGCAATTCAGCGCTTTTTAGGGTTTGCGAATTATTATAGGAGGTTCATCCATTCTTTTTCTGACCTGGTTGCTCCCATAGTGGCTCTGACAAAGAAAGGAGCGGATCCTACCAACTGGTCGCATGAAGCTGAGTTGTCCTTCCGGGCCTTGAAACAAGCCTTTGTCTCGGCTCCAGTCCTCAGACATCCTAATCCGGAATTGCCCTTTGTTGTGGAGGTTGATGCCTCAGAGGTTGGAGTGGGGGCTGTCCTTTCTCAAAAGGATCCGGAGTCTCTGGAGTTACATCCTTGTGCCTTTATGTCCAGGAAATTCTCCTCCGCTGAATCCAACTATGACGTTGGTAATCGGGAGTTACTGGCGGTAAAGTGGGCTTTCGAGGAGTGGAGGCATTGGCTGGAGGGAGCAAAACATACTATTTCGGTTTTGACTGATCATAAGAACCTGCAATACATTGAATCAGCTAAACGGCTTAATGCCCGGCAAGCACGTTGGGCATTATTTTTTACTCGTTTCAAATTTATAATCACTTTCAGGCCTGGTTTCTTAGAATACTAAAGCTGATGCCCTGTCACATAGCTTTCTTCCGGTTCACAATAGCAATCCTGTTGTTACCCTCATACTTCCATCTTCGGTCATCCGGGCAGGCCTCACACAGGATTTATTTACCCAGTTAAACCAGCTTCAACACCAAGCTCCTAGATTTACTCCTGCTGGTCGTCTTTACGTCCCTGAATTTTTGAGAGCCACTGTTTTAACTGAATTTCATGACAACAAAGTTTCAGGGCATCCGGGAGTCACTAAGACATTGGAGTTAGTCTCTCGCTCAGTATGGTGGCCTAGTCTTTCTAAAGACGTTAAGGAATTTGTTTATTCATGTCAGGTTTGTGCACAGCATAAGGTTCCCCGTTCCTTGCCTATCGGGCAACTTATGCCCTTAACTGTTCCTCTCAGGCCATGGTCTCATATTTCCATGGATTTTGTGGTTGACCTTCCCCTTTCAGCCGGATTCCGAGTCATATGGGTGGTAGTGGACCGTTTTAGTAAAATGGCTCATTTTATTGCTCTTCCTCGATTGCCTTCTGCTCAAGGGTTGGCAGTTTTGTTCCTCCGCCATGTGTTCAGGCATCATGGGTTGCCCACTGATATTGTTTCTGATCGGGGTCCACAATTCATTGCACAATTCTGGAAATGTTTTTGTGCCTCATTAAAGATGAAACTGTCGTTAACATCCGGTTACCACCCACAATCCAACGGGCAAACCGAACGAGTCAACCAGTCATTAAAACAATATTTGCGCTTGTATTCAGCCAAACTCCAGAATGATTGGTCCGAGTTTCTCCCTTTGGCTGAATTTGCTTACAATAATTCTTGTCATTCCTCCACTAAAGAGTCTCCATTCTTTTCAGTTTTTGGTTTTCACCCCAGAGCCAATTCTTTTTTTCATCATTCTCCAGTCTCCTCGTTAACCTTAACCTCCCATCTCAGAGCAATTTGGAAAAAAGTGCACCTTGCTCTCAGAAAAGCGGCCTTCCGAGAGAAGAAATTTTCTGACAGGCTCCGACGTCCTTGCACTTTTAAGGTGGGAGATAAAGTGTGGTTGTCAACTCGTAACATCAGGCTTCGACAATCCTCGGCTAGATTGGGACCCAAATTTATTGGACCGTTTCTTATTATTAAGAAGGTCAACCCAGTTGCCTTTCGGCTACGTTTACCAAGATCCCTTAGGATTGGAAATACTTTTCATTGTTCCCTGTTGAAACAATACGTTTCTTCCAGTAAATTTCCTCGGAGGATCTCTCAGGGTAGATCTCTAGTGGATGTACAGGGACAACAGGAATTCTTGGTAGAGAAAGTTCTTGACTCTAAATTGTCCTGGGGTCGGCTTTATTTTTTAGTGCACTGGAAGGGCTATGGTCCGGAGGAAAGGTCTTGGGTCCTGGACAAGGATCTTCATGTCCCTAGACTCAAGAAAGCATTTTTTCGGGAATTTCCCCAGAAACCTGGCTCTAGGGGTTCGTTGACCCCTCCTCAAGGGGGGGGTACTGTTAGGCGCCGTGGTCCGCGATGTCCTCGCGGCCCGGCACCTAGCAACTAGGGACGCCAGGCGTGCGAGCCGCCGGGTCCCTAGCAACGCCGGGACGCCGTGCGCGCTTAGCCGCCGGCTCCCTAGCAACACTGAGCCGCCTGAACCCTAGCAACGGGGACGCCACGGGCGGACCGCGCTCCCCGTTGCAGGATCAATCTAATCAAGTTTAAACACTCACACATTTGTTTTCTGCTCGTGCAGCAAGCCAGCTGCACGGCATGTTTGTTAATCAGGCTCCGAACATCTGATTGGAGGACTCCCTGCTAAATACCTGCTCAGTGCTTCACACAGACGCCGGTAATAGCTTCCTGCATGCTGTTTTGGTTGCTGAACGTCTGTTCCAGTCCTGCTGTGTCCGGTCATTCCTGTCCTCAGAAGTCCTGTATCTTGGAGTTGTCATCTCATCCCAAGAAGTCGTTTGGTCCCCTGTAATCCTCAACGATCACCAGAGAATATCGAGTGGTGTTCGTGAGTTGCGGCTCTGCCGTGTGTTGCGGCTCAGCCGCTTTATCTTTATATTCTGTTTCGGAGCATTTGCGGAGGGTTCCGCTTCCACAAGTCCTCTCCGGAACTCGGCGGTGCCGGGTAGGAGAGTGGACAAGTGGATATTTTGGTTGTCCTTTTCCCTGGCGGTTTTTCCGCACATATTCTAGTTTCCAGTTAGCTTGTAGCCCCTGGCCTGGTTGTTTAGTCAGAGGGCCCCTTGTTATCACCCTGTCTCGGATTTCCCTTTGTTTCCCATTAAGACCTGAGGGGGCATCGGAGTAGGGCAGACATAATCCGCCCTTCAAACGCGGCTGCCATGGGCTCAAGCAACCATAGTTTCGCAGGGGATTTCTGACAGCACGGGCGAGACAACGGAGTTAGGGTGCCAGGGGCTATTTTCCATTCCCGCTCCCTTCCCCAGCATTACGTTCCAGTGCTCCGGTCCTTGCAATAAGATCTCCTCAGACCAGAGTGCTGGAATCATAACACTGACTACATCTAGCAACTTGGAATCCTCCAAGTCCCGAGTAGCCGCAGGCACCACAATAGAGTGGTTCAAATGAAACGCTGATACCACCTTAGGAAGAAATTGGGGACGAGTCCTCAATTCCGCCCTATCCATATGGAAAATCAGATACGGGCTTTTACAAGACAAAGCCGCCAATTCTGACACACGCCTGGCCGAAGCCAAGGCCAACAGCATGACCACTTTCCACGTGAGATATTTTAGCTCCACGGTTTTAAGTGGCTCAAACCAATGCGACTTTAGGAAATCCAACACCACGTTGAGATCACAAGGTGCCACTGGAGGCACAAAAGGGGGCTGAATATGCAGCACTCCCTTAACAAAAGTCTGAACTTCAGGCCGTGAAGCCAGTTCTTTTTGGAAGAAAATCGACAGAGCCGAAATCTGGACCTTAATGGAACCCAATTTGAGGCCCATAGTCACCCCTGACTGTAGGAAGTGCAGAAAACGACCCAGCTGAAATTTCTCCGTTGGGGCCTTCCTGGCCTCACACCACGCAACATATTTTCGCCATATGCGGTGATAATGTATTGCGGTCAACTCCTTCCTAGCTTTAATCAGCGTAGGGATGACTTCCTCCAGAATGCCCTTTTCCTTCAGGATCCGGTGTTCAACCGCCATGCCGTCAAACGTAGTCGCGGTAAGTCTTGGAACAGACAGGGCCCCTGCTGCAGCAGGTCCTGTCTGAGCGGCAGAGGCCATGGGTCCTCTGAGATCTTTTCTTGAAGTTCTGGGTACCAAGCTCTTCTTGGCCAGTCCGGAACAATGATTATAGTTATTACTCTTCTCCTTCTTATTCTCCTCAGTACCTTGGGTATGAGAGGAAGAGGAGGGAACACATAAACCGACTGGTACACCCACGGTGTCACTAGAGCGTCCACAGCTATCGCCTGAGGGTCCCTTGACCTGGCGCAATATCTTTTTAGCTTTTTATTGAGGCGGGATGCCATCATGTCCACCTGTGGTCGTTCCCACCGGTGTACAAACAGCTTGAAGACTTCTGGATGAAGTCCCCACTCTCCCGGGTGGAGGTTGTGTCTGCTGAGAAAGTCTGCTTCCCAGTTTTCCACTCCCGGAATGAACACTGCTGACAGTGCTATCACGTGATTCTCCGCCCATCGAAGAATCCTTGTGGCTTCTGCCATTGCTATCCTGCATCTTGTGCCGCCCTGTCGATTTTCATGGGCGACAGCCGTGATGTTGTCTGACTGAATCAGCACCGGTTGTTTTTGAAGCAGGGATTCTGTTCTACTCAGGACATTGTAAATGACCCGTAGTTCCAGAATATTTATATGCAAGGAAGTTTTTGTCCTTGGACGTTTTCTTCCCTGAGTGACTGCCCCCCACCCTCGGAGGCTTGCATTCGTGGTCACCAGGACCCAGTCCTGTATGCCGAATCTGCGGCCTTCACGAAGATGAGCACTCTGCAGCCACCACAGCAGAGACACCCTGGCCCTTGGTGACAGGGTGATCCACCGATGCATCTGAAGATGCGATTCGGACCACTTGTCCAAGAGATCCCACTGGAAGATCCACGCATGGAACCTGCCAAAGGGAAACGCTTCGTAAGAGCTACCATCTTTCCCAGGATTCGCGTGCAGTGATGCACCGACACCTGTTTTGGTTGCAGGAGGTCCCTGACCAGAGATGATAATTCCTGGGCCTTCTCCTCCTGGAGAAAAACCTTCTTCTGTTCTGTGTCCAGAATCATACCCAGGAACAGCAGACGCGTCGCGGGAATCAGCTGCGACTTTGGGATATTCAGGATCCAGCCGTGCTGATGCAGCACTTCCCGAGATAGTGCTACGCTGACTAGCAACTGCTCCTTGGACCTCGCCTTTTCAGGAGATCGTCCAAGTACGGGATAATTATAACTCCCTTCTTTCTAAGGAGTATCATCATTTTGGCCATTACCTTGGTAAATACCCTTGGTGCCGTGGACAGACCAAACGGCAACGTCTGGCATTGGTAATGACAGTCCTGTACCACAAACCTGAGGTACTCCTGGTGAGGTGGGTACATGGGGACACCCTCTTCCAGGCTTGTATAACCGCCCTGAGCGATTCCATCTCGAACTTGAACTTCCTTATATAAGTGTTCAAGAATTTTAAATTTAGGATGGGTCTCACCGAACCCTACGGTTTCGGTACCACAACATTGTGGAATAGTAACCCCACCCTTGTTGAAGGGGGGGGGGGGGGGGAGTACCTTGATTATCACCTGCTGGAAGTACAGCTTGTGAATAGCGTCCAGTACTACCTCCCTTTCTTTGGGAGCAGCCGGCAAGGCAGATTTGAGGTAACGGCGAGGGGGAGTGGCCTCTAACTCCAGCTTGTATCCCTGAGATACCACTTGTAGAACCCAGGGATCTACCTGTGAGCGAACCCACTGGTCGCTGAAGTTCCGGAGACGCGCTCCCACCGCACCTGGCTCCGCCTGTGGAGCCCCAGCGTCATGCGGTGGACTTTAGAGGAAGTGGGGGAGGATTTTGGTTCCAGGGAACTGGCTGTCTGGTGCAGCTTTTTCCCTCTTCCCCTGCCTCTGGGCAGAAAGGAAGCGCCTCTGACCCGCTTGCCTTTTTGTGGCCGAAAGGACTGTACCTGATAATACGGTGCTTTCTAAGGCTGTGAGGAAACCTGAGGTAAAAATGTCGACTTCCCAGCTGTTGCTGTGGATACTAGGTCCGAGAGACCCTCCCTAAACAATTCCTCACTCTTATAAGGCAAAACCTCCATGTGCCTTTTAGAATCAGCATCACCTGTCCACTGCTGAGTCCATAATACTCTTCTGGCAGAAATGGACATTGCATTAATTTTAGATGCCAGCCGGCAAATATCCCTCTGTGCATCTCTCATATATAAGACCACGTCTTTAAAATGCTCTATGGTTAGCAAAATAGTATCCCTGTCTAGTATCCATATTATCTGACAGGGTATCGGACCAAGCTGCTGCAGCACTACACACTGAAGCAATTGCAGGTCTCAGTATAATACCTGAGTGTGTATATACAGACTTCAGGATAGCTTCCTGCTTTTATCAGCAGGCTCCTTTAAGGTGGCCGTATCCTGAGACGGCAGTGCCACCTTTTTTGCCAAGCGTGTGAGCGCCTTCTCCACCCTAGGGGACGTCTCCCAACGTAACCTGTCCTTAGGCGGGACAGGGTACGCCATCAGTAACGTTATAGAAATTACTATTTTCTTATCGGGGGAACCTTGTGGATTTTACATTTGTCTCATCGTCGTCTACACTGGAGTCAGACTCCGTGTCGACATCTGTGTCTGCCATCTGAGGTAGCGGGCGTTTTTGAGCCCCTGATGGCTTTTGAGACGCCTGGGCAGGCACGAGCTGAGAAGCCGGCTGTCCCACTGCTGTACGTCATCTAGCCTTTTATGTAAAGGAGTTGACACTGTCGGTTAATACCTTCCACATATCCACCCACTCTGGTGTCGACCCCGCAGGGGGTGACATCACACTTATCGGCACCTGCTCCGCCTCCATATAATCTTCCTCATCAATCATGTCGACACAGCCGTACCGACACACCGCACACACACAGGGAATGCTCTGACTGAGGACAGGACCCCACAAAGTCCTTTGGGGAGACAGAGAGAGAGTATGCCAGCACACACCAGAGCGCTATATAATGCAGGGATTCACACTACACACAGTGATTTTTCCCCTATAGCTGCTATAAATATACTGTTTTCGCCTATATTTAGTGCCCCCCCTCTCTTTTTCACCCTATTGAGCCTGGAAACTGCAGGGGAGAGCCTGGGGAGCTGCCTTCCAGCGGAGCTGTGAGAGGAAATGGCGCCAGTGTGCTGAGGGAGATAGCCCCGCCCCCTCGGCAGACTTCTCCCGCTTTCTTAAGGATATTTTTGGCAGGGGATTTTACACATATATAGTCTTACTGACTATATTATGTGTTTTATGCCAATATAAGGTACTCTTATTGCAGCCCAGGCCGCCCCCCCCCCCCCTCCCAGCGCCCTGCACCCATCAGTGACCGGAGTATGTGGTGTGCATGGGGAGCAATGGCGCACAGCTGCAGTGCTGTGCGCTACCTTAATGAAGACCGGAGTCTTCAGCCGCCGATTTCCTGGACGTTCTTCTTGCTTCTGGCTCTGCAAGGGGGACGGCGGCGCGGCTCCGGGACCGGACGACCGAGGCTGGGCCTGTGTTCGATCTCTCTGGAGCTAATGGTGTCCAGAGCCTAGAAGCCCAAGCTAGCTGCAAGCAGGTAGGTTCGCTTCTCTCCCCTAAGTCCCTCGTAGCAGTGAGTCTGTTGCCAGCAGATCTCACTGAAAATAAAAAACCTAATATATACTTTCTTTCTAGGAGCTCAGGAGAGCCCCTAGTGTGCAACCAGCTCGGCCGGGCACAGAATTCTAACTGAGGTCTGGAGGAGGGGCATAGAGGGAGGAGCCAGTGCACACCAGGTAGTCCTAATTCTTTCTTAGATGTGCCCAGTCTCCTTCGGAGCCCGCTATTCCCCATGGTCCTTACGGAGTTCCCAGCATCCACTAGGACGTCAGAGAAATAGGGGCTTTGGCTGCAGGTGGAAGGAGTGATTCAGACTGCAGGGAGAGGTTCTGTTGTGACCGTGTATGGTCCCGGGGCTGTGGGGATGCCATTATGTCATTGTGGATCCTCCCCGCTTTACAATGCTGTGATTACCGCATTGTCATTGACTGGCTGGACCGCCTGCTTCACTCGGGAAGTGGGTGACGAGGTCAGGCAGCGCGGGACCTCCGGGAGACTTGACCACTCTTCCGGGTGTCTAGGAGTACCACCCTAGATTCGGGAGCCTCCTGGACAATCCAGGAGAGTAAGCCGGTATACTTTGTAGTTTTTCAACATTAACGTGTAAATATAGATGTGGAAGTTCTCTCTTTTTATAGATTAACAGGTAGACGAGCTTAATTGCTGATAAAATGACTCCTTCTAACAGGGTGTGATGGGTGGTATTGCATGTAGTGCAAATACCAGTAAGTGTCAGATGGAAATCCCTTAGCAATCATTCAAAGCAAGTCAGCTCCATAAGGCCTGACCTGTCTGCTCTGTTAACCATAAAGGTCGGATTCTAGATCATTAATATGACCAAATATGTGTAAAGGATTTATGTCAGAGCAGCAGCGCAGTGTAAATCTGTACAGCTCCCCGAGGCAGCACTTATATTCTACTTACATGGAAAAACCCACTTTCTCATACATCCTAGAGGATGCTGGGCAGAGCCGGCCCTAGGTATAGGCAAACTAGGCAATTACCTAGGGCATCTGGTATGCCTAGGGGCATCAGCAGCTTCTGCTGATTAAAATGATATGCGGCATGCCTATATTCTGTGTGTAGCATTTCGTACGCAGATACAGCCACAGTCTCACACAGTATAAAGGCATGCTGTATATCATTTTAATCAGCAGAACCTGCTTGTGCATCCTAGCCACATAGCAATGCAAATAAGATGCATTTTCATAAAAAATAGACACCCGACGTTAGCAGAGCTGCCAGTTGACTCACGCTGGGAACTACATGTGTCATTATGTGTATAAGGGCATTAATAATGTGTAACATATGTGTAAGGGGCACTATGTGTGTCATTATGTGTATAAGGGCACTAATAATGTGCGGCATATGTGTAAGGCCAAATGTGCACACTGTTCTTATATAAATTACAGGGGGTAGGAAAACAAAAAAAAGGACTGCTATGGGTGGGGGGGTGATGGTGCTGGGAAAGGGGTGCAGGGTCAGAGGCGGAACTAGCGGTGGTGCTAGGGGGCACCAGCCAAAATCTTGCCTAGGGCATCATATTGGTTAGGGCCGGCTCTGATGCTGGGGACGCTTCAAGAACCATGGGGTATAGACGGGATCCGCAGGAGACATGGACACACTATAAGACTTTGAATGGGTGTGAACTGGCTCCTCCTTCTATGCCCCTCCTCCAGACTCCAGTTAGATTCTGTGCCCAGTGAGACTGGATGCACACTGAGGAGCTCTCCAGAGTTTCTCAGGAAAATACTTTATTAGGTTTGTTATTTTCAGGGAGCACTGCTGGCTACAGGCTCCCTGCATCGTGGGACTGAGGGGAGAGAGGCAGACCTACTTCTTAAGAGTTCAAGGGCTCTGCTTCTTAGGCTACTGGACACCATTAGCTCCAGAGGGTTCGATCACTTGCTGCGGCAGAAGACGCGTCATGCTCCCACACAGATCACGGCACTGCAGGGTGCAGGGCGCGGGGGAGGGGCGCCCTGGGCAGCATGGATGGACCTCAGACAGCACTGGCATAGAAGTTAACAGTGATCGGGCACTAGTTAAGGGACCCCCGCCAGTATAAAGATTTTGAGCGGGACGGAAGCGCGCCATGTAGTGGGCGGGGCTTAGCCCGCACAGCTCTGACCAGCGCCATTTTTTCTCTTCACAGAAGGATGCAGAGACGCTGGCCCTGACCTCCACACTGTCCAAGTAACAGGGTGCAAAACTCTCTCTCCCTCCCTCACTCACCCCTCTCTCTTATTCTCTCTCTCCCTCTCTCTCTTTCCCCCTTTCTCTCTCTGCCTCCCTCTCTCTCCCCCCTCTCTCTCTTTCTCCCCCCCCTCTCTCTCCCTCACCCACTCCCCCCTCTCTCTCTCTTACTCCCCCTTCTCTCTCTCTCCCTCTCTTCCCCCTTTCTCCCTCCCTCTCTCTCCCCCTTTCTCTCTCTCTCCCCCTCTCTCTCCCTTTCTCTCTCTCACCCTCTCTCTCTCTACCTGCCTCTTTCTTTCTCCCTCTGGTGTCTCTCCCTCACTCCTCCTCTCTCTCTCACCCTCTCTCCCCCCTTCTCTCTCTACCCCCATCTCTCTCTCTTTCTCTCTCGCCAGTTATCACAGCGATAAGAAATTATGTACCACTCGGAGACTTCCGGTTCCGGGACCCATGGAGTGAGTCTCTCAGCGCCGGAGCTCCGTCCTGCCGCCCGCTGCATCTAACCTTTTCAAGGCTGCTACAGCCTCCACACCGCCCAGACTACCTCCGGCGAGACCCGCGATCACTATGGATCGCTTCGTGACGCCCGTAACCGCGGCTCCACAGCCCCCCGCTGGCGCAGCCACGAGGCTGGAGAAGCGCAGCGCGGGCAGCAATATGGCGCCTGGCGCTGGACCTGAACTCACCACTCCTGCCTCCAAGAAAGCCGTGGCGGAGGGTACTGATCATGCAGGCTCACAGGTATGCCGAGATCCGGAGGCCCCTGTAACATATGGGGACGTTGTGGCAGCTATAAAAGCCACTATGGCCCCCCTGCTTTCACAGGCTGTCAGTGATATTACAACACAGCTGCAGCACTTACAGCAGAGAGTCTCACACACTGAATCTCAACTGCATGCTGCAACACATGACATAGAAGGGCTGCACCACTCAGTGAAATCTCTAACTACAGAGAACTATCAGATATGGAATAAGTTAGATGATATGGAAAATCGCTCAAGAAGAAATAATATCAGACTTGTGGGACTGCCGGAATCACTTAAAGGCACGGCGCTGGCTCATTTTGTCCGTGTTACCCTTCCTGCAATTTTAAATATAGAACGGGAATGCAGTGATCTAGTAATTGAGAGAGTACACCGTGTGGGTCCTGTGCCCACCCCCAACAGACCGCGCCCACGTGTGACTTTTTTCCGATGTCTGAACTGCCTTCATAAATTAGCATTCTGGTCCGCATCTCGCAAAATGAGAGATATCCAATGGGAGGGTAACAAGTTTTTCATATTCCAGGACTATTCGGAGGAACTGACCCGGGCCCGCAAAGCTTTTTCCCCCATTTGCACTCAACTTGTTTCAGAGGGTCGCAAGTTTGGCCTGCTCTACCCCGCTCGCTTGCGCATTTATGAGGGTACCTCCCACAAAGATTTTCTATCGCCTGCTGACGCGGTGGCCTACCTCCGTAATATATCCAGAGAAGACATGGACATTTCTGATCTCCCCTCAGCGACAACTTGACCGTGTACTACTGACTATCCCCCTGCGGTCTAGTCATTCATTTTACATGGACTGCCCTGGTTCGTTTTGTTATGGCAACAATTACGCACGGACACTACTGTAGCCGCCGCTACTCCGCAATTGCTCTGCCTGTTCTTAGATTCTGTTTTGACCGATTTTCTATTTCTTTTTGAAATGTTCTTACTTACGTGCTTATTCTACAGATGCAAATTGGGTAACTTTTTATGTTGGCTGGGATATACCCCATTATGCTGAACTTTAATGGTTATATCGCCTTATTCATTACATTAGCCACAGGTCTTCTACTACATGCTGCTCACTGCATCTCGCTTACAACATACTGTTTTTTGGAGCATTTGGTTATATAGATTAATTACTAGGAGTTTCTGGGTGGGATTTGTTTACGTACATCGCGGTGGGGGGGGGGGGCCTCCTCCTTTACTGCTGGTGCACACCACTTAATGCCAGGGTGCGGGACCGCTACCGCTGGTGTTCGCCCATGCTCGTTGACCGGAGGTCACTGGTCACAGAAGTATTGGCTATTTATTGAAGTATCACATTTTCAATTGTATGGCCTGTTATTTACTACTGCTTTCTATTTCTATTTCTTCTTTTCTCCTCTTGTTTTGTCTCTCCCCTCCTCCCTCTTTCCCACCCCCCCTCCTCAGGAAGGTGATTATGTTCATGTCTCTTATGCGGACAGCATACAATTCCTCTGTTTTGCCTTTTCCTCTGAACTATGCCTGATCTGATGGTGGGATCTTGGAATGTCGGGGGCTTTAATTCCCCAGCAAAGAGACGGAAAATACTCCTGTATTTGGGTAAACAGCAAATAGACCTGGCATTCCTCCAAGAAACGCACTTAACTCCAGAGGAAACGGCAAAATTAAATGCACTGAACTGGCGGGTTTTGGGTTTTAGCTCTTTCAATTCTAAGGCTAGAGGGGTTGTTATATTGGTGAAACGTTCTATGCCCACTGAAGTCCTGTCCACTGTTATTGATCCTGAGGGTCGTTATGTGATAATGTCTGTTAAGATTAATGGTAGAGTCTATACACTATGTAACGTCTATGCACCCAATGTTTATTCCAAGAGTTTCTTTCAATCCTTACTCGCCAAATTGACCACCCTTCTCACAGACCCCTTAATACTCTGCGGAGATTTGAACCTTATCTCCTCCTCCTATTTAGACCGATCCCATACACCGACAAGACCTCTTTCATTGCCCAAATTTGGGGTCCCTGTATTAGCTGACAGCCTACAGACGGTAGATATCTGGAGAGCCTTACACCCCACAGAGAAGGAATACACGTGCCTCTCAGCGGCCCACCACACGCTATCTAGGATAGACTATATTTTATTATCCCATTCTCTATTACCGAATGTATCAGATACAGATACGCAAATTGAGGCAATTTCCTTATCGGATCATGCCCTAGTTACTGCAACACTTCATTTTCCAGACGTATCCCCCTCTCCTAGACTGTGGAGATTCCCCTCCTATCTCGCACACTCCCTGAAATTTCAACAAAGATTGGAATCCTCTTGGGAGGCCTTTAACACTAACAATACATCCCACTTGGATGAAGATCCAATTTTATTCTGGATGACTGCAAAATCGGTCCTCCGGGGAGACATCATATCCTACGTCTCAGCCACCAATAAGAAATATGCCTCTCAGTATTTAGAGTTTCAGAGACCCCTGTCGGCAGCCTATCAGCAATACAAATCTTTTCCGACTCCTCAAAATCGCCTCATATACCTCGAAGCCAAAGCACACTTTGATGAATTCATGTCTTCCATGGGTAATAGATATTCATTCTCGGTGAACTATCGGTTCTACAAATTTGGCAATAAAACGGGCAAGTTGTTGACGACACTCCTCACTGGTTCCCGCCCTCCCATGGTAACTCATCCTTTGCATACCCCCGCTGGCACTTTAACTACTAATAATCAGGAGATCTCTGATGTTATGAAATCATTTTACAAGGACTTATATTCCTCTTCCTCAGGCTCCTCCTTTTCCACTCCTCCCACCCAGTCGCCATGGCCCAAGGACTTTTGGGATAATCTTTCTGTTCCCCATCTTCATTCTTCCATGGTATCACCATTGCTAGTTCCTATTTCGTTAGAGGAAGTCCGGAGTGTCATTGGACAGTTTGGCAGGGACAAGGCACCGGGCCCTGATGGCTTTAGTGACGATTTTTATAAAATTCTTCTACCCCGAATAGGAGATACCCTGGTGTCTGTCCTTAATGCGGTTCTGTCCTCTGACACTCTTCCCAAACATTTCAACACTGCCATCCTCAAAGTCCTCCCCAAACCTGGTAGAGACATATCGTACAATTTCGCTGTTAAATCTTGATTACAAGCTACTCACTAAAATCTTAGCTAATCGGATTAAATTATTACTCCCTCATATCATACATAAAGATCAAACTGGGTTCATCTGGGGCAGACACTCGGAGATCAATGTACGGAGAGTACTATCTGCCATTTATGCCTCCTCTTCCTCTTCAACTACTCCTTCCTCTCTTCCAGTTATTCTCTCACTCGACGCGGAAAAAGCGTTTGATATGGTGAACTGGGACCATCTTTTTTCCACGCTCCTACACTTTGGCTTCCCTGCAGATTTTGTAAATCTTTTAAAACTTCTCTACACTGCTCCACAAACCCAGATATCCTGTAATGGAGTTCTCTCTTCCCCCTTTGAGATCCAGAGGGGTACCAGACAGGGCTGCCCTTTATCGCCCTTACTATTTGCAATAGCACTGGAGCCCCTGACGATAGCCTTACGCCAATCGAGTGTAATTAAGGGAATTAAAATTGGAGATGTTGACCTCCGCCTTGCCCTCTTTGCCGATGATATGCTATTATTTGTTTCAGATCCGTCGCCCTCTATCCCAGAGATCCTTGGATTGATACAGGCATTCGGAATTAGGGCGGGGTATAGGATTAATGTGGCTAAGTCAGAACTTTCACCCTTAGGTCCCTCCTCCCGTACCATTTCCACACTTCTCCCGTCTCTTTCATTAAAAATTGCCCACACAAAGATTACATACATAGGGATTCAAATCCCAGCGAACCTTTCCAGACTATATGAGGAAAATTTCACTCCTGTCCTGGCACGTATCACCACACTATTGGATGGTTGGAAATTGTTGCCCCTGTCCCTGTTAGGGAGAATAGCTGTGTTACAGAGTATAGTTTTTCCAAAAATATTTTATCTCATGCAGATGCTCCCAGTCCGCCTTACTAAGCATGACATTCAATATTTACGGAAAGTTATGTCGAGGTTCTTATGGAAAGGCAAAAAAGCATTCATCGCTTTGGATAAATTGATGGCCCCTAAGTCCGCAGGTGGATTCAGTGTTCCTGATTACGCGTCCTACTCAATGGCGTTTTTATTTAGATGTGCTGCTGACTGGCTGTTTGACAGGGAACTCTTTACAGACTCTGCTTTAGATGAGGCACTATTCACTCCTTACTCGCCGGGGGCATTGCTCCTGTCCGAGCCCTCACTGGTCCCGAACCACATCCTCACCAACCCCCTTTTTTGTGATATCTATTAGAACTGGCGCTCTTTACACAAGAAATTTAAATGTGATCCCAAGAAATCCATATGCACTCCGCTATGAGGTAATCCAGCTTTTCCCCCATCTCTCATTAACTCAAATTACCGGCTCTGGAAAGAGAAAGGACTCTCAAACTCTTCCAAAGTATTCGACCCGGGAGGCTCTATGTATTCCTTCTCATCACTACAAGAGAAATTTGACCTACCCCATTCTCATTTTTTCATGTACCTCCAGACACGACACTATTTAGGCTCAGTCAATCACTTGTTTACTAATCCACATGAAGCCCCTCCATCTTCTAACCCACTACTGCTCTCGCTTAATACACATAGAACGGGCCCGACACGCATTAGACAAATATATTCTATTCTGGGGGGCGTGGCCTGGCAGGCAAGCTGGACAGACGTGCCTGTGTCTAGCTCCAGGTGCCTGAGGTGTAAATATAGCCTCAGTCCCCTTATATAGCCCTTAACCTGGCCAATTTGAATCCTGACCACTGTCCTGATCCCCCCTGCACCCTGAGTGTCGAGTCCCGGAGCCGGGGGAGACCTCCTGCCTCCTTGCAGGTTGGGGCCTACACGCCGAGTGGAAGCCGGGGGCTGGATTTATACTGAGACCCCGACCGCAGTGGAAGTGCGCTGCATAGCCGGGCGGAACGACCCTCACCCCGCCAAGAACAGCTCACCCTCCTGAAGTCCCATCCGCAGCCTCCGTGTACGCCGGGAGGCGCTCCGTGCCTGCCCGACGGGACGGGAGACCTGGGGCGCGCGGTGGCTTGCCTCCGTCTGTCGGGACGGAGCTCCGTGGTTGCCGGGGCGACCGCCGCGTATTGCCGGGAGCCGGCGGCCGGCCCTCCTGCCGGGCGAGTGACATCTGAGGCGGCTCTCCTCTGCCGCGCTGGGACCCACGGAGTGCAGTCTGCACTTAAAATAAAAATAATAAAAAAGAGTGCACTGAGCTGCCGGTGGCCATATTGGATCCTGGAATAAGAGCACATTTGTAGCCTCCAGCAGCTGGAAGTGGGGGTGAGGAGCCCTGGTCGTCGGCTGGACCGAGGCTGGGGGGGCTTCGCCTACTAGACCCTGCCTATTGCCCTCGCTGTGCTTCGTCATACAAGTGTGAGGTAATGGGGTATATGTATACCGACTCTGGCACTACATCTCGCCCAGGCTCTATTTAGCTACACCACATCAGCCTATCACAATGGGGGACCAGTCCGTGCGGAGCTGCAGCAAATAAGACCAGGGGGGACCCCTTGGACCCATTATTTAAACTCTGCGAAGACCTCCGCTATTATTCTATGCTTTGTTTCACCTATGATATTTAAGGCTGGAGCTCCATCTACTGGCAGCTTTAATACTTGATTTCGGCTGCATGAAAGAACCTGCTTCCCTCATAATGTGATCCATTGGAACCTGCCCTGAGTCTCGGAACCGCCTATGTCATAATAACCACGCTGTCCTATTCCTGCTACCGGGACTTTTTCTAGCAAAATGATGCAGTGATTCTCTCTCATCGCCCTATACGCACGCATGTTCCATCATGACTAGAGGTAACAAAAAACAACACGGCGCAACTATGAGCCAGAACCTGAAAAAATTTGCCTACTCAGATACTAAATCTCCAGGACAGGAGGCTTCCTCGCAACCCGACGTCTCAGACTCGGAGGACTCCGACCATTCTCCATTGACCCGAAAGGATCTCCATTTACTTTTCCGCGAAATTCAGGAGACAAGGAAATCAGTGCAGGCGGTGCAGGCGGAGGTGCACTCGGCCATTGCCTCTCTTAAAGCTGACGTTACAGATATTGGAGACAGGACGGACCACTTAGAGTCTAAAGTGGACGAAGTGGTCGCTTTTCAACAGGAGGTAGGCGATGACATCCAGAGCCTGAGGCAAGAGATGCGCCTACTCCTGGACCGCCAAGAGGACCAGGATAATCGGGCGCGCCGGAATAACCTTCGCATCCGGGGTATCCCCGAGGACGTTGATATGACATCCCTGCACGACTACCTTAAGAAATTGTTTGTGCACCTGTTGCCTTCAACTCCGCCAGACCAGTTCCTGTTGGATCAAGCCCAACCCAGAGATGTTATCTTGCGATGCCATTATTACTCGGCTAAAGAAGACTTGCTTAAAGAGGCTAGGAAGCTTTCCAAGCTGGATTTCCTGGGACACTCCCTCCAAATATTCCAAGACATTGCTCCTAGCACCCTACTTAAAAGGAAAGAATTCCGACCCATTACCTTGGCTCTCCGTGATAATGGCATCCGCTATAGGTGGGGTTTCCCCTTTCGTATTCTTGTATGGCACCATAACCGCCTCCACTCGGCTGGGGACCTAGACGAAGCTAAAAAACTCCTACGCAACCTGGGTATCTCCCCACCTCCAACCATGCCTGAGTCTCCGCAGCGGACGTGCGAAGCTCCCTCTATGGAGTCGACTGACACTCCAAGACGCTCCCTGAACCGGGACTGGTCACGAGTGCCCTCGGCACGAAAATCCACCTCTGCTGGCCCTAATGTTTGATGCCGTATTTGGCTAAATAATGTTTTATTTTCATATTTTATTGCCTCTATATGTGTCTATTTTGTTGAGATGTGATTCTTCTCTGTTTCCGTTCCTCTACTGCCCCGGCTTCCCACACACCTGGCACAACCAATGTGTCATTTAGCTGTTATCATTGTAACCGGGTGTACGGGGAGAGGATAGGGCTGAAGCTCCCCTTATGGGAAGTGTATCCCTCCGTACTAGAACCCACACCTCTAGTCTTACTGAATGTTGATACTACCTTACGACTACGGATTTGGATATTCACTAATAGTTTACCAATGTCTATTAATATTATCCCCCGTTCAGGGTAATATTTGTTTCAATCTTGCATAGCCACTTTTATATTACTACCTACCCTATTGGATGGCGGGGATTGGGAACAGGAGTTTACTTTTATATTCCTTAATTATAGGTTCCTGGACTCGGGGCACCATGGCGAGTGCCCGCCACCCTTGATGCGCCTGGCCCGGCCGGGCCGCGTCCCCACAGATGGGTCTTATACCCTGGACCGGTCATTGCCACTTAGTGACCCCCTTTGGTTGTTCCCTGACCGGCGCCTTTGGCCAGATGTAGTTTCTTCTGGTCTCCAACATTCCCCTCTTCCCTATCTTTCCCATGTTTTGCTCCCCCTGTTTCTGTGTTTTTTTCTTTTTTTTGTCCAAATGTGTAAAGCTGTTTGCCGATCGTCATATATGCTTATAATGTTCTTGTTCTAGTTTCTCATAGGGTTGCGGTGTCCGGAGGGAGGAGATGAAGCGTTTCGAGACCTGGCTGATCATGGCTCTTAAAGTTTACTCGCACAACGTCAAAGGTTTGAATAGCCCTAACAAACGCACCAAATTATTCCTTTCTCTCAAACAGGCCAAGGGTGACCTGGTTTTTCTACAGGAAACCCACTTTAAGAAATCCCTTCACCCTGACTTAAAATCCAAAGCTTACCCCCTTACATTCCATGCATGTGATACTACATGCAAGAAAAGGGGGGTCTCTACTTTGATAGCTGCCCATCTTACGTTTGAATTGTTGGACAGTCATGCAGACAAATCAGGTAGATGGCTTATTCTTGTTGGAAAACTAAATGATAGCCTATGTACCCTGGTTAATATATACGCCCCAAATCAAAACCAGGCAACATTCTTTAGGAGGCTGAGTACACATTTGACTAGCCTCAGCAGAGGAGAGATCATCATTGCAGGAGATTTTAATGAGGTGCTTGATGCCTCGATGGATAGGACCTCCCCTCCTCTCTCGCTCTTCTAACCATTCCCGCCCGACCTTAGCATCTCTTGCTCTGTTAGATCTTCTGAAACTACACCTGCTATTTGACTCTTTTAGGCTAACCGAACCACTGACCAGGGACTACACTTTCTTTTCCCCTGTACACAAGTCCTACTCTAGGATTGACATGATCCTACTCAGCCGGGATCTATCCTCTAAATTGAAATCTGCTAGTATACTCCCTATGATTTGGTCTGACCATTGCCCGATTACTGCCGATCTCCAATCCATTGCCCCACGCCCTCCTCCCGTTTCCTGGCGTCTGAACGACTCCATACTACATAGCCAGGAAATTATGAACCAGATTAAAAGCTGCCTTGCTGACTATTTTCTTCTCAATGACCTCCCGGAGACTTCTCCAGTTACTCTGTGGGAGGCGCATAAAGCTGTATTACGCGGCCATTTGATTAGCCAGGCAACTAGGTTTAAAAAATCCCAGGAGCTTAGCTTTTTTTCCCTCTCCACTAAACTCCAAGCCCTCGAGCGCCAACATAAACTCTCTCCTACCCCATCTAACCTAGAGCCCCTACTAGCAGCTAGAACTGCTATGTCACTCCATCTGTCGGAACGTACGGCGAAGACTCTTCAGAGACTTAAACAGACCTTCTATGAGAAAGGTGACAAAGCCGATAGAATTCTGGCTACTCGTCTAAGAGGACAAAGATCACGAAATAATATCCTAGCGGTACACACCGAATCGGGTGAGATCACATATGACCCAGGAGGTATAAACAGGGTGTTTCGGGACTATTACACTAAACTCTATAATTTAAACTCCACTACTCCAGATCCCGCCCCCCCCGACACTTTGATCTCAGAATTCTTGCATCGGGCTGATCTCCCCCGACTGTCTGACATCGACTCTGCGGAGCTAAATAGAGATATCACAGAGGAAGAAATAACTGCCGTCCTGAGAAATCTTAAATCTTCTAAAGCCCCGGGCCCTGATGGCTTCTCGGCCTCTTACTATAAAACATTTGCCCCCTTGCTGGTCCCCCACCTCAGGATACTGTTCAACGCTGTACTGCATGGCACCCCATTCCCAAGTAATATGCTAGAGGCTAGAGTCATAGTTATTCACAAAGAGGGCAGAGATCCGCGAGATTGCGCTTATTATCGCCCGATATCCTTATTGAATATAGATGTCAAAATCTACGCAAAGATCTTGGCTACCCGTCTTAATGGTGTGCTTCCTAGTCTGATACATTATGACCAGGTGGGCTTTATCCCGGGCCGCCAGGCCAGGGACAACACTAGAAAAGCGATCGATATTATCCAATTGTTGAATAGCAGACAAACCCCTTCTATTATCCTTTCTCTCGACGCCGAGAAGGCGTTCGACCGTATCTCTTGGCCATTTTTATTTCAGACTCTACAGGCATTTGGGATATCGGCGGAATTTCTGACTGGGGTCTCTGCCCTCTACTCCTCTCCTATAGCAAAAGTTCTCACCAACGGAATATTATCCCCCTCCTTCCCGTTATCCAATGGGACCAGGCAGGGGTGTCCTCTCTCCCCCCTGGTATTTGCCATGGTCATTGAGCCACTGGCTGCTATGATTAGAAAATCCAGTAGTATTCGAGGAGTGAGGGTGGGCTCACAAGAGTCTAAGATCTCGCTCTTCGCCGACGATGTTCTACTATCTCTCACTCAGCCGCAGCCTTCCCTCCCTGCCCTGTATCGGATTATAGAGGAATATGGCTCCTTATCGGGCTATAAAATAAATTTGATTAAATCTGAAGCCATGCTACTGCATGTGCCTGGAGAACTCAAACGTTCCCTGCAGTCCTCCTCCGACCTTCGATGGCAGACCAATAAGATTAAGTACCTAGGTGTTTATATTACTTCCCATTATAATACCCTGTACTCTGAAAACTACCCGCGGTTACTGACCAAGATCAAATCTGATTTGGTAAGATGGAGAACATATATCATATCCTGGCTGGGTAGGATCATTGCCCTTAAAATGACAGTTATGCCACAACTTCTCTACCTTTTCCAAACCCTACCCGTAAGGGTACCGGAGAAGGTTCTCAGAGATGCCCAGACCTCATTTGTGAAGTTTGTTTGGAACAACAAACCCCCACGGATAGCCTTTACTGTGCTCCGGCTCCCCCGCTCCGAGGGAGGCCGAGGTTTTCCCGATGTTAAATTTTATTATCTGGCCAGCCACCTAAGTCAAATGGTGGCCACATTCGTACCCCGCGGCTCTATAGCCTGGGTTGATCTTGCTGCGCTCTCTCTGGGAATCCGTTCACTGGCTTCGCTATGGGGCCTGGGCAAATCACATCTTCTGGCACTCAAAAACACCTCTCCCTCCCTTAAATTTCACCTATCTATCTGGCATAAATATCTTACGAAATATAACCTGTCCTCTTCACACTCCCCTCTCACGCCCCTATGGGACAACCCTGATTTTACCGCTGGGGTCCCTACCTGTAAGTTCACATCCTGGTTTAACGCCCGGATCCTAGTGGTATACGATCTATCCCTACAAGGTCACTGGATGTCGATAGAAGATATCAAATCCAGTTTTCCCTCACTATCCCCTCCCTTCTTTGAATATTTTCAACTTCGCCACTTCCTCCTCTCCCTGCCCCAGGCCAACGCTCAACGGGACCTTACTCCCTATGAGTCTATATGTGTCGCAAAACCCATAGGCAGAGGATTAATTTCGCAGATATATTCTTTGTTGGTCGGGACCTCCTCTGGACCGCAGACCCGCCATGAGCGGGAGTGGGAGAGGAACCTGGGTCCCCCCCCAGATGAAGCCTGTTGGGAAGAAGTTCGAGAGGGCATCGCTAAAAGCTCTATCTCTACTCGGCTCAAGGAGACATCCTATAAACTGTATTATCGGTGGTATTATACCCCGGACAAATTATCTCGGATGTTCCCCTCTGCCACCCCGGTCTGCTGGCGGGGATGCGGTCAACGTGGTACTCTCCTCCATATTTGGTGGACCTGCCCACGTATAGTTAATTACTGGAAAAAAGTACTTGACATACTGAACTCCTTATCTGGACTTATGCTCAAATTGGACCCGTGGATGTTTCTACAGGCCCGTCCACATCCAGACCTTGACCCCCTATTGAATAAATTGTTTTCCCATATATTAGTAGCGGCTAAATCTTTAATAGCTAAAAATTGGAAGACCACCGCCCCCCCCCCCCCCCACTATACCAGCTTTGAACAACTATATCTGGTTCGTAGCTAATATGGAAAAAATCACTTATTACCTGCATGACTGTCCACACAAATTTGAGCTCGCTTGGGGCCCCTGGCTGAGTGCGATGTCTCCCCCATTATGAGGCCCAAACCATTCTTTTGACCATGCCTTCCGGACCTTTGACCACGGTACGCCTGGGCCCTCCCTCCGGACGCCGCCTAGCCATTCCAGGTCCCTATTGGACGGGTGGTGGTATGTAACCCAAATGTCTACTTATACGTTGTTTGATGTATACACTCTTTATGGAAATATAGGATGTTTATCTTATGTTATGGCATAGATCGGCTCTGTTGTTCCCTTTTCCTTTCTTTCCCCCTCTCTTTGTCCTCCCCCCTCCCTCTCTATTCCCCGTTGTTCCTGTTTCTTTTTTTTCATGCATATGCTCCCCACTTGGGGAGAAATTTTTGTATAGCTGTCTAAGTATGCGCAAAATTATCTGAAAAAATAACACCATGGAGACTGTTTTTCATTTTTCATATTTTATTATGCAATTGAATCTGTATTGTATATTTCTCAGTCTCTCCTGGCATAAATAAAATGTTAAAAAAAATATATATATTCTATTCTGACATCTAGTACAACAGAATGTAGATGGGATAGACTACTTACCCAATGGCGTAAAGATATACCCAGCCTGACCAGTCATCACCAACTCAGTGATCATTATGTCTCTACCCTTAAAGCCCTGGATTCACCTTACTTACAGGAGGTCCACCTCCGTACTCTACAGAGAGCCTATATTTCCCCGAGTCAACATGCTAGGTTCCACCCCACGGAAACTGGGGAATGCCCCAAATGTCATGTACGTACGGCTTCCTTCTACCATATGTTTTGGGAGTGTGGTCTGATTAGACGTTTTTGGAACAAACTTCTGGCCTACATTAATAAGCTCCTGAATATATGTGTAACAGCAACACCCCTATCTTGTTTGTATGCAAATTTTTCTGACTGGACTTTAGGACCTGGGAAACGGCGAATTATACCATTTCTCACTATTTTGGTAACGGTCTCAAAGAAAATTATCCTTTCTCACTGGTTATTGTCCTCTTCCCCTACACTGGTGGAAGTTCATGGTAAACTTTTACAGATACTATATTACGACAGGAAATCGGTTCAAGTCAATATAGAGGTGGGGGTTAAAACTTTCTACAAGAAATGGGGGTCTCTATATAGAGTTGCGGGATCAATCCACACAGGCCCAGATATTTAAGGTCTTTGAACATACCGAATGGTTCCTCCATAGGAAACTGTTAGAAGAGCCTACCTCATGATCATCCGTGTCGTTTATGCTGTTAAGACCTAAAGTTGAACCCCTCCACACCCTGCCAGGAGAATGATACATTCACTGCTATCTTTCCTCGATTTTATTGTTAAGAGCATCTTTACCCTCCATCCCTATTTACCCTAGTGTACTTCCCTGTCCTCCTCTTCTTCTTCTTTCTCTTTCTGAACTTTTTTCTTATCTTCATATTAAAATAGATTTTCGAATTATGTTTCTAATGTTTAGCTTCAGGGAATATCTTCTTGTGGGTTACTATGGTACAAATATTGAGTACCTGAACTGTGGGTATAGGTGCCTTCTTCTACCTCCATACTCCTGTAACCTCGAGTACTATTCTTATTAATGTTACCCTATGCTTTATGACTTGTTCTTGGAGTAAGAGATTTAACGATTTTTATATCATTAATGACTACAGGATTGTAGAGTATGATGTAGTTACTGGAGTATTACCTCTGTTCCCATACTCAGATGAGATCGAATGTTTACTTTCTGATATAGTTTGATGTACCCACCTACATGATCTAATTGTTTACTTCATCAAATGCTGACAATTTGTTCAAGTTTTGCCTTATATGCTATGAAAATCAAAATAAACAGATTAAAAAAAAAAAAAAAAAATTATGTACCACTGAGAAGTATGGAAAACACATCCAGGAACAGAAACTCCGATAGTGACCTCATCCCTGGGATGCGACACATAAAAGTAAAGTGATCACAGATCTTGTTCAGGGCTCAACCGCGCTATTGCGCATGCAAGGTCATCCAACCTATCCATTAATTAAAGAGTTAATCCTGAAGGAATGGTCATTATTGGACAGATGTACGTTTAATTCTGTGAAACTGGAAGGCATGGATCCATTGGATACATTGGAAGATGTGGACATTCTAAAATGGTTAGATTAGGGGACAGATTTATTTAGGAGAGGTTTGATCATCAGCAGCTTTGACCGATGGATTTTAAATGGAAATAGAAATAAATGCTAAAGCTGGCTTGTCTGGGAGCGGCTGTGGAGGCGGTGCTGGGAGATGAGAACATCTCCAGCCCGCCTCTCCCTATACTGTGATCGGGTTCCGGGTCGCATCATTGGTGATTTTACCATGTTCATAAGGGGGCATTGGAGATAACTGATTTCTCTTTATCGGCCGCCGCTACTATAAAATCATTGAGAATGATGATAAATCAATGCGTGGAGTCACTTGAAAAATCGTTATAATAGCTGAGACCGTCGCACCGATTGCCAGACTGTCTGATGATAAATATCTCCGGTATGAGCCGCTTAGGCGTAGCCGGATCAGACTTCTCTCTGTAGGAAGATTGCTGTTTGGAGAGAAGTTGTATTCTACAACACAGAAATGTACTGCTGGAAAAACTATCCATTTACAAAGAATGATATTGCATCGATACTTGTCGCATATGCAGTGACTCCTGATAAGAGCTGCCCTCTGCGATGCGCTCCGGTCCCCGGACTTCCGGGTTTATGACCCAGGAGTCGATCAGCGCATGCGCAGAAGCATGTGGCCATCGCAGGGCATGATGGGAGGGATCCGATTGGTTCTCTCACACAGCGCGATGTGGTAAGAAGCCCATAGGCTGCAATAGGGTATCGCCCCTCCAATCGGAGCCCCAGCATCAGAGCGTTAGTACAATTGGAAATGCGGTAACAACCCCCAAAACATGGTTTTTTTTTGGGTTTTTTAACCACATTTGTGATTTAGTACATCCCGTCCCCTGTGTTGACTTCACAATGCTGGCAGTTTTGTCGTCAACATTTTTTAAATGTCGATAGTCAACATGTCAGTATTCTCAGAAGACATACTGTATGAAACACAGACTGTGTCAAAATGTCGACATTAAGGTTAGGCTGCAAAATTGAAAGGTTAGGGTTAGGGGGAGATTATGTTTAGTCTGTGGGATGGAGGGAGGGTTAGGATAAGGCACTAGCGCAGGCATTCCCAACCACGGTCCTCAAGGCACACCAACAGTGCAGGTTTTAGTGATATCCAGGCTTCAGCACAGGTGACTTAATTAGTAGCTCAGTTATTTTGATTTAACCATCTGTGCTGCAGCCTGGATATCACTAAAACCTGCACTGTTGGTGTGCCTTGAGGACCGTGGTTGGGAATGCCTGCACTAGCGGGAAGTTAGTGTTAGGCACTAGGGGAAGGCTAGGGTTAGGCCTATGGGGGAGGGTCAGGGTAGGGCACTAGGGGGAAGTTAGTGTTAGACACTAGGGGGAGGTTAGGGTTATGCCTATGGGGGAGGGTCAGGGTAGAGCACTAGGGGGAAGTTAGTGTTAGACACTAGGGGGAGGTAAGGGTCAGGCTGTGGTAAGGGATGGTTAGAGTTAGGCCTATGGGGGAGGGTCAGGGTAAGGCACTAGGGGGAAGTTAGTGTTAGACACTAGGGGGAGGTAAGGGTCAGGCTGTGGTAAGGGATGGTTAGAGTTAGGCCTATGGGGGAGGGTCAGGGTAAGGCACTAGGGGGAAGTTAGTGTTAGGCAGTAGGGGAAGGTTAGGGTTAGGCCTATGGGGGAGGGTCAGGGTCAGGCACTAGGGGGAAGTTAGTGTTAGGCACTAGGGGAAGGTAAGGGTCAGGCTGTGGTAAGGGATAGTTAGAGTTAGGCCTATGGGGGAGGGTCAGGGTAAGGCACTAGGGGGAAGTTAGTGTTAGGCAGTAGGGGAAGGTTAGGGTTAGGCCTATGGGGGAGGGTCAGGGTCAGGCACTAGGGGGAAGTTAGTGTTAGGCACTAGGGGAAGGTTCGGGCATACTTGCCTACTCTCCCGGAATGACCGGGAGGCTCCCGAAAATCGGGTGGCGCTCCCGGCCCTCCGGAAGAAAAGGCAAGTCTCCCAGACGAGTGCCCACCACCCGCAACCCACCCGCATCACCTACATAACCCCGGCGGCACAGTTTAAAGTGCGTGGTCTGGGAGTCAGATGACGCGATTCGCATCATCCTGGCCCCGCCCCCTGCCTTGCAATGCCAATATTAACGCCATTGCTAGAAAGGGAGTGGGGCCACGATGATGTGATCGTGCAGCCACGCCCCCAACCCCGCCCCTAAGCGTCATCAAGCCGCATCTCCACACCCCTGCTGCTCCGACCTGGCTGCCTCCTCCCAGAGGGGGCAGCCAGATTGTCGGTAAGTATGGGTTAGGGTTAGCCCTATGGGGGAGGGTCAGTGTAAGGCACTAGGGGGAAGTTAGTGATAGGCACTAGGGGGAGGTTAGGGCCAGGCTGTGGTAAGGGAGAGTTAGGGTAAGGCACGAGGGGGAGGGTTAGGGTTAGGCACTAGGGGAAGATTAGCGTTAGGCTGTGGGACGGGGGAGGTAAAGGGTCAGGCTGTGGAAAGGGAGAGTTAGGGTTAGGCTGCAGGGGAAGGTTAGGCGTAGGGATTAGGGTTAGGCAGACTGTACTTACCAAAATTCTTTTCTGTCGGATGACTCCTCTGGAAGCAGGATCTGACTTGCCCACAGGGGTACCTGTGGACCCACCTCCTCCTCTAGGGATCAGGTTCCAGACTGGGCACTTGAATTATACATGTTACCTTATTCTGTACAGGACTATAGTGTAGTCACTACAGTGCAATCATGTTATTCATCTGGCACAGTATCATGCATGCACTAGCAGTGTTTACTGTATATATTTATCAACGGGCCCAGGCCATGCACTCACTAATGGTTAGTCAAGCCTCGAAGCATGGGCCCCTACCACTGCATTCCCCCGCTGGGCCCTTCATGCCTCAGCCCGTCACTGTCTGGAAGTGATGGCCAAATGACTGCCGCAAACCTGAAGATGCCGCTGGTACCGCTGGGAGCAGGTAAATGATCTCTAGCCCACCAGGAACATCAACATTTCATCAGTGTCTCCAAGATAAATGTCAGCATGGTCAATGCCATCATTAGGAATACTGACATATCGTACCATACCCTCAAGAACAAATGTAAACAATCTGGGTACCCCGCAATACTATGTTCTGGACCAGCCCTCTCTAAGACCTTTACGGGCCAGATCGTCACAATACGTTCATACTTTGACCCTTACAACCACGGATCAGTGGCAGTGCCGTTTCTTGCGGCGGGCGAGCCGTGCAACCGTACGGGGCGCCCGCCGCGGCACTTCTTGAGGACTTTGAATCCCCCCTCCCCTCTCCTCCCGAGTGCCCAGCTCAGGGGGCGGGGTTTCGCAGAATGACGCGATTGCGTCGTGACGTCACAACGCAATCGCGTCATTCCGTGAAACCCCGCCCCCCGAGCTAGGCACTCGGGAGTAGGGAGAAGGGGGAGCCAAGCCGGCCGGTGGCAGCGCCGCGCAGACGAGGGAGAGGCGGCTGAAGAGCGTGAAGAACCGCTTCAAATGTAAGTCAGCCCCTCTCCCTCTCTCTCTTTCTCTCTCCCTCCCTCCCCCCCCCCCCCCCCCCTACCTGCCGTACTGTGTAAAATGGGGACACCTGTCTGCCAGAATGTGTAAAACGGGGACACTTGCCTGCCGTACTGTGTAAAATGGGGGCACGTGCCTGCCGCAATGTGTAAAATGGGGACACTTGCCTGCCGTACTGTGTAAAATGGGGGCACGTGCCTGCCGCAATGTGTAAAATGGGGACACTTTCCTGCCGCAATGTGTAAAATGGGGGCACGTGCCTGCCGCAATGTGTAAGATGGGGACACTTGCCTGTTGTACTGTGTAAAATGGGGACTCTTGCCTGCCGTGCTCTGTAAAATGGGGTCGCATGCCTGCTGTAATGTGTAAAATGAGGACTTTTTTTTTTTTTTTTATCCTGTGGTGGCCGTGATGATGAGATCAGATGAGGCCACACCCATCTTAACAAAGCCACCCCCATTTTAACGAGACCACGCCCCCTTGTCGGGAGCGCGCGCCACTTTTACTCTTTATATCTATGGGGGGGGGGGGGGGGGGGCGCATTTTTTTTAAGAAGGACTACAACCATTAGGTGGACACCATAGGGTTGACAGTGAAGGGTCCGGTGTATAGTTGCTGTGCACACTTTCCCTCCTTGCACCAGCTCATGCACGGTAAAGAAGACTGCACCTGCGCGTATCTCTGGAAAAATGTTACCATACATCTGATGATTTCTTCGGATCATCTGCGTCACCATCGGATCATCAGACGTCTGAGCAATACTCAGTTTGCAAAGGATGTCCGGTGAAATCACGCTGCCGGGACCAGCGCATGCTGCCTGTCGCTGCCCCAAACACCAGCCTCCTCTACAGCATTTGGGGCACTGCCAGCGACATCACAGCCCCGGATCTGCACATGCGCAGTTGCGGCTTCTGTGCATTCGCAGATTTAAAAACATTAGAGATTTGCGGGAACGTCGGGATCACGTAAGTCTCTCAAGCAGGCCCATGGTCACAGACAGAAAGAAATCCTCATATATGTGCACTTATAATGAGAGCTGTATGGACGTCCATTCAGAATCCCACCGACAGCTGCGGAGGAGACGCGTCTGCTCAGACAGCGGAA
Organism: Pseudophryne corroboree; assembly: GCF_028390025.1. Classification (NCBI taxonomy): domain Eukaryota; kingdom Metazoa; phylum Chordata; class Amphibia; order Anura; family Myobatrachidae; genus Pseudophryne; species Pseudophryne corroboree. Next base: position 61,324,172 of record NC_086447.1, read on the forward strand.
CAGATACTTATATATCGGCACAAAATGCGAAATGATGAAGGAGATAAGTAAGTGGCTACTCTGGGAGGACAGAAGTCTGTAATCACAAGTGATTTAACGGCAGCATCACAGTGCAGTGGTCAGCACTACTACCTCACAGCACTGAGGTCAAGAGTTCAATACCCAATCATAGCTCATATGCAGTGCTTTAACTAGACACCTTAGCACTGTGTGCAGGAAACAGCTTTGGCGCCTCCCATATTGAAAACAGGACCAGTGCACACCGCAGGCACACTGAAAATATATAGGGGCGTGGCTTCATAGGGAAGAGGCGTGTCCACAAAATAGTACCAATTTATATTTCGCTGTACTGAAGTCTCTATTATTCAAATGATGCCGCACAGTAGCGGCACTTACACACGTTACACCAGGTAGAGCCCCTGTCACACATTACGCCAGGGAGAGAGAGGGGGGTGGCAATAGTGTTGGGAGGGAGAAAGAAAGGTGAAAGCTAGAGAGACAGACAGAGAGGGGTGGGAGAGGGATAGAGATGCTGTGGCTTAATTTACATGATGGCAGCAGTACACTCACTAGGTGGCGGCAGTGGCAGAGCTGGTATTTCCTGGGAGTGCGGGAGGCCATGGCGGCGGCGGGGGTTCTCCCTGTTCAAACTCATCCTCCCAGCATCCCATGTGCAGCTACCTGCCAGGAGGAGGCGCATTCCCAGACCAGCCTGTATGCTGGAAGGACACTGGGCTGCTACATGAGTGGAGGATGAAGGGAGGGGGGTGGGGGGGGGCGTGGATCGGGGCGGAGCACACGGGGAGACTGAGACTGCTGCCCAGTGCTGCTCGGCTATTGCTGCAGCAGGAGTGGAGGGGCGGAGTCAGAGGCGGAGATCTGAGCTGCAGCTGGAGGGATCATCTACTACACATCCCGTGATTCGCGGGTCTTGGAAGGGGGCAAAGCCAAATGTCGGGGGCGGGGCTTAAATTGCGGCCGCGACAGGCTTTATTACATAATAAAAAATTGGGGGAGTGAGAAGAGAGAGCGGCCGTGCATATGCGCTGTGGGCAAGGCACCTCTGACACACACCTAGTAACGGCCCTGCTCATATGGATGGAGTGTGTATGGTCTCCTCTTGTTTGTGTGGGTTTCATAGGGGTGCGCAGACACTGACAGGCGGGTGCCGCTCCGGACTTCCCCCCCTCCACGGCATTATAGTGTTCTCTCACCTCCCCTGTCCTAGATATAGACTGCTTACCTGGGCCGCACAGGTGAGCAGTCTATGGACCGCCCAGGTAAGCAGTCTATATCCAGGATAGGGGAGGTGAGAGAACACTATAATGCCGTGGAGGGGGGGGGGGGAGTCCGGAGCGGCACCCGCCTGTCAGTGTCTGCGCACGCCTATGGTGGGTTTCCTGCATGTGCTCCAGTTTCCTCCCATACTCTAAAAAACATACTGGCAGGTAACATAGAACACAGAATTTGATGTCAGATAAGAACCACTCGGTCCATATAGTCTGCCCTAAACACATGTACACACTAGGTTTATTATTTTCAGCATACCTCCCAACTTTTGGGAGGTATAAAGAGTGACTCGATGTGTGGCGTAGCTGCGCCCACCGGGGGGAAAGGGGGCATGGCCCCGCGACAAAGCCGCGACCGCGAGCCACGCCCCCATTTCACGTCAGTGAGGGCATCTGGCCAGCGCTCAGTGAGCTGCTGCCATGCCCCCTGTCCCTCCTGTCTCCATGAATAGACTCTGTGCGTATGCAGCGAGTGACAGTAGCCTCCCAACTGTCCCCACCGCGGGACACTGCTGCCCACGGGAGGGACAGCGGGACAGTCCCCAAAAAATGGGACTGTCCCGCGAAAATCGGGACAGTTGGGTGGTATGTTTTAAGGAGCCAATTAACCAGTTATAGTATATATTTGAATTGTGGGAGTAAAGTGGTAACACACGCAAGCACGGGGAGAATATACAAACTCCACACAGTTATGGCTGTGGCGGGAATCGAACCCATGCGTGTGTGTGTTGTGTGTGCCCTCTTGTAGGTTATGGAATTTTGGGGTCTATTTACTAAGCCTTGGATTGAGATAAAGTGCACGGAGATAAAGTACCAGCCAATCAGCTCCTGTCATTTCTCAAACCCAGCCTGTGTTATGGCAGTTAGGAGGTGATTGGCTGGTACCAGTGGCGGAACTAGCGAGCGGTGGGCCCAGGTGCGACAAAATGCTTTGGGGCCCCCCCCCCCCATCCCATCCAAGTCCACCCCCTCACCCCTGGAGAGGATCTAGTGAGGGGGACCTGCTCAGGGCCAGAGAAATGGATACCTAGCAACAGTGCCGTAACTAGACATTTTAGCACTGTGTGCAAGAAACAGCATCGGAGCCCCGCCCCCTATGTAAAACAGGGGAAGTGCGCGCCGTAGGCGCGCACAAAAATACATAGTGGCGTGGCTTCGTGGGGAAGGGGTGTGGCCACAAAATAATACCAATTCATAAAACGGTGCACAGTAGTCTCCATTATTCAAATTACGCCGCACAGTAGCACCACTACACCAGGTAGAGACTCTTTTACACCTTACGGCGGACAGATTCCTCTTTTTACACATTACAGCAGACAGCGTCCCCTTTTTACACATTACGGCAGACAGCGTCCCCTTTTTACACATAATGGCAGACAGCGTGCCCTTGTTACACATAGCAGCAGACAGCGTACACTTTTTAAAAATAACGGCAGGCAGCGTCCCCTTTTTACACATAACGCAGACAGCGTCCCCTTTTTACACATAACGGCAGACAGCGTGCCCTTTTTACACATAACGGCAGACAGCGTGCCCTTGTTAAACATAGCGGCAGACAGCGTGCCCTTTTTACACATAACGGCAGACAGCGTGCCCTTGTTAAACATAGCGGCAGACAGCGTGCCCTTTTTACACATAACGGCAGACAGCGTGCCCTTGTTAAACATAGCGGCAGACAGCGTACACTTTTTACACATAACGGCAGACAGCGTGCCCTTTTTACACATAACGGCAGACAGCGTGCCCTTTTTACACATAACGGCAGACAGCGTGCCCTTGTTACACATTACGGCAGACAGCGTGCCCTTGTTACACATTACGGCAGACAGCATCCCCCTTTTTACACATTGCGGCAGGCAGATTCCCCCTTTTTACACATTGCGGCAGGCAGATTCCCCCTTTTTACACATTGCGGCAGGCAGATTCCCCCTTTTTACACATTGCGGCAGGCAGATTCCCCCTTTTTACACATTGCGGCAGGCAGATTCCCCCTTTTTGCACATTGCGGCAGACAGATTCCCCCTTTTTACACATAGCAGCAGGCAGATTCCCCCTTTTTACACATTGCGGCAGGCAGATTCCCCCTTTTTACACATTGTGGCAGATTCCCCCTTTTTACACATTGCGGCAGGCAGATTCCCCCTTTTTACACATAGCGGCAGGCAGATTCCCCCTTTTTACACATTGCGGCAGGCAGATTCCCCCTTTTTACACATTGTGGCAGATTCCCCCTTTTTACACATTGCGGCAGGCAGATTCCCCCTTTTTACACATAGCGGCAGGCAGATTCCGCCTTTTTACACATTGCGGCAGGCAGATTCCCCCTTTTTACACATTGCGGCAGGCAGATTCCCCCTTTTTACACATTGCGGCAGGCAGATTCCCCCTTTTTACACATTGCGGCAGGCAGATTCCCCCTTTTTACACATTGCGGCAAGCAGATTCCCCCTTTTTACACATTGCGTCAGGCAGATTCCCCCTTTTTACACATTGCGGCAGGCAGATTCCCCCTTTTTACACATTGCGGCAAGCAGATTCCCCCTTTTTACACATTGCGTCAGGCAGATTCCCCCTTTTTACACATTGCGGCAGGCAGATTCCCCCTTTTTGTAGAAAGAAAGAAAAGAAAAGAAAGAAAGAATGAATTATACTTACCCTCTCCGCTGGCTCAGGCTCCTCGGTGCAGCTTCTGGTCACGATTCCCGGGCAGGAGAGAAGGAGGAGGAGGGAGGTGGAGGAGGGAGCCGCAGCAGCGCTGTGTTATTGGTGGAGGCGCTGCTGCTGCTGCCCCTCTGCTTCACTATAGGCTGTTCTCGGAAGACAGCCTATAGTGAAGCAGAGGGCCAGCAGCAGCAGCAGCAGCAGCGCCTCAACCAGTAGTAAAGCGCTGCTGCGGCTCCCTCCTCCACCTCCCTCCTCCTCCTTCCCCCGTACCGCTGCTGCTCTCCTCTCTGTTCGGGCTGCTGTGTGCTGCGGGCAGCGGTTGCCCGCAGCACACAGCGGCATGTAATGAGTCAGTTTGACTCATTACATGTTTGGGCCCCGGAACAGAGGCGGGCCCCTGTGCAACGCACTGGTTGCACTGGCGGTAGTTCCGCCCCTGGCTGGTACTTTATCTCCGTGCACTTTATCTCCAGCCAAGGCTTAGTAAATAGACCCCTTAGACTGTAAGCTCTAATGGGATAAAAACTGCTACGAATGACAGCATACATTGCTGGTGCTATACAGTATACAGTAGATATACAGTAATCATAATGGTCTGAAAGTATAGGAACATGTTTCTTACTCCAGTAACTCCACAGTGACCTCTTCTGGAATAACATGGTATGACATTCACAGGCATGAAATTGTAATTTATTTTTTTAACATATCTTTTTATGAGGCGTATCTGAATTGATATTACTTGCTGCGGCTTCTTGCTGTGCTATTGTTTTTCAATTAACAGTACATATTGGTGTAATCTGTTGTAATAGCACAAATTGGTAAGCCAAAAATTATATTGCCGTGGGGCAGCACGGACGGTGTAGTGGTTAGCATCCCTGCCTTGAAGCAACCAAGCCATGGTCTCAATTCCCAACATAGCCCTAACCACGTGGAGCTTGTATTTCTCATACGTCCTAGAGGATGCTGGGGACTCCAAAAGGACCATGGGGTATAGACAGATCCGCAGGAGCTTGGGCACACTATAAAGACTTAAGACTGGGTGTGAACTGGCTCCTCCCTCTATGCCCCTCCTCCAGACCTCAGTTAGACTTTGTGCCCAGGAGTGACTGGACACACACTAGGGGAGCTCTACTGAGTTTCTCTGAAAGACTTTATGTTATGTTTTTTATTTTCAGGGAGACCTGCTGGCTACAGGATCCCTGCAGCGTGGGAGTGAGGGGAGAGAAGCAGACCTACTTCTGTGAGTTTCAAGGCTCTGCTTCTCGGCTACTGGACACCATTAGCTCCAGAGGGTTCGATCACTTGGTTCGCCTAGCTGCTTGGAGCCACGCCGTCAACCCCTCACAGAAGCCAGAAGAAAGAAGCCGGGTGAGTATTAGAAAAACAGAAGACTTCAGTGACGGCAGAAGACTTCAGTAACTGAGGTACAGCGGTCGCGCTGCGCTCCATGCTCCCACACAACAGCACTCACAGGGTGCAGGGCGCTGGGGGGGGAGCGCCCTGGGCGGCAGGTTACTGTTGTTTTTAATTAGTCTGGCTTAAAAACGTGTTCGGTGCTGGGGCACCGTGTCTCATTCCCCCGCCAGCTTGGTAGTGCGCGCTACGCGCCGTTGACTCCCCCGTCGCCGGCATCCACGGATGCAGGGCGCTGGGGGGGGAGCGCCTTGAGCAGCAAATTTCCTTACAAGGGGTTTGGTTTGGCGCTGCCGGGGGCTCCGTGTCCCGGACCCCCATCAGCGCGTGTTAGCGCACTGTGTGCTTCTCTCCCCCGCCGCTGGCTCCGACGGGTGCAGGGCGCCGGGGAGGGAGCGTCCTGAGCGGCACATTAAACATGAGAGGCGCTGCCGGGGGCTCCGTGTCCCGGACCCCCGCCGACGCATGTTAGTGCTCGGCACGCCTTCTCTTCCCCGCCGCTTGTCCCCGCGGCTACGGGGCGCGGGGGGAAGAACACTCTGACATTTATTGCGGGCAATAAGGCAATAAGGTTGGCGCGGCCGGGGGTTCCGTGCCCCGGACCCCCGTCAGCGAGCGTTAGTGCACTGCGTGCACTTTTCTCCCCGCCGCCGATACCGCCAGTCATAGTGGTGGTCCCGGCGCCGATGCTCCCACACACCACCGTGTTACCTGGGTGCAGGGAGCAAGGGGCGCCCTGAAAGACACTTTTCTATAAGTATATAGTGTTCTACACTATATACGTAGCCAGCTAGTATTATTGTTAAGGGGCTGGGGAGCACCGGGAAGGGGAGGAGCTTAGTCTCCTCAAGGGAGTCGGCGCCATTTTCTTAAAAGTCCCCGCCAGGACTTGCAGTGCAGTAAGATGGAGGGGGGACAAGGTGTCATATAGCATTAAGTTTGAGAATGGTCGCATATTCCTTGTAGTAAGACATGATTTCCCTGTTTCCCTGCTCATTTACCCGCTATCGCTTGGTCGACATATGTCGGCAGATGTGGGGGCTTTGTCGAACTGCTGTGGGGTAAACTGTCGGCTTCGCCGATGCATGGCGATGCTTGATTGGGGAGATTAAATTTTAGCAGAATGATGTTTGTATGCCTGAAACAGTAAAAGGAAGATACTGTCGTGGGTGGATGCCCTGTCGGCATCAACGATATTTGCAGGATGGAAAAAAAAATAATAATAAAAATTATCTGGCTGTTATTGCCTGGTACCTGTAGGTATATGTATATTTATAGGTATATGTAGGGGGAGTGGTATCAAAATGGTTTGGTATGTTTCCCTCAGACCCCTCGGGGTTCCAAGAGTATTCTTATTAAGTTTGCCCGCTTATATTCCTGCGGTCGACATTTACTAGGTTTCGGTCGACCTTAACGTTCCTGCTAGATCCACATCGGGGGCATGTCGGTACATGGTCATACACGTTAACAACACATTATTCTCATAAGGGACCTGATAGGTCTGGGCAATCCACTTGCGTATAGGTTATATCTATATGTGTGTATATGTAGCTATATTTTATATACGCATGGGTACGAGGTATGTGTTTTATTGTGTATTACATGATGTATATCCATGAATGCTGAAATAATGGTATTCTTATCATGTGCTGGTCGCTCTGTTGATTAAGCTCTAGATGGGCCGTGACGAGTTGGTTTTCGATCCTCTCGAGGAGTCCGAATATTAATCTCTTCACAACGCAGAGAGAAAATTATGACAGTCAACTCCTGGTCGACGCAGAGCCCGGTCGCAAAAGAGCATACACAGGCCCTCATTCCGAGTTGTTCGCTCGCAAGCTGCTTTTAGCAGCTTTACACACGCTAAGCCGCCGCCTACTGGGAGTGAATCTTAGCTTCTTAAAATTGCGAACGAAAGATTCGCAATATTGCGAAAAGACATCTCTGTGCAGTTTCCGAGTAGCTCGAGACTTACTCTGCCAGTGCGATCAGTTCAGTGCTTGTCGTTCCTGGTTTGACGTCACAAACACACCCAGCGTTCATCCAGACACTCCTCCGTTTCTCCAGCCACTCCCGCGTTTTTCCCAGAAACTGTAGCGTTTTTTCCCACACGCCCATAAAACGGCCTGTTTCCGCCCAGAAACACCCACTTCCTGTCAATCACATTACGATCACCAGAACGAAGAAAAAACCATGAGTAAAATTCCTAACTGCATAGCAAATTTACTTGGCGCAGTCGCAGTGCGAACATTGCGCATGCGCACTAAGCGGAAAATCGATGCAATGCGAAGAAATTTACAGAGCGAACAACTCGGAATGACCCCCACAGGCAGCTAAGTGAAATTTTTATTTCTATATTTTAACCTTATTTGCTCTGTTTGCACTTGAGAAAGTGTTGTTTTAGGGTAAGCAGCCAATGGTATTACCCTACTCAGAGTGGGTAGCCTTGCCTATGTTTGTTCTACCTTGTACCAATACAGCAGGCTGCCTCGTGACAGCGGGAGGTGTGACCGGAAACATGCGGAGGAGGTACCAGGGAAAAGCTGGAGGGAGATGTACAACTGTGGGTGTGCCCTCTGTTCAGTCAATCTCGGCGGATTCCTCTGGTAAGTCTAATTTCGTGAGTTAGCCTCCTTCACGATGGTTGGTGATGCATTCGTTTGTGGGATGCAGTCGTTTTTTCCGGTTCGATACCGTTCTTTTTTCCTTTTTCTGTGCAGACAGTGGAAGGTGAAAAGGTAAGTGTTCTGCAGCCTTGTTTGGTTCGCAGAAGTGGATGTCGTTTTCTGTTTCCACTACATCCATCCGCTGAGTCTATCTGGCTGGTCCCCACTCCGGTGACCACTGGTCTACTAATTTTCAGTTAGTCCAGGAATAGACTAGGACCTGTGAGTTATTTATAGAATCAAAAGGGGGACATTCTGAGTTACGGTTGTTTCCCCTTACTGTTTTTTCTAATAGATCTTGCCGTTCCCCTCTGGAAGGGGAGGTCGTACGTGACACCATACGGAGGTGTGTCAGGTTCAGGACATTGTATGGTTGTCCTTGTATAAAGGTGCAAATCGTTGTTTCTCTCTGACTGTTCTTCGACACAGGGTTTGGCTGTTGTTCCCAACGACGCAAATGTCGAAAGTGGTTTTCAGAGTAGATGCTGACCGGTTAAGGTTCGGTGTGTCTGAGGATCCAGAGTTGGATCGGCTTTGCTGTGTCACCTCTTCAATATGTTCCGTTAATAAAACAGATGGGTGCGATCTAAGAGGTCTTATTCGGTGAGCAGGTCTTATACCAGAGTGGTTTTCAAGGGACCAGTGGGAAATGTGGTCCAGGTCTCACCTGCGCATGCACCGGAATATAATCCTAACGGCCAGGACATCGCTCCTGTGGTGTCTACTCTGTTTTCTCCTTCTAGAGGAATGAAGGTTCGGGATCAAGGTTTAGATCCTGGTGTCCGTGCATACAGATCTCCAAAGCTGGGGAGCAGTCCTTTGCAGGGGACGTATTTCCTGCGGATAAGGTCAAGTTGGGAAACTTGTCTGCTATAAGCTTTCTTGAATTAAGAGCTATTTTCGACGAACGTATTCTTCGTGTCTACCCGTGTTGGTTCTGCCAGACGACTTGTCAGCAGTGGCGTAAGTAAGCCGATATGGCGGAACAAGGAGCAAAGCGGCAATGGCGGAAGATGCACAGTTTGCAGTTGAGTGGGAAGTCTGGTGTCTGGTAAACGCTATATTAGCAGTCTTCGTCCGGAGGTAAACGACGGAGAAATAGATTTCCTCTGCGGACGCGATACCCAGCCGGGAAAAAAAAAATAAAAAAAAAAATGAAGTCTTCATCAAGAAGCTTTCCCAGACGTGACAAGTCTTTGAGGAGTGTCGCAATTGGACATGTTGGCGTCTCGCCTCATCGAGAGGCCTCAGGGAGATTGTCCCATGTCAGGGGACACTCAAGATATAGCAGTCGACATCCTCGTGACACCGTGGGTGTTTTTAGTCGCTCTAAAAGGCCTCTCCGCTTTCACTTTTCTGACGGTGGTAAGTGTAAGATGATCAAAGGTTCCGGTGGTCCTCTTGATTCCGGTCTAGCCAGCGAGGGTTGGCTATCCAGGTTTCATGGTTTACTCATAGAAGATTACTGCCCTCTTCCTCTAAGTGAGGTAATGTTACAACAAGTTCAGGGCGTGTATCATGACTTACCGCGGCTGCGTCTGACGGCGGGGCGGTTGAATGCCATATCCTAGGCCGAACGGGGGTTCCCAGTGAAGTCGTTTCCTCAATTCTTCAGGCTAGGAAAGAACTAACGGCAAAACGTTACCACCGTAGTTGGAGTAATTATGTGTCTCGGTGTGTATCCAGGGAGACTCCTATGGAAGTTTTCAGCTAGGTCGTGCTTATCCATACTTTACAAGCTGGCGTGGATGCAAGCCTAATAAGTTTCTTTACAAATTTTCTCTCTTGGAAAGTGGTCATGCTATTAGCTTTGACGTCCGCAAGGCGGGTGTCCGTATTCGTGGTTTTGTCTCACAAGAGCCTTGTTTGATCTTTCAGGTGGATAGAGAGGAATTGAGTACTTGGTTGGTAGTTCTACCAAGAGTGGTTTCTGGGTTTCGCAGAAATCGGCCTATTTTGATGTCGGTGGTTACTTAGGCATTAGCTGATTCAAATTCCTTCGATCGAGCCAGGGTTTTGAGTATGTAGGTCGCCAATTTGGCTCAGTTTGGAGGAACAGAGGCTATGTTTGTCTGGTATGTTCCCAGCATGGTTTGGGAGACTGCGTTATGATGTCTGTTACACGCTGAATCTGTGATGTGGTTTGCCATGTTTGTTCTACGGCTGGATTGCCGTCACCGAAATCGGTGGAGGTCCATTCTTTTGGGAAGATGGGTTTTTCTTGGGCGGATACCCGAGGGGTCTCGGCGGTTCAACTTTGCCGAGCGGATTCTTGGTCAGTATCAAACGCTTTTGCTATGCTCTACAAGTTTGATACCCTGATTTTTGGGGACCCTTTGTTTGCTTATTCGGTGCTGCAGAGTCGTCCGCACTCTCCCGCCCGTTTTGGAGCTTTGGTATAATCCCCATGGTCCTTTTGGAGTCCCCAGTATCCTCTAGGACGTATGAGAAAATAGGATTTTAGTACCTACCGGTAAATCCTTTTCTCTTAGTCCGTAGAGGATGCTGGACGCCCGTCCCAGTGCGTACTGTATCTGCAGTTATTGCTTTTGGTTACACCCTGGTGGTGTGTCTTTTCTGTCAGGTGGTTGCTACTATTGTTCATGCCATGATATGCGGGGTCTTATTTTTGCTTTTGTGGACACATGGTTTATGTTACATATTCTCTCAGCATGTGGCTGTGTTGTGTTCATGCCGTGGGCTGGTATTCTACTGAATGCCACGCTCTACGGTGTGTTTGAGGTGTGAGCTGGTATGACACTCGCCGTGTTTATAACAATAAATTCTTTCCTCGAAATGTCCATCTCTCCTGGGCACAGTTTTCTAACTGCGGTCTGGAGGAGGGGCATAGAGGGAGGAGCCAGTTCACACCCAGTCTTAAGTCTTTATAGTGTGCCCAAGCTCCTGCGGATCCGTCTATACCCCATGGTCCTTTTGGAGTCCCCAGCATCCTCTACGGACTAAGAGAAAAGGATTTACCGGTAGGTACTAAAATCCTATTATTTTCCCCGTGCCCACGTGGGCCTCCCCCGGGCGCACACCAGCCTCTCCCCCACAATCCAAAAATATACCAATAGGCTTATTGGCTCCCTACAAAAATCTATCCCTAGTGTGTAAGTGTTTTTGGGGCAGGGACTTATAGTGCATCCGGTAAGTATTCCCAGCACTTCACTTTTTCCACATTTTGTTATGTTACAGGTTACAGCCTTATTCCAAAATGGAATAAATTCATTTTTCCCCTTAAAATTCTACACACAATACCCCATAATGACAACGTGAAAAAAAAAAAACGTTTTTTTTTTAGATTTTTGCAAATGTATTAAAAATAAAAAACTAAGAAATCACATGTACTAAGTATTCACAGCCTTTGCTCAGTACTTTGTTGATGCACCTTTTGGCAGCAATTACAGCCTCAAGTGTTTTTGAATATGATGCCACAAGCTTGGCACACCTATCTTTGGGCAGTTTCGCCCATTCCTCTTTGCAGCACCTCTCAAGCTCTATCAGGTTGGATGGGAAGCGTCGGTGCACAGCCATTTTCACTCTCTCCAAAGATGTTCAATCATATTTAAGTCTGGGCTCTGGCTAGGCCACTCAATGACATTCACAGAGTTGTCCTGAAGCCACTCCTTTGATATCTTGGCTGTGTGCTTAGGGTCGTTGTCCTGCTGAAAGATGAACCGTCGCCCCAGTATGAGGTCAAGAGCGCTCTGGAGCAGGTTTTCATCCAGGATGTCTCTGTACATTGCATTCATCTTTCTCTCTATCCTGACTAGTCTCCCAGTTTCTGCCACTGAAAAACATCCCCACAGCATGATGCTGCCACCACCCTGCCTCACTCGTAGGGATGATATTGGCCTGGTGATGAGCGGTGCCTGGTTTCCTCCAAACATGATGCCTGGCATTCACGCCAAAGAGTTCAATCTTTGTCTCATCAGACCAGAGAATTTTGTTACTCATGGTCTGAGAGTCCTTCAGGTGCATTTTGGCAAACTCCTGACGGGCTGCCTTGTGCTTTTTTATTAAGGAGTGGCTTTCTGTCTGGCCACTCTACCATACAGACCTGATTGGTGGATTGCTGCAGAGATGGTTGTCCTTCTGGAAGGTTCTCCTCTCTCCACAGAGGAATGCTGTAGCTCTGACAGAGTGACCATCGGGTTCTTGGTCACCTCCCTGACTGGGGCCCTTCTCCCCTGATCGCTCAGTTTAGACGGCCGGCCAGCTCTAGGAAGAGTCCTGGTGGTTCCAAACTTCTTCCATTTACAGATGATGGAGGCCACTGTGCTCATTGGGACCTTCAAAGCAGCAGATATCTTTCTGTACCCTTCCCCAGATTTGTGCCTCAAGACAATCCTGTCTCTGAGGTCTACAGACAATTCCTTTGACTTCATGCTTGATTTGTGCTCAGACATGAACTGTCAAGTGTGGGCCCTTTTATAGACAGGCGTGTGCCTTTCCAAATCATGTCCAATCAACTGAATTTACCACTGGTGGACTCCAAATAAGCTGTAGGAACATCTCAAGGATAATCAGTGGAAACAGGATGCACCTGAGCTCAATTTTGAGCTTCATGGCAAAGGCTGTGAATACTTATGTACATGTGATTTCCTAGTTTTTTATATTTAATACATTTGCAACAATCTTAAAAAAAAACTTTTCATGTTGTCATTATGGGGTATTGTGTGGAGAATTTTGAGGGGGAAAAATGAATGGATTCCATTTTGGAATAAGACTGTAACGTAACAAAATGTGAAGCAATGTGAATACTTTCCGGATGCACTGTATGTGAATGGCCAAGTATTTTCTGTACAGCGCTGCAGAATATGTCTGCGCTATATACAGAAATAATATAGTTATGCCTATATGTATTAATACTGTCTACTCTTGGCCGGCCAGAGATAACCAGAAGGTAGGTGGAGGCAAGGGGCGTAGATTGGTGGCTTCTGCTGAATAAGCTCCGTACAGGAACCTTGTGCATAGTAGAGAGAACAGACAGCAAACGTTCAGTTCATTCTAGTGATGAGCGGATTCGGTTTTACTCGGTTCTCAAAACGGCATCTTATTGGCTCACGGATGTCACATGTTTTGGATAGCCAATAAGATGCCGTTTTGAGAACCGAGTAAAACCGAGTAAAACCGAATCCGCCCATCACTAGTTCATTGTTACGTTATTAACAAATAAATAAATAAATAAATAAATAATTACACAAGGCTACCGCTAGTTGCAGTGAGTGGCCCTATCCCGGCCCCTGTTTCTGCCCTACCAGTCTATGGTGTGCTCATGTATGCTGTGTACCTATGTTTGATCTGCTGTTGGATTATGCATATTGTATTTATGCTCTGATACCCTGTTATTATTGTCTATGTGTATCTTTGTACAGTGCTACATACACTTTGTGTCATATTACAAATAAAAACAACAAAAGATAATAATAATAATAATAATAATAATAATAATAATAACAATAATAATAATAATTGCTTCTTCTCCCTAATCTGGTTAGGGTTGTATCATATGCAAAGTGGAATCACACCAGTCGTTGTAATACACAAGAGCCACGCCCCCTCCAGTGCGCAGTGGGTGACACCAGCCCTAGTGACGCCGCTGCAGTGATCTATGAAACAATCATTGCGTTTGGGAAACATAGGATAGGGTGCTCAGTATATAACACAGACATAAACAAGTCAATAGAATTTGTTTACAGCCATATAAAATACAGTTAATGGTCATATAAACTGTACTGGCGTGAGAATGCTGAGAAGTCATGTAATACCTGCAACAGGGTTCTGATAATCAATCACTACATCAATATTCCCTGGTATCTGTAACTTTGAAATAAGTCTACTGCTTAATCAGTAAATACTGTACATGTATTATTATGGTTTATTTATATGGCCCCACAAGGGTTCCGCAGCGCCTAACAAAGTACATAAACAGCGACTTACAGTACAAGACAATGTAGGAGAAGTTGTAGCATCAGGGGGCAGGACACTGAGATAAGCAATGGGGTGGCAGAAATTGAGGGTTACTGTAGGTGCCATGGTAGGCAGTATGGACTAGAACAGGGGTGGGCAATTATTTCAGCTGAGGGGCCACTTGACATTTCCTGTCAGTATCCGAGGGCCACATACAAAATAGCAGCTCGCCCCACTTGCCAAAAATATAGGGACGTGGCTTCATGTGGAAGGGGTGTGGGCAAAAAATAATACAGATTCATATTAGGCTGCACAATAGTCTCCATTATTCAAATTGCGCCACACAGCGCCACTTACGCACATTACACCAGGTAGAGCCCCTTTTACACACATTACGGCAGGTAGAGAGCCTTTTTACACATAAACATTTTATTTAGGATAATTATTGTGCAGCAAGCAAATTATCCAGTGTCTTATGGCCCCTGGGGAAAGGTGTGACACGGTGACAGAACACGGGGTGTGTGACACAGTGACAGAACACGGTGGGGGTGACAGAACACGGGGGGTGTGACACAGTGACAGAACACGGTGGGGGTGACACAGTGACAGAACACGGTGGGGGTGACAGAACACGGGGAGTGTGACACAGTGACAGAACACGGTAGGGGTGACACGGTGACAGAACATGGGGGGTGTGACACGGTGACAGAACACGGGTGTGTGACACGGTGACAGAACACGGTGGGGGTGACACGGTGACAGAACACGGTGGGGGTGACACGGTGACAGAACACGGGGAGGGAGGGGTGACAGTGACAGAACACGGGTGTGTGACACAGTGACAGAACATGGGGGGTGTGACACAGTGACAGAACACAGGGAGGGGGGGTGACGGTGACAGAACACGGATGTGTGACACGGTGACAGTACACGGGGGTGTGACACGGTGACAGAACATGGTGGGGGTGACACAGTGACAGAACATGGGGTGTGTGACACGGTGACAGAACACGGGGGTGTGACACGGTGACAGAACACGGTGGGGGTGACACAGTGACAGAACACGGTGGGGGTGACAGAACACAGGGGGTGTGACACAGTGACAGAACATGGGGGGTGTGACACGGTGACAGAACACGGGTGTGTGACACGGTGACAGAACACGTTGGGGGTGACACGGTGACAGAACACGGGGAGGGGGGGTGGCGGTGACAGAACACGGATGTGTGACACGGTGACAGAACACGGGGTGTGTGACAGTGACAGAACACGGTGGGGGTGACAGTGACAGAACACGGATGTGTGACACGGTGACAGAACACGGGGGGTGTGACACAGTGAAAGAACACGGGAGGGGTTGGTACAGCGAGAGCTAAAGATCTCTCCCCCAAACCTAAAAACAGTCTGACGCCACTGCCCGCACACACAAATATATGCGCGCGCGCACACACACACACACACACACACACACACACACACACACACACACACACACACACACACACACACACTCTCTCTCTCTCTCTGTCACTTTTCCCAGTAACTTACTGATCTGGCTGGCAGTGGCAGGAAGGATGGATCTGTAGCAGTCTGGCTCTTGTCCCGTGTAGCTCCGCCCCCTGAGGTCCCGTGTAGCCCCGCCCCCTTCTCGGCTGAACACAGCCGTTGTGTCACTGGGGACTCTGGATGAGGCTGCTACAACGCAGCAGCAGGAACAGCAGGGGAGAGAGGCGCCGCTGGCAGCTTGGAGGTACTGCAGTGCAGAGCAATGACAAGCAGCTCAGCCGGTCGGGCTGCTTGTCATTGCTCGCTGGTGGGAGGCAGTGGGCCGGGCAGGATCGGTTTGCGGGCCGCATCGGCCCGCGGGCCGTATTTTGCCCACCCCTAGACTAGAAGGAAGTTTACGGGGGAGTATTCAATTAGACCTGAAAACGTTTTTGTTTTTTTTCAGGCTATTCAATTAGCACGCGTTTTTTCCATTTGAAAATGTTCAATTTTTGGGGGTCATTCCGAGTTGATCCCTCGCTGCCGTTTTTTGCAGCGCAGCAATCAGGTCACTACTGCGCATGCGTATGCACCGCAATGCGCAGGCACATCGTACAGGTACACAGCGGATCGTTGCTGAGCGATGGATTTTACGAAGAATCCATTCACACAGCCAATCGCAAGGAGATTGACAGGAAATGGGCGTTTATGGGTGTCAACTGACCGTTTTCTGGGAGTGTTTGGAAAACCGCAGGCGTGTCCAGGTGTTTGCAGGGCGGGTGTCTGACGTCAATTCCGGGACCAAAAAGACTGAAGTGATCGCAAGGGTTGAGTAAGTTCAGAGCTACTCAGAAACTGCACAAGATGTTTTTGCAGAGCTCGGCTGCACATGGTATCGCACACTTGCAAAGCGAAAATACACTCCCTTGTGGGCGGCGACTATGCGTCTGCACGGCTGCAAAAAGTAGCTAGCGAGCGATCAACTCAGAATGACCCCCTTTGTCCGTAAACACATACTGTAAGTTCCACGCAAAGCCACGGACCTATGTGTTTTGGTGACTGGGAACAAAATGCATGCTTATTGCAGATTTGGTTTTGCCTTCCTGATGCAGGGGAAACAAAATCCCTGATGCGTGCCAGCTTCGAGAATAACTCCGGGCGGGTAAATTACCTGTATAGCTCCGGGCGGGTAAATTACCTGTATAGCTCCGGGCGGGTAAATTACCTGTATAGCTCCGGGAGGGTAAATTACCTGTATAGCTCCGGGCGGGTAAATTACCTGTATAGCTCCGGGCGGGTAAATTACCTGGGGTAAATTACGGCAGCTACTTGAATATCACCCTGTGTAAGATAAGGAAAAGCACATGAGAGAAGAGGGCCCTGCTCATGAGAGCTTACATTCTGAGATATAAATAGGAACAGACCTTGGGGGTCATTCCGAGTTGTTCGCTCGCAAGCTGCTTTTAGCAGCATTGCACACGCTAAGCCGCCGCCTACTGGGAGTGAATCTTAGCTTATCAAAATTGCGAACGAAAGATTTGCAATATTGCGAAAAGACTTCTCTGTGCAGTTTCTGAGTAGCTCGAGACTTACTCTGCCAGTGCGATCAGTTCAGTGCTTGTCGTTCCAGGTTTGACGTCACAAACACACCCAGCGTTCGCCCAGACACTCCTCCGTTTCTCCAGCCACTCCCGCGTTTTTCCCAGAAACGGCAGCGTTTTTTCGCACACACCCATAAAACGGCCTGTTTCCGCCCAGAAACACCCACTTCCTGTCAATCACACTCCGATCACCAGAACGAAGAAAAAACCTCGTAATGCCGTGAGTAAAATACCTACCTGCATAGCAAATTTACTTGGCGCAGTCGCACTGCGGACATTGCGCATGCGCATTAGCGACTAATCGCTCCGTTGCGAGAAAAAAATAACGAGCGAACAACTCGGAATGACCCCCTATACTCACCTTTTTGTTACCCACTGATTGTTACTGTCTCTGGTGTACTGGCCCTACACACTTGGACGATAACGATGATTGATATGAACGATATCGTTCACAAAAAGGAACGATAAATCGTTCATATCGGTCAGTGTGTATGCATCAACGATGAACGATGAGCAGCCCCACGATCGTTCATCGTTGATCTATCCTTGTTTATACATGCACGTCAATTTGGACGATATAGATGTATGTACTCTGATATCGTCCAAATCACCCATCGATATCGTCCAGTGAAAAAAAACGACCATAGATAATATCGTTTGTCGATAAAATCGCTAACATCGCCTAGTGTGTAGGGCCCTTTACACCAATATTTGTCATTATGACACTGACTGTACAGCGCTGACTCAGATTTAACACAGTGAATACAGTGAGAATATTCAGGCAGTGTTCCCTGACTCTTTACATCATTCAGAATATTTCCCACGAGGTACAGTGTGTGGGAGTGTTGTGTTGTGCAGCACATAATCAATGAAAAGGGGAAATGTTGGAAAAATTATTGTGTAGTTTCTAACTGCATAAAGGTGCACAATGACAAAAGGGGGAAAATAATGAAAATGAGTCGGAGAGTGCATGCCACGCGCAGTTTATGTTTTCATGCATACGTCTGTATAGTGGCGGTTCTAGGTGCGGGCAAACAGAGCTACTGTCCGGGGCGCTGTGACTTCAGAGCACAGCCGCAGTCACCCTGCCGCGCCGGGAGCCGTCTGCTCTCCTCGCCTCCCCACCACCACAAAGTCTATCTCGCCCGCCTATCTCTCCCCAGTCTGAACTGACCAGGAGAAGACCTGGATCCACTTTTCAGACTGACCCACGGAGGATAACGGAAGATGTAGTTCCCGAGTGGAGCACATGTCTGTGTTGTGTTGAATGCCCAAAGCTTTATTGTCCCCGGAATACAGCTCACACACAGAGAGATAGTGGGCCGAAGAGGTGGCGTGTGTGTCAGCTTAACGTGACCAACATCAGCCAGGACACTGTAGGGGTGCAGAGGCAGGGGTATAGGGAACACAAAAGCAGTGGTATGGGGGGCACAGAGGCAGCACAGAGGTATATGGGGGTGCAGAGGTATATGGGGGAATGGTGCAGTGCAAGAGTATAGGGAACCAAAGGGCATGGGTATATGGGGGGCACAGGTGGCACTGTGCAGTGTAATAAGATTTGGTGCTATTCTGTGGTCACGCCCTTTTCCCATGAAGCCACGCCTGTATATTTTAGAGCACTGTCCCAATTTTGTATTGGGTAAGGGGGGGGGGGGGGGGCAAAGAATCTTTTGCCCCGGGCACCACAAAGTCTAGAACCGGACGGATCTGGGCTCTGCCCTCACTGATGGACCAATATCTTTTCGGCAGATGGTGGAGCCTTTTAATGGAGGCTGCTAGAGGGATGCTCACAATTGGCGCAGTGGGTATACAGCGCCAATTTGGGTGTTGATTTACGGATTGTGCTGTCTGATGTCTCCGACTTGTCTGAAGCGCCGGCTTTTGTGTGAACGGGTTGGGTATGCTTTACCGGCGCTGGGAATCCTGACGGTCAGAATACTGACTGCGGTAACTCAGCAGCAGAATGTCGGCGGGAGCGGGATTTAGAGGGGGCGGGATGTAGCTGTCTGAAAGGATTTGCCCTTATACCTTAACCCTCGATGTGATGGCCTCTTAGACGTCTGGAGTGTAAACTCTTAGCCACAAGGTACATGCACAACACAAGCAGTAAGAATTCACACTGTTTATTTAATAAATTACAGAGTACTATATAGAAAAGAAACATGGGTGTATACAATATGTGCAAGCATATGATTGGATAAATAGAAGTAGCATACGACATTACATGCAGGATATTTTAGTAACACACAGAAGTAACAGTTTTGATCTGGTATGTAATTGTCCTTGAAGATAAGACACACACAAGCCTTATATTATATGAACAGACAAAGGCATCTTGTAGAGAGTGCGTACGTGTCTATTCAAACACATAACAATTCATATAGCATGTTTAACCCTTCATTAGGGAGGTAGAAATATTCACTTTTACACTATACTTATTATAAGGAAATTGATCATATAAAAAGTAATATTTACAAAGCACAGAAGAGGTAACCCTTCAATCCCCTCTTAGAATCATGATTATTATATGACATGATTCTTGAGTGAGGCTCCTTTCTTGTTCCTCCAGTTCTTGAGATATTGGACATAATAAGTTTCTTTCCACAGGGAATTACACAATAAACTATAATGCCTACAAGAATTAAAGTTACAAGTATGAATATGCTTATTTGCACAATACCCTGGTGGGAAGGTTTTTTAAATTTCTCCCTGTGGTGGTGTTAGATGTATAACAGGTATAGTTTCCAGGATATACTGTCATTTGTTTTGGTGTCATTAAAAAGGCTGAAAAAAAAACAATTTTCCTGTTCTAGGGGTATATTAAGGGGCACTGTACCTAGGTGGGGCCTAGATTTGCCACAGACATAACAGTTGCTTTTATTGTGTTTGTTAGCACTATACTTCATCCATTCCAACCAAAATTAATAGACAATCTTTGAAGTAAGTTCAGATGTTGACCATATCTGTTTCTGGCAGCTGATG
The DNA here is from genome assembly GCF_028390025.1 of Pseudophryne corroboree. Classification (NCBI taxonomy): domain Eukaryota; kingdom Metazoa; phylum Chordata; class Amphibia; order Anura; family Myobatrachidae; genus Pseudophryne; species Pseudophryne corroboree. The sequence goes on from NC_086447.1 coordinate 61,344,185, forward strand.
GGCGATATCCCCAATCTGTTCCTGTATTCCACCCCACAGCTTCCCAGGAATTACAATTAGATCCATAATATCTAATGTCATAGTACCATTCGTCAGTAACACAAATATATACTGTCTCAGACATTCCTGATTTCCTTTTCTGCTGTATGAAATGTTTGTTGTCAGCAAGTTTAGGGAACATAAAATAGTCAAGGATGTATGTGGCTACGTGTGTATTGGAGGAATTGTACCACAAGGTGGGGACCCCATCTGTTTGTGTGATGTCGACTTCACATAGTGTGAGGTGAATGAGGGCCAGTAGGGCTATCGAGATAGTCCCCAGGATAGAGATAGGGGACAGGTTCCTCATCTTCTTCTGTTCTTCTTTCTTCGCTAGGTGGGAGGTCAGGGCTGTCTGCCCCGGTTCGTACCTCACTGGAATCACTTGCTTCCCTCTCTAGGTCTGGTCTAGGAACCTTTTTTTACTCGGGATGCATGGATCCAGGTAGGACTTTCCTCTGTCAGGACTGCTGTCCGGGTAACTGCTACGACCTCTGTCTCTGGACCATAGGTGAAGTCTCCTGGGCTCTTGTTCCTGGGGAGCACCTTCACCACGACTCTGTCTCCGACTTTAAAGGGGTGTGTAGATTCCTGTGGATTCAAAGGGTTTTTTACAAACAACCTCATGTTCAATTTCATTCAGTTTTGTTATCAGGGACCTGACATACTCTTTTCTGATGAGTTCTAGATCTCCTTCCTGTATTACTAGTGGTTTCTTAGCCCAGGGTGTAGGAAAAGGGTCTGCCCATTAGTATTTCAAATGGGGAGTAACCTAGAGTTTTCTGTGGGGTATTCAAGATGCTGGTGTTTAGCTTTATTAGGGTTGTTCCTGAGGCAAGTGATGCATCTGCTATCATACTGGTCCACAAGTGATTTGGCATTAGTAACATAAAAATCATTGGTTAGTAGGAGGAGTGTTGTGGCTTCACCACGGTGACCAACACCACGGCACTGGGCAACGAGCAAAGGGGCACTGGACTGGGGTATACAGGGTTTCCCCTCTTTGCAGATTAATCCTGATTTAGGATTTTTTCTGCAGAATTGGGTAAGTTCAGTCGGAGAGATCAGTATTAGTCGCAGCAGCTTGAAGTTGAGTGAGCAGATGGACGTTGTAAAGGGAGGGACATGCTCTAGTGAGTGCAATGAGTTCTGCAGCTTGCGCGGACTGATAAGGTATTGGTAGGGTTTCCAACACAGTATCAGGGAGGGTGACAATGGCATAGCCAGCCTGGTATGTATTGTCATTGAGCCTACTACAGGAGCCGTCAACAAAAACTATGTCTGCGCCTGGTATGGGAACGGGAGACATGTCAAGTCTGGGAGAAGTTTCAGCTTCAATAGAAGCAGCACAGTCATGTAGGTCGGGTGGTTCATCCTCGGGACCTTTCAAGCCTAAAAGGGTATTGAGAATGGGTGCAGGGCCAGAAGAACTGGCAGTGTACTTGATGGTAAGGGTAGGGTTACTCAAAAGGAGTACTTCATATCCACTAAGGCGTTGTGCTGACATGTGCTGTGTGTAAGCCTTTAAGTATTGCCAGGACATCATGTGTGGTGTGGAGTACTGTGATGTGGCCTAAAGTGAGGGTAGTGGCCATTTCTGCAACCATTGCACAGGCTGCCAAAGCCCTGAGGCAGGCAGGCATACCTTGCACAGACACTGGCATGACTTTGGAAAAAAATGCCACGGGGCGCAACTTCCCTCCATGAAACTGTGTGAGCACCCCCGCCATGGTTTTACAATTGTCCCTTGCATATAGATGGAAAGGTAGCACATAACTGGGGAGGCCAAGTGCCGGACTTTTTATCAACATACATTTTAAACTTTCATATGCAGTTAACATTTCTTGTGACCATTGTACAGTTTTAGGTTTGTCCTTCAGTGTGGCTTGTCTCAAAATGTTATCATAATAAGAGCAATCAGATATCCACTGTCTGCAGTAATTTACCATACCCAGGAAGGACAGTAGTTCCCTCTGGGTAGTTGGGGTGACCAGGCCCAATACAGACTGTATGCGTTGTGGACTGACTTTCCTCTCTCCCTGAGTGAGCACAAAACCTAAGTAATCAACATGCTTTTTACACCATTGCATTTTTATTTTGGACACCTTGTGTCCACATTCACAAAGCCAGTTTAGTAATGAAACACCATCCTCTCGGCAGGCCTCCTCAGTTTTACTACAGAGCAGCAGATCATCTGCATACTGTAGCAGGACTGAACCATGGTGAGGTTGCCAGGGCCTCAATGTGGCCTGGAGACAACAGGTGCGTCAATAATCTGCACCAGGTAAGTTGTTTACCCTCAAAAGAAAAGGCAAAAGTAATTGTGTCTGTGAATCTACAGGTATGCTGAAAAAAAAAAGGCATTCTTCAAATCAATTACAGAGAACGCAGCATCTGCAGGGATTGCAGAAATGAGTGAGTTTACATCTAGAACAATTGGTGCAATTGGGACAATTGGCTGATTGATCGCTCTGAGATTCTGTACAAATCTTATACTACCATCAGCTTTGGCAACAGGGTTCACAGGAGTACAGTATGGTGATACAATATGTCTGAGATACCCTGTTGTAAGAATTGCTGTATCATGGGGCGGAGACCTTCTATCTTTTCTGGTGAGAGGGGATACTGCATAGGTCAGAACACAAAACACTGGTTGTTGCACCGCTGTCCACTAAAAAGGGAATTTTACTTCCATTTATAATAAGTGGCAGCAGAGGTGAATCTTTACTATGACGGGAGAGTTGAATAAAGGCTGGGATACCCTCCTCCGGGCCCCGTCAGTGCGCGGGGTCTTTGGAATGTTCCCTGACTGCGGGGTTGGTTCTGTCTGTCAAAGCGTCTGGGGTTCTGATAGTTATGAGTGAGTGGGGAAGTGAGTAAGCTTTCTGAGTTAAGCAAAGGTAAGCCAGCGTCATCTGTCCAGCAGTCCTTAAACCTTTTCCAAAACGCAGTAACAGACTATGAAGGTTTCTGTTTACAAGCTACAGCGACAGGCAAAAAGCACAGGCTTTAAAGACTTCCTTCATATGTGTATAGCTGCGTCCTTTGCAAGCTTTGCGCAAATAAGATATACAGCCATCGAGGGTAATAGTGGGCTTGGGACAGTGTTTTACTATTATCTAAACTCTGGGTTATTGGTGCTAGGGATAGAGCTAGTGGACGCACCCTCCAGCAGTGGAGCTGGAGGCAATCCCATCTAGTGTGAAAGGGTTACTGCTGCCAAGAGATTTGTGTCTCTGAGCGCAGGATACATTGGAATGCAAAGGGGGGAGGCGAGAGGGATCTCTCTGCAGCCTCGCTTCTGTGCTGTTGGGAACTGACATTTTTTCTTAAATCTCCATATAGAAAGGGTAATTACTGCCTTCCCGTAGGAATGGGTCCTGTCCTGCTTTCTCTGTCCATCCCGCTAAATTATCCACCCATGGGTTAACTAAATAATACTCTGAGGTAGAGTTACGGGCAACATACATCTTGCATGTCTCACCAGGGAGGGGCGGGGGATATGCAGTTCTTTACTCTGACTAGAGCCCATTGTCAGACAGTAATATAAATCAACAGTACAACTTTTAAAAGAAAATTATCTAAAATATACAACACTCTACTTATACATGCATCAGCTTAACCAGTTAATTAGTCATTGACAATATCACAATATTATCTGTATAGTGAGAACATGAAATCTTTTGACGGGTACGCTTACCTTCGTACAAGATGTCAGAAAAATACAGCGTTTTAGACAGGAAGCAGGAAAAGTGTTTGAGTAAAGATATCTGGCAGACGAAAACTTACCAGCCGTCTGGACCAAATATAAGAACTTATCTCACTACAACATACAAAAATATATAGGCGATCAAATCGGGGTATTCTCTACGTTACGTATAGACCCCAGGTCTATGTTTTTTTAAGTATCCCAGATACTGACGTCTTTGGAGAATTGCGCTTGGACCCCGGGTCCTTTCTCAGACGTATTCTTTAAGTCCCAGACATTAAAGATTCTATGGTATCCCTGATACCTGTTTTATGCTTTTACATAAAACTTCGTAATATTAAGTCCCGGACTTAAATATTACCTTGTCACGTGTTCCCGGAACACTGACACGGATTCAGCTTCAGTGTATGACCGCAATCCTGTATGGCAAAGACAGACAATAAATTCTCTATTTTTACCATTCAGGGACGATCACTGAATCGCGGACGTAGCCCCCAGCTGAAAGGATTTGCCCTTATACCTTAACCCTCGATGTGATGGCCTCTTAGACGTCTGGAGTGTAAACTCTTAGCCACAAGGTACATGCACAACACAAGCAGTAAGAATTCACACTGTTTATTTAATAAATTACAGAGTACTATATAGAAAAGAAACATGGGTGTATACAATATGTGCAAGCATATGATTGGATAAATAGAAGTAGCATACGACATTACATGCAGGATATTTTAGTAACACACAGAAGTAACAGTTTTGATCTGGTATGTAATTGTCCTTGAAGATAAGACACACACAAGCCTTATATTATATGAACAGACAAAGGCATCTTGTAGAGAGTGCGTACGTGTCTATTCAAACACATAACAATTCATATAGCATGTTTAACCCTTCATTAGGGAGGTAGAAATATTCACTTTTACACTATACTTATTATAAGGAAATTGATCATATAAAAAGTAATATTTACAAAGCACAGAAGAGGTAACCCTTCACTGTCGGTATTCGGTCTCCTGACCGCCGGTCACATAACTACATCCTATATGAACACATGATGAAGTGTTCCTATGTGGTTCCAGTGCTACCTTGACTTAAGGGCCCTACACACTGGCAGATCTCACTGCACGATATGAACGTTCTCGTTCATTAATGAACGAGAACTCATTCATATCGTGCAGTGTGTTGGCACCAACGATTAACGATGCGCGGCCCCGCGCTCGTTAACCGTTGGGGCCCCGTCGCTTATGCATGCAGGCCAATATGGACGAGATTGTCTATATTAGCATGCATTGCTATGGAGCCGTCACCTCCCCCGCGCCGCCGGGTCACCCGTCTGCCGTATCGGCGATTGGGCAGCTCGGCGGAGGGGCGCCCAGTCTGTAGGGCCCTTTATACAGTTTTCCAGCAAGCTTAAATTCACCTGAAAATGCAGCAGGATTCCATCGATTTTCCACTCAAAGCTGCCAGAAGTAATAGAAGGAGATTTTGAGGCTTAGGAACATGTTTATTTATATTATTTTTAATGAAAAAATGTGAAAAGGGTGTTTTAGTTTTATTGAAACGTATTAAAGAGCTTTTGGAGCATTTGTTCGTGAAAAATTGCTCCAAACCATTTAATTCACATTTTTTAATAATCAGATCGCATTTCACTTAATTTTATTGGGAAAAGCGATCTGGACGAATTTACTTTAAAAAAAAAAGTGTGAAAAAATACTGGAGGCAGCCCTGCGATGACGCTACTTTCAGACAGCGTCTATCTTTCCGGGAAGAACATAACAAAATGCCACATTAAACGTATGTATCACATTGCCCCTAATTAATACTCAGATAAGGGCCCCCTAAAATACAAAAATATTGATGAGCCATAATTACTGAAAAATATTATCGGGGTCAATCATGTTTAAAAATTAAAATATTTACAGTTATGCGGACAGTAATATATATATATATATATATATATATATACATATATATATATATAATTCTTTATTTAACAAGGTCAGGGTAAACACAGATGAAAGACAGGGTACTTAAGCCCAATACAGGCCATATTAAATATAATAGCAGTTAAAAACGATAAAGAGAAAAGTGAAGTAATCAATGGAGGTGAGGGGACGATTAGGAGGGTGGGGGGGGGGGGATCATTCATCAAAATTTAGAGAATGTATACACATAGACCACTGGTAAAAAGAGAAGAGAGAGAAAAACAATATGGAAGGAGAAACAGAAAGAAAAGGAGGAGAATCTCAGGTGGTGCCCTTGGGTCCATGTACTAAGCTAATATTTAGGGCACACTGGGTGAGGATCTATGCCCAGTAAGCAGCCAGGGAGCCCAAACTTGAGTAAAAACATGGCCACATGCTTGTGGAGGTAATAAGTTATTTCTTCCATGGCCGCAACATGCCAGATTTGGGTTTTAAGTGCAGAAAGTAGTGGGGGAGTAGCCTGTTTCCAATTCAGAGCAATCAGGGACTTTGTCGCTGCCAAACTATGTTCGGTCAAGTTTCTGGAGAATTTATTCAGACCCGGGGGAAGATAACAACAAAAATATCCAGGTGACCTTTGCCACCGGAGCCTCAAAAAGAGTTCAGAAGTCCATGAATCTAGTGCCAAAAAGGACAATATTCGGAGGTCCACCATATATGGGCCATAGTACCCCTGTAGCCACAATTCCACCAACAACCAGGGGAAGAGGATGGGAACATTTTATTAAGTCTATCAGAGGTGTAATACCAGCAAAAATAAACTTTAGATGCAGTTTCTTTGATTTTGGTAGCAATAGAGCTTTTAGCAATCCCCAGCCTCATGTCTTCCCAAGCCTCATCATCTGGAGGAGGGCCGAGAGCCCGTACCCAGGCAATCTCGTGGGGTCTAAGAGAAAGTAGGGTTGCATCTAAAAGAAAGGCGTATATTTGAGAGATCAAGCCCTTGGATAAAGGGCTGTGCCTACACAAACTCTCAAAAGGGGTAAGGGCACGGAGGACAGAGACTGAAGTTAGAGAGAGCAAAAAATTGCGGATTTAAAGAAATTCAAAGGGATTAAGTACCTGGGATGAGGTTTTTTGTTGCTGATCGGGCAGGGATAACCATTGATCCTGATCACAAAAATCTTCCGGGGAACTAAAACTCAGCCTGAGTCCAGTTACAGATTCTCGTGCCCGAAGTTCCAGGAGGAAGTAGAAGGTTGTACCAGATAGGGGTCATGGGAGAAGTCAAAGAACAAAGCTTCATGCTAGCAGAATGTAGATCCCAGAGCTTGGTGTTGAATTTGAGAGTTTGAAGGACGGAGGTCAAGATTTAAAAGGTAGGCCCCTTAGGGGGTTCAGATCTGCGAGTCCAACAAAAGCTGATTAAATATTGAGTCATGAGGTAGAGCCTGGAGGAAAATAAGAAGCAACAATATGAAAGAAGTTGGAAGCCAATTAATAGAGCTTGACATCAGGAAGACTTCGACCACCTCCCGGTACTGATCTCCCAGGAATATTAGTAGCGGGATGCAGTTATGTGACTGGCGGTCAGGAGACCGCCGGTCACAATACCGATGCCGTCATCCCAACCCCTGTATATCCCGCCGGTTGGCATGCCGACCAACAGGGACTATTCCCACTCGTGGGTGTCCACGACACCCATAAAGTGGAAATAGAACCTGTGGCCAGCGCAGCGAGCCCGCAAGGAGCTTAATTCCACCCCCCACCCCCACTGGCCATCGAACAGCTGTGATCCCAGCGTCGGTATTGTGACCGCCTGTCACTCATACCCAACCCTTAATAGCAATCACTGATCTCCATCATCCATCAGAGTGGATAAGTGGGGTTGCAACTGTAAGGAGCCTGTGCATTTTAGGTCTCCAAAAAAATAACTGCTGTTTGTTCAACTCATTAAGGTGGAAGTTAGTCACCTGACACTGATGTTCTCCTGACTTTATTTGGCAACAGCCCCTCAGCAGACTGCCTAAACCTGGAGCTGATATTCCTGCATACCAGATGATATTCTCAGTCTCCATTCCCGGGGCCTGATTTAGAGATGGTCGCAGATCACACAGCCACTGCATCTTTGTACTCAGCGGCTGTTTAATAATATACTAATGCTGCAGTAGGCATCTTGGTAAATACAACAAAAAATACAAATGAGGGGATCGCTTCTGCGCACACTTATGTCCAAATGAAATGAGGTAGTCCTGTATATCAAGGTATTCTTTTCAACGCTGTTCAATGGTGTAGAACACAGGTTCTCAAACTTGGTCCTCAGGACCCCACACAGTGCATGTTTTGCAGGTCTCCTCACAGAATCACAAGTGAAATAATTAGCTCCACCTGCGGACCTTTTAAAATGTGTCAGTGAGTAATTAAAACACCTGTGCACCTGCTGGGTTACCTGCCAAACATGCACTGTGTGGGGTCCTGAGGACCGAGTTTGAGAACCACTGGTGTAGAATATCCTTCAATGACGAATCCAATATTGATCTTGGATCAAACGTCCCTCAAAAGAAGAACATAAAGAAAACTGATCGTACAGTCTGTCTTGTTTTTGTTCGTAGGGATGAGTGATTGTCACAAAGGAGGGTGAAAATCGTTCCGTACTCACTTAAAAAATGTGTGTATACCTTCTCCTAAAGGTATCTTTAGACTGCGTAGGTCATGAATGTGGCCGAAACAGCATAAACTCACCGGCTGGGCTTGCGGCACGCCTCTTAATGCATCACTCTGGCACGGAAGGGGTTACAGTTTTTGTGGGAGGAACTTAAGGAAAATTGCCTGGATTGTGATTGGCTGGATTCTGTATAGGGGCTGGTCTGACATACATCTAGTCTTCAGACCTAGGACATCCTGCCTCTTTCCAGTTTTTCCGTGACTGTTAAGTACTACTGCTTGTCAGTATTTATTGCATTTAACTTCTATTACTCTATCCTCTTTCTCACTGCTCTCCTCAGCTTTACTCTCTCTGTATTTCTCTTTCCTACCCCTGTTCTTCCCTTCTTCTTTCCATCTTCCCCCTTTATTACCTCATTGAGCTGCAGTGATGGCCGCCAGGCCCGGACGCAGCGCGGGCCTCCCTGCTCGGCTTCTGGACTCCTATGCGGTCCGGCCGAGCCGGGGCAGGCCTGCTGCGGCTGGGGTGTGAGAGACACCGGGCGTCCGCGGCCGGGCTCGGCCGCTCGCCCTTGTTCCCTTACGCCCGCGTTCTCCGTCTCCGTCCCTGCCATTAGCTGCTGCGGTGGGTGGAGCGCGGGGGTCCGTGGGCAGCTGAGGCGGCCTGCAAGGGACGGATCTGTGCCGTCCCTGCACCCGCAGGTCGGGGCGGCTGGCGGGCATGCTATCCTGCACGGACGGGACAGCGCTCCCGCCCTGCTGCCCGGCGGCTCTCTTCCGCCCGGGGGGGCAGCCCCAATGTTATAACACGCTCCAACGGGCGGGTGGGGGCTCGCGCGGCTGCCGGACGTGGGGGGTCCGTGCAGCACGCGCGTGCTGCACCTGATACGGCCCATGCCTGTGGGGCAGCCTCCGTGGACCTCAGGCCCTCATCCCCTTCTCCACTGGGCGGGCGGGGGCTCGCGCGGCTGCCGGCCGCGGTGGGTCCGTGCAGCGCGCACGTTGCTGTACCTGAAACGGCCCATTCCAGTGGGGGCAGCCTCCATGAACCTCAGGCCCTCATCCCCCTCTCCACTGGGCGGACGGGGGGTCGTGCGGATGCCGGACGCGGTGGGTCCATGCAGCGCACGCGTGCTGCCATATCTCAGGTCCGCACCAGGGGAGCCCATATGAGGCCTCCTCACGCTGGGCCTGGTGGGGATCATAATGTCCCAGATCAGGGCCGGGCAGCATGCTCCCGCGGCGGGGCGGTGTGACGCGCCTGCTCTGCCGGTGCCGCCGGCTGACCTTGCAAGGGCCGTCGCGCAGGGACGCTCCACGTCTGCCCGCAGTGGGACCAGCCCCAAGGCCTCTCCTGCCGTGGTTGGACCCGTGGCTCCACCTCTTTCTGGGGTTGCACGCGCGTCGCATTAGTAATACCGCCAGACGTGGCCGTGCGGCCCCGGCCGCTCCCAGGCTGGGGGCCCGGCCGCAGGTCAATTGCCCCCGGAGGGGACGGCGTGCGCAGGCGGGTAACGAGTTGTCTGTCTGCCGCCACATCCTGACTGATAATTCGGACGCTGCTGCGGACGGCCCTCAGTCGGATGGTGCACTGCGTTTTTCTAGTAGTGACGGCGCACAGGTATATGGTGCTGAGACCAATGCTCAGGATTGGAGGAGGTTGCGGTGCAGGCAGGTCAGGCAGAGTTTATTGCAGCAGGACAGATATGCCGTGATACCCGACAGCAAGGGATCGTCCGGGTCCTTGCTCCCGATGGGTGGTTTGCGAACCTCCCGTGGGGCGCAGGACTCGTGTGCCACGTCTGAGCTTAGAGCGCCGGCGGCGGCTGCCGCACCCTTGGTGGACGCCACCGTCTTGTCCGCCATTTGTGCCGCAGTCATGTCGGCGGTGGCTCCCTTGTTATCCTCCGTACCCGGAGGACAGGGGCAGACCACCACTTCTTTGGCTGATAGCATTGCGCAGACTCTTGCGCCGCTCCTGTCCTCTGGTGGTGGCTGCTGGACAGGTGGGGGTGCACGGGAACAATGTCTCTTTTATCTCCCCAGCCGTGGACGTCGGGACTGGAATGGAGTCGGTCGGTGCCTCAGCAAGTCGTCCTGAGGGAGCAGGGACGGACGGAGTCTTCATCGGACCCTGACTGGTCCCGAGGGAGCGCGGTTACCCAGTCCCGCTCCTCTAGCGAGGGTAGGAGTACGCGTAGGGTTTCTAGCAAGCGCAATAGACACAGGCGTAAGCGTCGGGGCACGGACTCTTCCCTTGGCTCCATGTCCTCGGAGGGTGTGTCCTCCTCCGACGGCAGTTTGCACAGGGTCAAACGTCGCAAACAGCGCGAGCGCCGGTATTCAACCTCTTCCGCCTCGCAGGTGTTGGTCGAGTCGGACACTGTTTACTGCGCTAACACGGCAGTGCAATGTGGTTTGAGGCCCCGGGTCCGGGACAGGATCCGTAAGGGCCAATACGTAAATATCTTCGCCCTTACTAGCGTTGATCGTAAAGCTTTGCTTTCGGCTAAGTAAAAGGGCCGCGGCAGCAAAGACGCTTTGCGATCCTACCCTAATTGGGTTAGGTGCATGTTGATCTTCATGGCGTGTTATCTAGAGACGCGCCCGGACGAGCACATGAACCTAGTGCGCTATCAGTTCCTTATACACGTGCTGTACCATAAGTACGAAGGGTCGGCTTGGCGACGTTATGATGAAGACTTCCTGCGCAGACAGCACGGCTGGTAGATCTACAATTTCGGTAAAAAGGATGTCGAATTGTGCTCTGAGCTGACACAGGGCTCCGTGGGCACCGAGGAGGGCAGTACGGCGAGAAGATGGCCAAAGCGGCCTGGCTCTCGTTCTACTGCTTTTCGAGCGGGTCCATCGCACATGGGGCATGGCAAATGCTTTGCTTTCAATAATGCCCACTGTGACTTGGGGGGTCAGTGTCGTTTTCGTCACTCCTGCATCAGATGTGGTGGAGCACATGGGATCAAGGACTGCACCAGGGGGTAATTCTGGCCCGCACACCCGGCAGAGTCGCGTTCCAGCGGCCCCAGGCGCTGGCCATGGCCCCCGCCCCACTTAGGCTCCTGGAGCTCATACCCTGGCTGCGACGGTACCCGCGGCGGGTGGATGCCCAATTTTTGCACTTGGGTTTCGCGTCCGGCTTCCCCTTGCCAATATCTGGGCTAGTGGGTCCGGGGGCTGGTACGAACCTGCGTTCGGCTCGGGAGTTTCCGGACGTGCTCCGGCAGAAGGTTCAGGCTGAGGTGTTGTTGGGCAGGATGATAGCCCCTTTTTGGTATCCCCCTTACCGGATTTGGTCTTGTCCCCCATCGGGATAGTGCCCAAGAAGACCGCGGGCAACTTTAGGCTCATACAACATCTTTCCTGTCCCCTAGGGTCATCAGTAAATGATGCTATCCCCGATGATCAGTGTAGGGTCATTTACCTGTTCTTTGATTCGGCCATAGCCACCATTAGGTCATTTGGACCGGGGGCCGTGATGTGTAAATTGGACATCCAGTCAGCATTTCGTCTTCTCCCTCTGCACCCTTCGGCCTTTCGGTTTATGGGTTTTAAATTGGACGATGGCTATTACATAGATTGGTGCCTCCCTATGGGTTGTTCTGTCTCTTGCGCATACTTCGAGAGATTCAGTTCTTTCCTCTATTGGTGCCTGGAGCATGCGACGGGCGAAATGGGAATTTCGCACTACTTGGACGATTTCCTTTTGATCGGGCCACAGGACTCAGATCGCTGCGCTAGCTTGCTGCGGAGCGCACTCGCCCTCTTCGCACACTTCGGGTTTCCAGTGGCACCTGCGAAGACTGAGGGGCCCTCTGCATCCTTTGTTTACCTCGGAATTCAGATTGATATGGTCGCCGGCCTCTGTAGGCTCCCAGGGGATAAGGTGTTAATGTCTTCACGACGGTATCCTTTATGCGCTTGCTGCGGGTAAGCTTACTGTCAAGTAGGCTCAATCCCTATTGGGCCTGTTTAATTTTGCTTGCAAAGTTATCCCCATTGGTAGGGTTTTCTGTAGAAAATTGGAGCGGGCGACAGTTGGAATTAGACGCCCGCATCATTTTCTCAGATTGTCCCTCGAAATTCGGAGGGATTTACGTACATGGGACGAATTTCTAGTTCGTTTCAACGGCGTCTGTATTTGGCAGGAGGTGGTCGTGTCTAGCACCTCCCTGGAGCTTTTCACGGACGCCTCTGGTGCTTGCGGTTTCGGAGCTTATTTCGCTGGCCGGTGGTGTGCGTATCCTTGGCCGAGGGCCTGGATTAGCGAGCACCTCACGACAAACATGCTGTTGCTGGAAATTTTTCCCATAATGGTCGCATTGGAGCTATGGCGCGATGCCCTGCGTAACAAACAGGTTATTTTCTGGTGCGACAATTTGAGCGTGGTTTTTGCCATAAACCGGCAGAAATCCACATCTTTGCCTGTCCTGCGGGTCCTTGCGCAGATAGTTTTGCTATGCTTGGTGAACAACATTACGTTGCGAGCCAAGCATGTGCCGGGCGTGCGTAACAAAATTGCTGATGCCCTTTCTCGCGGCGACTGGCAGCGGTTTAGTCGCTTGGCTCCTGCATCTCTAATCCAAGGGGAACCATGTCCTGCTTATGTGTGGCAGGTTATCCGCCCGGATTGGAGGCTTTAGCCCACAGGTCGTTAGCCCCTGCAACTTTCGCGGCTTATCTGGCCACCTGGGAGCGGTGGAGTCGCTACCTTCTGGAGAGGGGTCATAGTGGTAAGACACCTCACGACTTACTTTTAGATTACATCTGGGTTTTGCACACCGACGGGATTTCGCGGGCGTATGTGGTAGGGTTCTAGCGGGTATATCATACTTTCTGCAGCTTCGGGGGGAGGAGGACTTTCCTAAGTCCTTTTTCCTCCGGAGGGTGTTGAAGGGATGGGCTCGGGCGATCCCGTCCCGGCCGGACAATTGCCGGCCAATCACTGGGTCTTTGTTGAGGCGAATTTTAGGATCCCTACGGAGTATTTGCTCTTCGGGGTATGAAGTTCGCCTCTTCATGACGGCCTTTATGATGGCTTTTCACGGTGCGTTCAGGGTCGGCGAGCTGGTGTCCGTTTCTCGGACTTCTGCCTCGCCCAAAACTGGCGGCCCATGTCCACGTACGCCCCGACGGTTTGTGGTGAAGGATTCAGCGCTCCAAGACTGACGTAGTCGGCGGGGGGCAGTGGGTTCGAATGGGTCGGGCTCGTGTGCGGGGCATTTGTCCAGTTACTACTGCCCGGTCTTATTCGTCCGTACGGCCTCCAACGCCTGACGGGTGACTCGTCCATAGTGACGGTTCCCCGTTGACCGCATATCAATTTCGGTCTGTTTTGGGACGTTGTATTTTATACCTGGGTCTATCTCCGGCCGACTATGGGACTCACTCTTTCCGCATCGGCGCTGCTTCAGCTGCTGCTGCGGCGGGTTGGTCCGAAGTCGAAGTCCGGGCACTGGGTAGGTGGAGGTCTGGTGCAGTCAGGCACTGTATCAGGCCTTTTCCTCCCAGTACGCCCTTTTGAGGATTAGCTACTCGTCGCAGTTGCACTTTGCGACTGCGGGGGCCTTGAGGAATTTTTGTTTTATCCTTGGTTGTAATTACGGCTTTTGCCGGTTGATGGAGTTTTGCGTTTTTTGCCTCAAGTCAAATTGGGCGACCCCCCCCTCCCCCCGTTAGGAACGTAGGTTAGGTTACCCATTTTCTCCATACTATGTTTCGTTTATTAACCTCAGTCACACCCTTCATTTGCAGGAAGGCGGCTAGATCCGCGCTTTATATGGCTTGTCGGCCGTGGGTGGCAATGATCTGGTACGCCGGGTCTTGAGGTCTTTTTAGCTTCGTGTTCTATGTTCTTTAGTTTGAGTTGAGTTTTCTTGGTTCAGGTGGCGGTGGCAGGTTGGTAACCTGGCAGTTGGTCGGTTTCTGAATGGTTATTTTAGTTTAACTTAAGGAGTTTATTGTTAGTAAGTTCGGGTGAACTTTTAGGTATTTTTATAGTTTTAGTATTAATTGATGGGCACCACTGTACCTGGTGGGCCCATATGATAGATCATAAACATGTGTGGATATCAGGGCCGGAGGCCCAATTTTTTACCCCGTAGGGGCGAAGCGTACCTCCATCCCTACAACTGTTGGTGGGCAGGGGTAGTGGCAGAAGGTCGACCCCTGGCCTTGGATTTTGGATTTCCGATGTCTGGGATGGAGGCAGGAGGCCGATCCCGGAACATCTGGGGCAGAAGGCCCCCTCACACATATGTTTTTATTGCTCGGGATGGAGGCAGGAGGCCGATCCCGGAACATCTGGGGCAGAAGGCCCCCTCACACACATATGTTTATTGCTCTATTTTGTCATATAATTTTGGATCACCCTTATTAAGTTGTTTATCATGCTTAACCGTTCTTCTCCCCGCCACCTTAGTTAGAGAGGGAAGTCTGCATTTATAGTTTAGTATTAATAGGCCTTCCTCTCAGTCAAAATAAAAAGCTGACCCCTTTCACGCCAATTACGGTTGTTGTGTCTTTATTTACTAAGATAAGTGTGCTTGAGTGGCGTGCGAATGCATCTGACGTGTGAAGTTTACATTTGTTCATCCCTTTGTGGATCCCGAATGTATAAATAAAGGTCTGTCGAATCCTCCGAAAATGAGAAGAACGGGTAGGAGGAACACAGGTACGACCAATCGTCTAGTATGTTTAAGATAAGGCACAACTACCTTCTTTTTTTTGTCTCAGAAATTCTTCTCCCTTCAACATGTAGGTATATGCGTATTACCGAACTCACATCCACACAAGTGATTCAATATATATCAAGGTATCTTTCAATATTGTATCTTTATCCTCGCACCGACTTCAAAATATACCAATGGTCACAAATGGAGATCAAAAAATGAATGTAGGGCGTACCCAACTTACAGTAAGATGCGCGGGGACATGCCCATAACGGTATCTTTAATCTTCTTGTTGTCCTCCACGTATTCTTTCAAGGCTCATATGAAGTCGGTAGTATACTGTACAATATAAATAAAATTTCAGCAGATGTATGTATAAAAGATATTTATTCCAAAACTAAAAAACATCTGTGCATACATTTTTAAAAACAAAAAATGGATACACTGGAAAAACACTCAGGAAGATAAAAATAAAGCACCAACAAGAGGTTAAGTATTAAGTGTCTGGACTCTCCTCACCTTAAGTGGGGTGACCTAAAGATTTCCCAGTGCTCCTGGCTGGCCCTCACATCTGACGCGTTTAGAACCTTAGTCTTTGACAAAGACTTTGACAAAGACTAAGAGTAAGGTCTAAACGCGTCAGATGTGAGGGCCAGGAGCACTGGGAAATCTTTAGGTCACACTACTTAAGGTGAGGAGAGTCCGGACACTTAATACTTACCTCTTGTTGGTGCTTTTTTCATCTTCCTGAGTGTTTTTCGAGTGTATCCAGTTTAAAAAAAAAAAATGTATGCACAGATGTTTTTTAGTTTTGGAATAAATATCTTTTATACATACATCTGATGAAATTGATTTATATTGTGCAGTATACTACCAACTTCATATGAGCCTTGAAAGAATACGTGGAGGACAACAAGAACAAGAAGATTAAAGATACCGTTATGGGCATGTCCCCGCGCATCTTACTGTAAGTTGGGTACGCCCTACTTTCATTTTTTGATCTCCATTTCTGCCCATTGGGATATTTTGAAGTCGGTAAGGGATAAAGATACAAGATTGAAAGATACCTTGATATATATTGAATCACTTGTGTAGATGTGAGTTTGGTACGCATATACCTACATGTTGAAGGGAGAAGAATTTCTGAGACAAAAAAGGGGTTAGTTGTGCCTTATCTTAAACATACTGTCCCTCCTACCTGTTCTTCTCATTTTCAGAGGATTCGACAGACCTTTATGTATACATTCGGGATCCACAAAGGGATGAACAAACGAAAGATACCTTTATAAGAAGGTATACACACGTTTTTTACGTGAGTACGGTACGATTTTCACCCTCCTTTGTGACAATCACTCATCCCTACGAACAAAAACAAGACAGACTGTACGATCAGTTTTCTTTATGTTCTTCTTTTGAGGGACGTTGGATCCAAGATCAATATTGGATTCATCATTGAAGGATATTCTACACCATTGAAAAGAATACCTTGATATACAGGACTACCTAATTTCATGTGGACATAAGTGTGCGCAGAAGCGATCCCCTCATTTGTATTTTTTGTTGTGGTTCTAATACAGGGGTAGAGTGACCCCCCCATTTGGGTTTCACTTTTGCAGCAACTGAGGGTGCAGTAGAACTCCGCATTTTTCTTTTTCATCTTGTGTGAATAGACGCCTCCTGCTGGTATTTCTGATCTGCTTCTGCACATGAGGATACAGCATCAGATCATCTGCGTGAACATCGGACATCTGAGTGACCCTCAGGTAACTCAGGATGGTTGGGATATTCATGCTGCTAAAGCCAGTTAAATCTAGGCACAGAAACTCACATATGTATTCATGGTTCACACAACATAATGCTTCATACTGCATTAATTGCTGTTAGGACTTTGCCCACTAGATGGTGCTGCAGGCACGTTTCTGTGCCAATGCTGATTATCTGCATTGTATGTTACTTTGTATGTTTACTTCACACGGGAAGGCGAGTGCATTATTTTCCTCTGATGGAAACACAAGTTTCAAACAATAATTTGGATAACACTTTGCAATAATTGTCCTTCTTGTTCTATAGCCCAGCTGTTACATTTGTATTACTGAAAATGTAGCAGGTGAGACACTACTGAAAGCAAATATTATTATTGTTATTATTATTATTATTATATTTGTCCTGAGTCAGCAAACAGTAATAAATCAAGACTGGTTATCACTGAAGAAATAGGTAAGCCCAGCTTACAAGAGCATAGTCTATAGCTAAATAGGAGTTCGATAGAGGAGGGTGAGTGCCACGTGCTGCATATTGGTCAAGTCAGTCAAGTACGATGGTAAAAACGTGCTCAGCAGGGCCGCAACTAGGGGGGTTTAGGCAGTACTGTGACACAGGGCACCCTGCGGCCAGTAGTGCTACTGCAGAGCCGGCCATAGTTTCCAAGGGACAATCTTGGCAGGACCACTGCAGCGTGTGAGCTGTCTGGAGCATCCTAGGTGCTATACTTCCCATAATTTGTGTACCCTAGGTGTGACACCATGGCATCTCGGGTTTCAGGGGTGGAGCCGGCACAGGGTGAGCTGCTACTCTGTTACAGCGCCGATGCTTGGCATGCTATCATCCAGTCCCACATCAATGTTGATTTTGGGGTCAGAGATTTTTTTCAGCATACAGGAAGAATGCCGTAAATATAAGCTTGGAGTGATTATTAAGAAGGATTGTAATCAGGATGATTGGATCAGGGAGGTTATGAAGGGTATTTGGAAATTAGATAAGCCTGAAGAGGGGAGCTATCAGGGAATACTTGAGGGTTTGGAATCCAGGTGATGCACTTCTGATGCCATGGGATAATAATAGAAAAAAAACATTGGCATCCTGTTGTCATGACTGTGGTTTTTGTGAACCCGGCATGTTAGTGAAGTCTGTGCGGCCGACTGGAGGACTATGTTTATACTTGGCTGGTCTGTAGAAATCAGTGAGAAGTAGTAGGAGCAATCCCTGACTGGTGATCCAACCCGGGCCTCGGCAGAGGGAGCCGTATCCTGACCACTGGATCACCAGGGACTTGGTGTTGATAGCAGGATGGTGAATGTATTGGTGAGAATGAACTGGATATACTGTCTCAGGAGTAGGTGTTTGTGTACTCAAGGTTACTATGAAATGGTTTCTCTGGAGTTGCGCAGAACTAGGAGGAGAGCTGAAGACATTGAACCAGACTGGTTACCGGTGAGACTGAGAACCGAGCTGGTTACCCGTGAGACTGGGAACCGCACTGTAAACCAGGCTGTGTACCAGTATACTGGAACGCAACTGTAATCCGGGCTGGTACCGGGTATAACTGAAAGCGCAACTGTAAGTAGAATGATGACTGTGGCTGTGACTTTAAGACAAGGCTGAAGAACACTGCGACTGGGTCTTTAGGATGAGACTGAAGAATACTGTGGCTGTGGCTTTAAGACGAGACTGAAGAATACTGTGGCTGTGGCTTTAAGATGAGACTGAAGAATACTGCAACTGTGGCTTTAAGGCGAGACTGAAGAATACTGTGGCTGTGGCTTTAAGACGAGACTGGCAAATACTGCAGCTGTGGCTTTAAGTTGAGACTGAAGAATACTGCGGCTGTGGCTTTAAGATGGGACTGAAGAATACAGCAACTGTGGCTTTAAGGCGAGACTGGAGAATACTGCAGCTGTGGCTTTAAGACGAGACTGGAGAATACTGCGGCTGTGGCTTTAAGACAAGACTGGAGAAATACTGCAGCTGTGCCTTTAAGATGAGACTGTAGAATACTGCAGCTGTGTCTTTAAGACGAGACTGTGGAATACTGCGGCTATGGCTTTAAGACAAGACGAATACTGAATATTAATGGTAACACAACTGTAATCCAGACTGGGTAGTAAAAGAGCAGAGTTTTACAGAAACCAAAGTACAAGTGTTACCTTTAGGGAGCTCAGCTTCTAAGCTTACACATAACTGTGTGTGTGGCACAAGGAACTGGCAGAGTCTGCAACTCAAGTCTCCTGACTTATACTTCCTGGTCCTTGGTGATTGGTGAGCAGTGTCAGGTGATTCAGAGAGTCTCCGGCTGGCACAGGATTGGACGGCTCCAGGTCAGGTGATCAGACACTGTCACATGAGTACTCCAGATTAGGTTTTGATGTGGAGTGAGGCCTAGCAGGCCGAAAGAACACTGAAGCCTGAACTTCTGCAATTGAACAGACGATGCTGGCTTTTAGGCCTAAACTTCAGATTGCTGAATTCAGATTCAGACATATTCAGATTCACACAGAAGGTTAATCACCACAGGTGGAGCTCGTTAACTCTGCACTCAGGAAACTCATGGTACTGACAAGCTGTTTATCCCAGTGAGCAAAAAGATACAGGATCCAGGACAGATGGCAGAGGTAAGTCACCAAATATGAGAACTAGTCAGGATCGTGACACCTGTCTACTATTGGTGGCGGAGAACCAGGGCTGCCAAGAGGGGGGTGGGGGTGGGGGTGAGCCAAAGGTGGATTTAGACCTCATGGGGCCCTAAGCAAGATACTGATTTAGGGCCTCCCCCCTCCCTCAAACAACAAATAGCACTATATTTTTATATCCTGATTTATGCCTCATACATAATTTCTTGTTTTTCCTCTTTATATTCTATTACAATATAGTACTTTCCCCCTTCACTGATTGTACCATGTCCCATCACCTCTAACTTCCATTATTACACCACTCAGTTGCTACATTTTAAATTTGTGTTCCCCTCACTGAATGTAGTAGGTCCCCGTACCCCATTATAGGAGTATTCAGCCAGCCCAGCAGTGCTCCGACATTTTTGACAGCGGTCTGCTGGAAATACCCTCCATACAGCCTTATCAGCCCTCCCCCCCGGGACCCACAGCGCCCTAAGCAGCCATCTTAGATGCCTTGTGGCAAATCCTCCTCTGGGGGGAACGGATACTTTTTACGCTGGGCCTGGACTGGTTGGAGAGCTCTGGTCAGCAGCTGAGGGGGACTTTCTGTATGCTGAGGCAGGGGCGGATCCAGGGGAGGGGTGCCACCTGTCACACTTCTCAGCGGCAGCAGCCGGGCACCGTGCTCTCCACAACAGAATAAAAACATACATTGAATGCCCCAGCCTGCGATTCATAAAAACTGACCTGACCTCAAAAGCAGGCATAGTAGTCCTGCAGCAGCAGTCTGTGATTTCAGTGTAGTGTGCGGGCAGATGGGACGGTGGGTAGCTGTGGTTGGCTGCCAGGCAATAAGAATAAGCCTGATTCCTATTGGCTGCTGTTTGGCGGGATGTCTTAACAGAGGCGGAGGATCGTGTGCCCCTTCCCCTTTAGCTGGCAGCGCAGTAGAGTCTGAGCACTAGGGGGCACAGACTCTATTACGCATGTGCAGATATCTGAGAAAATGATGCGGGGGCCATTTTCACAAAGATTTCCTTAGTGCGCGTGAGTAAAATGCAGATATCGCTATATATAGCATGCCGGACTGATAGAGGAGTCCTGGCACTGCGGCCATTTTCTCTGAGATCTGCATGTGCGTAATAACGTGTGATTTATGAAGTGCTGCCACCAGCGGAGGACACCACTGCTGCTGTTACAGTGACAGCCTATTGAGACAGTAGCGGCTTCAGCTAGCTGCAGCTGTTTCAGTTTTGTGCAGCTAGCCAATAAGAATCAGCCTGATTTTTATTTGTTGCTGCTGGCTCTGTAGAACGCCAATTGCGATCTATGCTGTGGCCACCTCTGCACTAAGGCACATATAGAGGTAACTATGGGTTATAGATTGTAAGCTTGCGAGCAGGGCCTTCCTACCTCTATATCTGTTTGTTTTTACCCAGTTTTGTTCTATTACTGTTGTTCTAATTGTAAAGCGCAACGGAATATGCTGCGCTATATAAGAAACTGTTAATAAATAATGGCGCGTTTCCCCTCTTTCATCCATATGACTGAAGACGTAACACCTGAGGACCGAGAGTGAGGGCTGGCATGAGATCACTCTCTCTGTCAGAGGGGGAACTACCATTGGTGCAACAGGTGCAGGGGTGGATAAAGGGAGGGGTGACAGGGGCGGCCGTCCCAGGGCCCCCACACACAGCGTTTTTGAATCCGAGGAGTCTCCAGCGGCTCAGCTGTTCATTAACAGTGGCCACAGAGGAGCTCCACTGTGCACAAGCAGTCCAGCGAGATTGTGAAGGGAAATCCTGCGGGACAGAGTCTATGTGGCTCTGGTGCGCTGTCTTTGCTGCGCTGTCCCTGGTGCTGCTCTGGACATCCAGAGGTAGGTGTGTGTGTGTGTGTGTGTAGGGGGGCTTTAATAGCAATAATGGGGGCCCCACAACCTCCGTTGCCCTGGGCCCCAACCTGCCTTTATCTGGCCATGAGCAGGTGCATTGCACCAGGGCCCCCGAGGACTAAGGGGCCCACTGTTGCCCAGACCAGCAATAAGTTATCCCCTGGCCCCCCCCACAGACCATTTTGAGCAATGTCGGATGAATGGCCCAGTGCAGAGAGCAGAGTGGACCCCACTGTCTGAGGGACCTGCCCCTTACTTTATGTAGGCAGGGCTGACCTTGAGCGTGCCGGACTGATAGAGGAGTCCTGCCTCCTATCAGCACTGGTGATCACAGACACATATAGTCTCTAAGTAACAGCTGTATATTATTTCTGAGTCACTGCTGTCTATGAATTAAAGGCAGCTCACACCAAGTGTAACTGTCACTGTCAGAGTCTGCCTGACCGAGAGCCAAACTGAGGCAGGTCGGAGGTCCCCGTCACAGACAGAGCTGAGGCCACTGTGTTCCTGCCCCCACCAAGGTACATGCTCCCTACTCTCTGCACAGTGCAGGACATTGTGAATGTACCCCTGTCACCCTCTGCCTCCCCATTTCTCCCTCTCCCTGTCAACCCATGCCCCTCCTGCCTTCTGCAGTTAACCGCTGCTTCCCCCTGCCTTACACTGTCACCCTCTGCCTACTGCTGCCTTACACTGTCACCCTCTGCCTTACACTGTTACCCTCTTCTTCCCCCTGCCTTACACTGTTACCCTCTGCCTCCCCCTTCCTTACACTGTTACCCTCTGCCTCCCCCTGCCTTACACTGTCACCCTCTGCCTCCACCTGCCTTACACTGTCACCCTCTGCCTCCCCCGCCTTACACTGTCACCCTCTGCCTCCCCCTGCCTTACACTGTCACCCTCTGCCTCCCCCGCCTTACACTGTTACCCTCTGCCTCCCCCTGCCTTACACTGTCACCCTCTGCCTCCCCTGCCTTACACTGTCACCCTCTGCCTCCCCCTGCCTTACACTGTCACCCTCTGCCTCCACTTGCCTTACACTGTCACCCTCTGCCTCCCCCGCCTTACACTGTCACCCTCTGCCTCCCCCTGCCTTACACTGTCACCCTCTGCCTCCCCCGCCTTACACTGTTACCCTCTGCCTCCCCCTGCCTTACACTGTTACCCTCTGCCTCCCCCTTCCTTACACTGTTACCAGGGCCGTTTCTACAGAGGAGGTGGCCCGTGTGCACCTCCGGGTGGGTCCCCTCCTCTGTATGGCGCTGTAGACTCCGGCATTGTGCCGGAGTCTACTGCGCATGTGCAGGTCTCCGGAAACATGGCGCCCGCCATGATCCGAAGACCAATTTGGCTACCGCGCATGCGCGGCGGCCATTTTTGGTGGTGATTTCCGCCGCAATTGCAGGTCCAGGCGCTGGACTCCGGAAAGATAAGTGTTAAAATCGGTGCAATGGGTGCGGTGTGGGCCCCCCCTGGCCATTTTTGGTGGTGATTTCCGCCGCAATTGCAGGTCCCGGCGCTGGACTCCGGAAAGATAAGTATTAAAATCGGTGCAATGGGTGCGGTGTGGCCCCCCCCTGTGCCATTATAGAAACGCCAATGACTGTTACCCTCTGCCTCTTCCTGTCTTATGCAGTCACCCTCTGCCTCTCCATGTCACCCACTGCCGTGTGGCGCATTGCGAACCTGGGATAAGGGAAGGGGGGGATGGGGACGACAATTATATTTGTGCACCTGGGCCTACCACTCACAAGTTCCACCCCTGTTCTCTCTCTCTCTCTCTCTCTCTCTCTCTCTCTCTCTCTCTCTCTCTCTCTCTCTCTCTATATATATATATATATATATATATATATAATATAGCCACTCACAACAAGCTTTGTGTAGTGTATTGAGTTTGCAGTGTGTGTTGGAAAGTTCTCAGAATTATTTATAAGTCAGAGTTTATGCAGGAGATGAGAGCTGGTGTATTTAATATCTCTGTGGTTTTATCGTAGACAGTTTCACTGCTGATAATTGTGCTGGACATCACTGCAAAGGTACAATAGATGCAGAAAAAATCGATACGGAAAGCCACCTTGGTTTTGACTTTGCCAAGTGCTGAAACCGCTGCCGTCTTCCAGTCGCTTCTACAGCTTTTAGGGTTATTTTTATTACTATTTTGCAACTTTTAACAGTTCTCTTTTATTTTGGAAAGATTATGTTGTTAATAATTCACTATAAGCCTCTTACAGATATCGCTATATATAGCTGGCTCCAACTTCACATTAGTCCCACAGGGAGAACGGAATGATTTCTGCTAAATAAGCTGAACGTCGATCCGCTCTTCCCCCCAAGATGCTATCTCCTGCCGCCGAGATCTGCAAGTACTGCAGCATCCTGTGACTATTACACAAGTGTATGGGAAGTTATACCCTGATCAGGATGTATGTGATTGGTAAAGACGGATTATCTATAGTACATGGACAAGAAGATTGTGGGGGAGATGTATTGAAAAATCGGAGGTGTTTCGGATAGCCAGTAGCACTAGTACACCAATTACTAGAGATGTGCGCCAGACCACTTTTGCTGGATTTGGATTTGACTCTGATTCGTCGTCGTCCAGCTTTGGATTCGGATTTGCCAAACTGCTGTGACTGGTTTTGGATTTGGATTTTTTTCCAAAAAAAAAAAAAAAAAGAGAGAGATAAAGTTGGACATTTACTAAGCAGTGATAAAAGTGGAGAAGTGAGCCAGTGGAAAAGTTGCACATGTCATCCATGTCAGCTACTCTGTAAATTTTCAAAGTATGCAAATTATAAATGTTATATCAATGATGATTGGTTGCCATGGACAACTTCTCCACTGGCTCACTTCTCTACTTTTATCACTGCTTAGTACATGCCCCCAAAATAGCTTAATTTGGGCCTCTTTTTGTTCCTAAAGTATTAGTGAGCTCAATAACATTCATTTCCAGTAATTTCCACCCATTTTTGACCACAGCCCACAATGTTGTTGTTATTGGACAAAAGGCTGCAGTGACATGGCTGGTTACTAAGCAACAGAGCAGCGGCACAAACACACAGCAGTTTGTAGCACATCTATGAAACATTGCCACACACTGCGTGGATCACAGGGCTTATACAGTAGATGCACGTGAACAAAGTGCACTAGAGTAACGCGCACCAACCAGTACAAACAATAAATAATAAGATTTTAAACCTACCGGTTAATCTTTTTCTCGTAGTCCGTAGAGGATGCTGGGGACTCCGTAAGGACCATGGGGTATAGACGGGCTCCGCAGGAGACATGGGCACTATAAAGAACTTTTAGTATGGGTGTGCACTGTCTCCTCCCTCTGTGCCCCTCCTCCAGACCTCAGTTAGAGAACTGTGCCCAGAGGAGATGGACAATACGAGGAACAGATTTTGTTAATCTAAGGGCAAGATTCATACCAGCCCACACCAATCATACCATATAACCTGGAATACACATAACCAGTTAACAGTATGAACCAATAACAGTATCAGTCAGAGACCGATTCCAAACTGTAACATAACCCTTATGTAAGCAAAAACTATATACAAGTCTTGCAGATCCAGTCCGCACTGGGACGGGCGCCCAGCATCCTCTACGGACCAGGAGAAAAAGATTTACCGGTAGGTTTAAAATCTTATTTTCTCTTACGTCCTAGAGGATGCTGGGGACTCCGTAAGGACCATGGGGTTTATACCAAAGCTCCCAATCGGGCGGGAGAGTGCGGATGACTCTGCAGCACTGACTGAGCAAAAGCGAGGTCCTCGTCAGCCAGGGTATCAAACTTGTAGAATTTAGCAAAAGTGTTTGAACCCGACCAAGTAGCTGCTCGGCAAAGCTGTAATGCCGAGACCCCTCGGGCAGCCGCCCAAGAAGAGCCCACCTTCCTAGTGGAATGGGCCTTCACCAAATTTGGTAACGGCAATCCAGCCGTAGAATAAGCCTGCTGAATCGTGTTACAGATCCAGCGAGCAATAGTCTGCTTCGAAGCAGGTGCGCCAATCTTGTTGGCTGCATACAGGACAAACAGAGCCTCTGCTTTCCTAACCCTAGCCGTTCTGGCTACATAAATTTTTAAGGCCCTGACCACATCCAAGGACTTGGGAGTCCTCCAAGTCACTCGTAGCCACAGGCACCACGATAGGTTGGTTCATATGAAATGAAGACACCACCTTAGGCAGAAATTGAGGACAAGTCCTCAATTCCGCTCTATCCACATGAAAAACCAAATAGGGGCTCTTGTGAGACAAGGCTGTCAATTCTGACACACGCCTTGCAGATGCCAAGGCCAATAACATGACCACCTTCCAGGTGAGAAATTTTAATTCAACCGTTTGAAGGGGCTCAAACCAGTGAGATTTAAGGAACCGTAACACCACGTTAAGGTCCCAGGGTGCCACTGGGGGCACAAAAGGAGGCTGGATGTGCAGCACTGCTTTCACAAAAGTCTGGACTTCTGGTAAAGAAGCCAATTCCTTCTGAAAGAATATAGATAGGGCCAAAATCTGTACCTTAACAGAGCCTAACATTAGGCCCATATCCACTCCTGTCTGTAGGAAGTGGAGGAAACGGCCCAGATGGAAATCTTCCGTAGGAGCATTCTTGGTTTCACACCAAGAGACATATTTCCGCCAGATACGGTGATAATGTTTCGCCGTCACCTCCTTCCTAGCCTTTATCAGAGTAGGTATGACTTCCTCCAGAATACCTTTCTCGGCTAGGATTTGGCGTTCAACCGCCATGCCGTCAAACGCAACAGCGGTAAGTCTTGGAATACGCAGGGCCCCTGCTGCAACAGGTCCTCCCTGAGAGGAAGGGGCCAAGGATCTTCTGTGAGCATTTCCTGAAGATCTGAGTACCAGGCCCTTCGAGGCCAGTCTGGAACAATGAGTATCGACTGTACTCTTTTCAGTCTTATAATCCTCAAAATCTTTGCGATGAGAGGAAGAGGAGGAAACACATAGACTGACTGAAACACCCATGGTGTCAACAGGGCGTTTACTGCTACTGCCTGAGGGTCCCGAGACCTGGCACAGTACCTTGGAAGCTTTTTGTTGAGGCGTGACGCCATCATGTCTATATGAGGAATTCCCCAGAGACTCGTTATCTCTGCAAAGACCTCTTGATGAAGTCCCCACTCTCCTGGATGGAGATCGTGTCTGCTGAGGAAGTCCGCTTCCCAGTTGTCTACTCCCGCAATGAAGACAGCTGACAGAGCGCTTACGTGATTTTCTGCCCAGCGAAGAATCCTGGTGGCTTCCGCCATCGCGACTCTGCTCCTTGTCCCGCCTTGGCGGTTCACATGTGCCACTGCTGTGACATTGTCTGATTGAATCAGAACCGGTAGGTCGCGAAGAAGATACTCCGCTTCTCGTAGGCCATTGTATATGGCCCTTAATTCCAGCACGTTAATGTGCAGACAAGCCTCCTGGCTTGACCATATTCCCTGAAAATTTCTTCCTTGTGTGACTGCTCCCCATCCTCGGAGGCTCGCGTGCGTGGTTACCAGAACCCAGTCCTGAATGCCGAACCTGCAACCCTCTAGAAGTTGAGCACTTTGCAGCCACCATAGAAGAGACACCCTGGCCCTGGGGGACAGTGTTATTTTCTGATGTTTTTGTAGATGGGACCCGGACCACTTGTCCAGAAGGTCCCACTGAAACGTCCTCGCATGAAACCTGCCGAAGGGAATGGCCTCGTAGGAGGCCACCATTTTTCCCAGAACTCGAGTACATTGATGAACTGACACTCTTTTTGGCTTTAGCAGGTCTCTGACCATGTTCTGGAGGTCCTGAGCTTTTTCCAACGGGAGAAAAACCTTCTTTCGTTCCGTGTCCAGTATCATGCCTAGGAACGATAGCCGAGTCGTAGGAACCAATTGTGACTTTGGCAGATTGAGAATCCAACCGTGCTGTTGGAGCACCCTCAGGGAGAGCGACACGTTCTTCAGCAATTGATCTCTTGATCTCGCTTTTATCAGGAGATCGTCCAAGTATGGGATAATTGTGACACCCTGCCTTCGCAGGATCACCATCATTTCCGCCATTACCTTGGTGAAAATCCTCGGGGCCGTGGAAAGCCCAAACGGCAACGTCTGAAACTGGTAATGACAATCCTGTACAGCGAATCTCAGGTATTGTTGATGAGTGGAATATATGGGGACATGAAGGTAAGCATCCTTTATGTCTAGCGACACCATAAAATCCCCTCCTTCCAGGCTGGATATTACAGCTCTGAGCGATTCCATCTTGAATTTGAACCGTTTCAAGTACAGGTTTAGGGATTTTAGATTTAAAATGGGTCTGACCGAACCATCCGGCTTCGGGACCACAAACAGGGTAGAATAATATCCTTTTCCCTTTACCCTGACAATCACTTGCTGTTGACACAGCGTTTCAATTGCAGCTAATACTACCCCCCTCTCTAGGGAAGAAGCTGGTAATGCCGACTTGAAAAACCGGCGCTGGGGCACCTCCTCGAATTCCAGCTTGTAGCCCTGGGAAACAATTTCCCTCGCCCAAGGGTCCACATCTGACTGAACCCATACTTGGCTGAAGAGTCGAAGGCGTGCCCCCACCGGTGCGGACTCCCGTAGGGGAGCCCCAGTGTCATGCGGTGGACTTAGCGGAAGCCGGGGAGGACTTCTGCTCTTGGGAACTAGCCAAAGCAGGTGTTCTCTTACCTCTACCCTTACCTCTGGCGAGGAAAGAGGAGCCCCGACCTCTTCTGGACTTATGTGACCGAAAGGACTACATCTGATATTGTGGAGGTTTCTTTTGCTGTTGGGGAACAAAAGGCAAAAAGGTAGATTTACCCGCGGTAGCTGTGGAAACCAGGTCCGCGAGACCATCCCCAAACAATACATCACCCTTGTAAGGTAAGACCTCCATATGCTTTTTTTAGTCCGCATCACCCGTCCATTGGCGGATCCATAAAGATCGTCTTGCAGAAATAGCCATGGCATTGGCTCTTGAACCCAGTAATCCAATGTCTCTTTGAGCGTCCCTCATATATAAGACTGCGTCCTTAATATGAGCTAATGTTAACAAAATGGTATCCCTATCAAGGGTATCAAGGTCAGCTGACAGGGTATCTGTCCAAGCTGCTACTGCACTACATACCCATGCCGACGCAAATGCCGGTCTAAGTAAAGTACCAGTATGTGTATAAATAGACTTCAATGTAGTCTCCTGCCTGCGGTCCGCAGGATCCTTGAGGGCCGCCGTGTCAGGAGACGGCAGCGCCACCTTCTTGCACAGGCGTGTTAAAGCCTTGTCCACTGTGGGAAAGGATTCCCAACGTACCCTGTCCTGCGTAGGGAAAGGGTACGCCATAAGAATCCTTTTGGGAATCTGCAGTTTCTTATCTGGAGTTTCCCAAGCTTTTTCACATAACTCGTTAAGTTCATGAGATGGAGGAAAGTTTACTACCTGTTTCTTCTCCTTAAACATGTGTACCCTCGTGTCGGGCACTGAGGGTTCATCAGTGATATGCAAAACATCTTTATTTGCAATAATCATGCACTGAATACTCTTTGTCACCCTAGGGTGCAATCTCGCTTCATCATAGTCGGCACTGGAATCAGAGTCCGTGTCGGTATCTGTGTCCACTATTTGTGACAAGGGACGTTTCTGAGACCCCGACGGGCCCTGTGAGTCGGTGTAATCTGTGGATTGACCCCCTGTCGACACCCTGGACTCTGCTTTGTCCAGTCTCTTATGTAATGATGTTACATTTGCATTTAACATATGCCACATATCCAATCCTGAGTCGGCACCACCGACGGGGACACACCACTCATCTGCTCCACCTCCTCCTTGGATAAGCCTTCCGCTTCAGACATGCCGACACACACGTACCGACACCCCACACACACAGGGATATAACTATAAGGCATACTTGCCTACTCTCCCGGAATGGCCGGGAGGCTCCCGAAAATCGGGTGACCCTCCCGGCTCCCCGGAAGAGCAGGCAAGTCTCCCGATTTGCGGGGTCCGCCCTGCCCGTCCGCCCACTTAGTGTGTTAAGTGGGCGGTCCGGGCAGTCGATGACGCGATTCTTGCTGAATCGCCTCATCATAGCCACGCCCCCTGCAGTGTAATGCCGGTGATCGCGGCATTACAGAACGGGGGGCGTGGCTTAAAGGAGGCGTCACTGTGACCTCGCCCTGTCCCGCCCTTGCTCCGCCCCCATGCCGCCCTTGCTCCACCCCCATCCCGCCTCTGGCCCACCCCCTCCTTTACGTCACAGCCTCCCCTGCCCGCCTGCTGAGCCGACCTGGCTGCTCTCTCCCGCAGAGAGCAGCCAGAATGTCGGTAAGTATGCTATAAGGGGACAATTCCCCAAACCAGGCACTTTGGAGAGACAGAGAGAGAGTATGCCAGCACACACCCAGCGCCAAACTGACACTGGAATAAACCCAGATAGCGCTATTATATGAAATTACTGATTTCCCCACTCACTGCGCCTGTAATGTGCCCCCTTCCTCCTTTTTCAGCCCTCTGAGTGCATTCAGCAGGAGAGAGTCCAGGGAGCCAGCTTCTCTGCAGCTTCTGTGGAGAAAATGGCGCTGGTTAGTGCTGAGGATCAAGCTCCGCCCCCTCCAGCGGCGGGCTTCGGTCCCGCTCTGATTAATAAAAAATGGCGGGGGTTGTATTATTTACTGCCTCCGCAGCCTAATAATGTATATTGTGCCATCCAAGAGGTTTATTGCTGCCCAGGGCGCCCCCCCCCCCTGCGCCCTGCACCCATATGTGCCTTTCTGTGTGTGTTGTCTGGGAGCAATGGCGCGCAGCGGTAACGCTGCGCGCTTACCTCAGTGAAGATCTGAAGTCTTCTGCCGCCTTGAAGTCTTCTTTTCTTCTCATACTCACCTGGCTTCTTTCTTCCGGCTCTGCGAGGAGGAAGGCGGCGCGGCTCCGGGACGAACCCCAGGGTGAGACCTGTGTTCCGACTCCCTCTGGAGCTAATGGTGTCCAGTAGCCTAAGAAGCAGAGCCTATCGTTAAGTAGGTCTGCTTCTCTCTCCTCAGTCCCACGATGCAGGGAGCCTGTTGCCAGCAGTGCTCCCTGAAAATAAAAAACCTAACAAAATTCTTTTACACAGAAAACTCAGGAGAGCTCCCCTGTAATGCACCCTATCTCCTCTGGGCACAAGATCTAACTGAGGTCTGGAGGAGGGGCATAGAGGGAGAAGCCAGTGCACACCCATACTAAAAGTTCTTTATAGTGCCCATGTCTCCTGCGGAGCCCGTCTATACCCCATGGTCCTTACGGAGTCCCCAGCATCCTCTAGGACGTAAGAGAAATATATATACTGTATATTTATTTTTAAACTCGTTGCTTGGTTGAAACTGCGGGGATCAGTGGCGTAACTATAGAGGGTGCAGGGGATGCAGCTGCTATGGGGTCTGGTGGCTCGGGAGGGGGCAAAGGCAATCCCACTGCGCCCTCTGA
Organism: Pseudophryne corroboree; assembly: GCF_028390025.1. NCBI lineage: Eukaryota > Metazoa > Chordata > Amphibia > Anura > Myobatrachidae > Pseudophryne > Pseudophryne corroboree. Next base: position 61,374,954 of record NC_086447.1, read on the forward strand.
AAAACATTTTTTTTTACATTTTTAATTATCGTTGGGTCTGGGCCTGGGCCTGGCAGTGTACTTGCTGGTAGGGAGGGTGGAGGCGGAGCCGCTTGTTCTACAGAGTCCGGAATAATAGCTGCGCCTGCAGTAGCAGTGCCGAGGCAGCGTGGCTGACGGACGCACATTGTGCTTATACAATGCCACATCCGTCAGCCACGCACTGCCGGTGACGCTACTGAATTCTCTAAAACATGTGACTTTGCCTCCCTCCTCCCAACCCTGTTAGATTATCATTTTAAAAAATTGCGCCCCACCAATTCATTATCCAGTCCACGGGCCTCTGAGCCTCGGCTGGTATTTCAAAATGGGGAGGGACAATTACCAGTACCAGGTGGAACCAACTGGGGCCGCTGACGGACACTGTAGCAGGGAGACACACAGCGTGGAGCCCCCCCTGGCATAATGGTAATAAGCCCCATATTGGTAAATCCAGGGCTGGAATCCCTAGGGAAGGTTGGGATCTTCATTGCTAGGCTCTGAATACATTGAAGTCAGTGCAGTGTTCTGCTTCTATATGTTCTGTGTTAATACCCAGTCTCTCTGCTCCCAACTATAAAGTGCCACGGAACTTGCTGGCCCTACGTAAATAGAAGTTAATATATAATAAGTGTATACACTTCCAGTTTCTCCCTCCATGTGACACACACACACACGCACACATGCGCGCGCGCACACAGTGAAATGCGCAGGGAGCCTGGCGATTAAGTGTTGAGGTGGGCGATCAGTGATCAGGCTTGACAAGCTGGTGAGCTGAAAGTTTCATTTGGTTACAGATCCTTCTGTGGGAAGAAGGGACAAGATGATTACATAAAAAAAGACATCTATTCTTGCAGCCTGAGATGATAAAATGTGACAGTAAAAACATGAAGGGTGCACAGACGCATTCCACAGCGTGACACGTCCTATTCATACACATGGAGTATAAACAGTGATTACAACCCCTGCCTGCCCCTATATGTATATAGTAAACTGAGCATTTGTCTGGTGGTTAATCAGCAAAATATTGTATAAAGTAAGTGTAGCAGAGCGCAACGAGATAGCATGGTATATAAACATGTTACAGTGCTAGATGTTTGAAGTACAGTATGTCATTTAAATTGTAAGACATTACTGTATATGTTCTGTTTTCCTGTATATCTGTATCAAGGACTTATACGGTGAGATAGAATTTATGGTATACTACTGTAAGTGCCTGATGGGCTATATTATCCACTCGTACAAAAATGGGCCTAATTCAGAGTTGATCGCAGCAGCAAATTTGTTAGCAGATGGGCAAAACCATGTGCACTGCAGGGGGGCAGATGTAACATGTGCAGAGAGAGTTAGATTTGGGTGGGGTGTGTTCAAACTGAAGTTTAAATTGCAATGGAAAAATAAAGCAGCCACTATTTACCCTGCACAGAAACAAAATAACCCACCCAAATCTAACTTTCTCTGCACATGTTACATCTGCCAACCCCTGCAGTGCACATGGTTTTGCCCAACTGCTAACAAATTTTCTGCTGCGATCAACTCTGAATTACCTCCTATGTTGGGTAGGGTCAGAGGATCGTTTTAGTGAAGTAAACAAACACATTTGTGGGAATTGGATAGAAGAGTGAGAATTGGGCAGAAGAGTGGAAACAGGGAAGAGGAGTGGGAATAGGGTAGATGAGTGGGAATTGGGTAGAGGAGTGGGAATAGGGTAGAAGAGTGGGAATTGGGTAGAAGAGTGGGAATTGGGTAGAGGAGTGGGAATAGGGTAGAAGAGTGGGAATTGGGTAGAAGAGTGGGAATTGGGTAGAGGAGTGGGAATAGGGTAGAAGAGTGGGAATTGGGTAGAAGAGTGGGAATAGGGTAGAAGAGTGGGAATAGGGTAGAAGAGTGGGAATTGGGTAGAGGAGTGGGAATAGGGTAGAAGAGTGGGAATTGGGTAGAAGAGTGGGAATTGGGTGGAGGAGTGGGAATTGGATAGAAGAGTGGGAATAGGGTAGAGGATTGGGAATAGGGTAGAAGAGTGGGAATAGGGTAGAAGAGTGGGAATTGGGTAGAGGAGTGGGAATTGGGTAGAGGAGTGGGAATAGGGTAGAAGAGTGGGAATAGGGTAGAAGAGTGGGAATTGGGTAGAAGAGTGGGAATTGGGTAGAGGAGTGGGAATTGGGTAGAGGAGTGGGAATTGGGTAGAGGAGTGGGAATTGGATAGAAGAGTGGAAATTGGGTAGAAGAGTGGGAATTGGATAGAGGAGTGGGAATAGGGTAGAGGAGTGGGAATAGGGTAGAAGAGTGGGAATTGGGTAGAGGAGTGGGAATTGGGTAGAGGAGTGGGAATTGGGTAGAGGAGTGGGAATAGGGTAGAAGAGTGGGAATTGGGTAGAAGAGTGGGAATTGGGTAGAGGAGTGGGAATTGGGTAGAGGAGTGGGAATAGGGTAGAAGAGTGGAAATTGGGTAGAGGAGTGGGAATTGGATAGAAGAGTGGGAATTGGGTAGAAGAGTGGGAATTGGGTAGAGGAGTGGGAATTGGGTAGAGGAGTGGGAATAGGGTAGAAGAGTGGGAATTAGGTAGAGGAGTGGGTATTGGGTAGAGGAGTGGGAATAGGGTAGAGGATTGAGAATTGGGTAGAAGAGTGGGAATTGGGTAGAAGAGTGGGAATTGGGTAGAAGATGTCACAAACCGATCACTTACCACTGCGGGTTCTGGGGTCCGTCCGTTGCCAGCGCGGTTGCTCGCGGTGCTGTGCGGCCGTGTGGGGATGCGGTGTGGTCAACGGCAGAGGTGATGCAGGTTCTGGGAGCTGAGAGTGCGGGGACCGAATGGCCAAAGGCGCCGCTGTGTGTCTGCAGTATAGGAGGTGGCCATGTTGGAGACCAAATGAGCACCTGAGAGCACTTGTGAAACACCTGTGGGTAAGTGTTAGCCAATCCCGTGCTTGTGGTGCCTTTAAATAGGCTGGGATTATGTTATTCTGAGCCAGTGCTTTGTTGTATCTACTCTATGCCCTAGCTCTGTGCTCTCTCCATGATATCCTGTGTAGTTCCAGTGGTCCTGATATCGCCTCCGCTCCCAGGGGTCTGCCTGCAGCCTTCATCGCAAGAAATCCACCAGCTCCCTGCTGTGCTGTCAGTTAATCGCTCTCCAAGTGGCAACAAGTGGAATCCCTGGAGTCCTATGTGAGGTTTCTCTATTCAGTGACTGCCTGCTATAATCACAGTCTGTGGAAGTTTCCACTTCATCCTGGTTCTCGTTCTCTCATCATCCAGTTTAACTCATTCTTCACCATTGTCGTCTGCTGCAGTTTCACAGTGCTTCAAGTGTTATCTTCACAACTTGCAAGTATTCCATTCAGTATTGTATTTTCATTGTTGCTGCAATCAAGGACAATTCTTCACAGCCTTCCAGTTTAACCTTTAAGGTTCAGTACAAGTCTCTACAGTTATTAATTTATGTCTACAATTTCCATTTAACACTCCTTACAGTTTGGCACCAATCATTGCTTCATTTGGACAATTCTTCATTCACAAGTCTGTTTAAACTCAGTTGTATGAACATTTCTTCAATGCGTCTTTATACCATTCATTGCAATACATCAGTATATATACGGTGACTAATAATTGTCATTTAACTCCTTACTGGAATTGTTGCCTTTAATAAATATATGAAACTGAACTTTCTTCGTCCTCCCTGTTTTCATCATACCCCAGCACCTACACCTTTGGTTGGTCCAGGAATAATGGATTCACAAAAACACTCGGCCCTGACAGTAAGCACTGGCCCCATGGAACCGTCGGGTGACCAATTCGCAGGAGGCGGTGCTATGGCAAACATCCTTTCCTGTCTGGAAAATCAGGAATCCATACAGACACAAATAGTTCAGTTTATGCAAACTATGGCAGATCGTTTGGAGGCTCTTCATACTGCTATAAAGACACCACAAGTTCAAGTTCCAGCTCCGGTTGTCTCGGCTTCCGCAACGGTTTCTCCAGTGACGGTGCCTATGTCTCATCTGCAGTTACCTTCGCCAAGTTTGACGGAACCCCAAAGCTTTGCAGAGGATTTCTGAACAAAGGCGAGATCCAGTTCGAACTGTTGTCTCCTAGTTATAAGCCCATTCTAAGATCGTATATATTATTGCCCTCCTGTCCGGTCAGGCCTTGGAGTGGGCGTCGCCAGTGTGGGAGAGGGGAGATCCTATTCTCTCTAATTATAAAGAGTTCGTATCATCCTTCCGGAAAATCTTCGATGAACCAGGTAGAACCACCTCTGCATCTTTGGAGATTCTCCGTCTACGTCAAGGTTTACGTCCTGTTAGTCAATATATTATTCAGTTTTCGCACGTTGTCTTCAGAGTTAAACTGGAATGAGGAGGCCCTGGTCGCAGCATTTTGGAATGGACTCTCAGAAAAAATCAAGGATGATTTAACCATTCGTGATGTGCCAACTAAGCTGGATGAATTAATTTCCATTTGCAATAAACTTGATCTGCACTACAGAGAGCAATGTTTAGAGAAATCCAAGGCAGAGCGATCTAGTCTGCGCTATCGTCCCAGACCTCGACAAGATTCTTTTTCATCTCAGTCTACTATAACGACAGAAGAGCCTATGCAGATCGGGGCGCTCTCGCCTTACGGAGGAGGAACAAATTAGTTGTCGACAGGGTAACCTCGGCATGTACTGCGGGTCCTCCGAACATTTCATTAAGTCTTGCAAACTCCGTCCGGGAAACTCTCGCTCCTAGCTTATTCAAGAGAGGTTAAGCTAGGAGTTACTTTGGAATCACGTTCCGGGGAGGAGCCAACTTTGCCTATTCGTTTTGAAGTTCTGGGTTCTACAGTTAAAGTTTCTGCACTCCTAGATTCCGGTGCAGCCGAGAACTTCATCACCTCAGCCTTTTTCATACTATCTAAAGTTCAAACCGTGCCTCTGGAAGTAGCAGTTGCTGTTACAGCAGTGGATGGAAGTCGAATTCCAGATGGCATAATTACTCATCGAACCATATGTCTCAAGATGAAAGTTGGTGTGCTCCATTCTGAATATATTTCCTTCCTCATGATTGCCAAAGCCTCTCATGATGTGATACTTGGATTACCTTGGCTGCAGAAACATAATCCACAATTCAACTGACAAACCATGGAAATTCTTTCGTGGGGAGAATCTTGTACAAAGGACTGTTTAGCTTTAGTTAAACCCCTCCGGTCAGTCGGTCTTCCCGAGTTACCTTCAGTCTATCAATCTTTTGTGGAAGTCTTCAGTAAACAAGTGGCTGACTCCTTACCCCCTCATCGCAAATGGGACTGCCCAATCGATTTGGTGCCGTGCAAAATACCTCCTAGGGGGCAAATTTATCTGCTGTCCATCCCGCAAACTCAAGCTATGTCTGAGTATATACAAGGGAATTTATCCAAAGGATTTATTAGACCATCTTCTTCACCTGCGGAAGCCGAATTCTTCTTCGTTAAGAAGAAAGACGGTGGTTTATGACCATGCATAGATTATCACGGACTTAATGAGATCACTGTGAAGAACAAGTACCCATTGCCGTTAATTCCAGGATTATTTGACCTGGTAAACTGTGTTTACAAAATTAGATCTTCGTGGAGCCTACGATTTAATTCGCATCCGTGCAGGGGACGAATGGAAGACTGCCTTTAATACCCGGGATGGGCATTACTAATACCTTGTAATGCCTTTTGGTCTTTGTAATGCTCCTGCAGTTTTCCAAAGCTATGTGAATGAACTTTTTCGAGATCTTCTATACAAGTGTTTAGTAGTGTACTTGGATATCTTAATATTCTCCAAGGATCTGAAGTCTCACCGTCACCAAGTTAAAGAGGTACCGACCTGCCTGAGGTAAAATCGACTATATTATAAGTTGGAGAAGTGTACATTTGAAGTATCTTCTATACCATTCCTTGGTTACATCATTTCCGGATCAGAGCTATGTATGGATCCTGTAAAGGTACAAGCTATCCAAAACTGGGCCACTCCTACAACTCTCAAGGGGATTCAGCGATTCCTTGGCTTCACTAATTTTTATAGAAAATTCAGTAAGAATTACTCTACGTTGGCCGCTCCCATCACAGCCCTGACTCGCAAGGGAGCAAATCCTATGAACTGGTCTTCTGAAGCAATCAAAGCCTTCTCGGATTTAACGCAAGCCTTTGTGTCAGCCCCAATTCTTCGACAGCCAGATTTTAACCTTCCCTTTCTAGTGGAGGTAGGCGCATCTATGGAAGCAGTGGGGGCTGTGTTGTCACAAGTCTTTGAAGATAAAAAAGTCCATCCCTGCGGATATTTCTCCCGTAAATTCCTACCGGATGAACGTAATTGGGGAGCAGGATTTACTTGCCATCAAATTGGCGTTTGAGGAGTGGAGATACCTTCTAGAGGGAGAACAACACCCCATTACAGTATATACTGATCATAAGAATCTTCTTTATCTGCAGTCGGCTCAGTGTTTGAATCCACGACAAGCTCGATGGGCTCTTTTCTTCACCCGATTTAATTTTAAGCTCACTTATCGTCCAGGGTCTCAAAACAAAAAAGCAGATGCCCTTTCTCGGTCTTTCAATTCTTCCAAATCAAATGATGCTACCACGAATCAAGCCATTGTGAGTCCTAGGATCTTTTTAACGACTCGAACTTCTCCGGTCCCAATTCCTCCGCCTGGCAAAACCTTTGTCGCCACAAATCTTCGAAAACGACTACTTACTTGGGCTCACTCTTCATCCTTCATAGGTCATCCTGGGGTCCTAAAGACTCTCCAATTTATTCAACAGTCTTACTGGTGGCCACGTCTTAAAGCCGATGTTCAAGAGTTTATAGCAGCATGTCCTAAATGTGCCCAACATAAGAGTCCACGGGGTTCTCCTCCAGGTTTGTTATATCCGTTATCTTTACCCAAACAACCGTGGACTCATATCAATAGATTTTGTGACCGATTTACCTCCATAAAAAGGGCGGAATATCATTTGGGTGATAGTGGATCAATTTTCAAAAATGGCGCATTTCATTCCGTTAACTGGATTATCATCAGCTCCTTCACTAGCCAGATTATTCATTTCTGAGATCTTTAAGTTGCATGGCCTTCCTCAAGAGATCAGCTCCGATCGGTGAACACAGTTTGTAGCAAAGTTTTGGAGGTCGCTTTGCTCATCTTTAAACATTAAGTTGAATTTTTCTTCGGCATATCATCCCCAGAAAGATGGACAAACTGAGAGAGTAAATCAAGATCTTGAAACCTTTCTCCGGTTATACATATCTTCATCACAGGATGATTGGATTGACTACCTTCCATTGGCAGAATTCGCTCATAATAATCTCTTTCATTCATCTTCAGAATCGACGCCATTTTATATTAACTTTGGTTATCATCCTCGTGTGCCAGAGTTCCATCCGTTGCCAGCTCAAGAGGTTCCAGCAGCAGATCAAGTGCTTCAACGTTTGTCTAAAATCTGGAGTTGTGTGCGCAAGTCGTTGATTAAATCCTCTGCTCGTTATAAATCTTTTGCAGGTAGAAAACACAAGGCTGTACCAAACTACAAGGTAGGAGACTAAGTTTGGATTTCTACTCGCAATCTTAAATTCAAAGTTCCTTCTAAGAAGTTTGCTCCCAAGTTTATTGGTCCATTTCCCATTGAAATGGTACTAAATCCTGTGTCATACAAAGTCAAGTTGCCACCTTCTTTGAAAATTCCTAACGCCTTTCATATAGCGTTGAAACCTTTGATTCTCAATAAGTTTAGTACTGCCCTGTCCAAACATCTTAAAGTTCACTCTTTGTAGGATGAGGAATGTGAGGTTAAGGAGATTGTGGACTCATGTCATCGATATGGTCGTCTGCAGTTTCTTGTTGATTGGAAGGGTTACGGTCCGGAGGAGAGGTCCTGGGTTTTTGCTGAAGATGTTCATGTTCCAAGACTGGTACAAAAATTTTACTCCAAGAATCCTGACAAAGCTCAAAGGTGTCCGGAGTCCCCCCTTAAAGGGGGGTACTGTCACGAACCGATCACTTACCACTGCGGGTTCTGGGGTCCGTCCATTGCCGGTGCGGTTGCTTGCGGTGCTGTGTGGCCATGTGGGGACGCGGCGTGGTCAACGGCAGAGGTGATGCAGGTTCTGGGAGCCGGGAGTGCGGGGACCGAATGGCCAAATGCGCCACTGTGTGTCTACAGTATAGGAGGCGGCCATGTTGGAGACCAAATGAGCACCTGAGAGCACTTGGGTAGAGGAGTGGGTATTGGGTAGAGGAGTGGGAATTGGGTAGAAGAGTGGGAATTAGGTAAAGGAATGGGAATTGGGTAGAGGAGTGGGAATTGGGTAGAAGAGTGGGAACTGGGTAGAAGAGTGAGAATTGGGTAGAGGAGTGGGAATTGGGTAGAGGAGTGGGAATTGGGTAGAAGAGTGGGAATTGGATAGAGGAGGGAATGGGAATTGGGTAGAGGAGTGGGAATTTGTGGAAGTGTGGGATCTCTAAGTGTTATACACTGTCAGTGTGAATAAATGGAAGATTCAAACTCATAGCTCTGTGGGTATGTACTGAAAGCTGCATGGGACTGGCTGCACTCCTGGCCAATCAAATCACTTGATGTATAGCATACAATGCATTTTATGACCAACCCCAGAATATCCATTGGAATGAAGAACCCCATTAACATGATTTGCACCTCATCAAAACAGTTGAGTTCAGAAACAACAATCCCCATAACGATGAGTTTAATCATCTTGTAATTACGTTACAGATGGTTTTCATGAATACATTTATAAAATCCAGTTCGAGTGGATAAAAAAATAAAACGCTGTGAGAATTGCATTCAATATACAGTAAAATACAATTCATCTATTATCTGTTATAATTTCCAATGATAAACAATATTAGTAGCCAGGAAATGAGGTTCTTCTGGGAACGATGTCTGTTCACTCGCATCTATTTTTAACGTCTTTATAAAACTGCAACAAATATCGCAAATGAGTCATATGTAAAAGCCAATTGTATCGCTCATATAATAGATAACTATTTCAATCTAAATCAATACAAATTTTTGTATTACATTAAAAATAACCTTAGCCGTTCAGAACCAATCAGTAAAATCCACATTAACCTTATAAAGCATCACAATCAGGGCCGGCTCTACCATTAGGCAGCTGCCTAGGGGCTCCGACCTCTGGAGGGCGTCACTGAATTCATCTAGCAAAAAACTGGATATCTCTGCTACATAGTGCCTCAGCGCTTCATCATCAAGTCATTTGAAGGCACATAGGAGGTGGATATAACTATGGCTCCCGAGGTGTGCCCCCATGGTTGCTCCTCAAAGCCTTGATGCCCCTTCTCCAGGCTACTGGATATCAGCTCTCCCTGCAGCGTTGCTGTAATGTTGCTGCCGCCTGTAAAAGGAACCATGCGAATTACAAGGGAGAAACAAGGAAACAACTTTTAGGTAAGTAACACACGGGAGTTTCTGTGGGACCACAGACTGTACAGATCATACAGCCCGATAAGTTGTTTGCACTAGCAAAAATCATAATAGGGAAAACACAGGCACTAAGGCACAACACAGTACATATACTGAGGCACAATACAGTACATACACTGAGGCACAATACAGTACATATACTGAGGCACAATACAGTACATATGGGGGGGGGGCAGTAATGGACTTACAGATGGGTGATGGAACACAATAAGGCGCCTACAAATATATGTATGTATATTTATCATACTTGCCTACCTTTTACCTCTCCTCTCCAAGAGGAGCCCGGAGAGCAGATGCAGCAGGCAACTTCGGGGTCAGGGCCGAACTGTGATATCATTTATGCGCACTGGAGGTGTCCCCAGGAACAAGGCACGGGCGCCATGTTCCCGGAGACCTGCGCATGCGCAGTAGACTCTGGCATTATGTGAGAGTCTACTGCTGCCGGAGGGGAGGGGGCCCGCGACGGAAGCTGCACGCGGATCCCCTCCTCTCTTAAAGCGCCCCTGGTCATCATTCAAGAATTTGAAAGTGAAAGTACTTTTCTCTGTATATGTTGTCAGAGTCGAAAAATATCATGATTCATATGCCTTGTATTAACCCCTAATGTGTGCGCATGCTGCTCGTCGCCTGGTCCCCCGTGCGTACACATCCCCGCAGATTTTGTAAGGGACGCTCCAGCGTCTCGTGCGCATGGGATGTGTAAATACGGCGGAGTTTGTGAGCTTGTAGCGTGTGACTCGATCGTGACATATTTAACCCAAATAGCGTAATAATATATTATAGTTAATATTCCCCTTAACAATGTCAGCAAGTATGGTAAGTTTAAAACTTCTTGGACAGAGAGATTGCATGCTGGGAGGGCTCAGACAAAGGTTGGAGGGTAGTGTTTGGTGTCCAGCTGTGGGGTATTAAAAGGGTATTATTCCTATGATAGTTGGGAGGGATTTGCATATTCCTACGCATAGTTAAACGCAGAAGTAGAAAATAAGATTAATTGTATTCCGAATAAATTACACATAAGTGCAGAGTAGGTGAATGGAATTCAGTCATTTCTTTCCCACAGACTGAATACAATAGCCTTATTTACACTAAGCTTTGAGATTCTATGAAGAGGGCTTACACCTTTGTTTATGAATAGGACCAGGTTTCTCTCCAGAATAATGAGTGCTGAGTTGTCAATTGTCTCAACTGAAGGTGGGGTAAACAAAGCCCAGAGACAGAGTTTGTTTGGAAGATCCAAAACAATAGCTTTCCTCAATATAACTAGACAAAGAGGAAATTTAGAATACTAACAAGTCCTAGCCATCGCCCACTTTTTGAACTAACCAATGATCCCCGGTGCAGTACATGTCCCACCCCCTAACCAATGGAAAGAGAGCACACAGTATCTATTGTAGTATGTCTTGAGTTAGTAAATAAATATAGCTTGCAATAGGCTTGGTCACACAAGACTCTGCAAGGTTTTCACACTGAAGGCTGGAGCCCTGGTCCAGGACTGCGCCAGCGATCATTCCCACGTGTGTAAGTTTCTCTGTGACCATCTTTGTTCTCCGCCTGTGTTAGCCATTTACTCTTTCTCTTTGTATGTTATTGTTTGCGATTGTGCCGCTATTGTATATTTATGTATAGTTATTCTGTTTAGGTATTAATGTTAGTTTTGTAGTGTATAAGCTGTAACTGTTTTCCCTTTTTTTTACATACTAAAATCATCTAGATAAAGGTTTTGGAACCTTACAAGGTATCATGTGTTTATAATTACATTACTAAGGGTATACTGAGCGTCTCAGTCACTCAAGCAGCTTTTATATTAATAAGAGTTAATCAGCGTTGCATTGTGGTAATATTACAGTAATAAGGTTTACAGCATAAGCATATCCTTTCAGTGTGTTGCTAGCAAGGTTTACTGAGTGTCATTCTGTGAGCGTCTGCGCCGCTCGTGTTCTCGTGGGCACAGCGTCTGCTACGCTATAAGCGTACCATTACGGTACTTCATACGCCAATTGCGTACTGAGTCTGGTACAAATATATGGGGGTATATGCAATTGTGGTCGAATTCCCGAAATTGGCGAATTTCGGGTCATTTTCGACCAAAAAAAAAAATTCGCCTATGCAATGCAGTGCTTTCCGACCAAAAAACGGACTTTCAAAATTCGACTTTTTGAAATTCGACTTTTTGCAAATTCGACTTTTCTGCAATGATACAAGTGCTGCAATTCGACCAAAGCATATTCAATTCAAGTTTGGAAATTCGACAGCAGTGCTTTTAGACAGCAAATTCGTCATTTTCAATCCGCCACACTTTGGAGGGTGAAAACAAATAAAAAAATTTTAAACATGTTTTTTTTTGTGTTTTTTTTTTTGGGGAATAGCAGATCTATTTATATTAGAAGGGATTAGGTACTTTTTTTTTTTTGGGGGGAGGCACAAATATTATTTATATATTTTTTAAAATATTTTTTTTTTTTTTTTTTTTTTTTTTATTGCTGGAACGGTAAAATCAGAAAAAAAAATGGCGTGGGGTCCCCCCTCCAAAGCATAACCAGCCTCGGGCTAATTGAGCTGGTCCTGGTTCTAAAAATGCGGGGAAAAAATTGACAGGGGATCCCCCGTATTTTTAAAACCAGCACCGGGCTCTGCGCCTGGTGCTGGTGCCAAAAATACGGGGGACAAAAAGAGTAGGGGTCCCCCGTATTTTTAACACCAGCATCGGGCTCCACTAGCTGGACAGATAATGCCACAGCCGGGGGTCACTTTTATGCCGTGCCCTGCGGCCGTGGCATCAAATATCCAACTAGTCACCCCTGGCCGGGGTACCCTGGGGGAGTGGGGACCCCTTCAATCAAGGGGTCCCCCCCCCCCCCAGCCACCCAAGGGCCAGGGGTGAAGCCCGAGGCTGTCCCCCCCCATCCAATGGGCTGCGGATGGGGGGGCTGATAGCCTTTGTGATAAAAAAAAGATATTGTTTTTTCCATTAGTACTACAAGTCCCAGCAAGCCTCCCCCGCAAGCTGGTACTTGGAGAACCACAAGTACCAGCATGCGGGAGAAAAGCGGGCCCGCTGGTACCTGTAGTACTACTGGGAAAAAAATACCCAAATAAAAACAGGACACACACACCGTCGACAGTAAAACTTTATTTCACACTACCGACACACACATACTTACCTATGTTCACACGCCGACATCAGTCCTCTTCTCCATGTAGAATCCACGGATACCTGAAAAGCAAAGTTCAATATACTCACCTCAGGGTCCAGAGATAAATCCACGTACTTGGCAAAAAAAGAAAACGCAAATACCCGCTCCAGAACGGACTGAAAGGGGTCCCATGCTGACACATGGGACACCTTTCCACGATTGAGACCTGTCAGTGACAGCTGTCACTGACAGGTCTCTAAGCCAATCAGGAAGCGAAACTTCGTTGCGCTCACCTGATTGGCTGATCGCTGTGACAGCGCATCGCACAGCTCCCTCCATTATATTCAATGGTGGGAACTTAGCGGCTAGCGGTGAGGTCACCCGCCGGTCAGCGGCTGACCGGCGGGTGACCCCACCGCTAGCCGCAAAGTTCCCACCATTGAAAGTAATGGAGCGGCTTTGCGAGGCGCTGTCAGAGTACAGACGGCGTCCAGCCAATCAGGTGAGCGCCACGGCAGTAGCGCTTCCTGATTGGCTGAAGGGACATCAGTGACAGGAGTCACGTGATGTCCCGGCATTCGGGGAAAGGAGTCTAATGTGAAAACATTGGACCCCTTTCATTAGTCCGGTGGATCGTGTTCGGTTTGTTTTTTTACAAAGTACGTGGATTTACCTCTGGACCTGGACCTCTGGACGCTGGAAGGTGAGTATAATTTTTTGACAGGTACCCTCGGATCGTCGGAGATCGTTGCAGTCAGCGTGTCAACACAGGTAAGTATGTGTGTGTCGGCGTATGAAATAAAGTTTTACTATCAAGGTGTGTGTGTCCTGTTTTTATTTGGGTATTTTTTTCCCAGTAGTACTACAGGTACCAGCGGGCCCGTTTTTCTCCCGCATGCTGGTACTTGTGGTTCTCCAAGTACCAGCTTGCGGGGGAGGCTTGCTGGGACTTGTAGTACTAATGGAAAAAACAATATCTTTTTTTTTATCACAAAGGCTATCAGCCCCCCCATCCGCAGCCCATTGGATGGGGGGGGACAGCCTCGGGCTTCACCCCTGGCCCTTGGGTGGCTGGGGGGGGGGGGACCCCTTGATTGAAGGGGTCCCCACTCCCCCAGGGTACCCCGGCCAGGGGTGACTAGTTGGATATTTGATGCCACGGCCGCAGGGCACGGCATAAAAGTGACCCCCGGCTGTGGCATTATCTGTCCAGCTAGTGGAGCCCGATGCTGGTGTTAAAAATACGGGGGACCCCTACTCTTTTTGTCCCCCGTATTTTTGGCACCAGCATCAGGCGCAGAGCCCGGTGCTGGTTTTAAAAATACGGGGGATCCCTGGCCGATTTTTCCCCTGCATTTTTAGAACCAGGACCAGCTCGATGAGCCCGAGGCTGGTTATGCTTTGGAGGGGGGACCCCACGCCATTTTTTTTTCGGGTTTTTCCCCGTTTTTTCCCGTTTTTTAAAATCGCGGCAAAATCCGCCAAATCGGCCGATTTTCGCCCGCGACTCTGGCGAATCCGTTTTTCATTGCATATGGTGAATTCCGGAAGCCACCTTCCGGAATTCACCTGGCGAATTTGGTCGAATTGAAAAAACGGCGATAATTGCCGCGAATTCGCCCGCTATTGCATATACCCCATAGTGAATGTTATAATGTAAAGAATAGGCTTTATCAATTGTGGGCTCGTCCGTCCTCCACATATCCGCACTAGCGAACACAAGCAGACTTTATCTGTCAGCAAAGGGCGGGAAGGTAGTATCCCTTTGTATCCATGTTGGTGGTGGGGGATACGGTAGTGCTGATCAGATAAGCGTCTGCTTCGCTTAGTTGTAGGAGTGCTGGTGGAATCCGGAACCGGAAGGTAAGAACAGTACGCTATTGTCTTTTAAAACTGTTTATTTCTGTTTGATACACATTGCGTATGAAATACACGCACACACCTGCATTTTCATTTGTGTACGTTCACATATCTCACTTTCCTGTTTGCCATTTATCATTGATAACGTGCTGAGAAAGATTTGTTGCTATTGGTAGTTAAAAGTAATATTAATACGTAAGGGAGTAATTTGTAAAACACGCACACGGCTTTGCCCAAGATACAAGGGAGATCTGTGTGGTGCCCGGTAAATGATTACAGTTAAATATCATTTGCATTGATAGAAACGTGTTACTTGTGTTACTGTGGACGTGTCTGGCCTGTGTACACGTGTCCCTAACAAAGGGCGGGACAAGCGTACGCGACACAAAGGTCGATACACGTAGCGTATATTACGCAACGGAGCGTATGGGTACGCCCACTTAATACAAATCACACGATAGTATTGTTTTAGTAGGCGATACGGAGGCAACGCGATAATAGCGCAAGTTAATCTCAGTGTCCAAAATTTTAATCCTTCTCTAGTTGCAACTCCTCTGGGACTAGCCTGTGTTACTGCATGAAAGGAATTTTCTGTACAGAAAAGAAAGTAAAGAGTATATGAGGTGAAAGAGTGTGTGCATATATATAAGTTTCTCATTTTGGTTGGAACCTAGGAAATCGAGTTCTCGTAGAAGTACATCCGTGCGAGTGATAGCACGTGGTGGCTTGGGAGGCATCCCTTGTTAGTCTTGTAATAAGAGCATTAGAGTATAGCAGATTAGGAGGTCTACTGTAGACATAGACCAGGAGGTCACAGACCAGGAGGTCCAGAGAGACAGACCAGGAGGTCTAGGTACAGCAGACTACAAAGTCCGCTATAGATAGAGTATACCCATATAGGCCATCAAGCTCAAGCTGAAAGGAATTCGCAGCCGCAATTATTGATTCCACTGGTCGTAAGGCGTATAAATAATAGTTATTTATACACAGTGCGACTGTACCGCATGTAATTGTGTGCATTAGTTTGTAACTTGACCCAGTACCATTTGCGTACGCTAGTGGGGTCATAAACGCTATTTGTACATTCTAACGTGATTTGTGTAATTTTTTTTATTTTAAGGGAGGTTTGCTGATCACTCAGGAATTCTCCAGCAACTGATATTAACTGGGAAGGGTAAGTGCTCTGCGGATCACACCCACACGTTCCAGTAAATAGAGGTTCAGGTTGCAGGGGCCCTAGGTTGAGTACGCCAGCGCTAAGGCAGCATGTGGGCATATTGGTCGACGTGGGCGAGTGTGTGAAGGTACTCGGTAAACTTTCACCGTCGGCCTACCCCGGACAACTTGGTTTTTGTAAGGGTTCGCTGAAAACCCTGATTTGAAGGTCAGAGGTAGTGAAAGCAACACCTGCAAAGATGGGGGCCAGTTGTTCAGGTAGGGGGCGATCAACCCTGGTTCAGGTTGATTTAGTAAACCGGCCCATAAGGTCGGCAAGGTATATAACGTGTGATACAGACCAGGAGGTCCGAAATGGATCACACACAGAGGTTTTCAATGAATGGGAAAGAGTGACTGTGCATAACGGGGAAAAGTCCCCAAGAGTAGGCAGTTTTAGTCCTGAGGTGTTACAAAATTTAAAGAAAAGGATATGTATAATAACATCTGCAAAACAGAGGATTAGGCATTATGATTGTTTACAGTTATGGCAACGGGAAGGTGAGAGACAAGGAGGATTAGCTTACACAGCTGACTCTCACTTTGGTAAGAAAAATATGTCAACAGGAGAACAAATGGCTGCAGAATGGCACACTGGTATATGATAAAAATGCACTTAGCAACTGTATTAATAATTATGGTAGTAGTAAATGTAACAATGATAAAAGTAAAACTGTTAAATGTACAACTGTTAACCCGTGCAAGTTGCACCCCATGTTAAACTTCCCTCAGGATTACAAGCAAGAAAGTGAGCCCAGCACGCTGTCGGCACCTTTTCCAGCAGCCATCATACAAGACATCCAGGTGGACGCGACCCAATTGGTAAAGGCAGTAGTCAAACCCCCTAACGGAGGGTCAGGTGAGGTCGTGTCCACAGGTAAGTACGGTGTTATATATCACGCACAAACAAATGTACCTCATATTGTAGAACCAACACAAGATGATGTGGTTGAATTTAATCCTGTCAGGGTGATCACAGTCCCCAATGGGAAGACTGACGCTCAGGGAATCATTCCCGCCAGGAACAGTGCAATGCCCTGCCCCTGGTCCCGGACAGAATTAAGGACAATTATGTCTGAATTTCCTGATCCTAGGAGAGATCTATCCACATGTCAGAGGTTTATTAAAGAACTAGGAAACTCCGCCGAACCCACCAACAAAGGTTGGCGGACAGTGCTGAGGGCATGTTTGCCCTCCAGTGTTGACCCTGCGAAGTTTATTACTGATTGTAAATTAGACACAGAAGTACCTCGTACGGAGGAATACAATCAGGAAAATATTAAGCAGATCAACCAACAGTTAGGAGTATATTTCCCAGCCGTTGTCGAGTGGAACAAAATCTTCTCCATAAGACAAAGAGAAGGGGAAAGTACTTCTAATTATTTCAATCGAGCACTGCAAGTAATGGCTAGAGACACTGGGATCACGGACATTGAGAAAAATGCACAGCATAGAGATATAGCGGTTAAGGTATTAATGGATGGTTTAAAGGAAGTGTTGAGAACAAGGGTACAAACCTCTCTACCTAACTGGAGAGGTATCTCGGTGGCTGTTTTGAGAGAGTCTGCTATTGACCATGAATGGAACATCAAAAGACACCTGGAGTCACAGAGCAGTAAGCAAATGACAATCAGTAGACAAGCCCTGACAATGAAGCCACACCAGCTTAAGCCCCAAACCCCTGTGAGTAATTCAAATGTGTTAGCTTGTTATAACTGTCACAAAAAGGGACATTTTGCAAGAAATTGTAGATTGAGAGATATACAAAAGTCATATAAAACCCCTAGGCAACGACATGAAAAATGAAATTGTAATCAGGTACCACATATGTAAAATTTTGAGCTACACCTATAATTTATGATCAGGAAAGTTGGTCATTAACCTTGATAGTAAGCCTGAGGTTACAGTCAATATAATTGGGAGATCATTCCTTGTAAACACAGGGACGGCCGGGTAAGCTTTGTAATTTATCTGTAAATGTTTCTTTTTCCCATCTCTGACGTTCACCACGACAGCTGCAACGTCACATGACTACTTGGTCTTTTCAGAGATATACCCAACCCCAGTATGTCCTACCAGCATCGTTGTGTCCTGGCCAGGCACAAAAGGGTGGAGTGTGGAAATACTGGTGGGGGAGACTGTGCAAAGATACCAATGGACGTGTTGAAATGACAGCCTGATGGTGAACGGAAGATCTGACAATGTTTTTTTTTGGGTTGTGTCTTATGTAACATATATATATTGTTCTCTCTCTCTTTAGTTTTTTTCCCCCCTCATGTTCTCATGCTTTACAGATGGTATGTCACACATCAGTTAGACAAATGGTAATGCAAGATTTTTGCTCCTTACAGAAAGATCGCTGAGTCGGAAAGAATAATGCATCACCGGAATGTTCGTTTGGAAGACTGAGAGACAGCACCTTTTAGATGACGACAGAGCAAGAAGAACAACAAGACTAGAAGACATCGTAACATTTTTCTTTCCCCTCAATTATTTTCTGTACCCCCATTACAAATTTCTCTTTTTCCTCCTATAAGATGGACTTACCCCAAGAGACTGTGATCGGGATTTTCCTGTTGACCCTATTGTTGACCAGAGCAGTCTGTTTCGGTGAGAGTACCATGGAGGTCGAGAAAGGATCTGGAATGGGTTCTGATGACAAAGACGGGCTCGTTGATTTCCAAGAGCAACACAATCACCGAGTAAAGGCGAGTATCAGAAAACGATCTGGTAGCATTGACAATAGAAGGAATTGTGAAGGATTGTTAGCTGAAGAGAACTGCATCTGTAGGCATTGTGACAATATAGTTGAGGATGGGTGCATCAAGAAATGTCAGTCCAGTTTTAATATCCACATGGACCGGCATCCATTGAGTGACTATCACTCCTTAGTGGGTAAAGTGTTAAACCAGACAGACTGTTGGGTATGCTCTCAAGTACCTCAAGGTCATAGCAAATCAGGACTAGTACCATTCCCTTTAACTGTAGGAGAGGTACTTGAGTTAAGTGGTGGGAGGCCGGTGGACAAGAGGTTTAATATCTCTAGTCCTCCTAGTTTGAGGCTCCATCAATACCACGTAGATAGGTCCTTAGTATGCTTTAACATTTCCAATCCCCGAAAGCCGGGAAATTGGGAAGTGTCATGGAGTAATAAAACCATGACATTTTCACATAGAGCCGATAGAATGCCCATAGATTCAGAGCGTATACGCCAGATAGCCGACAGTGGAAAATTTTTCCAGTATAGATATACTCTAGGGAGTAGGACCATGCGAGTTGGAGAAGTATCACCAGGATACTGTGCACATATCGTGCAACCGGATACGTGTACTAGACAGATGGGAGAATTAGGGTTAGGAGATTTCACATGGAAAGTTTGTAACATGGTTATGGCATACTCCGTCCCATATGTTCTCCCCGATGACGCATATTTCATATGTGGGAGAAAGGCGTATAGGTTCCTTGCCCCAAACTCAGAGGGATTGTGTTACATTGGAAAGGTACTGCCTGAAGTAATGACTGTATCCCATAACAATATGAAAGACATTTACCGTGGTGCCCAAGCTCCTTATACTCACACTCATTACGAGCACGTCGTTAAAAGGCACCTGATAGAGAGAACAGAGCATCCGGCCTCTGATCTGGTCCATGAATCCACCGGGATTCAATTCCTACTCGCGTTAGATATCACTCGTACCGCCAGAGGAGTGATAAACTTTAGGTATATAAACGCACTTGCGAACCTGATAGACAATATCACCGAAATGTATGACGACACGTTCAGGTATACTGGGAGAGAGCTACAAGCCTACAAAACAGAGCTGGTTCAGCATAGGATGATTCTCAATTATCTCACAGCAGTGACAGGCGGGTATTGTGTTACCCTAGCAACTCAATATGGTGTAAAGTGCTGCACGTATATTACAAACAGCACTGAGGACCCGGCCGAGGTCATAGACCAAAAGATGGATGACATTTTGCAATTGAAGTGGGAGTTTCGAAGGAGGCATAATCTCACTCTCGCGGCGGTGGGTAATGAGCTGACCGGTTGGGTGTCACGGTTGAACCCACGAAATTGGTTCTCTGGTTTAGGAGAATGGGCCCAAGGTATTATCATGGATGTAGGGAAATTTCTCTTGTGTATTCTGGGAGTCGTCATATTGGTTGGTCTGATATTTAGATGCGTTCGGACTTTAACGAAGTGTAAACGTAGTACCAGAGTGATGAGTCTGAGGAGCGAGGACACTGTAATAACAACAACTAATTTAATTTATGACCCAACGATAGAGACAATGTTGTGATGAAAATGTGATTCCACGGTCCGTTTCTTTCACCCGTTTCTCCTTTGTTTTCCTCCAAGGTACAAAGACATCCGCTTGGAGGAAGATTTTGACAACCTCTTTTATACAGACCACTGATGAACTGTGTCACAGACACCCAATACTTTTAGTGACTTTAACTATCTACTGGAAACCCAATACTTTAGAGACTGTAATTTTATGGACACTGGAAAAGCTTTTGTTCACCACCTACAGCAAAAGCACCGTGAGACATCAGACAACATGTACATCAGACAAGACATCAGACAAGACCTCAATCGGCGACTGTACACTAAATCTCACATAGTTATATGACTGCATTTATAACGCTTGTTTCTTATCTTCATCTCTACAACCTCCAGGTAATATCTCACATAGTCGACAGGTGATTCTCACATATTAGCATCCACATATTCTCCCCCTTCATGTATCATCAACTAATGTGCACCCCATTTGTTGTAACCAAAAGCCGAAAAGAGCTCGGTAGAGTTTGACAGCCCATCCACAGACCCTTAATACGGGATAAGAAGGATTCAAATGTATACTTCGCAATACCTCGAAGCTTGATTTAGAACACGTACGGCACGATGATACATGACCCCTCAGACATGGATTCATACACACATGCTTTTACTATCTCACTAGGTCATATCTTTCCCACCTTCTCCTCTCCTCCCTTTACCCAATCATAAAAAGGTATTTACATGATGACATATATTTTTCTGTTTGGATTATTTAGATAGTGGCAGTTATTGTTGACTGCCAAAGGCTGGACTGTCAGAGTCGAAAAATATCATGATTCATATGCCTTGTATTAACCCCTAATGTGTGCGCATGCTGCTCGTCGCCTGGTCCCCCGTGCGTACACATCCCCGCAGATTTTGTAAGGGACGCTCCAGCGTCTCGTGCGCATGGGATGTGTAAATACGGCGGAGTTTGTGAGCTTGTAGCGTGCGACTCGATCGTGACATATTTAACCCAAATAGCGTAATAATATATTATAGTTAATATTCCCCTTAACAATGTCAGCAAGTATGGTAAGTTTAAAACTTCTTGGACAGAGAGATTCCTCTTTGCATGCTGGTAGGGCTCAGACAAAGGTTGGAGGGTAGTGTTTGGTGTCCGGCTGTGGGGTATTAAAAGGGTATTATTCCTATGATAGTTGGGAGGGATTCGCATATTCCTACGCATAGTTAAACGCAGAAGTAGAAAATAAGATTAATTGTATTCCGAATAAATTACACATAAGTGCAGAGTAGGTGAATGGAATTCAGTCATTTCTTTCCCACAGACTGAATACAATAGCCTTATTTACACTAAGCTTTGAGATTCTATGAAGAGGGCTTACACCTTTGTTTATGAATAGGACCAGGTTTCTCTCCAGAATAATGAGTGCTGAGTTGTCAATTGTCTCAACTGAAGGTGGGGTAAACAAAGCCCAGAGACAGAGTTTGTTTGGAAGATCCAAAACAATAGCTTTCCTCAATATAACTAGACAAAGAGGAAATTTAGAATACTAACAGGTCCTAGCCATCGCCCACTTCTTGAACTAACCAATGATCCCCGGTGCAGTACATGTCCCACCCCCTAACCAATGGAAAGAAAGCACACAGTATCTATTGTAGTATGTCTTGAGTTAGTAAATAAATATAGCTTGCAATAGGCTTGGTCACACAAGACTCTGCAAGGTTTTCACACTGAAGGCTGGAGCCCTGGTCCAGGACTGCGCTAGCGATCATTCCCACGTGTGTAAATTTCTCTGTGACCATCTTTGTTCTCCGCCTGTGTTAGCCATTTACTCTTTCTCTTTGTATGTTATTGTTTGCGATTGTGCCGCTATTGTATATTTATGTATAGTTATTCTGTTTAGGTATTAATGTTAGTTTTGTAGTGTATAAGCTGTAACTGTTTTCCCTTTTTTTTTTACATACTAAAATCATCTAGATAAAGGTTTTGGAACCTTACAAAGTATCATGTGTTTATAATTACATTACTAAGGGTATACTGAGCGTCTCAGTCGCTCAAGCAGCTTTTATATTAATAAGAGTTAATCAGCGTTGCATTGTGGTAATATTACAGTAATAAGGTTTACAGCATAAGCATATCCTTTCAGTGTGTTGCTAGCAAGGTTTACTGAGTGTCATTCTGTGAGCGTCTGCGCCGCTCGTGTTCTCGTGGGCACAGCGTCTGCTACGCTATAAGCGTACCATTACGGTACTTCATACGCCAATTGCGTACTGAGTCTGGTACAAATATATAGTGAATGTTAATACAGGGGAAGAAATGGGTGCAGATGCACTATACAATCATTACTATAAATTACAGCATATAATATACTAAGAGGTTGTTAGCATATAATTGGCCAATGATACGGGCTTGCTCACCGCATCGAGGTCACCTCTATCGAGCAAGTCCCTAACACTTTTGGGGTTCACACTGGGACGCAGGGCACCCCCAAATCAGCCCAGCCATGAACCCCCCCAAGGCATCACACTAGTGGAAAATCGTGAGGTGTAATAAAGTATAAGAGAAGCATAGGTAGTTACGGAGTGTAGAAAGTGTTTTAAAATTAGATATAAAGTGGGTGAAAAAAATACATGGATAAAATGACACTTAGGAGGTAGTGAAAAAATAGTGACTATAAGTGTTAGGGTGTGATGCCCTGGAGTGGCCCAGACAGAACAGTTCAGGGGACCCCACGTCCCAATGCTTACCCCCAAATAGACTGACACTGTATGAAAATAATAGGACTTACTTTGTATTACGCCTGAATCATTGATGTGCAGTCAGATGTAGGTCCCTGCTTAAAATCAGTTTGGTAGGTGGGGGAGGGGTGCTAGTCAGAATGAAGTAATCTCAGACTTCAGGTGTGTATTTATACACATAGTATAGACTATACAGAGGAAATGGGTCTAGACTGCACACCCTAGTGGTTGTAATGAAAGGTGCTATCTGCTGAGATTTTATGGTAATACAGGGGAAGAAATGGGTGCAGATGCACTATACAATCATTACTATAAATTACAGTATATAATATACTAAGAGGTTGTTAGCATATAATTGGTGTCACGATCCGGGTATCTGGACGCTATTACCTGCCGTTTAGGTGTCTTCTGAGACTGGCCCAGCGTTCCAAATCCGGATCTCATCTGTGTCAACACTCTGCACATCCCTCCTGTCATTCTGAGACACTACCACAGCGGCGCCATGTTTGAATCCAACATGGCGTCTCCCGTCCTCCGCGGCCTCCGCCGCCGTTACTGTGTTATTGCTGCAGGTCCTCAGAATCATGTATCATGCCTGCCGCGGCCTCTGCTGCCCTCCAAGTGTCTCAGCATATAATTGTCATCTGGCGTCTCCTGTCCTCCGCGGCCGGCGCCGCCATTATCATTATGTTTGCACATTTCATTTCAAACCAGTTTTCCCTCCAGGTTCCAGCATGGGCGCAGCCATGTTGGATTTGATCACATGCTCCAATTCCTCCAATCCACCATCCCTGGAAATCTGCATAATTGCCCAGCCAATGCCTGCATAGCTGCAGGTATAAGTATCCTGTGTCTGGGCCAGATAGATGTCAGTGCTTTGAATGTCATACCTTGTTCCAGTCTCTCTCTCCTGTGGTTTGTTTCTCCAGGTTCCAGCTCCTGTCTCCAGCATCCACAAAGAGACCCGCACCTGCTTTCCATCCTGCGGTGCAGCCTGACTCTGCAATCCTCTGTGACTGATCCAGCTTTCAGCTATTACTTCGTTTGCTTCCAGCTTCCAAGCTTGCAGCTATTAACCCATCTGTTTCCAGCAATCTGCTTCCAACAGAATTCAGCTTCCTTAAAGAGCCGGTGTTCTCCCAGCGGATTTCTACTTACCAGCAGTATCCACTACCACCGGTAACCACTCTTCATTTCATCTGTTTCCACGCACCCTAGCATCTTTCAGTTTTAACTCCGTGTCTCCACCATCTGGCTGGTTCCGTCCAGTGACTCCTACAGTGCATTCCAGTTACCAGCATCATCTCATACACCTACTGGCATGTTCCTCGGTTATCTCCACTACTACAGCCTGGCCTGGTAAGGTTATTCTGCCAAAGGACTATACCACCTGTTCTGCAACCTACCAGTGCCCTGTGATACCTTTTATGGTTTAGTGATCCAGGAACTGTATTATCTGCCACTGCTAATACTGACTGTGAACGCTGTTGTGATTATACGGAGTCTGTTTAATAAACTTTCATTTGACTTTTAACCTGCTTGTCATGGTCACACCTTCGGGTTTCCTTCCACACTTACATGTCCAGGGGTCTGATGAAACCATCTAAGTTTAACTTCATTCCAGCCCCTACAACTGAGGCTTCCTCCCGTCAGCCTAAACCCTCAGTTGTGACAGTAAGCACTGACCATATGAATCCAGCCGGAGACCAGGATCAAGCGGCTAGACCTATGCAAGAACTGGCAGCCAGACTCGAACATCAGGAGGCTGCACAAGGTCACATCATCCGCTGTCTCCAGGATCTCTCTACTCGGCTGGATGGGATTCAGATGACCCTCCGTGGACCTGGCACGTCTGGTGCGTCCACCACAGTGACTCCAGCTGTAACCCCACCCACCTTGCCCATTTCCATACCACGTCTTCATCTTCCAACGCCAGCAAAATTTGACGGATCTCCAAGGTTCTGCAGGGGATTTCTCAACCAATGTGAAATCCATTTTGAGCTTCAGTCTGGCAACTTCCCCAGTGACCGTACCAAAGTTGCTTATATTATTTCTCTCCTCTGTGGCTCAGCCCTTGATTGGGCATCACCGTTATGGGAGAAGTCTGATCCCCTGCTGTCCTCCTATACTGACTTTGTAGCATCATTCAGGCGCATCTTCGACGAGCCGGGCCGGGTTTCCTCTGCTTCATCTGAGATTCTCCGTCTACGCCAGGGAACACGTACTGTGGGACAGTATCTTATACAGTTCAAAATCCTGGCATCTGAACTGGCCTGGAACGACGAGGCCCTGTATGCTGCATTCTGGCATGGTTTGTCAGAACGCATTAAAGATGAGTTAGCTACCAGAGACTTGCCTTCTAAGTTGGATGAGCTAATTTCACTATGCACGAAGGTTGATCTTCGGTTCAGAGAGAGAGCAACCGAGCGAGGAAGATCATCCGTTCCTAAATCTTCTGCTCCTCCTCCTCGTCAACCATCTCCATCCAAGGATGAGCCTATGCAAATTGGTCGTTCCCGTCTATCTCCCGCTGAGCGCCGAAGACGCCTCTCCGAGTCTCTGTCTCTACTGTGCAGCTCCGTCGCACACTATCAACGCCTGTCCCAAACGTTCGGGACTCCAGATCCTAGCTCGCCAAGGAGAGGGTCGGCTAGGAGTAATGATCTCCTCTCCATCTCCTCATGATTGTAACCTCCCAGTGTCGCTCCAAATTGCTCAACGTTACAGGAACGTCATTGCCCTCCTTGATTCCGGAGCAGCTGGGAATTTCATAACCGAAGCTTATGTTAAACGGTGGTCCATACCCACCGAGAGACTGTCCTCGTCCATCTCTTTGACTGCCGTGGATGGCAGCAAGATTTTTGACGCAGTCATTTCCTTAAGGACTCTTCCAGTTCATCTGAGAGTGAGAGTTCTTCATTCTGAGTATATTTCTTTTCTAGTGATTCCAAGAGCCACACATCCAGTGGTTTTAGGCCTTCCATGGCTCCGTCTCCACAACCCATCAATTGACTGGACGACTACGCAAATACTGGCATGGGGTCCCTCCTGTGCTGAGACTTGTTTAGCCAAAGTTCTTCCTGTTTGTTCTTCCTTCCCCAGGTCATCTGATGTTCCGCCTCCTCCATATCAAGACTTCACGGACGTGTTCAGTAAAGCCTCTGCTGATATCCTTCCTCCTCATAGAGAATGGGACTGCCCAATCGACCTCATTCCAGGGAAGGTTCCACCGCGAGGTCGAACTTATCCATTGTCTCTGCCTGAGACACACTCCATGGAAGAGTACATCAAAGAGAACCTGGCGAAGGGTTTCATCCGACCATCTTCTTCTCCAGCCGGCGCAGGTTTCTTCTTCGTTAAGAAGAAAGACGGTGGTCTGCGTCCGTGCATCGACTACAGAGGTCTGAACGACATTACCGTCAAGAACCGATACCCTTTACCCCTGATTACCGAGCTCTTTGATAGAGTTAGTGGTGCAACCATTTTCACAAAGCTGGACTTGAGGGGTGCCTACAATCTCATCCGAATCCGTGAGGGTGACGAGTGGAAGATCGCCTTTAACACCCGTGACGGACATTATGAGTACCTCGTCATGCCCTTCGGATTGAGCAATGCTCCAGCAGTCTTCCAGCACTTCGTGAATGAGATCTTCAGGGACATCTTGTACCGCCATGTCGTGGTTTATCTAGATGACATCCTCATCTTTGCTAATAATCTCGAAGATCATCGTTTCTGGGTAAAAGAGGTTCTTTCCTGTCTCTTTCCTGTGTCAATCACCTCTATTGTAAATTGGAGAAGTGTGTGTTTGAAGTTAAAACCATTCCGTTTCTAGGTTACATTGTGTCCGGTTCCGGACTAGAGATGGATCCTGAGAAACTCCAAGCAATCCAGAATTGGCCTATACCCTCAACCCTCAAAGGGGTCCAGAGGTTCTTAGGGTTCGCCAATTATTATAGAAAATTTATACGAGACTTTTCCACCATTGTGGCGCCTATCACTGCATTAACCAAGAAAGGTGCTAATCCGTCCAAGTGGTCCGAGGAAGCTACGCAGGCCTTTCACCTTCTGAAGCAACGGTTCATCTCTGCACCAGTTCTGAAACAGCCCGACACCGACTCTCCTTTTATCTTAGAGGTAGATGCCTCCTCCGTTGGAGTAGGAGCAGTGTTATCCCAGAGGGCCAAAGATGGACATCTACATCCTTGCAGTTTCTTCTCCCGGAAGTTCTCCCCAGCTGAGCGCAACTATGCCATTGGCGATCAGGAGTTGCTGGCCATCAAGCTCGCTCTGGAGGAGTGGAGATACCTGTTGGAGGGAGCTTCCCACTCAATCACCATACTTACCGACCACAAAAATCTTTTATATCTCAAAGGCGCACAATGTCTGAATCCTCGTCAGGCCAGATGGGCACTTTTCTTCTCTAGGTTTGACTTTAAACTCCAGTTCTGTCCGGGTTCTCAGAATCGTAAGGCCGATGCCCTTTCCCGCTCATGGGAGCAAGAAAATGAGTCCGAGTCTGCAGACAAGCATCCTATTATTAATCCGTTGGCATTCTCCACGGTAGGGATGGACTCTACGCCTCCACCAGGGAAAAGTTTTGTTAAGCCAGTTCTAAGGAAGAAGCTCATGCATTGGGCCCATGCTTCCCGTTTTGCTGGACATACAGGCATTCAGAAAACCCTTGAATTTATTTCTAGGTCCTACTGGTGGCCAACTCTGAAGAAGGACGTTATGGAATTTATTGCCTCCTGCCCAAAGTGTGCCCAACACAAAGTCTCCCGCCAGTCGCCTGCGGGGCAACTGGTTCCATTATCTGTTCCCCGTCGACCATGGACCCATTTGTCGATGGACTTTGTTTCCGATCTACCTATCTGCAACAAGTTTAATACCATCTGGGTGGTAGTTGACCGGTTCACCAAGATGGCACATTTCATCCCTCTCACCGGTCTTCCGTCAGCTTCCAAGTTGGCTCAAGTATTTATACAAGAGATCTTCCGACTTCACGGTCTTCCTGAAGAGATTATCTCGGATCGTGGAGTACAATTTGTAGCCAAATTTTGGCGAAGTTTGTGTCAAGCCCTCCAAGTCAAGTTAAAGTTTTCCACGGCTTACCATCCTCAGACCAATGGTCAAACCGAGAGGGTGAATCAGGACTTGGAGGCCTTCCTCCGTACATATGTGTCTTCCTCTCAAGATGACTGGGTTCAACTCCTTCCTTGGGCCGAGTTAAGCCACAACAATCAATACCATTCCTCATCTTCTTCTACACCATTCTTCATTAATTATGGATTCCACCCTAAAGTCCCAGAATTCCAACCGCTTCCCGCAACTTCTGTTCCAGCAGTGGATGTCACCTTGCGTCAGTTTTCAAATAACTGGAGGAACGTCCGCGCAGCCCTGCTTAAAGCCTCATCCAGGTATAAGAAGTTTGCCGATAGGAAGCGTAGAGCGGTTCCTGCTCTCAAGGTGGGTGATCGTGTGTGGTTGTCCACGAAGAATTTGAGGTTGAGAGTTCCCAGCATGAAATTTGCACCTCGCTACATCGGTCCCTTCAAGATTGAACAAGTCATCAATCCTGTTGCCTACAGATTACAGTTACCACCCTTCTTGAAAATACCCAGGACATTTCATGTTTCCTTGTTTTAACCGCTGATCCTGAATCAGTTTCATTCCGCACTTCCTCCAGCTCCCAAAGTTCAGACTCAACGGAGAGTCGAGTACGAGGTGGCCAAGATTTTGGACTCACGTTTCCGATACGGTCAGTTACAGTATCTCATTGACTGGAAGGGCTATAGTCCTGAAGAACGCTCTTGGACCAATGCCTCAGACGTCCATGCTCCTGCCTTGGTCCGAAATTTCCACTCAA
Source organism: Pseudophryne corroboree (assembly GCF_028390025.1). Lineage (NCBI taxonomy): Eukaryota > Metazoa > Chordata > Amphibia > Anura > Myobatrachidae > Pseudophryne > Pseudophryne corroboree. The sequence goes on from NC_086447.1 coordinate 61,403,546, forward strand.
AGTTTCCTTTAAAGCCTAAGAAGTGTCCTGGGGCCACTCCTAAAGGGGGGGGTGCTGTCACGATCCGGGTATCTGGACGCTATTACCTGCCGTTTAGGTGTCTTCTGAGACTGGCCCAGCGTTCCAAATCCGGATCTCATCTGTGTCAACACTCTGCACATCCCTCCTGTCATTCTGAGACACTACCACAGCGGCGCCATGTTTGAATCCAACATGGCGTCTCCCGTCCTCCGCGGCCTCCGCCGCCGTTACTGTGTTATTGCTGCAGGTCCTCAGAATCATGTATCATGCCTGCCGCGGCCTCTGCTGCCCTCCAAGTGTCTCAGCATATAATTGTCATCTGGCGTCTCCTGTCCTCCGCGGCCGGCGCCGCCATTATCATTATGTTTGCACATTTCATTTCAAACCAGTTTTCCCTCCACGTTCCAGCATGGGCGCAGCCATGTTGGATTTGATCACATGCTCCAATTCCTCCAATCCACCATCTCTGGAATCTGCATAATTGCCCAGCCAATGCCTGCATAGCAGCAGGTATAAGTATCCTGTGTCTGGGCCAGATAGATGTCAGTGCTTTGAATGTCATACCTTGTTCCAGTCTCTCTCTCCTGTGGTTTGTTTCTCCAGGTTCCAGCTCCTGTCTCCAGCATCCACAAAGAGACCCGCACCTGCTTTCCATCCTGCGGTGCAGCCTGACTTTGCAATCCTCTGTGACTGATCCAGCTTTCAGCTATTACTTCGTTTGCTTCCAGCTTCCAAGCTTTCAGCTATTAACCCATCTGTTTCCAGCAATCTGCTTCCAACAGAATTCAGCTTCCTTAAAGAGCCGGTGTTCTCCCAGCGGATTTCTACTTACCAGCAGTATCCACTACCACCGGTAACCACTCTTCATTTCATCTGTTTCCACGCACCCTAGCATCTTTCAGTTTTAACTCCGTGTCTCCACCATCTGGCTGGTTCCGTCCAGTGACTCCTACAGTGCATTCCAGTTACCAGCATCATCTCATACACCTACTGGCATGTTCCTCGGTTATCTCCACTACTACAGCCTGGCCTGGTAAGGTTATTCTGCCAAAGGACTATACCACCTGTTCTGCAACCTACCAGTGCCCTGTGATACCTTTTATGGTTTAGTGATCCAGGAACTGTATTATCTGCCACTGCTAATACTGACTGTGAACGCTGTTGTGATTATACAGAGTCTGTTTAATAAACTTTCATTTGACTTTTAACCTGCTTGTCATGGTCACACCTTCGGGTTTCCTTCCACACTTACATGTCCAGGGGTCTGATTAAACCATCTAAGTTTAACTTCATTCCAGCCCCTACAACTGAGGCTTCCTCCCGTCAGCCTAAACCCTCAGTTGTGACAATTGGCCAATGATACGGGCTTGCTCACCGCGTCGAGGTCGAGCAAGTCCCTAACACCTTGGGGGGGTTCATGGCTGGGCTGATTTGGGGGTGCCCTGCATCCCAGTGTGAACCCCAAAAGTGTTAGGGACTTGCTCGATAGAGGTGACCTCGACGCGGTGAGCAAGCCCGTATCATTGGCCAATTATATGCTAACAACCTCTTAGTATATTATATACTGTAATTTATAGTAATGATTGTATAGTGCATCTGCACCCATTTCTTCCCCTGTATTACCATAAAATCTCAGCAGATAGCACCTTTCATTACAACCACTAGGGTGTGCAGTCTAGACCCATTTCCTCTGTATAGTCTATACTATGTGTATAAATACACACCTGAAGTCTGAGATTACTTCATTCTGACTAGCACCCCTCCCCCACCTACCAAACTGATTTTAAGCAGGGACCTACATCTGACTGCACATCAATGATTCAGGCGTAATACAAAGTAAGTCCTATTATTTTCATACAGTGTCAGTCTATTTGGGGGTAAGCATTGGGACGTGGGGTCCCCTGAACTGTTCTGTCTGGGCCACTCCAGGGCATCACACCCTAACACTTATAGTCACTATTTTTTCACTACCTCCTAAGTGTCATTTTATCCATGTATTTTTTTCACCCACTTTATATCTAATTTTAAAACACTTTCTACACTCCGTAACTACCTATGCTTCTCTTATACTTTATTACACCTCACGATTTTCCACTAGTGTGATTCCTTGGGGGGGTTCATGGCTGGGCTGATTTGGGGGTGCCCTGCGTCCCAGTGTGAACCCCAAAAGTGTTAGGGACTTGCTCGATAGAGGTGACCTCGACGCGGTGAGCAAGCCCGTATCATTGGCCAATTATATAGTGAATGTTATAAGGTAAAGAATAGGCTTTATCAATGTATAATGATGCAATTCACCCCAGCCCTCCTATTGGCCACCTGCATCTCCCCTCTGAGAGGTGGTGGTGGTGGTGGGAAGGGGGGGGGGGGGGGGGTTGCAGGTTAGGAGGCGTTAGGCTGAAGCTTTGCCTTAGGGTGCAGAGATTCCTTGTAAGCTCCCTAACCACAATTGCTTTTTAATTGGATTTCTTAGAGCAAAAATTGTGTTTTTACAAAAATATTGTCATAGAGTAGGGCAGGCCTGGCCAACCTGTGGCTCTCCAGCTGTTGCGAAACTACATGTCCCAGCATGCCTTGCCTCAGTTTTCCCATTAGGCAATGCTAAAACTGTGGTAGAGCATGCAGGGATGTGTAGTTTCACAGCAGCTGGAGAGCCACAGGTTGGCCAGGCTTGGAGTAGGGTCTCTAAGTGGAAGTGGAATTGATAGACTGTATGTGGCCTATCAGCCATCTGTAAGCACTCACAGGTAGGGCCCTCCATCCTTTTCCCTATCCTTCCTTCCTGAGCTACTTGTCTCTTGTCTCGTAGTCCCGTTCAGTGACTCTCACTGGGTACAGACTTATTGAGTGCTGAACTGCCTCTCCTCCATTTGTCTGCCAAGATACGCATACTTGATTCATCCCCTCTGGAAGAATCCTGGAGGAGGCAATACGCTCCAATGGGTGGTGGGCGTTCCGCCACATTCTCATCAATCTGGCACCGCCCCCTGTTGTTTAATGCCACTATTTGTGGCAGTTTACAGTTTAGGTGGGACTACATGCCATCACGCCCCCGCCCCCTACTGTTTAAAGTTGCTATGGGTGACAATTTACAGCGGATGGCAGATCTTTGTGAGTCAATGGAAAACGTGCCAACCTCCCACCTGCCCACTACAGTCGAGAAGCTGTGGCTGCGGCATTTGCATATTTTCGTACAACCCCTGCGTAAAGGGTCGCAGCTGCGAAGGCATTTCTGTCCATCTCTGAATCAGGTCTGGTATCAGATACAGTGAGCTACCCCTTGTCCACGTCCTCCTTAGTTTGTTAGTTTATTATGTTGTTCCAGAGGTATGTCAGCTTACACTTACTGTACACCTGCATGTCAGTTTCTCTGTCGCTTCCATATTCCTTGTACAGTGCTGAGAAAACTACGTGGCAGCTTCCAATTAAAAAATAATAATGATATATTGGAAAATCCTGATTTAGAAGCTTTCCATAAGCAAAGTGTTGTATAATGTCACTGGCAGCACGGGAAGTGCCCTCGCTGTGAACCGCAGAAAGAATTCGGCTTAACTCTGATCCCAATCAACGTGATTGTACAAAGATATAAACAGACATTCAGACAACGGGTAATCATTCTGTACTCATGTGTTCGGCAAGCTGTGCTGTCCTCTCTGTACAGGCCCTCCAAACATGAGTGTTTATCAGCGTGTGTCACATGTCACTGACAGGACCCATACATGTTTACTCTGGGGGCTACTAACACAAGCTATCATTATGCACAAGGAGCCAGCAGATGCAGCAGTGTATGAGGGAAAACAAACACTGGATCCACTTATGGAATAAGTGGTGTGGGAATTTCTATCACAAGAGCTTGCAATCTAATAGGGAAATAAGTCACTGATGCAAATGGAACAAGGACTGTACTACCCTCACTCGGTGACATCACTATACAATCACACACTAACCTGCTACATAGTACACTGCATGACTGCGCTGCTCTCACTCTATGACATCACCATCCAGTCACACACTAACCTGCTACATAGACTGTGTGACTGCGCTGCCTTCACACTGTGATATCACCATCCAATCACATACTAACCTGCTACTTAGACTGTGTGATTGCGCTCACTCTGTGACATCACCATCCAATCACACACTAACCTGCTGCATAGACTGTGTGACTATGATGTGCTTACTCTGTGACATCACCATCCAGTCACATACTAACTAGTGATGTGCACAGGAAATTTTTCGGGTTTTGTGTTTTGGTTTTGGGTTCGGTTCCGCGGCCGTGTTTTGGGTTCGAACGCGTTTTGGCAAAACCTCACCGAATTTTTTTTGTCGGATTCGGGTGTGTTTTGGATTCGGGTGTTTTTTTCAAAAAACCCTAAAAAACAGCTTAAATCATTGAATTTGGGGGTCATTTTGATCCAATAGTATTATTAACCTAAATAACCATAATTTACACTCATTTCCAGTCTATTCTGAACACCTCACACCTGACAATATTATTTTTAGTCCTAAAATTTGCACCGAGGTCGCTGGATGGCTAAGCTAAGCGACACAAGTGGCCGACACAAACACCTGGCCCATCTAGGAGTGGCACTGCAGTGTCAGGCAGGATGGCCCTTCCAAAAAATACTCCCCAAACAGCACATGACGCAAAGAAAAAAAGAGGCGCAATGAGGTAGCTGTGTGAGTAAGCTAAGCGACCCTAGTGGCCGACACAAACACCTGGCCCATCTAGGAGGGGCACTGCAGTGTCAGGCAGGATGGCCCTTCCAAAAAATACTCCCCAAACAGCACATGACGCAAAGAAAAAAAGAGGTGCAATGAGGTAGCTGTGTGAGTAAGCTAAGCGACCCTAGTGGCCGACACAAACACCTGGCCCATCTAGGAGTGGCACTGCAGTGTCACGCAGGATGGCCCTTCCAAAAAATACTCCAAAAACAGCACATGACGCAAAGAAAAATGAAAGAAAAAAGAGGTGCAAGATGGAATTGTCCTTGGGCCCTCCCACCCACCCTTATGTTGTATAAACAGGACATGCACACTTTAACCAACCCATCATTTCAGCGACAGGGTCTGCCACACGACTGTGACTGAAATGACTGGTTGGTTTGGGCCCCCACCAAAAAAGAAGCAATCTCTCCTTGCACAAACTGGTTCTACAGAGGCAAGATGTCCACCTCATCATCATCGTCCGATTCATCACCCCTTTCACTGTGTACATCCCCCTCCTCACAGATTATTAATTCGTCCCCACTGGAATCCACCATCTCAGATCCCCGTGTACTTTCTGGAGGCAATTGCTGCTGGTGAATGTCTCCATGGAGGAATTGATTATAATTCATTTTAATGAACATCATCTTCTCCACATTTTCTGGAAGTAACCTCGTACGCCGATTGCTGACAAGGTGAGCGGCGGCACTAAACACTCTTTCGGAGTACACACTGGAGGGAGGGCAACTTAGGTAGAATAAAGCCAGTTTCTGCAAGGGCCTCCAAATTGCCTCTTTTTCCTGCCAGTATACATACGGACTGTCTGACGTGCCTACTTGGATGCGGTCACTCATATAATCCTCCACCATTCTTTCAATGGTGAGAGAATCATATGCAGTGACAGTAGACGACATGTCAGTAATCGTTGGCAGGTCCTTCAGTCCGGACTAGATATCAGCAGTCACTCCAGACTGCCCTGCATCACCGCCAGCGGGTGGGCTCGGAATTCGTAGCCTTTTCCTCGCACCCCCAGTTGCGGGAGAATGTGAAGGAGGAGATGTTGACGGGTCGCGTTCCGCTTGACTTGACAATTTTCTCACCAGCAGTTCTTTGAACCTCTGCAGACTTGTGTCTGCCGGAAAGAGAGATCCAACGTAGGTTTTAAATCTAGGATCGAGCACGGTGGCCAAAATGTAGTGCTCTGATTTCAACATATTGACCACACGTGAATCCTGGTTAAGCGAATGAAGGGCTCCATCCACAAGTCCCACATGCCTAGCGGAATCGCTCTTTTTTAGCTCCTCCTTCAATGCCTCCAGCTTCTTCTGCAAAAGCCTGATGAGGGGAATGACCTGACTCAGGCTGGCAGTGTCTGAACTGACTTCACGTGTGGCAAGTTCAAAGGGTTGCAGAACCTTGCACAACGTTGAAATCATTCTCCACTGCGCTTGAGACAGGTGCATTCCACCTCCTTTGCCTATATCGTGGCCAGATGTATAGGCTTGAATGGCCTTTTGCTGCTCCTCTATCCTCTGAAGCATACAGAGGGTTGAATTCCACCTCGTTACCACCTCTTGCTTCAGATGACGGCAGGGCAGGTTCAGGTGTTTTTGGTGGTGCTCCAGTCTTCTGTACGCGGTGCCTGTACGCCGAAAGTGGCCCGCAATTCTTCTAGCCACCGACAGCATCTCTTGCACGCCCCTGTCGTTTTTTAAATAATTCTGCACCACCAAATTCAAGGTATGTGCAAAACATGGGACGTGCTGGAATTTGCCCAGATGTAATGCACGCACAATATTGCTGGCGTTGTCCGATGTCACAAATCCCCAGGAGAGTCCAATTGGGGTAAGCCATTCTGCGATGATCTTCCTCAGTTGCCGTAAGAGGTTTTCAGCTGTGTGCGTATTCTGGAAAGCGGTGATACAAAGCGTAGCCTGCCTAGGAACGAGTTGGCGTTTGCGAGATGCTGCTACTAGTGCCGCCGCTGCTGTTCTTGCAGCGGGAGGCAATACATCTACCCAGTGGGCTGTCACAGTCATGTAGTCCTGAGTCTGCCCTGCTCCACTTGTCCACATGTCCGTGGTTAAGTGGACATTGGGTACAACTGCATTTTTTAGGACACTGGTGAGTCTTTTTCTGACGTCCGTGTACATTCTCGGTATCGCCTGCCTAGAGAAGTGGAACCTAGATGGTATTTGGTAACGGGGGCACACTACCTCAAGAAATTGTCTAGTTCCCTGTGAACTAACGGTGGATACCGGACGCACGTCTAACACCAACATAGTTGTCAAGGCCTCAGTTATCCGCTTTGCAACAGGATGACTGCTGTGATATTTCATCTTCCTCGCAAAGGACTGTTGGACAGTCAATTGCTTACTGGAAGTAGTACAAGTGGTCTTCCGACTTCCCCTCTGGGATGACGATCGACTCCCAGCAGCAACAACAGCAGCGCCAGCAGCAATAGGCATTACACTCAAGGATGCATCGGAGGAATCCCAGGCAGGAGAGGACTTGTCAGACTTGCCAGTGACATGGCCTGCAGGACTATTGGCTTTCCTGGGTAAGGAGGAAATTGACACTGAGGGAGTTGGTGGTGTGGTTTGCGCGAGCTTGGTTACAAGAGGAAGGGATTTACTGGTCAGTGGACTGCTTCCGCTGTCGCCCAAAGTTTTTGAACTTGTCACTGACTTATTATGAATGCGCTGCAGGTGACGTATAAGGGAGGATGTTCCGAGGTGGTTAACGTCCTTACCCCTACTTATTACAGCTTGACAAAGGCAACACACGGCTTGACACCTGTTGTCCGCATTTCTGTTGAAATACTTCCACACTGAAGAGCTGATTTTTTTAGTATTTTCACCAGGCATGTCAATGGCCATATTCCTCCCACGGACAACAGGTGTCTCCCCGGGTGCCTGACTTAAACAAACCACCTCACCATCAGAATCCTCCTTGTCAATTTCCTCCCCAGCGCCAGCAACACCCATATCCTCATCCTGGTGTACTTCAACACTGACATCTTCAATTTCACTATCAGGAACTGGACTGCGGGTGCTCCTTTCAACACTTGCAGGGGGCGTGCAAATGGTGGAAGGCGCAAGCTCTTCCCGTCTAGTGTTGGGAAGGTCAGGCATCGCAACCGACACAATTGGACTCTCCTTTGGGATTTGTGATTTCGAAGAACGCACAGTTCTTTGCTGTGCTTTTGCCGCAAGTCTTTTCTTTTTTCTAGCGAGAGGATGAGTGCTTCCATCCTCATGTGAAGCTGAACCACTAGCCATGAACATAGGCCAGGGCCTCAGCCGTTCCTTGCCACTCGGTGTCGTAAATGGCATATTGGCAAGTTTACGCTTCTCCTCAGACGCTTTTAATTTTGATTTTTGGGTTATTTTTTTACTGATCTTTTGTGTTTTGGATTTTACATGCTCTGTACTATGACATTGGGCATCGGCCTTGGCAGACGACGTTGAATGCATTTCATCGTCTCGGCCATGACTAGTAGCAGCAGCTTCAGCACGAGGTGGAAGTGGATCTTGATCTTTCCCTATTTTTTTTAACCTCCACATTTTTGTTCTCCATATTTTGCGCAAAAGCCACCACAGGTATACAATGTAGATGGGTGGATAGTATAGTATTATATTACTTATGGACGACGAGTGATGACACAGAGGTAGGTACAGCCGTGGCCTACCGTACTGCTGCTTATATATATATAATATACTGTATAACGGACCTGGTGGACACTGTCAGCAGACTGCTAAACTAGTATGAAGAAAAAAACAACACAGGTATACAATGTAGATGGATGGATAGTATAGTATTATATTACTTATGGACGACGAGTGCACTGACGACACAGAGGTAGGTACAGCCGTGGCCTACCGTACTGCTGCTTATATATATCATATACTGTATAACGGACCTGGTGGACACTGTCAGCAGACTGCTAAACTAGTATGAAGAAAAAAAAACCACCACAGGTATACAATGTAGATGGATGGATAGTATAGTATTATATTACTTATGGACGACGAGTGACGACACAGAGGTAGGTACAGCCGTGGCCTACCGTACTGCTGCTTATATATATAATATACTGTATAACGGACCTGGTGGACACTGTCAGCAGACTGCTAAACTAGTATGAAGAAAAAAACAACAACACAGGTATACAATGTAGATGGATGGATAGTATAGTATTATATTACTTATGGACGACGAGTGCACTGACGACACAGAGGTAGGTACAGCCGTGGCCTACCGTACTGCTGCTTATATATATATATAATATACTGTATAACGGACCTGGTGGACACTGTCAGCAGACTGCTAAACTAGTATGAAGAAAAAGAAAAAAACACAGGAGTGTTTTTCAGGCAGACAAACGTATACTGGACTGGTGGTCACTGTCAGCAAAACTGTGCACTGTACTCCTGCTATAACTGCTCCCCAGTCCCCACAATTAGGCAGTGTGAGCAGAGCAATGCACTCAGCACAGATATATCATGCAGCAGTGCAGCACACTGAGTGAGCACAGATATGGTGGTCGGAGCGTTTTTTTCAGGCAGAGAAACAAAGGATTAAACTCACTGGTGGTATAATAAAAACCCTGCACTGTACTCCCTAACAGCTGCTCCCCGTCCCCAATCCTCCCCACAATTATAACTAACTAAGTCACTCTGTGTTCTACTATAACGGGGAGGACGCCAGCCACGTCCTCTCCCTATCAATCTCAATGCACGTGTGAAAATGGCGGCGACGCGCGACTCCTTATATAGAATCCGAGTCTCGCGAGAATCCGACAGCGGGATGATGACGTTCGGGCGCGCTTGGGTTAACCGAGCAAGGCGGGAGGATCCGAGTCGCTCGGACCCGTGTAAAAAAAAAGGTGAAGTTCGGGCGGGTCGGATTCCGAGGATCCGAACTCGCTCATCACTAATACTAACCTGCTACATAGACTGAGTGACTGTGCTGCGCTCACTCTGTGACATCACCATCCAATCATACATTAACCTGCTACATATACTGTGTGACTGCGCTGCCCTCACTTTGTGACATCACCATCCAATCACACACTAACCTGCTACATAGACTGGGTGACTGTGCTGCGCTCACTCTGTGACATCACCATCTAGTCACACACTAACCTGCTACATAGACTGTGTGATAATGTAAGTCTGAGACATCACAAACACGAGAAAGACATATCTCTCTGAGGATGGCATGAGTCCCTGGGGCTATGTAGCACCCACCACTGAGATAGAGAAAGTGATACCCGTCCTTGAATAGGAAGTGTTTCTGGGACCACTTAAAGCAGAGATTTTAAACCTTTTTTGACTCACGGCACATCTAACAAGACTTTAAAATTGCCATCAGTCCCCCATGGGGAAAAAACACAAACAAACATTGGTCCCCACAGTAATTAAACACATTGGGGGCTATTCAGAGATGGATGCAGAGTTTGCTCTCATAGCAAAATCTGCATCCATATACTCACATGCTGGAGGCCGCCCAGCACATGTGGCTCCACATCGAATAGTGGACTTATCTTTTTCTCTGGTGGATGATGGGAACTCCGTAAGGACCATGGGGAATAGACGGGCTCCGCAGGAGACTGGGCACTCTAAAAGAAAGATTAGGTACTATCTGGTGTGCACTGGCTCCTCCCTCTATGCCCCTCCTCCAGACCTCAGTAAGAATCTGTGCCCGGCCAGAGCTGGGTGCTCCTAGTGGGCTCTCCTGAGCTTGCTAGAAAGAAAGTATTTGTTAGGTTTTTTTATTTTCAGTGAGATCTGCTGGCAACAGACTCACCGCTACGTGGGACTGAGGGGAGAGAAGCAAACCTACCTGCTTGCAGCTAGCTTGTGCTTCTTAGGCTACTGGACACCATTAGCTCCAGAGGGTTCGAACACAGGGCCTGACCTCGATCGTCCGTTCCCGGAGCCGCGCCGCCGTCCCCCTTGCAGAGCCAGAAGACAGAAGAGAAGCGATGAAATCGGTGACAGAAGACTCCTGTCTTCATTAAGGTAGCGCACAGCACCGCAGCTGTGCGCCATTGCTCCCACAGCACACCACACACTCCGGTCACTGTAGGGTGCAGGGCGCTGGGGGGGGGGCGCCCTGGGCAGCAATAAAAATACCTTTGGCATAAAAATACACATAATACAGTCTGTGACTGTATATGTGTAAAACCCCCGCCATTTTTAGTCAGAAACAGGACAGAAGCCCGCCGCTGAGGGGGCGGGGCCTTCTTCCTCAGCACACCAGCGCCATTTTCTCTTCACAGCTCCGCTGGAAGGAAGCTCCCCAGGCTCTCCCCTGCAGTATCCTGGTACACAAAGGGTGAAAAGAGAGGGGGGGCACATAAATTTAGGTGCAAAAATTGTATATACAGCAGCTACTGGGTAAACACTGAGTTGTAGTGTAATCCCTGGGTTATATAGCGCTGGGGTGTGTGCTGGCATACGCTCTCTCTGTCTCTCCAAAGGGCCTTGTGGGGGAACTGTCTTCAAATAGAGCATCCCCTGTGTGTGTGGTGTGTCGGTACGCATGTGTCGACATGTCTGAGGTAAAAGGCTCCTCTAAGGAGGTGATAGAGCGGATATGTGTGTGAGAGGGTGTCTCCGTCGACAACGCCGACACCTGTTTGGATATGTGTAAGTGCTAAGGTGAATTTATTGCACAAATGGTTAGGGAACAGGCAGGAAATCTACCCATGTCTGTCCCTATGTCACAGAGACCTTCAGAGTCTCACAATGCTCACTATCCAAAATAACAAACACTGGTATCGACACGGAGTTTAACTCCACTGTCGACTACGATAATGCAAAGTTACAGCCAAGATGGCTAGAAGGTATTCAATATATGATATTGAAATAAAAGATGATTTGCATATCACTGATGACTCATCTGTCCCTGACACGAGAGTACACATGTGTAAGGGGAAGAATGCTGAGGTAAATTTCCCTCCTCTCATGAGGAAAAAGAGCGGGAATCTCCAGACAAGAGACGGCAGCTTCCCACAAGAGAATTCTCAGGCTGTATCCTTTCCCCACTAGGGCCAGGATGTGTTGAGAATCTTCCCCTAGGGTGTCCTGTTTGCACAGACGGTAGCACTTGCTATTCTCAGGGATCCTGCAGATAGCGTGCACATTCTAGTATACTACCCAGACCGGCGATTGTGTCGGCATGGGTTTATAGCGCTGTGGCAGCGTGGACAGGTGCCTTATCAGCAGAGATTGAGACCCTAGTAAATATATTAAAGATGCTGTCTTAAGTGATAGATATATAGTTATAAAGCATGCCCAAAGAGACATGAGTATACTGGGTCCTAGAGTCAAAGCTATGTCGATCTCTGCTTGACGTGTCCTGTAGAAAGTAGAATATGCATTGGACAGATGATGCCGACTTAAGAGGCATATGGAAGGCTGAGGATTGTTGGAGAAGGGTTCTCGGGCCTGGTCTCCACAGCTATAGCTGGTAATTCTGCTAGTTTGCCTTATATTCCTGCACAGCCTAAGAAAGCACGACATTATTAAATGCAGCCTTTCGAATAAAGAAACAAGAAAGTCTGAGGTGCGTCCTTTCTTGTCAGAGCCGGGATCAACACAGCTAGTTCCCAGGAACAGAAGTCCTCCCCAGCCCCTACAAAAATCCACCTATGCCGCTGGGGCTCCACAGGCGGAGCTAGGTCCGGTGGGGACACGCCTTCGTAAGTTCAGCCACAAGTGGGTTCACTCCCTGTTAGGTCCCTGGGCAATAGATATTGTGTCTCAGGGATACAAGCTGGACTGTGAGAAGATGCCCCCTCACCGACGGCCCTGCGGGCTCCCCCCCAAGAGGGGGAGCCAGTGTTAACTGCAATTCACAAATTGTATCTTTAACAGGTGGTGGTCAAGGGTCCCCTCCTTCAACAAGAGGGTGTTATTATTCGACCATGTTGTAATCCCGAAACCAGACGGTTCGGTCAGACCAATATTGAATTAAAAATCCCTGAACATATACCTGAGATGGTTCAAGTTCAAGATGGAATCGCTAAGAGCGGTCAGGGCAAGCCTAAAAAGAGGGAGACTTTATCGTGAATCGGGTCATAAGGGATGCATACCTTCATGTCCCCATTTATCCACCTCATTAGGCGTACCTCAGAATTGCGGTACGGGATTGTCATAACCAAGGTAATGATGGATATGATTGTGCTCCTGCGGAAGCAAGGTGTCACTATTATCACGTACTTGGACGATCTCCTCATACAAGCGAGATCAAGAGAGCAGTTGCTGAACAGTGTATCACTTTCTCTGGAAGTGTAACGGCAACACGGCTGGATTCTATATATTCCAAAGTCGCAGTTGGTTCCTACAGCTCATCTGCCTCTCCTAGGCACGATCCTAGACACAGACCAGAAAAGGGTTTATCTCCCGATAGAGAGAGCTCAGGAGCTCATGACACTGGTCAGGAATCTATTAAAACCAAAACAGGTGTCAGTGCATCACTGCACTCGAGTCCTGGGAAGGATGGTGGCATCATACGAGGCCATCCCCTTAGGCAGGTTCCATGCGAGGACCTTCCAATGGGACTTACTGGACAAGTGGACTGGATCACCTCTTCAGATGCATCGGTTAATCACCCTATCCCCCAGGGCCAGGGTGTCTCTCCTGTGGTGGCTGCAGAGTGCTCACCTTCTTGAGGGCCGCAGATTCGGCATTCAGGACTGGATCCTGGTGACCACGGATGCAAGCCTCCGAGGGTGGGGGGCAGTTACACAGGGAAGAAATTTCCAAGGTCTGTGGTCAAGTCAACAGACTTGCCTTCACATCAATATCCTGGAACTAAGGGCCATATACAACGCCCTAAGTCAAGCGGAGATCCTGCTTCGCGACCAACCGGTTCTGATCCAGTCAGACCGCAGGGGTTCATGTAAACCGCCAAGGCGGCACAAGGAGCAGGGTGGCGAGGGTAGAAGCCACCAGAATTCTTCGCTGGGCGGAGAATCAAGTAAGCGCACTGTCAGCAGTGTTCATTCCGGGAGTGGACAACTGGGAAGCAGACTTCCTCAGCAGGCACGACCTCCACCCGGGAAAGTGGGGACTTCATCAGGAAGTCTTCACGCAGTTTGCAAATTGATGGGAACTGCCTCAGGTGGACTAGATGGCGTCCCACCTCAATAAAAAGCTAAAAAAGGTTTTAAGCCGGGTCAAGGGACCCTCAGGTGATAGCTGTGGTCGCACTAGTAACACCGTGGGTGTTCCAGTCGGTCTATATATTCCCTCCTCTTCCTCTCATACCCAAGGGCTGAGAATTGTAATAAAAGGAGGAGTGAGAACAATATTCTTTGCTCCGAATGGGCCAAGTAGGACTCGGTACCCGGAGCTGCAAGAAATGCTCTCAGAGGACTCAGGGCTTCTACCTCTCAGACAGGACATGTTGCAACAGGGGCCCTGTCTGTTCCAAGACTTAACGCGGCTGCATTTGACGGCATGGCGGTTGAACGCCGGATCATAGCGGAAAAGGGCATTCCGGATGCAGTTATTCCTACGCTGATAAAGGCTAGGAAAGACGTGACAGCAAGACTTTTTCACTGTATATAGCGAAAATAGGTTGCTTGGTGTGAGGCCGGGAAGGCCCTACAGAGGAATTCCAGCGGGGTTTATTCCTGCACTTCCTACAGTCAGGAGTGACTATGGGCCTAAAATTAGGATCCATAAAGGTCAAGATTTCGGCCCTATCCATTTTCTCTCAAAAAGAACTGGCTTCACTGCCTGAAGTTCAGACGTTGTTCCGGGGGTGCTGCATATTCAGCCTCCTTTTGTGCCACCGGTGGCACCTTGGGATCTTAACGTTGTGTTGGATTTCCTGAAATCCCACTGGTTTGAGACACTTAAGACCGTGGAGCTAAAATATCTCACGTGGAAAGTGGTCATGCTATTGGCCTTAGCTTCTGCTAGGTGTGTGTCAGAATTGGCGGTTTTGTCATGTAAAAGCCCTTATCTGATCTTCCATATGGACAGGGCAGAATTGAGGACTCGTCCCCAATTTCTCCCTAGGGTGGTATCATCATTTCATTTGAACCAGCCTATTGTGGTGCCTGCGGCTACTAGGGACTTGGAGGATTCCAAGTTGCTGGACGTAGTCCGGGCTTTGAAAATTTATGTTTCCAGAACGGCGGGAGTCAGAAAGTCTGACTCGCTGTTTATTCTGTATGCAGCCAACAAGGTTGGCGCTCCTGCTTTGAAGCAGACTATTGCTCGCTGGATCTATAGCATGATTCAGCGGGTTCACTCTGCGGCTGGATTGCCGCATCCAAAATCGGTGACAGCCCATTCCACAAGGAAGGTGGGCTCTTCTTGGGCGGCTGCCCGAGGGGTCTCGGCTTTACAGCTTTGCCGAGCTGCTACTTGGTCGGGGTCAAACAAGTTTGCTAAGTTCTACAAGTTTGATACCCTGGCTGAGGAGGACCTTGAGTTTGCTCATGCGGTGCTGTAGAGTCATCCGCACTCTCCCGCCCGTTTGGGAGCTTTGGTATAATCCCCATGGTCCTTACGGAGTTCCCAGCATCCACTAGGACGTCAGAGAAAATAAGAATTTACTCACCGGTAATTCTATTTCTCGTAGTCCGTAGTGGCTGCTGGGCGCCCGTCCCAAGTGCGGACTCTCTGCAATACATGTATATAGTTATTGCTTAACTAAAGGGTTATTGTTATGAGCCATCCGTTAAATGAGGCTCAGTTGTTGTTCATACTGTTAACTGGGTATGGTTATCACAAGTTGTACAGTGTGATTGGTGTGGCTGGTATGAGTCTTACCCTGGATTCCAAATCCTTTCCTTGTTGTGCCAGCTCTTCCGGGTGTAAGAGGGCAACGCCGGGGCGTATAGGGTCTGCTGCCGTGCAGATGTACCACTTACCGGACGCCGCACGCTCTCACTCGCAGGTGCCGGAACACTCGAGAGTCCTGGAAGCACTTCTGGACGACCCGGGCCCCAAAAACCTAAGAGGAAGAAGACCGTTGAATATCGTCTCCCCAAACCGTGGATCGCAACACCCTATGTGGCTGAGGAAAATGCGCCTTCGGACTAGGTGGGGTCATCACCGGCGTCCGCCTCAGAGCCCGAATTTCACCTATCGGCACTTTCGCACCAGGTGGAAATTCCGCCTTGCACAGCCGTGCAAGGCTCACCGTTGCCCTGAAGGAAGGGAGATAGAAAGAACACAACCAAACACTCAGACTGTGGTTACTCACCGTCTCACCCTCCGGTACTCCGATCTTCCCCAGTACAGGTCCCTGTAAGGGGGCAAGAGAAAGAAAACCGCCGTGCAGGGCCTAACTAGACCTAGTGTCACACCTTATCCTAGCTACAACGGCAGAGCCCTCAAACTAACTCTGTGGGTGTGGTGCAACCAAACTATGCACAAACTTCATAACAATAACTTGCCCTGCACGGTAACACACATCGGAATACACATAACACAGCACTGTCCCTTGAAATACCTACCAGCCGAATAGAGGAGGTAGGCCTCCGCTCTGCCTTCCTAAATACCTCGGGGTGGCCTGGGCCTAGCGCCCAGGGCCACCTGTACTCACCTCGGGAAAATGCTGATTTGCCGGGCCTAGCGCCCCCTAACTGCACACAGGCCGGAGGCCTGACTTCGCCCACGGGCCTAGCGCCCGCCTAACTTGCTGCCCGTTGGGTGACCTGGGCCTTGTGCCCAGGGTCACCTTATATGTACCTACTCGGCCACAATACGCTAGGGCCTAATGCCCTCTAACGCTGCACAGGCCTATCGCCTGATATGTCCCCGGGCCTGGTGCCCGCCTCACTGGTGCCCGTTGAAAGAGGGTGGCTTGGGCCTAATGCCCGAACCCCCGGAGGATAGTGGTCTGGGCCTGCGGGCCACGGGCCGAGTGGAACCCCGACTGCGCGTGGCCTCGGCCCAGACACACTGACCTACTTGCCCCACGGGCCGGGAGGGCCCGACTGAATACCCACAGGCCAGGAGGGCCTGAACGTGCCCACGGGCCTAGTGCCCAAACACCTGGTGGTCTAGGGAGGGAGTTACAGGAAGGTAGTGTAGGCCCAGGGCCACTTACCAGGACCGGTGGGAGAGGCTGTGGAGGGGAGCTTCGTTAGCTCTTTTGCTTCCCGCTCCAAACAGCACTCTCCGCCGATCTCCCGTCTCTGCTGGGCCGCCGCCGCCTCCGTCCCGTCTTCTGTCGCTGTCTTCTGCCTCTTCCGGCGCCGCTGTCGTCGTCCGCGCTGGCCTCCTGGCGTCGTCTTCGGGAGCTCCTCACCGCTCCGTCTCCGGCTCACTAATGACCTCCGCCGCCGCCTAGCGCCTGATATAAGGCGCCGGGAGGAAGCGGGGCCATGACGCGGCGGACTCCCATTGGTCCGCCGCGGCGACTCCTCATTGGGCGCCGGGCCGCGAGCAGCGATTGGCTCGCGTCCGGCGCCCTTTTCAAATCCGGGGCTGCCGATTTTTCAAATCCGGACTCCGCCGCGCGGCCGCCCGCCGTCTGACATTTCCCCCCCGTTTGTCCTTTGTAGTCCCGACAAAGGTAGACTGAGACCAAATATACTCCGGGTCCGTATACCGGGGACCAGGCACACCGCGGTTGGAGCGCTGAGATCGCCGAGGCAAAGGAGATAACCCAGGCCGGGGGACCCCCGCATCCAGGGAACTATTGTCACGAGACGGAACCACTGGGGTCCACCAATCTTCCTCCAGGTCAGTCCCTCCGGGCAAGGATGCCAATACCGTATCATCCCCAGGCAACACAGCCGTGTTCCCACCGGGGGCACCTTCAACTTCCACGTCCTCTGGGAACCTACATGGGCGCAGCATATCCCGGTGAAGGGTTCTCAACCGACCAGACCCATCTGTTGCTTCCACCTGATACACCGGGCCCTCCTCCGTGAGGCGCCTCCGAACAATATAAGGTCGCACCTCCCACTTCTCCGCTAACTTGCCGCCCGGCCGCGTCATGCGGACCAGCACCCGCTGTCCCACGTCGAAAGGCTCCGCTCCTCGAGTCCTATGGGGCGTATGAGCGTGGTCGGCTATTCTCTTCCGAGTCACTTCGTGAGCCACTTTTAACCGCTGCTGGTGTTCGACGACCCAATCGGTTGGCAGCAACCCTCCTTCCTCCCGAAACTCGGTCAAGTGCAAATCCTGTGCTTCCCGCCCTGGACGACCAAACCTCAAAAAGAAGGGGGAGTATCCAGTGGTGCTGTGGACCCGGTTGTTATAGGCCCACACCAGCTCGGCTACATGCTCGGGCCACCTCCGTCTTTTGGTGTCTTCCAAGACCCGCAACATCTGGAGCAAAGTCCAATTGAACCGTTCGCAGGCACCATTTCCCTGAGGATGATACGGCGTGGTGCGGGACTTCTGCATCCCGTAAAGTCGACAAAGCTGTTCCATCAACTTCCCCTGGAAGCAAGCCCCTTGATCGGAATGAATCCTCTCAGGGAACCCAAACTGCCGGACAAAATGCTCAACAATGGCTTTGGTTGCAGACTCCGCCGTCTGATCCCGGGTGGGGACCACCACCGTGAACTTAGTGAAATGATCAGTCATGACCAGGGCGTAGTGATGGCCACTAACGGACTCCCCAATCAGAACGTAATCGATTATCAACAACTCCAGGGGACGACTTGTCTGAATGGTATGTATTGGCGCATTTTGTTCATTTGGTTTGACCACGCCGCACCTCCGACATTCCCTGCACACCTTCTCCACCAATGTCCATAGCTGAGGGGCGAAAAACTGGCGCTGTATCCACTGAAAGGTCTTGTCTACCCCTAAATGGGCTCCGCCATCGTGCGCCTCCGTCACCAGTGCCTGGAGGGATACTTCCGGCACCACAACCTGTTCCACCCTCCTGAGTTCGTGTCGGAGATACACTTGTCGACGCAGCGTTCCGCCGCGGACGAGTAATCGGTCCCAAATCCGCAGGACCTTCCGGCAGTAGGGGGTCAGTCGACTCCTCTCCCACTTGCTAGGCCAATGTTCCTTCTGCTTCCATCGCCGAATGACGTCCAGCCCTGGGTCACTCTGCTGTAGAGAAGCCCACTCTAGCTCAGTATTCTGGAGCAGGGCAGCGCATTCAAGTACTCGTGACCCTTCCAGTGTACCTGGACACTCAATCCTGGTCAAGTCGGGGACCTCCGTATCCTCGTCCTCACTGTACCTCGAAGCCGGGGACATTGACACAGGGTGTCGTGACAGCGCATCTGCATTCCCGTTACTCTTCCCTGGGCGATAGTGTATTTTATAGTGGAACTTTGCCAACCGGGCTACCCAACGCTGCTCCAGGGCGCCCAGTTTCGCAGTCTCCAGATAGGCCAGGGGGTTGTTATCCGTGTAAATTTCCACATGGGTAGCGGTCAGGTACTCGGCGAACTTCTCAGTCACGGCCCAGACTACAGCCAACAACTCCAACTTGAAGGAACTGTAGTTGTCCGGGTTCCGCTCAGTTTCCCTCAAACTCCGACTCCCATAGGCGATTACTCGTTCTCGGCCATCCTGTATTTGGGAGAGAACTGCTCCCAATCCCTGTAGGCTGCCATCGGTGTAGAGCAGGAACGGCTTGTCAAAATCCGCATAGCCCAGAACCGGAGCCTCCGTGAGCATCTCCTTCAGGCGGCGAAATGCCATCTCCTGTGCCTCACCCCAAGCCACTACCTGTGTTTTCTTAGTCGTGGGTAGCCCTCGCAGCAGGGCATGCAGGGGTTCCGCGATTTTTGCGAAGTCCTTGATAAACCGCCGATAGTATCCAACCAACCCCAGGAACGCGCGCAGTTCGGTAGTAGTAGTGGGTGTCCCCCAGTCCTGGACTGCCGAAATCTTGCCCGGCGTCGGGCAGACCCCTTCTCGGGACACCACATGTCCCAGGTATTCCAAACTTGGTTGCAAAAGATGACACTTGCGGGGCTTGAGCTTGAGCCCATATTTCTCCAGGCGCTGCAACACCACATCCAGGCGCGCCAAATGTTCCTCCAGAGTGGGGGCGAATACTATGATATCGTCCAGGTATATCAATAATGCTTCGAAGTTCAAATCTCCCAGACACCTCTCCATCATCCGTCGGAATGTAGCCGGGGCATTGGTGAGCCCGAAGGGCATGCGCAGGAATTCAAACAGCCCCATAGGAGTTGTGAAGGCGGTCTTCTCCTGATCCGATGGGCTAACCGCCACCTGCCAATACCCACTGGCCAAGTCCAGCGTGGAAAAATACCGGGCATTCCCCAGGGCCGCCAAAGATTCCTCTATCCTGGGCAACGGGTAAGCATCTCTCACGGTACTGCTATTCAACCGTCGATAATCCACGCAGAACCGAATGGAACCATCCTTCTTCCGCACCAACACGATGGGCGCAGCCCATGGACTTTTGCTCTCCCGAATGACCTGATTATCCAACATCTGCCGCAACATTTTCTTGACCTCCTGGTAGAGTTTGGGGGGAATGGGGCGATATCTCTCACGGATAGGAGGGCTCTCTCCAGTGCGTATCTCATGTTTCACATCTTCCGTATATCCGAAATCTTCTTCATATCGGGAGAACGCCTTCCGTCGTTTCCACAACATCTGCTCCAACCTCACCATACTGGGACTACATTCGTCCAAGTAAACATCCATCTGCTCCCTGATAGTCCGACCGCACCAATCTGTACTGGGTTCTTCTTCCTTATCCAGGCTCACTGCCATGGACCAGGACCCGGGTTCGTCCGCATGCAGCAAGACCTGCCGCCCCCCGGACACTCCGTCCCTGGTGACCGCCGTTATGTTGGCAATTGTTGCTCCCGCCGGGATTTTCTTCCTTTCGTCCAGAAGATTGCACAGCCGTACCAACACCCGGCCGTCCCTCACTATTGCCAGGGTTCGGGCCAGGATGACCCCCGAATCCATTCCGAAGTATCCATTGGGTTCCACCATGACCTCTAACCCCTCCAGATGTTGGTGAGTCCGCACCTCGAGGGGGAGGATCATCTCCTGGCGGGGAGGTAACTCAATCTGTTGCCGACCACCGGTCCGAATCGCTCCCAGGGACTCCTCTCGATGTTCAGCTTCACAGATTCTCCCTACCTGCTGAAAGGCTTGTTGTACCGGCCGCTGAATACCCATCTCCTTCCAGTATTGCGGACCCTTCTCCCGAAACAAAAGCTGGTTGAGATCCTGGAGGACGTTCATGCCCACAATCACGGGCCCGTGACTCAAGCCCAAGCTCCCCACAACCAGTATTCCCTTCCTTCCCAACGTCTGTCCGCAGATCGAAATCTCCATCCACACAACTCCGACAACCGGAATAGGAAGGTTGTTGGCCGCCGTGAGGGTGACCCAGCTTTCCAACACGGAATCCTTCAAATGGGAATAATGTTCCAGGAAACAAACCTCAGACATGGTGGTGACCTGCGAGCCAGTATCCAGCAGGCATTTCTGCTCCTTTCCCCCAAGACACCCAATCACCACGGGACACTCCCCCACTATGTCGGCGGAATCCACTATAGTGGTTTCTCCCCCGACCACCTCCCTCGCCGGTGGTCCCGCTACCGCGAGGGACTCTTAACGGAGGATCTTGCCTGGGCTCGTTACATTCCCGGGCAATGTGTCCAAACGGATTGCAGCGGTAACAACGGGGACCCCTACCTTCCCTGGAGCGGGCACCTCCTGCATTGGACCGTGATTCCTTGGGCCGCCGATGCGGTGCCCTATCCTCGGACCCCTCCGAACCTCTCTGCCTGTGCACCTCATCCCGCAACTGGGAGATTTCTGCCTTCATTTCCAGAGTGACCTTGGCGAATGCCGCCTTCAGATCCTGGACACAGGCTTCCATGGGACTGGGTTCTTGGCTGGTCCCCGCGGACACCGTTGCCGACCATTGTGGGGCCATGGCGTAAGGACCGAAATTAGCATTACGGTCTCTAGCGACTGCCTCCACTTGGACCTGACGGAAGGTCATTGTCTTATCACTGGTGATTTTATCCAACAGGATTTGTCGTATGGGAATACTCCGGAGGCCCAGTGCGAACTGATCCCTCAACATCAGGCTGGGGTTGACCAAGGACCCCAGACC
This sequence comes from Pseudophryne corroboree, assembly GCF_028390025.1. Taxonomy (NCBI): domain Eukaryota; kingdom Metazoa; phylum Chordata; class Amphibia; order Anura; family Myobatrachidae; genus Pseudophryne; species Pseudophryne corroboree. The sequence continues at coordinate 61,425,341 of NC_086447.1, forward strand.
TTCCGGATCACGCCGCGTAATTTCGCTCAGCATGTCCTGTAGCGCGTTAGCAAATTGGGGTATGGATTCGTCCTCCCTCTGAAACCGATTGAACAGTTGCTGACGCAAGGTTCCTGCCGACGCAGTGTTCCCATAGGTACCCTCGAGGATCGAGAGTACCTCATCTAACGTCTTACGTTCCTCTTCCGGAACAAGGATCACCGATCGCCAGGCATCTCCATCCAGCGTATTCAACGCCAAGTGTAGCTGCATTTCTGGAGGCACCCCATACAGCTGGATGATTCCCTCCAGTCTCTTCTTCCAGTCTGCCAACGGCATGTTCTGACCATCATACCGAGGGGTATGCGTCAAGGCTGGTCCAAAATTGAATTTCCTCTCTACTCCCGGAGGGGCGTCGTTTCCCGCTCCCGGAGGAGCGACGTTCTCTGCGTTCGACATCCTGCCGACTACGCCAAATGTAAGAGGGCAACGTCAGGGCGTATAGGGTCTGCTGCCGTGCAGATGTACCACTTACCGGACGCCGCACGCTCTCACTCGCAGGTGCCGGAACACTCGAGAGTCCTGGAAGCACTTCTGGACGACCCGGGCCCCAAAAACCTAAGAGGAAGAAGACCGTTGAATATCGTCTCCCCAAACCGTGGATCGTAACACCCTATGTGGCTGAGGAAAATGCGCCTTCGGGCTAGGTGGGGGTCATCACCGGCGTCCGCCTCAGAGCCCGAATTTCACCTATCGGCACTTTCGCACCAGGTGGAAATTCCGCCTTGCACAGCCGTGCAAGGCTCACCGTTGCCCTGAAGGAAGGGAGATAGAAAGAACACAACCAAACACTCAGACTGTGGTTACTCACCGTCTCACCCTCCGGTACTCCGATCTTCCCCAGTACAGGTCCCTGTAAGGGGGCAAGAGAAAGAAAACCGCCGTGCAGGGCCTAACTAGACCTAGTGTCACACCTTATCCTAGCTACAACGGCAGAGCCCTCAAACTAACTCTGTGGGTGTGGTGCAACCAAACTATGCACAAACTTCATAATAATAACTTGCCCTGCACGGTAACACACATCGGAATACACATAACACAGCACTGTCCCTTGAAATACCTACCAGCCGAATAGAGGAGGTAGGCCTCCGCTCTGCCTTCCTAAATACCTCGGGGTGGCCTGGGCCTAGCGCCCAGGGCCACCTGTACTCACCTCGGGAAAATGCTGATTTGCCGGGCCTAGCGCCCCCTAACTGCACACAGGCCGGAGGCCTGACTTCGCCCACGGGCCTAGCGCCCGCCTAACTTGCTGCCCGTTGGGTGACCTGGGCCTTGTGCCCAGGGTCACCTTATATGTACCTACTCGGCCACAATACGCTAGGGCCTAATGCCCTCTAACGCTGCACAGGCCTATCGCCTGATATGTCCCCGGGCCTGGTGCCCGCCTCACTGGTGCCCGTTGAAAGAGGGTGGCTTGGGCCTAATGCCCGAACCCCCGGAGGATAGTGGTCTGGGCCTGCGGGCCACGGGCCGAGTGGAACCCCGACTGCGCGTGGCCTCGGCCCAGACACACTGACCTACTTGCCCCACGGGCCGGGAGGGCCCGACTGAATACCCACAGGCCGGGAGGGCCTGAACGTGCCCACGGGCCTAGTACCCGAACACCTGGTGGTCTAGGGAGGGAGTTACAGGAAGGTAGTGTAGGCCCAGGGCCACTTACCAGGACCGGTGGGAGAGGCTGTGGAGGGGAGCTTCGTTAGCTCTTTTGCTTCCCGCTCCAAACAGCACTCTCCGCCGATCTCCCGTCTCTGCTGGGCCGCCGCCGCCTCCGTCCCGTCTTCTGTCGCTGTCTTCTGCCTCTTCCGGCGCCGCTGTCGTCGTCCGCGCTGGCCTCCTGGCGTCGTCTTCGGGAGCTCCGCTCCGTCTCCGGCTCACTAATGACCTCCGCCGCCGCCTAGCGCCTGATATAAGGAACTTGGATCCTTTTCGGATCCTCGTTCCTCCGGACTCCGCCGCGCGGCCGCCCGCCGTCTGACACGGGCACAGTTTCCCTAACTGAGGTCTGGAGGAGGGGCATAGAGGGAGGAGCCTGTGCACACCAGATAGTACCTAATCTTTCTTTTAGAGTGCCCAGTCTCCTGCGGAGCCCGTCTATTCCCCATGGTCCTTACGGAGTTCCCAGCATCCACTACGGACTACGAGAAATAGAATTACCGGTGAGTAAATTCTTATTATTTGTGGAATTGCTGATATATATATATATATATATATATATATATATAATATATGGGTTGAGTATCCCTTATCCAAAATTAAAAATCCATATTTTTGGTTCCCCTTCTGGGATAATGACACATATACATATATATTATATTATATGTCTATATAATATATCTTTCTCATACGTCCTAGAGGATGCTGGAGATGCTTCAAGAACCATGGGGGTATAGACGGGATCCGCAGGAGACATGGGCACACTATAAGACTTTGAATGGGTGTGAACTGGCTCCTCCCCCTATGCCCCTCCTCCAGACTCCAGTTAGATTCTGTGCCCAGCGAGACTGGACACACACTAGGGGAGCTCTCCTGAGTTTCTCACAGAAAGACTTTATTTAGGTTTTTTATTTTCAGGGAGACCTGCTGGCTACAGGCTCCCTGCATCGTGGGAGTGAGGGGAGAGAAGTCAGACCCACTTCTTCTGAGTTAAAGGCTCTGCTTCTTAGGCTGCTGGACACCATTAGCTCCAGAGGGTTCGATCACTATGGTGCGCCTAGCTGCTTGTTCCCGGAGCCGCGCCGTCACCCCCCTCACAAAGCCTGATGATAGAAGCCGGGTGAGTATGTGAAGATCAGAAGACTTCATTGACGGCAGAAGACGGCTTGAGGTACCGCGCAGCGGCCGCGCTGCGCGCCATGCTCCCACACAGTTCACGGCACTAAAGGGTGCAGGGCGCAGGGGGGCACCCTGGGCAGCATGGGGGGCCGCAAACACACTGGCAAGCAATATAACAGTGCCGCAGGCACTTGTTAGGGACCCCCGCCAGTATAAAGATTTTTGAGCGGGACCTAAGCGTGCCATGTCGGGAGGCGGGGCTTAGCCGCATAGCTCTCACCAGTGCCATTTCTCTCTCCACAGAAGGCTGCAGAGACGCTGGCCCTGATCCTCCACACTGCTGTGCAAGTAACAGGGTGCAAAACAGGGGGGGCACTCATAATTGGTGAATTATATATATTGTAAAAGCGCTAGCTGGTCTGGGCCGTATTATTGCTGACTTCAGAACCCGGGATAGGCGCTGAGTGTGAGCTGGCAGAACTCTCTCTGTGTCTCTCTAACAGGCTCTGCTGTAGGTCTGTCCCCTATAGCCCAGTGTGTTTGTGGCTGTCGGTACGTGTGTGTGTCGACATGTCTGAGGCTGAATGCTCTTCCCAGGAGGAGCCTGGCGTGGGGACTGAGTTATGTGAGAGTGACAGTGTCGGCACCGCCGACGGATGATTGGGTCAATATGCTGAATGTTTTAAATACGAATGTGACTAAGTTGGCTAAGAGGTTTGATAAATCTGAGTCTAAGAACCAGACATGGAGGAAATCCATGGAGGATGCTTTGTCACAGGTCCAGACCCCTTTGGGGTCGCAGAAACGTGCATTTGCCCAAATAGCAGATACGGATACCGACACGGACTCTGATTCCAGTGTCGACTATAGTGATGCCAGATTACATCCAAAACTGGCTAAGAGTATTCAGTACATGATTGTGGCGATAAAAGACGTTTTACATATCACTGAGGACCCTGCTGTTCCTGATACGAGGGCCTGTATGTTTAAAGGCAAGAAACCTACGGTAATATTTCCTTCCTCTCATGAAATGAATGCACTTTTGAAAAAGCTTGGGAAAATCCCGACAAAAGGGTACATGTTCCCAAAAGAATTCCAATGGCTTATTCGTTTCCCTCTGGGGACAGGGACAGCTGGGAGTCAATTCCCACGGAAGACAAAGCTTTGTCGCGTTTATCCAAAAAGGTAGCACTTCCGTCCTCTGACACGGCAGCCCTGAAGGATCCTGCGATCGTAAGTAGGAAAATACCCTGAAGTCCATTTATGTCACTATAGGGTCGATACTCAGACCCGCTGTTGCTGCGGCATGGGTGAGTAGCGCTATTGAAAAGTGGGCGGAAAACTTGTCATCGGAGGTAGATTCCCTAGACAGGGATAGTGTGCTTTTGACCTTGGGTCATATCAAGGACGCTGCAGCATATTTAAAAGAAGCAGTAAAGGATATTGGCCTTTTGGGATCAAGGGCCAATGCCATGGCAGTCTCTGCCAGGAGAGCATTGTGGATTCATCAATGGAATGCTGATGCGGATTCTAAGAAGGCGATGGAGTCTTTACCGGTAAGGTCTTGTTTGGTGACGGACTCACTGACCTGGTCTCTACGGCTACGGCGGGTAAGTCGTCTTTTTTACCTTATGTTCCTGCACAGCAGAAGAAACTGCCTCACTATCAGATGCAGTCCTTTCGGCCCAACAAATTCAAAAAAGGACATGGGTCCTCCTTCCTTGCTGCAAGGGGGAGAGGAAGAGGAAAAAGGTCACAGGCTGTGGCAAGTTCCCAGGAGCAGAAGTCCTCTCCGGCTTCTACCAAATCCACCGCATGACGCTGGGGCTCTGTTGCGGGAGTCCGCACCAGTGGGGGCAGGTCTCAGGCTCTTCAGTCAGGTCTGGGTGCACTCGGACCTGGATCCTTGGATAGTAGACATAGTATCCCAAGATACAAGTTAGAGTTTCAAGACGTGCCCCCTCACAAATCGGCCTTACTAGCTACTCTTCCGGACAGGGAGATAGTAAGCGCTGTGATACTAAAGTTGTGTCAGAATCAAATAATTGTCACGGTACCCCCGTCTCAGCAGGGGGAAGGGTTTTATTCGAGCCTGTTCGTGGTCCCAAAGCCGGATGGCTCAGTCAGACCGATTCTAAACCTAAAATCCCTCAATTTCTTTCTGAAAAAATTCAAGTTCAAGATGGAGTCCCTACGAGCAGTGATCTCCAGTCTGGAGGAGGGGGATTTTATGGTGTCGGTCGACATAAAAGATGCCTACTTACATGTCCCCATATATGCTCCACATCAGGCTTACCTGAGATTTGCTATGCAGGATTGTCATTACCAATTTCAGACGTTGCCGTTTGGTCTGTCCACGGCTCCGAGGATTTTCACCAAAGTTATGGCGGAAATGATGGTTCTCCAGCGCAAGCAGGGAATCACAATTATCCCGTACTAGGACGATCTCCTCATAAAGGCGAGGTCCAAGGAGCAATTGTTGAAGAATTTACCCTTCACTGACGATTCTGCAACAACACGGTTGGCTCCTAAATCTGCCAAAATCGCAGTTGGATCCAACGACAAGGCTGTCGTTCCTTGGTATGATTCTGGATACAGAATTACAGAGGGTTTTTCTTCCAGTGGAAAAGCTTTGGAAATACAGAACACGGTAAAACAGATTCTGAAACCGGCAAGGGTGTCAGTTCTTCACTGCACTCGGTTGCTGGGGAAGATGGTGGCGGCCTACGAGGCCATTCCGTATGGCAGGTTCCATGCCAGGGTGTTTCAGTGGAACCTGCTGGACCAGTGGTCCGGGTCTCACCTGGACATGCACCGGAAAATAATTCTATCTCCCAGGACCAGAATTTCCCTTCTGTGGTGGCTGCACAGTTCTCACCTTCTGGAGGGACGCAGATTCGGGATTCAGGATTGGATCCTGGTGACCACGGATGCAAGCCTCCCAGGCTGGGGAGCAGTCACACAGGGAAGAAACTTTCAGGGAAAGTGGTCAAGTCAGGAAGCTTGTCTACACATAAACATTCTGGAATTAAGAGCCATCCACAATGGCATACTGCAAGCAGACATCTTCGAGGTCTGCCGGTCTTGATTCAGTCAGACAACGTGACAGCGGTGGCGTACATAAACCGCCAGGGCGGAACAAAAAGCAGAGTGGCGATGGCCGACGCCACGAAGATTCTTCGCTGGGCGGAAAGACATGCCAGCGCTCTGGCAGCGGTCTTCATTCCAGGAGTGGACAACTGGGAAGCAGACTTCCTCAGCAGACACAATCTCCATCCAGGAGAGTGGGGTCTTCATCAAGAGGTCTTTGCAGAAGTGAAAAGTCATTGGGGAGTTCCTCAAGTGGACATGATGGCGTCCCGCCTCAACAAGAAACTTCAGAAATATTGTTCCAGGTCAAGGGACCCTCAGGCGATAGCGGTGGACGCCCTAGTGACACCGTGGGTGTTTCAATCGGTCTATGTGTTCCCTCCACTTCCACTCATTCCGAAGGTGATTAAAATTATAAGAAGAACAAGGGTTCAGGCGATCCTCATTGTTCCAGATTGGCCAAAAAGGGCCTGGTATCCAGATCTTCAGGAGTTACTCTTAGAAGATCCCTGGCCTCTTCCTCTTCGCAAGGACCTGTTACAACAGGGGCCGTGCGTGTATCAGGACTTACCGCGGCTGCGTTTGACGGCGTGGCGGTTGAGCGCCAAATCCTAGCCCGAAAGGGTATTCCCAGTGACGTCATTCCTACACTTCTGTCACAACTGAGGGCCTGAGCTGACGGGAGGCAGCCTCAGTTGTAGGGGCTGAGATGTAACGGAACCTGGGAGGTTGTATCAGACCCCTAGACATGTAAGTAACATGTAGAATAACTGCCCGAAGGCGTGACCACGACAACCAGGATAAAAGTCAATGATGTTTATTATGACAAACTCCGTAACACAGCAGCAGTAAAGGAAACATAAAAGTCAACAGAGGATAAATACAATTCCTGGGTACTACAGGGTGGCAAGGGCCACAGGCACTGGTAGTGTGAGACAGTTCTTATAATCTTCTAGTTGGAAAGTCCTTACCAGGCCTGACTGTAGCAATGGAGAGAACCCAGGATCGTACCAGCTGGTGTTCCAGGAAAGGCTGGGCTGCTGAAGATAAAACGGCTGCTGTGGATACTGGCTGGAACCAGACTGTTGTTGGTACGGAGTGGATACTGGCTGGAACCAGTTAAATAATAAACAAACTTGAGAGCGATGAAATAATAATGAAGTTTGGAGTTTTGAGAGCGGTGAAATAATAATACCGGTGGAGAGTGGTAAACTGCAGAAAGGACACCGGCCCTTTAAGAGAAGCTGTACACTGCTGGAAGCTGGGCTGGAAGCAGGTGATTGATAATGAAGTTTGGAGTTTGAGAGCGGTGAAATAATAATACCGGTGGAGAGTGGTAAACTGCAGAAAGGACACCGGCCCTTTAAGAGAAGCTGTACACTGCTGGAAGCTGGGCTGGAAGCAGGTGATTGATAATGGGAAACAGGTGAGTCCAGAATGGATCGGAGAGTCAGGCTACACCGCAGATGGAATGCTGGTGCGGGTCTCTATAGCAGAAGTCTGGAGACAGGAGCTGGAACCTGGAAGACAACCACAGGAGAGAGACAAACTGGAACTAGGTTAGACAACCAAAGCACTGACGCCTTCCTTGCTCAGGCACAGCTTACTTATACCTGCAGCAAGGAAGGGGTTGGCTAGGCAATTATGCAAATCAACAATACAGACAGCAGATTGGTGGAAATGATCAGATGACAAAATCCAAGATGGCTGCGCCCATGCAGACACTTGGAGGGAAGTTTGGTTTGTAATCCATGTGAGAATTGAAACAGTAATGGCGACGCCGGCCACAGGAGACAGGAGACGCCAGACTGACAAGCGCACATTTAACCACGCGGGCACAGCGGAGGCCGCGGCTGATGAAATCACCACTCTGACATTCTGCATGTGGAAACTCAGGAACAGCAGGATCCGGTCCTGGAACGCTGAGCCAGCCTTAGGAGGCATCTGAAGGGTAAGTAATGGCGTCCAGATACCCGGATCGTGACAGCACCCCCCCCTTTAGGAGTGGCCCCAGGACACTTCTTAGGCTTTAAAGGAAACTTTGCGTGGAAATTTCGAAACAAGGCAGGAGCATGGACGTCTGAGGCATTGGTCCAAGAGCGTTCTTCAGGACCATAGCCCTTCCAGTCAATGAGGTATTGTAACTGACCGTAACGGAAACGTGAGTCCAAAATCTTGGCCACCTCGTACTCGACTCCCCGTTGAGTCTGAACTTTGGGAGCTGGAGGAAGTGCGGAATGAAACCGATTCAGGATCAGCGGTTTCAACAAAGAAACATGAAATGTCCTGGGTATTTTCAAGAAGGATGGTAACTGTAACCTGTAGGCAACAGGATTGATGACTTGTTCAATCTTGAAGGGTCCGATGTAGCGAGGTGCAAATTTCATGCTGGGAACTCTCAACCTCAAATTCTTCGTGGACAGCCACACACGATCACCCACCTTGAGAGCAGGAACCGCTCTACGCTTCCTATCGGCAAACTTCTTATACCTGAATGAGGCTTTAAGCAGGGCTGCGCGGACGTTCCTCCAGTTATTTGAAAACTGACGCAAGGTGACATCCACTGCTGGAACAGAAGTTGCGGGAAGCGGTTGGAATTCTGGGACTTTAGGGTGGAATCCATAATTAATGAAGAATGGTGTAGAAGAAGATGAGGAATGGTATTGATTGTTGTGGCTGAACTCGGCCCAAGGATGGAGTTGAACCCAGTCATCTTGAGAGGAAGACACATATATACGGAGGAAGGCCTCCAAGTCCTGATTCACCCTCTCGGTTTGACCATTGGTCTGAGGATGGTAAGCCGTGGAAAACTTTAACTTGACTTGGAGGGCTTGACACAAACTTCGCCAAAATTTGGCTACAAATTGTACTCCACGATCCGAGATGATCTCTTCAGGAAGACCGTGAAGTCGGAAGATCTCTTGTATAAACACTTGAGCCAACTTGGAAGCTGACGGAAGACCGGTGAGAGGGATGAAATGTGCCATCTTGGTGAACCGGTCAACTACCACCCAGATGGTATTAAACTTGTTGCAGATAGGTAGATCGGAAACAAAGTCCATCGACAAATGGGTCCAAGGTCGACGGGGAACAGATAATGGAACCAGTTGCCCCGCAGGCGACTGGCGGGAGACTTTGTGTTGGGCACACTTTGGGCAGGAGGCAATAAATTCCATAACGTCCTTCTTCAGAGTTGGCCACCAGTAGGACCTAGAAATAAATTCAAGGGTTTTTTGAATGCCTGTATGTCCAGCAAAACGGGAAGCATGGGCCCAATGCATGAGCTTCTTCCTTAGAACTGGCTTAATAAAACTTTTCCCTCGTGGAGGCGTAGAGTCCATCCCTACCGTGGAGAATGCCAACGGATTAATAATAGGATGCTTGTCTGCAGACTCGGACTCATTTTCTTGCTCCCATGAGCGGGAAAGGGCATCGGCCTTACGATTCTGAGAACCCGGACAGAACTGGAGTTTAAAGTCAAACCTAGAGAAGAAAAGTGCCCATCTGGCCTGACGAGGATTCAGACATTGTGCGCCTTTGAGATATAAAAGATTTTTGTGGTCGGTAAGTATGGTGATTGAGTGGGAAGCTCCCTCCAACAGGTATCTCCACTCCTCCAGAGCGAGCTTGATGGCCAGCAACTCCTGATCGCCAATGGCATAGTTGCGCTCAGCTGGGGAGAACTTCCGGGAGAAGAAACTGCAAGGATGTAGATGTCCATCTTTGGCCCTCTGGGATAACACTGCTCCTACTCCAACGGAGGAGGCATCTACCTCTAAGATAAAAGGAGAGTCGGTGTCGGGCTGTTTCAGTACTGGTGCAGAGATGAACCGTTGCTTCAGAAGGTGAAAGGCCTGTGTAGCTTCCTCGGACCACTTGGACGGATTAGCACCTTTCTTGGTTAATGCAGTGATAGGCGCCACAATGGTGGAAAAGTCTCGTATAAATTTTCTATAATAATTGGCGAACCCTAAGAACCTCTGGACCCCTTTGAGGCTTAAGGGTATAGGCCAATTCTGGATTGCTTGGAGTTTCTCAGGATCCATCTCTAGTCCGGAACCGGACACAATGTAACCTAGAAACGGAATGGTTTTAACTTCAAACACACACTTCTCCAATTTACAATAGAGGTGATTGACACGGAGACGGGAAAGAACCTCTTTTACCCAGAAACGATGATCTTCGAGATTATTAGCAAAGATGAGGATGTCGTCTAGATAAACCACGACATGGCGATACAAGATGTCCCTGAAAATCTCATTCACGAAGTGCTGGAAGACTGCTGGAGCGTTGCTCAATCCGAAGGGCATGACGAGGTACTCATAATGTCCGTCACGGGTGTTAAAGGCGGTCTTCCACTCGTCACCCTCACGGATTCGGATGAGATTGTAGGCACCCCTCAAGTCCAGCTTTGTGAAAATAGTTGCACCACTAACTCTATCAAAGAGCTCGGTAATCAGGGGTAAAGGGTATCGGTTCTTGACGGTAATGTCGTTCAGACCTCTGTAGTCGATGCACGGACGCAGACCACCGTCTTTCTTCTTAACGAAGAAGAAGCCTGCGCCGGCTGGAGAAGAAGATGGTCGGATGAAACCCTTCGCCAGGTTCTCTTTGATGTACTCTTCCATGGAGTGTGTCTCAGGCAGAGACAACGGATAAGTTCGACCTCGCGGTGGAACCTTCCCTGGAATGAGGTCGATTGGGCAGTCCCATTCTCTATGAGGAGGAAGGATATCAGCAGAGGCTTTACTGAACACGTCCGTGAAGTCTTGATATGGAGGAGGCGGAACATCAGATGACCTGGGGAAGGAAGAACAAACAGGAAGAACTTTGGCTAAACAAGTCTCAGCACAGGAGGGACCCCATGCCAGTATTTGCGTAGTCGTCCAGTCAATTGATGGGTTGAGGAGACGGAGCCATGGAAGGCCTAAAACCACTGGATGTGTGGCTCTTGGAATCACTAAAAAAGAAATATACTCAGAATGAAGAACTCCCACTCTCAGACGAACTGGAAGAGTCCTTAAGGAAATTACTGCGTCAAAAATCTTGCTGCCATCCACGGCAGTCAAAGAGATGGACGAGGACAGTCTCTCGGTGGGTAGGGACCACCGTTTAACATAAGCTTCGGTTATGAAATTCCCAGCTGCTCCGGAATCAAGGAGGGCAATGACGTTCCTGTAACGTTGAGCAATTTGGAGCGACACTGGGAGGTTACAGTCATGAGGAGATGGAGAGGAGATCATTACTCCTAGCCGGCCCTCTCCTTGGCGAGCTAGGATCTGGAGTTTCCCGGACGTTTGGGACAGGCATTGATAGTGTGCGACGGAGCTGCACAGTAGAGACAGAGAGACTCAGAGAGACGTCTTCGGCGCTCAGCGGGAGATAGACGGGAACGACTAATTTGCATAGGCTCATCCTTGGATGGAGATGGTTGACGAGGAGGAGGAGCAGAAGATTTAGGAGTAGATGATCTTCCTCGCTCGGTTGCTCTCTCTCTGAAACGTAGATCAACCTTCGTGCAAAGAGAAATTAGCTCATTCAACTTAGAGGGCAAGTCTCTGGTAGCTAACTCATCCTTGATGCGTTCTGATAAGCCATGCCAGAATGCAGCATACAGGGCCTCGTCGTTCCATGCCAGTTCGGATGCCAGGATTTTAAACTGTATAAGATACTGTCCCACAGTACGTGTTCCCTGGCGTAAACGGAGAATCTCAGATGAAGCAGATGTTATCCGGCCTGGCTCGTCGAAGATGCGCCTGAATGTAGCTACAAAGTCAGTATAGGAGGATAGCAGGGGATCAGACTTCTCCCATAAAGGTGATGCCCAGTCAAGGGCTGAGCCACTGAGAAGGGAGATGATATAGGCAATTTTGGTACGGTCACTGAAGAAATTGCCAGGTAGAAGCTCAAAGTGGATTTCACATTGATTGAGAAATCCCCTGCAGAACCTTGGAGATCCATCAAATTTTGCTGGCGTTGGAAGATGAAGATGTGGACTGGAAATGGGTAAGGTGGGTGGGGTTACAGCTGGTGTCACTGTAGTGGACGCACCGGACGTGCCAGGTCCACGGAGGGTCGTTTGAATCCCATCCAGCCGTGTAGAGAGATCCTGGAGACAGCGGATGATGTGGCCCTGTGCAGCCTCCTGATGTTCAAGTCGGGCTGCCAGTTCTTGCATCGGTCTGGTCGCTTGATCCTGGTCTCCGGCTGGATTCATTAGGTCATTGCTTACTGTCACAACTGAGGGCCTGAGCTGACGGGAGGCAGCCTCAGTTGTAGGGGCTGAGATGTAACGGAACCTGGGAGGTTGTATCAGACCCCTAGACATGTAAGTAACATGTAGAATAACTGCCCGAAGGCGTGACCACGACAACCAGGATAAAAGTCAATGATGTTTATTATGACAAACTCCGTAACACAGCAGCAGTAAAGGAAACATAAAAGTCAACAGAGGATAAATACAATTCCTGGGTACTACAGGGTGGCAAGGGCCACAGGCACTGGTAGTGTGAGACAGTTCTTATAATCTTCTAGTTGGAAAGTCCTTACCAGGCCTGACTGTAGCAATGGAGAGAACCCAGGATCGTACCAGCTGGTGTTCCAGGAAAGGCTGGGCTGCTGAAGATAAAACGGCTGCTGTGGATACTGGCTGGAACCAGACTGTTGTTGGTACGGAGTGGATACTGGCTGGAACCAGTTAAATAATAAACGAACTTGAGAGCGATGAAATAATAATGAAGTTTGGAGTTTTGAGAGCGGTGAAATAATAATACCGGTGGAGAGTGGTAAACTGCAGAAAGGACACCGGCCCTTTAAGAGAAGCTGTACACTGCTGGAAGCTGGGCTGGAAGCAGGTGATTGATAATGAAGTTTGGAGTTTGAGAGCGGTGAAATAATAATACCGGTGGAGAGTGGTAAACTGCAGAAAGGACACCGGCCCTTTAAGAGAAGCTGTACACTGCTGGAAGCTGGGCTGGAAGCAGGTGATTGATAATGGGAAACAGGTGAGTCCAGAATGGATCGGAGAGTCAGGCTACACCGCAGATGGAATGCTGGTGCGGGTCTCTATAGCAGAAGTCTGGAGACAGGAGCTGGAACCTGGAAGACAACCACAGGAGAGAGACAAACTGGAACTAGGTTAGACAACCAAAGCACTGACGCCTTCCTTGCTCAGGCACAGCTTACTTATACCTGCAGCAAGGAAGGGGTTGGCTAGGCAATTATGCAAATCAACAATACAGACAGCAGATTGGTGGAAATGATCAGATGACAAAATCCAAGATGGCTGCGCCCATGCAGACACTTGGAGGGAAGTTTGGTTTGTAATCCATGTGAGAATTGAAACAGTAATGGCGACGCCGGCCACAGGAGACAGGAGACGCCAGACTGACAAGCGCACATTTAACCACGCGGGCACAGCGGAGGCCGCGGCTGATGAAATCACCACTCTGACATTCTGCATGTGGAAACTCAGGAACAGCGGGATCCGGTCCTGGAACGCTGAGCCAGCCTTAGGAGGCATCTGAAGGGTAAGTAATGGCGTCCAGATACCCGGATCGTGACAACTTCTTCAGGCTAGGAAAGAAGTAACGGCAAAGCATTACCACAGTATTTGGAGAAAATATGTGTCTTGGTGTGAATCCAAGAAGGCTCCTACGGAAGAATTTCACCTGGGGCGGTTGCCCCATTTCCTACAAGCAGCTGTGGATGCGGGCCTAAGGTTAGGCTCTATTAAAGTACAGATTTCGGCCTTATCGATCTTTTTTCAAAAAGAATTGGCCTCCCTTCCAGAAGTCAAGACCTTTGTGAAAGGCGTTCTGCACATCCAACCTCCCTTTGTGCCCCCAGTGGCACCATGGGACCTTAATGTGGTGTTGCAATTCTTGCAATCACATTGGTTTGAACCTTTGCGCAAGGTTGAGTTAAAATTCCTTACTTGGAAAGTGGTCATGTTGTTGGCCTTGGCATCTGCAAGGCGCGTGTCTGAGTTGGCAGCTTTGTCTCACAAAAGCCCCTATTTGATTTTCCATGCTGATAGAGCGGAGTTGAGAACTCGTCAGCAGTTTCTGCCAAAAGTGGTTTCATCATTTAATGTTAACCAGCCAATTGTGGTGCCAGTGGCTACTGACGCCTTGGCGGAGTCAAAGTCTCTCGATGTGGTCAGAGCTTTGAAGATCTATGTCTCCAGAACGGCGCAGATTAGGAAGACAGAGGCTCTGTTTGTCCTGTGGGCTCCCAACAAGATTGGGGCTCCTGCTTCTAAGCAGACTATTGCGCGCTGGATTTGTAATACGATTCAGCAGGCTTATTCTACGGCTGGATTGCCGTTACCAAAATCGGTGAAAGCCCATTCTACCAGGAAGATGGGCTCATCCTGGGCGGCTGCCCGGGGAGTCTCGGCGTTACAACTTTGCCGAGCTGCTACTTGGTCGGGTTCAAACACCTTTGTAAAGTTTTACAAGTGTGATACCCTTTCTGAGGAGGACCTCTTGTTTGGTCAATCGGTGCTGCAGAGTCATCCGCACTCTCCCGCCCGTTCTAGAGCTTTGGTATAAACCCCATGGTTCTTGAAGCATCCCCAGCATCCTCTAGGACGTATGAGAAAATAGGATTTTAATACCTACCGGTAAATCCTTTTCTCTTAGTCCGTAGTGGATGCTGGGCGCCCGTCCCAGTGCGGGCTGTATCTGCAGTTTGTTTGTAGTTACGCTCATGTTGCGTTAAGTTTAGTCACTCTGTGACTGTTGTTGGTCATGCCGTTGCATGCGTTGTTGTTGAATGCCATGTTGTACGGCGTGTTAGTGGTGTGAGCTGGTATGTATCTCACCTTAGTTTAAAATAATTAAATAAATCCTTTTCCTCGAAATGTCCGTCTGCCTGGGCACAGTTCCTATAACTGAAGTCTGGAGGAGGGGCATAGAGGGAGGAGCCAGTTCACACCCATTCAAAGTCTTATAGTGTGCCCATATCTCCTGCGGATCCCGTCTATATCCCCATGGTTCTTGAAGCATCCCCAGCATCCTCTACGGACTAAGAGAAAAGGATTTACCAGTAGGTATTAAAATCCTATTATATATACCCATAATGTATAATATATAACATTATCTCAATAGGGTACCCAAAAATGTGGAATTTTGGATAAAGGATACTCAACCTGTATATGTATATATATATGTACAAAAGAAGCTACCAGCGCCACAGATACAGTATCTAAGGTATATACAACAGTATGGGAAGAATACGTACTAAACTAGTTAACAGAACCTAGCCTGGTGGACACTCCCTTCAAAATATTTAGGGCGTCAGCTTAAGAACCTCAAAAACATGTGAAGGCACTGGTATATATGCCTACAAGTTAGAAAAATGGTGCAGGGGGATGAGGTTATTGCAAGCGACCAAAGGTGTCTATTAAATAATGAAAAAACCAGGTGCTGGAAAAGGTATAAAATTTAATTACAAAAGACAAAGCACTATAAAGGGGTAATATGTGGAATAATAACAATATTCAAATGCAGCCTAGTCTAGAAATATTGTATAAAAAAAGGAAGAAGCAAAAGGCTAAGCTAAAAAAGTCAGAGACACATATGCCAAAATTCATAAAAAGGTACATAAAAACACAGAAAATAGGGTATAAAATACACAGGATAAAACATAAAAAAAGGGGTGGAGAGGTAGCTTATCTTAAGAGGTTGAGGTAAAATCAGAATAGCACCCAACGTGTTTCGTCCCTCATGGACTTCATCAAGGGGTGGTGAAAGGCTAGAGACAGAGCATATTTATACCTCATAGCTAGGGGAAGTGCTGGTGACATCACTTCCTGTTTGTTAATTGATGCAATGTTAACGTAAATTCAAAATGTCTATATATAAATGAATGTGAGAACGGTACTGTAGGGAGAACTGCTACAGAGTTCCTTAATCAAAAACGAGATATGCTCGTGCTAGAAAACATGAAATGCGGGTAGGTCCGTCTACTTCCGGTCCGGACTGTGTAGGATCGTCACATCTGCCCCACGTCCGCCCCGCTTCCGCCCCGCTTCCGCCCCGCTTCCGGCGGCGTCAAATCCATTCTGCGCATGCGCCGATTGGGCACGATGCGGTAGAGATGTCTATTTACTGTCATTATTAAGAGCGGCGGCCATCTTTTTGGTTGTCAAAACGGGCATAGAGTCACAGTCCTGCCGCGGGTAGAATTCGTATGCTGCGGTCTGTGTGATACTTGGTTCAGGTGCACGCTGCACATGTTAAGGATGCGTCCATAAATCTTTGGGGTAACTTGCATACAGGTGATACGGCTCCCCGTAGGGTACATGAAAAGAAAAATGAACAGATGGGGATAGTAAACCAGTCGTAAAAAGTTTCATAACAACAAGTATATTATAATGAAATAAGAATAATAGTAAAATAAAATAAAACTGGCATTACAGAAGACATTGACCAAGGATATATACTGATGATAATTAGATGGATAGTGCCACTATGGGACATATTGTGGAGGTTATATAAAAATGTATATAAAAAGATGTATATACACCAAGAATATATATATAAAAATACATATATATAAAAAATATACATAAGAAAATAAATATATATATATAAAAATATATACATATAAATAAATTATTTTGAGCTGTATGGGACTAGATGGAAATAGAACTTGCGAAGAAAAGTGAGAGCAGTTAGTCGTGCTTAAGTGAACGTGGTAAAGTAGGTGAGTGCTAGGGACCAGGCATTATCCATATTTTGCTGAGACATCCCGATCCGTTCCCTTAGTGCCTCTGGATGGTCTCCCAAGGAGGTCTCCCATCCTTGTACTGACCGGGCCCAGCCTTGCTTAGCTTCCAAGATCATACGTGTTGGGCGTCCCCAAGGAGGTATGGTTGTAATGTTTAGGGCTGGGTTAGAGACGGGTTCTCTCAATTCAATGTATAACACTAGGACCAAGAGAGACGAAATAATGGAAAGACATGGAGGGGTGAACTGAGAAGTATACAAGCTATTAATGAGAGAGAATATGAGTTTTAACGTGTTCTATCAGGTGCGGCAGTTCCCAACATGTTCACTGCGCAACTGGTATTCCCTGGAGGTCCCCCATCCAGGTACTGGCCAGTTCGAGTCACTGACCTACTTCTAGGGTCGGCCCAAATATAAAGAGGTGGCGTTCGTGCGGAAAAAGGAGTTGAGGGAGGCAGGAGTAGAACGTGAGGGTAGAAATATCTTACATCACAGGAAAGGTGCTATCTCATATCCTTCGTTGAAGCCATCCGGATGAAACGTGTTAAGTTCGTATATCCAATACATCTCCCTCCTGGAAAGAAGATTCGAAAGGTCTCCTCCTCTGTCTCCTAGCGCTACCAATTCAATACCTTTGTATGTTAGCGTCTCTGGATCTGAATTGTGGCAAAGATGAAAGTGTTTGGATACTGCATGGGTGAGGACTTTGTTCTTGATATTCCTGACGTGTTCCTGGATGCGTATTTTAAGGGGTCTCTTGGTTTTCCCAATGTACTTTAATTTGCATGGACATTCCAGAAGGTATATCACCGATGAGGTATTGCAATTGATGAATTGTTTAATCCGATATTCCTTTTGAGTTTTAATATTGTGGAATGACTTCCTATTCGGATGGAGGTACCTACAGATATTACACCGACCACATTTGAAGCTTCAACATACTAGGGGCTATGAGGTCTTTTAGACTCCGGGATTTGCGAAAGACCATTTTAGGCTCCTTGGTGAGGTAGTTTTTCAGTATGGGGTCCATTAGAAGTATGTTCCAATGTTTCTTGAGGACATCCTTAATAAGGTTCTCATGCCTGCTGTACGTAGTAATGAATTTGACTGTGTCCTCCTTGGTGTCCTTGGATTTGTACTTTAAAAGGTCCCTTCTTTCCATAGCTTGAGTCTTGGTAGTGGCTTCTTCTAGGAGTCGAGTTGGGTACCCCTTTTCCTTGAATCTTCCTTTGTACACTTCAAGTTGTTGATCTCTGTCCTCTGTCTTCTTGCAATTTCGTGCTATTCTGGTGAATTGGGATAGGGGGATATTGTCCTTCCACTCTTGACGGTGGTTACTCCTGTAGTGAACATAACTGTTCATATCCACCTTCTTTATGTAATTGCTTGTAATAATTTCCTCCCCTGAGTGTGTTAGAACAAGGTCCAGGAACTCGATCCGCTCCGCGTTCTCATTGGCCGTAAACTTGAGGTTCATGGTGTTGTCCGAAATATATGTTAAAAATTCTTTAAAACTCAGCTGGTCTCCTTCCCATATTAGGATAATGTCATCTATATAACGTTTATAAAAAATGATGTTTTGTTGGTATGGGTGGTTAGTAAAAATGTATTCTTTTTCCCATTGGCCCATGAATAAATTGGCAAAGCTAGGTGCAAAAATTGTGCCCATGGCTGTTCCACAGATTTGGAGATAAAACCCATCTAAAAATGTAAAATAATTGTGTTTGAGTATAAAATTCATAAGCTCACATAAAAACAGTCTATGATCTTCTGAAATTTGAGGGTCCGAAGATAGAAAATTCTTGCATGCCATGATAACCTTCTCATGCTCTATGCAGGTATATAAGGATTGCACGTCAATTGTTGCCCACCTGTATGTGTCCTTCCATTGTAGTGGTTCCAAAAGGTTCAGGACCGATGTGGTATCCTTAAGGAAAGCCGGCAGTTCCATCACATATTTCCTCAGGAATATGTCCACATATTCTGACAAGTGTGAGGTCAAAGAATCAATGCCTGCCACTATGGGCCTACCAGGGGGATTGTCCAAAGACTTATGTACTTTCGGGAGAAAGTAAAAAATGGGGGTAGTGGGGTTGGAATTTAGGAGGTACTGGTATTCATCCTTCGTTAGTATCTCCTTTCTGAAGGCCTTCAAAAGCATTTGTCTCAGATCTTCCACAAATGGTTTTTTGGGGTCACTAGGCAGCAGGACATATGAGGACCGATCGCCTAGCAGTCTGAGTGCTTCTGTGACATAGGCTTCTCTATCCATGATGACCAACCCCCCCCCCCCCCCCCCCTTTATCAGCAGGTTTTACAACAATGTTTTTATTTTCTTGTAGCTGTTTAATTGCTTCCGTCTCCCTGTTGGAAAGGTTCTTCTCCTTTATAGATGGAATATTAGCATCACACAGATCCTTCTTCACTAGCTCATAAAAAAGCCCCACATTGTGGCCCTTTGATTCCAAAGGGTAAAATTTAGAGGTGGGTTTCAAGCCAGACTTCGATTGTTCGTAATTCTGTATCACCGCACAACTTCTCATTCAATGGTTTTTATTTATTTCAATTATTTCTCTTACGTCCTAGAGGATGCTGGGGTACACATTAGTACCATGGGGTATAGAAGGGTCCACTAGGAGCCATTGGCACTATAAGAGTTTAATAGTGTGGGCTGGCTCCTTCCTCTATGCCCCTCCTACCAGACTCAGGTGGTGCCCTGAGCCAGCGCCTATACTCTACACTGGTCACCAAGGCTGTCAGGGACCTCGGTAATGCAGCACCATTCCTCAGGCCAGTATAAAGAAGTGAAGAGCGGGAAGCAGTACAATGTTCAGGGGGCGGAGCTTCTCCTCAGAGCGGACCCAGCAGCGTTCAGCGCCATTTTCCTGCCTGCAGATCCAGTACAGGGACACTGACAGGGAGAGCTGTCCCTCCACGCAACTCCAGCTATCCTGTGTGGTACCAGGGGGTTGTAGAAGGGAAGGGGGGGGGGAGGCTGTGTAAATACTGTGTAGTCTGTTAAGGTACACAGTCAGCGCCAGGTAGTTGTTTTATATCTACCTAGGGAAGCGCTGTGTGTGGGTTGGCTCCAAACTCTGTGTTTCTCTGTGGTATACTTGGGGGGAAACTGTGTCTGACATTTTCCTGTGTGTGTGTGTGGGTGTTTGTTTCTCACATAGCCATGTCTAGAGACTCTGGGGGACATGTACTAAGCAGTGATAAAAGTGGAGAAGTGAACCAGTGGAGAAGTTGCCTATGGCAACCAATCAGCTGCTCTGTATATTTTTATAGTATGCAAATTATAAATGTTATGTCAATGCTGATTGGTTGCCATAGGCAACTTTTCCACTGGCTCACTTCTCCACTTTTATCACTGCTTAGTACATGTCCCCCTCTGTGTCTTATGCTGCAGAGGACATTTTGTCTCAGGTGGGATCCATTCCATGTACACAGGAATGTAATGTTTTGTCTCAGATCCCTATTACTGAGCCTGAGTGGTTGACCTCTATTAAGGGAATGATCTCTCTGATCTCTACTGAGACTGAAACTCAGGTATTAAAGAAGTCTATGGTCGGATTCTGTCCCTATTCCTTCAAAATCCCCTAGCATATACCAACAAAAACGTGCACTTGCCCAGATTATGCAAGATGACACAGATACTGACTCTGACACTGCTGACAGTGATGGGGATGTGCTGAGGGGGGCGGCGTCCCTAGCTAATGGGGTGCAGCTCATGATTGAGGCTATTAGAGATGTGTTAAACATTTCTGACACAACACCTGAGCAGGTTGAGGAGGCTTACTTCACAGACAATAAGAAAGCCTCGCTAACCTTCCCTGCGTCTAAAGAATTAAACGCTTTATTTGAAAAATCCTGGGAGAACCCGGAGGAAAAATTCCAGATCCCTAAAAGGGTTTTGGTTGCCTTTCCTTTCCCTGAGGAGGATAGAAAAAAATGGGAAAATCCACCCATAGTTGACGCATCTGTTTTCAGACTGTCAAAGAAGGTGGTTTTACCTGTACCTGGGTCTACCGCGTTAAAAGAGCCAGGTGATCGTAAGATTGACACTATGCTCAAATCCATATATACTGCTTCAGGGGTGGCGTTGAGACCCACTATTGCCTGTGCATGGATTTCTAAAACTATAGTAAAGTGGTCAGGCACGTTACTAGAGGATTTGGATTCAATGGATAGAAGTGACATTGAATTATTTTTACGTAACATACAGGATTCTGCGGGGTTCATGGTGGAATCCATGAAGGACCTGGGTACGCTGACTGCAAGGGTATCTTCCATGTCTGTCTCAGCTCGCAAGGGTCTCTGGCTACGCCAATGGACGGCAGATGCGGAATCCAGGAGAAGCGTGGAGAACCTACCCTACACAGGTCAGGCTCTATTTGGGGAAGCATTGAATGCGTGGATTTCCACGGCAACCTTTTCTTCCCTCAACTACGCCTTCTACGAAGAAACCCTTTTCTTCATCTGCGTAGGACCGCTAAGACAAAAAGTCCAAGCCTCCTACCACCTTCTTTAGAGGTGGTCGGGTAAAATCCAAAAAGCCTGCACCTGCAGGCTCCCAGGACCAGAAACCAGCTTCTGGTTCCTCAAAATCCTCAGCATAACGGTGGTCTGCGAAGCCTGGAAGATGGGATGGTGGGTGTGAGGCTTAGACGTTTCATCCACATCTAGGTGTCGTCCGGTCTGGATCCCTGGGTACAGACTGGAGTTTCAAGAACTTCCGCCCCACCAATTCTTCAAATCAGGCTTGCCAGTTTTGCTGGCAGACAGGGCTATCCTACAGGACGCCATCCAAAAATTGGAAAAGTCACAGGTCATTGTCCCTATTCCACCTCATATGCAAACCAAGGGGTATTATTCAAACCTTTTCGTGGTACCGAGACCGGATGGTTCGGTCAGACCGATTTTGAACTTTGTCATGACTGTGGTTTTGTGAACCCGGTGTTAGTGAAGTCTGTGCGGGCAACTGGAGGACTATGTGAATATTAGGCTGGTCTGTAGGAATCAGTGAGAAGAAGGAGCAATCCCTGACCGGGGATCGAACCCGGGCCTCGGCAGAGGAAGCCGTATCCTGACCACTGGATCACCAGGGACTTTGATAGCAGGATGATGAATGTATGGGTAAGACTGTACTGGATATAGTGTCACAGGAGTAGGTGCTTATGTACACAAGGTTACTGGCAAGATAGTAAGATGGACTGGTTACTGGTGAGACTGGGATGCAACTGTAATGCGGGCTGGTACCGGATATAACTGGAAACGCAACTGAAAGTAGAACGATGACTGTGGCTATAACTCTAGTATGAGGCTGAAGAACCCTGCGGCTGTGACGGTAGAATACTGCAGCTGTGGTTTTCAGTGGAGACTGGAATACTGCGACTGTACGTTTAAGATGAAACACTGCAGCTATGTCTTTAAGTTGAGACTGTGGAATACTGTACTGTGCCTTTAAGATGAAACACTGCAACTGTGCCTTTAAGTTGAGACTGTGGAATACCGTACTGTGCCTTTAAGATGAAACACTGCAGCTGTGCCCTTGAGACTGTGGAATATGGTACTGTGCCTTTAAGATGAAACACTGCAACTGTGCCTTTAAGTTGAGACTGGAATACTGTACTGTGCCTTTAAGATGAAACACTGCAGCTGTGCCTTTAAGTTGAGATTGTGGAATACTATACTGTGCCTTTAAGATGAAACACTGCAGCTGTGCCTTTAAGTTGAGACTATGGAATACTGTACTGTGCATTTAAGTTGAGGCTCGTGGAAATACTGGATATCAATGGCAACACAAATGTAATCCAAACTGAGTAACAAAGGAACAGAGTTTTTACAGGAACTAAAATACAAGGGTTACCTTTAGGGAGCTCAGCTTCAAAGCTCACACAGAGCTGTGTGTGACACGAGGAACTGGCCCAGTTTCCAACTCAGTCTCCCGACTTATACTTCCTGGTCCTTGGTGATTGGTGAGCAGTGTCAGGTGATGCAGAGAGTCTCAGGCTGGCAGAGGATTGGACAGCTCTGGGTCAGGTGAACAGTCACTGTCATGTGAGTACTCTAGACTAGGCTGTGATGTGGAGTGAGGCCTAGCAGGCCGAGAGAACACTGAAGCCTGAACTTCTGCAAAACATAGGATGCTGGCTTTTAGGCCTAAACTTCAGATTGCTGAATTCAGACTCACACAGGAGATCACCACAGGTGGAGCTCGTTAACTATTACCTTCCAGGCAGAGAACTCATGAAACTCATGGGACTGACAAGCTGTTTATCTCAGTGAGCAAAAAGGCACAGGATCCGGGACAGATGGCAGGGGTAAGTCACCAAATACGAGAACTACAGTCAGGATCGTGACAAACTTGAAATCGTTAAACCCTTATCTGAGGGAGTTCAAATTCAAAATGGAGTCTCTGAGAGTGGTGATCTCCGGTCTGGAGGAGGGAGAGTTTCTGGTATCCCTGGATATCAAGGATGCGTACCTCCACATTCCGATTTGGCCGCCACACCAGGCTTATCTCAGGTTTGCACTGTTGGACTGTCACTATCAGTTCCAGGTGCTGCCATTTTGCCTCTCTAACGGCACGAGGGTGTTCACCAAGGTGATGGCAGAGATGATGGTTCTCCTCCGCAGACATTGGATGAACATAATTCCATATCTGGACGACCTGCTGATAAAGGCATCGTCCAGGGAGAAGTTGTTACAGTCCATTGCTCTCACGACTCATCTACTCAGGGAGCACGGTTGGATCCTAAACTTTTTGAAGTCACATTTGGAGCCGACAAGGAAACTGTCGTTCCTGGGAATGATCCTCGACACAGAGGTGCAGAGGGTGTTTCTAACGGAGGAGAAAGCGTTGGTGACTCAAACAATGGTCCGGGATGTCCTGAAGCCAACCCGGGTGTCGGTTCATCAGTGCATTCGCCTTCTGGGGAAGATGGTTGCCTCTTACGAGGCTCTACAGTACAGAAGATTTCATGCTCGGTCATTCCAACTGGATCTCCTAGACAAGTGGTTGGGATCTCACCTACACATGCACCAGAGGAGGATTTCACTCTTGGCTGCAACTGCCTCACCTTCTGGAGGGCCGCAGGTTATGGGTTCAGAACTGGATCCTTCTAACAACGGATGCAAGTCTCAGAGGTTGGGGCGCAGTCACCCAAGGGGAAACCTTCCAAGAAAGGTGGTCAAGTCAGGAATCCCTTCTTCCAATAAACATCCTGGAGCTAAGAGCCATGTACAATGGTCTTCTCAAGCAGCACAACTTCTGCAAGATCACGCCATTCAAGTGCAGTCAATGTAACGACGGTGGCCTACATAAACCGACAGGGTGGAACGAATTGCAGAGCTTCAATGTCAGAGGTAACAAGAATACTCCTCTGAGCAGAAAGGCACGCAGTGGTGCTGTCAGTAATCTTCATTCCGGGAGTGGACAACTGGGAAGCGGACTTCCTCCATTCGGAGGTGTTCACGGAGGTGACCAGTCGTTGGGGCGTACCTCAAATGGACATGATGGCCTCGCCTCTCAACAAGAAGCTTCAGATGTACTGTTCCAGGTCGAGAGACCCACAAGCAGTGGCGGTGGATACCCTGGTAACACCGTGGGTGTTCAAGTCAGTGTATGTGTTCCCTCCACTTCCTCTCATTCCAAGAATTCTAAAGCTTGTAAAAAGAACAAGAGTTCAGGCGATCCTCATTGCTCCGGACTGGCAAAGGAGGACTTGGTACGTGGATCTGCTGGATCTACTGCTGGAAGATCCAAGGCCTCTGCCTCTTCGGGAGGATCTTCTACAACAGGGACCGTTCGCTTATCAAGACTTACCACGGCTACGTTTGGTGGCATGGAGGTTGAACGCCAGATATTAGCTCGGAAAGTTATTCCGAACATGGTTATTCCTACCCTGATACAGGCTAGGAAAGGAGTTACGTCTAAACATTACCATCGTATTTGGAAAAAGTATGTGTCTTGGTGTGAATCCAAGAAGTTTCCTATGGTGGGTTTCTCCTTTTCCTGCAAGCAGGTGTGGATATGGGCCTGCATTTGGGATCCGTAAAGGTCCAGATTTCGGCACTATTTATTTTCTTCCAGAAACAGCTGGCTTCCCTCCCTGAGGTTCAGACTTTTTTGAAAGGGGTTCCGCGCATCCAGCCTTCTTTGTGCCGCCTACGACACCCTGGGATCTTAACGTGGTGTTGCAGTTCCTCAACTCGGATTGGTTCGAGCCTCTACAGGAGGTTGAGGTCAAGTTTCTCATGTGGAAGGCTGTCACTTTGTTGACCTTGGCTTCTGCTAGATGTTTGTCGGAGTTGGGGGCTTTGTCTTGTAAAAGTCCCTACTTGATCTTCCATGAAGATAGAGCTGATCTCCGGACACGTCAGCAGTTCCTTCCAAAGGTTGTGTCGGCTTTTCATATCAACCAACCTATTGTGGTGCCAGTGTCTACTGACTCCTCAATTCCGTCAAAGTCCTTGGATGTTGTAAGGGCTCTGAAAAACTATGTGAAGAGGACTGCTCATCACAGAAAATCGGACTCTGTTTGTCCTGTATGATCCCAAGAAACTTGGGTGTCCTGCTTCTAAACAGACGATCTCTTGCTGGATCAGGTTCACTATCCAGCATGCGTATTCTACGGCAGGATTGTCGTGTCCAAGATCTGTTAAGGCCCACTCTACTCGTAAGGTGGGTTCTTCCTGGGCGGCTGCCGGGGGTGTCTCGGCTTTACAGCTTTGCTGAGCGGCTACTTGGTCTGGGTCGAACATGTTTGCAAAATTCTACAGGTTCGATACTTTGGCCTCTGAGGACCTAAGGTTTGGTCAATCAGTTCTGCAGGAGCCTCCGCGCTCTTCCTCCCATTCTGGGAGCTTTGGTACATCCCCATGGTACTAATATGAACCCCAGCATCCTCTAGGATGTAAGAGAAAATAGGATTTTAATTACCTACCGGTAAATCCTTTTCTCGTAGTCCGTAGAGGATGCTGGGCGCCCGCCCAGCGCTTCGTTATCCTGCAGTGGTTCTTTGGTTCAGTACTGCTTTGTTCTCCGTTAAGTACTGTGTTTCTTTACTGGGTTCAGTGACGTTTCAGCTGTTGCTGAGTTTTTAGGCTAATTAGCCTGGTTTGTCTTGTATGTGTGAGCTGGTATGAATCTCGCCACTATCTGTGTATTTCCATCTCTTGAAGTATGTCCGTCTCCTTGGGCACAGTTTCTAGACTGAGTCTGGTAGGAGGGGCATAGAGGGAGGAGCCAGCCCACACTATTAAACTCTTAAAGTGACAATGGCTCCTAGTGGATCCGTCTATACCCCATGGTACTAATGTGGACCTCAGCATCCTCTACGGACTACGAGACAAGTATTTACCGGTAGGTTATTAAAATCCTATTTTTCTGCATTGTAGATTAATACTGAACACATCAAAACTATGAAAGAACACATATGGAATTATGTTGTAAACAAAAAAGTGTTTAACAAATCAAAATATGTTTTATATTTTAGATTCCTCAAAGTAGCCCCCTTTTGCTTCATGAGGTAATCTGCTAGTTGCTCTTAGCAGTTTTGCATTACGATCCTTAGCAATGCAATTGCAGGAGGAGGGGCATACCACCTCCTTCCTGCGTTTGATAAAAACTGCAATGCTATCGCAGTTCGGGATGAACATCGCCCGACCCCTCCAACAGGCCCTGATAAAGAGTACCCACTCCCCACTTCTTGGCGCCACTGGGTATTTTGAATAACGTTCCGCTTCACCAGAATCAGTATAACACATAGGATGTATCAAGCAATGAAAAGAGTGAAGTTACCCATAGCCCATCAGCTTTTACTTATCATCTTGTAGAATGTATGTGATAAATACTACCTCAAAGCTGATTGGATGCTATATGCAACGCTACTGGTCCACTTCTCCAATATTTTCACTGCTTGCTACATCACTGCCATAGTTGCTCTGGACAGATTCACTCACCTGTCGGGGTGCAATAGTAATAATCCCAGCTGTTCCATCTCCGTCATGCACAGTGTGGGGGATAGAGTAAGGGGCAAGGCGTAGCGAGACAGAGGGGCAGGGATGGAGCGAAAGATGGTGCAGCCAGGGTAAGCGTAGGGAGGGGAGAGGGAGAGACCTGGCCAACAATAGGTCCAACATGCTGGTAGAAATTATGGGGCCACAAGTCTGCACTGTACACACACACAAGCAACCTGCAATGCTAGTAATCCTCAGTTCTTGCTGATCCACCTATGGCGCACTGTAATGTGCACTAAAGCCGTCTTGGCTCCATATACCCACAGTGCAGCGTAAAGGCTGGAGAGACGATATCACGGAAACAGCATATTGGGGGTTATTCCGAGTTGTTCGCTCGTTGACGATTTTTGCAACGGAGCGATTAAGGCAAAAATGCGCATGCGCATGGTATGCAGCGCGCATGCACTAAGTATTTTAGCACAAAACTTAGTAGATTTACTCACGTCCGAACAAAGAATTTTCATTGTTGAAGTGATCGGAGTGTGATTGACAGTGGGTGTTTCATGGGTGGAAACTGACCTTTTTCTGGGAGTGTGCGGGAAAAACGCAGGCGTGACAGGATAAAACGCGGGAGTGTCTGGAGAAACGGTGGAGTGGCTGGCCGAACGCAGGGCGTGTTTGTGACGTCAAACCAGGAATGAAACGGGCTGAGCTGATCGCAGTGTAGGAGTAAGTCTCGAGCTACTCAGAAACTGCAGGGAATTATTTAGTAGCAGTTCTGCTAATCTTTCGTTCGCTATTCTGCTATGCTAAGATACACTCCCAGAGGGCGGCGGCCTAGCGTGTGCAATGCTGCTAAAAGCAGCTAGCGAGCGAACAACTCGGAATGAGGGCCATTGCCTTTTCTTCAAGCATGTAACTGAAACGTGAACACAGTGTACAAAGCACAAAGGATATGGGGGGTCATTCCGAGTTGTTCGCTCGCTACCAGTTTTTAGCAGCCGTGCAAACGCTATGCCGCCTCCCACTGGGAGTGTATTTTAGCTTAGCAGAAGTGCGAACGAAAGGATCGCAGAGCGGCTACAAAGATTTTTTTGTGCAGTTTCAGAGTAGCTCAATAGCTACTCAGCGCTTGCGATGACTTCAGACTGTTCAGTTCCGGATTTGACGTCACAAACACGCCCTGCGTTCGGCCAGCCACCCCTGCGTTTTTCCTGGCACGCCTGCGTTTTTTCGAACACTCCCTGAAAACGGTCAGTTGACACCCAGAAACGCCCACTTCATGTCAATCACTCTGCGGCCAGCAGTGTGACTGAAAAGCTTCGCTAGACCTTGTGTGAAATGACATCGTTCGTTGTAATAGTACGATGCGCGTGCGCATTGTGTCACATACGCATGCGCAGAAGTGCCGATTTTTTGCCTGATCACTGCGCAGCGAACGAAAGCAGCTAGCGAACAACTCGGAATGACCACCTGTGTACAAAGCACAAAGGATATGGGCCCATGCTGAATTTTACTGGTGCAAATGAACCGGCGTGTTCACTTTCTGGGCCTTGAAACAGTAACTTCCCAAGAAAGGAAAAATACCGCCGGCAATCCACAGAGGGGGAAACTGTGAAAACATTTGAATGTTTTTATTGCAGTTACTGTATTGGTAGAATTGTGCCTAAAAATGTGTGTTCCCATATAAAGCGCAAATGGGCGGTACAAAAGGCGCCCGGTCATACACACAGGATGAGGCCAAATCTGAGCTTCCCCCAAAGACATGGAAAACTGAATCCTTTGTGTGTAGAGAAAGACACTGCAGACTTCCTCCGGGAGAACAGGACATGACGGGTGGCAAACTCTCCCTCCAGTCAGGATAATCCCACCTCGCAATAGGTTGGTGTAAAACCTGGTGTGCTCATATGTGTAGCCTGCAGTCAGGATGGTCACCCCGATCCTACTATTGCACAGGGTCATGATGCTACATGGTTAAAATGTTGACATCTAAAAAATGATGACATGGGCAAAATGACGTCATGTGACATGTCAACATTAACATTAGGGTTACGGTTAGTTTTAGGGGTTAGGGCTAGGAATTAGGGTTAGCGTTATGGTTACTTCAGAAATGCATTGTCGACATTAAAGCTGTGTCGACATTTTACTTGTGTCAATATGCCGATTGCTGACATCATGATTGCTGACATTTGTTTGTTGACATTATCTCGTTAAAAGATAGTTCATATATTGTAGGCAGAGACTTAAGTAGAAGGAGGACAATAGTAAAAAAAAACCACACTAATGGGCAAAACCATGCTGCACTGCAGGTGGGCCAGATGTAACATGTGCAGAGAGAGTTAGATTTGGGTGGGGTGTGTTCAAACTGAAATCTAAATTGCAGTGTAAAAATAAAGCAGCCAGTATTTACCCTGCACAGAAACAAAATAACTCACCCGAATCTAACTCTCTCTGCACATGTTACATCTGCCCCACCTGCAGTGCACATGGTTTTGCCCATAAAAGAAAGATTTTGCTTTTGCGATCAGGTCTGACTTAGGCCCCTTATCCCTTAGGGAACCATATTGTAGCCCAGCACAGACCTGAATTAAAGCAGTCGTGTCAATACCCCGTTCACTGAATGCAGCTTGTGTATCCCTCAGCTATGAACCCCGTGCACTGAATACGGCTTGTGTATTCCTAATCTCTGTAGTATTTTCATACAACATATTATAAATCTGCTACAGATCTTACCATACAACTCCCAGGGATTTTCCTATCTACATTATAAAACCTAATAAATCCTGACTGATACAGCTAATAAAATGTAACATTTATAGCCATAGAATGCATTTATAAGCCTTTACTAAACTTGGCCGAGTTCTTGGAATGACTGCACAGCGATAAGATGTGTGACCGACCCCCAGCATTGTACAAAGGATAATCTGCACATGACCTTTATAAAATAAAGGATCTCAAGGAAGAGAGAGGGGTCGCACAGACATTTATTTTAATTAATTATGTTCATGTATTATTTTATGTCCTTTCCCTTTATTCAATGATGCATGTATATGCCTTTTATTGGGAGGTGCTCCAGGGATATCATAACTGTAGGAGGTCAAAAAAGGAAGAAAAAGGGGATTCCCTATATTGGGCACACTCGGACTGTGTTATTTTCATAAAGTCAAATATCTGTCATGATAGATGACCACTAATCTAAAATATAACTTTTATTGAAATCTTTAAAACATAGGCGAAATATAGTGCATGTGAATAAATTGTGAAAACATAATAAAGTGAATTAAAAAGCTTGGTCACTGTAATTGTTGTGTTTCTTCACTGTCTCCAGTATCTGAACAATGTTGCAATATCTGTAGCAATGCTAGTTGCCTTATGTCTGATAATGATACCTTTGTATCTAGGAGTGAAATGCTCCTGTTACAATTTCAATATGCCACCACTATTATGATTTTTATCCCATACTTGCAGTGTGCGCATCACCAGGGCCGGCTCGAGGCATGTTCGACTCGAGCGGCCGCGCAGGGCGCCACCCTTAAAGGGCGCCGCGCACTGGCGCCGCCATGTCGGAGCCTGGTGCCGGCCCTGATCTCCCCTGCTGTCCTCCCGGCTCCCACTGTGTGCGCCGCCGCTGTGTGCGCTGTGCGGCGCCGGCATCTGATGTCAGACACCGGCGCCGCACAGCGTGCACAGACAGCGGCGCGCACAGCAGCACTACCAGCAGCACTCCCCCTCCCTCGGCACAGCAGGTACTGGGGGCATATGTGGCACTGTGGGGGGCATTTATCTGGCACTGTGGGGGGCATTCATTTATCTGGCACTGTGGGGGGCATTCATTTATCTGGCACTGCGGGGGGGGACACATTTATCTGTGCACTGTGAGGGGGCATTAATGTATCTGGCACTGTGGGGGCATTTCTGGCACTGGGGGCATTAAGGTATCTGGCACTGTGGGGGCACATCTGGCACTGTGGGGGAATATCTGGCACTGGGGGGGGCATATCTGGCACTGGGGGCATTAATGTATCTGACACTGTGGGGGGCAATAATGTATCTGGCACTGTGTGGGCACTTATGCATCTGGCACTGGGGGCATTTATGCATCTGGCAATGTGTGGGCATTTATGTATCTGGCACTGGGGGCATTTATGCATCTGGCAATGTGTGGGCATTTATGTATCTGGCACTGGGGGCATTTATGTATCTGGCCCTGTGAGGGCATATCTGGCACTGTGGGGGCATTTTTATATTTGGCACTGTGGGGACATATCTGGAACTGTGTGGGCATTTTTATATCTGGCACTGTGGGGGCACTTATGTATCTGGCACTGTGGGGGCATTTATGTATCTGGCACTATGGGGGGCATATCTGCACTGTGGGGGCATTTATGTATCTGGCACTTTGGGGGCATTTATGTATCTGAACTGTGGGTGCATAGCTGGCACTGTGTGGCCATTCATGTAGCTGGCACTGCTGGGGGCATGTCACGTGTAGCTGGCACTGCTGGGGGGCATGTCACGTGTAGCTGGCACTGCTGGGGGGCATGTCACATGTAGCTGGCACTGCTGGGGGGCATGTCACGTGTAGCTGGCACTGCTGGGGAGCATGTCACGTGTAGCTGGCACTGCTGGGGGGCATGTCACGTGTAGCTGGCACTGCTGGGGGGCATGTCATGTAGTGTTCCCGCTAGGCGTCTGTGGCTAGGCAATGTGTCTCAGTGCTCTCCCTGGTGCAATGTGTCTCAGTGCTCTGCCTGGCGCAAAGTGTATAGGAGGTTCTACCTGGTGCAGTGTGTATTAGCTGCACTACTGTGTGGTGTAATGCAAATTGCCACTATTATGTGGCCACGTACCTTCCCCACGAAGTAACTCCCCTTAATTTTTGCTGCGCGCCTTCGGCGCGCACTGTCCATGCTTTAACATGTAGGTATGGGAACAACAAGCAGTATGTACATCATTTTGCCCTCCTAACTTAAAAATGTGCCCTCCCTGTGATCAGCACCATGCCCTAAAAAGTGAACACTATCATGTGTAGCTGGCACTGCTGCGGGGCATGTCATGTGTAGCTGGCACTGCTGCGGGGTATGTCATGTGTAGCTGGCACTGCTGCGGGGCATGTCATGTGTAGCTGGCACTGCTGGGGGGCATGTCATGTCTATCTGGCACTGCACATTATGTGTATCTGGCACTATACTGGAGACATTGTGTGTAAGGAACACTACTGTGGCTATATGTAAGGCTGCTAATTGTGTGAAAATATATTTATAGTTTGATGATATGAAGTTACGAGGCCACGCCCACTTTTCAAGAGGCCACACCCACCAGCTGACACGCGCGGCGTTACTGAATAGAACGCTGTGGGACAATAGAGCTGCATTCTGCAGTCATCAAATGTGGGGCCCCGATAACTGGGCATATACCCATATATACATCCTAGTGTGGGAATAGTGATCAGTGCGATACTGAGGGGATATACTACAACGGGATGTTACACTAAATGTAAGAGAAAGGACAACACATATAGTGTGTATGAATGAATCTCCCATTGCGTGCAGTAAATGCAAACTCTATGGAAAATATATATATGAAAGTGTCATAGAACCTCTAATACATATTACACACGTGTGTGCGATAGGTGCTGACAGGTAAATCAATAAGTGTGGATTATAACCACACAGAAAAAGAGCGTTGCAATTCTAACAATAAAAATTATTTTATATAAAAAAACAAGTGCTCTAGTGTCAGCAGTACATCAAAAAACTTTATGTGGGATGTGATATATAAAACTTCCCCATACGTCACATGTATGTATATTTGGTGGTGATACACAAATCATGAATAAGGTTTAATGACATATAGAGTAAAGCATCCTGAATAAATTCACAAATTCAGGTTTCATATATAGAGAGCAGCAGCACAGGGAATTCTCCTAGGAGCAGCAAATTCCTAACAACAGGAGGCAACTAAAGTATGATCCACCACCCAAGTATAACTAGCCAGTGATGCGCACACTGCAAGTATGGGATAAAAATCATAATAGTGGTGGCATATTGAAATTGTAACAGGAGCATTTCACTCCTAGATACAAAGGTTTCATTATCAGACATAAGGCAACTAGCATTGCTACAGATATTGCAACATTGTTCAGATACTGGAGACAGTGAAGAAACACAACAATTACAGTGACCAAGCTTTTTAATTCACTTTATTATGTTTTCACAATTTATTCACATGCACTATATTTCGCCTATGTTTTAAAGATTTCAATAAAAGTTATATTTTAGATTAGTGGTCATCTATCATGACAGATAT
The DNA here is from genome assembly GCF_028390025.1 of Pseudophryne corroboree. NCBI lineage: Eukaryota > Metazoa > Chordata > Amphibia > Anura > Myobatrachidae > Pseudophryne > Pseudophryne corroboree. Next base: position 61,458,253 of record NC_086447.1, read on the forward strand.
TTGACTTTATGAAAATAACACAGTCCGAGTGTGCCCAATATAGGGAATCCCCTTTTTCTTCCTTTTTTGACCTCCTAAAATAAAGGATCTCCCAGAAACGCAGCATCGGAGGAACAACAGAAGCCTTTTATGTACTGAGATGTCTTGTGCCTATTTTTATGCGGCTTCTCCTGGTTTTGTCGATTGATGGAACTACTGTTAACAAAAACGTGACATGCAGGTGATGTTGTGTTTCTTTGTGTAATGCTTGCAGATGAACAGGACAATGCAGCAGGTTTAAGAATTTGTGTCAGGGGAGATGTATCAAGTCTTTGAGGTAAAGTGGAGTAGTTGCCCCAAGCAGCCACATCAGCTTCTGACTGCCATTTCAAAGACTGTGCTAGATAAATGACAGAAGCTGATTGGATGGTTTGAGCAACTTCTCCATTTTATCTCTCCCCTAAGACTTGACATCTCCCCCACAGTCCTTACCTCAACACGGTCGCCACGTGGACCTGACTCCTTCATATCTGTCCAGGCCATTTGTGAACTAGCGAGATTCAAACAGACACATCTACTACAGAACACAAAGCAATGCAACAGTGGTGTTGGTGACCTGGCTTGGTAACGTCTAAGAAATACATACAATGCTTTACAATACGTAGACTTATATACATAAACATAGGTATAAGAGCAATAGCAGTACACATATATTACACACAGGGCCATCTTAACTTATATGCACACTGGTCAGCTGCCCACAATTCTAGGGGCCTTTGAGCAGGAGTAGGTGGTGGTCACACAATCAGAGCTCCCAGACAGAATTCCTACCTCCCTCCCAGCCTGCAGCCAGACAGTGAATGGCTGTCATCATGCTGATTGGTGAATGGCTGAAGCTAGCCACCAATCAGAGCACTGTCAGTCATTCACTGTATGGAAGCATGTGGAGAAACGGCACAGCACCGCAGGAGGGGTAAATTATTATTTATTTATTTATTTATTTTTTCGGGGGGGGGGGGGGGGGGTCCCTTGAATGGGTGTGTAGAGGCCACTGTGTATTGCTTTGCCCAGGGCCTACAATGCTGTTAAGACGTCTGTGAATACACAAGCTGGCAAGAAGGTTTTTTTTCAGCAAGCTAAAACTTAGGGGTTCATTCTGAGTTGTTCGCTCGTTGCCGATTTTCGCAACGGAGCGATTAAGGCAAAAATGCGCATGCGCATGGTACGCAGTGCGCATGCGGTAAGTATTTTAGCACAAAACTTAGTAGATTTACTCACGTCCGAACGAAGAAATTTCATTGTTGAAGTGATCGTAGTGTGATTGACAGGAAGTGGGTGTTTCTGGGTGGAAACTGCCCGTTTTCTGGGAGTGTGCGGAAAAACGCAGGCGTGTCAGGGAAAAACGCGGGAGTGTCTGGAGAAACGGGGGAGTGGCTGGCCGAACGCTGGGCGTGTGTGTGATGTCAAACCAGGAACGAAACGGCCTGAGCTGATCGCAATCTGTGAGTAGGTCTGGAGCTACTCAGAAACTGCTAAGAATTTTCTATTCGCAATTCTGCTAATCTTTCGTTCGCTATTCTGCTAAGCTAAGATACACTCCCAGAGGGCGGCGGCCTAGCGTGTGCAATGCTGCTAAAATCTGCTAGCGAGCGAACAACTCGGAATCACCCCCTTAATTCACATTCCCTGACGCCAGGGCTGACAACAGAAATTGTGGGGCCCAGGACTAACAAAACAGACAAGGCCCCCCCACCAAAAAAAAAAAAAAGATTCTGCCACACCGCTTTACCCCTATGTGATGTCACACACGTTACATATAGGTGGAGCATTGCGGACCTGCAGGAACGATTCACAGAGACCTGATGTGCAGGGAAGGCTTGATTTAAGTCCTCCCTGCGCATCAGACCACTGTTCTTGCACTGCCTGTGCAGCTCTACAGGTATTTGCTTTAGCAGCCAGTGGTGGGCCCCCCTCTCTGTAAGGGCCCGGAATTACAGTCCCTGCCCCTTCACCCCTCCTCTTCCCCCCCGGTGGCTGCTTTGCCTGACGCACTTAATCTTGCTATGCGCTTTCCTGTCAAATTGGTGCATTCATGTACAAACAGTTTGGGCTGATCTACACATGGTAGAGCCATAGTGGCAATCAGCCTATTGCAGTCCCATATTTTCAATAAGATCTATACTGTAGGCAGGTAAGCTGTGAGGGACTTTTAGTATTAGTGGGACTGAGGAAACTGTACATGTCGATTGTGATTTTTGAATAACAAATGACAGTGAATGTAACGCAGTTGTCATCACTCACACAACTTTTTATCATAGAACTATGGGGGTCATTCCGCGACCCGTTCACACGCAGCGGTTCATCGCTGTGGTGCGAACGGGTCGGAAATGCGCATGCGCGGCGGCTGCAATGCGCACGCGCGGCGTTGCCCAGCGACAGCCGTCGCCGGCCAACGACCAGCAGAAAGAAGAAAGTGATTGCTTGCGCGGTCGCAAGAAGATTGACAGCGGGGAGGCGTTCCGTGGCGGATACTCACCATTTTCTGGGAGTGGAGCAGCGAACGCAGGCGTGTCCAGGCGTTTGGAGGGCGGTTGTCTGACGTCAATTCTGGGACCTTCATCGTTGGATCCATCGCACAGGCAGAGCCGGCCATAGGCAAACTAGGCAATTGCCTAGGGCATTTGATATGCCTAGGGGCATCAGCAGCTTCTGCTGATTAAAATGATATGCAGCATGCCTATATTCTGTGTGTAGCATTTCATATGCAGATACAGCCACAGTCTCACACAGTATATAGGCATGCTGCATATCATTTTATTCAGCAGAAGCTGCTTGTTCATCCTAGCCACATAGCAATGCAAATAAGATGCATTTTCTTCAAAAAAGGTGCCAGATGTTAGCATTGAGGCAAGATTTATGAGGACACCTCTGTCTCCAAGCAGAGGCAGAGGTCACAGTGATAGTGGCAGTGTGAGTGCTGTGTGCATGTGAGTGGGTTGGTTGTGCAGTAGTGTTCGGAATATGTGTAAGGAGCATTATGTGTGTCATGTAAAAATGCATTAATAATGTGCAACATATGTGCAAGGGCCACTATGTGTGTCATTATGTGTATAAAGGCATTAATAATGTGCAGCATATGTGTAAGGGACATTACAGTATGTGTAAAAGGGCATTAATAAAGGTTGTCATAATGTGTAAGGCATATTATGTTTATAAGGACATTAATAATGTGTCTCATATGTGTAAGGGGCATTACTGTGTGGCATTATGTGTACAAGGTGCTCTACTATGTGGCGTTGCGTATAGAAAGGGCACTACTGTGTGGTCTAATGTGAATAAAGAGCAATAGGGTGTGGTGTAATGTGAATAAGGAGCAATTCAGTGTGATGTAATGTGAATAAGGGGCTCTACTGTGAGGAGTAATGTTTATAAGGTAAAGTGATACTACTGTGGGATGTAATATGAATTATGGACACTATCGCATGATCAAATGTGAATAAAGTTGCAGTACTGTGTGGCGTAATTGGAATTGGGGTTACTATTGTGTGGTCATGCCCCTTGCCAACAAAAACACACCCCTTTTTGGGCTGAGCGCCAAATGTGCGAACTGCTCCTATGTAAAATATAGGGGGTACAAACACCAAAATAAGGACTGCTATGGGTGAGGGGTGATGGTGCTGGGAAAGAGGTGCAAGGTCAGAGGCGGAACCAGCGGTGGTTCTAGGGGGCATTAGTCAAAATCTTGCCTAGGGCATCATATTGGTTAGGGCCGGCTCTGCACACAGGGTAAGTAACTGCAGGGCTGGTCTTGTTCTGCACAAAACTTTTTTAGCATAGCAGGGCTGCACAAGCGATCGCAGCCCTGCTATGCTAAAATACACTCCCCCATAGGCGGCATCTAGTTGATCGTGCGGGCAGCAAAAAGTTGCTACGTGCGATCAACTCGGAATGACCCCCTTTGTCTGCTTAATACAGAAATAACAGATTTGCAAATGAATGTGTAAAATAAACACTAGCAGAAGAAGTGAAGAGAGTTCTAGGATCATTACAGACACCGCGGGACCCTTGGGATTGGGAAGAACTTTGTCCTCCAGTTTAAAGGTTATACTTTCATTTAATGAACTGCCTCCTAAATCTGCATCTTCCGTTATAGGTCTGTGTGGGATGGAATTATGCCAAAATTATTTTTCTCTACAAAAGCAACTGTATCCAATCCTTTATACTGTACGTGCTGTCAGTGGAATACTAATGTCACAATTATCCTGAGAGTAAACACTACCCAGGGAACTTTAGTGTTGTGCTGGAAACTTCCTATTTTTACTGTGAGAACATAAACCTTCCGTGAGTTTATTACAAATTTAAAAACAAAACAGAATATGTTTTGTTAAAGGCAAAGGAATCCAAAACCACCATCAGTCATAATATTTGTACACTGTATCTCATGCACTGGACACATAGGGCAGGCATTTAAAGGGTCATTCACTTTTGGATGTCCCCTCTCTTTAGTTACTGTAGGTCTCTTCTACAGGTAGCTCCTGATTGTCACCTTCCACCCTTAATCTAGACATACATTGCTACCTGGACCCAGCTAAGCTATGAGGTGGCTGAAGAATCCTAGATACAGCATAAACTGCCCCAAAAATAGAGTACCACTATTTCGCCAATGTCTTCTGGAATAGCATCGGTGCCAGGATAATGCCAAAAATATAACACATGCCTGAGCCTTTGTAATTTTCTGCACATGCACTGGCACCCACGGACATCTGCACACGGCCCCCCCATTCTGCTGACATAAGGTTGATAAAGCTAAATATTTATCTTACTTAAAACCCTTTAAGAGGTCTAAGAACACAGTACGCTATTTACGTATGGTATACCGTAAGGGTACGCACGTTGCGTAACAATCGCTTAGCCATAGTCGAGACGCGCGAGCGTCACGTTCGCTTACGGCCAAGGGATCACAGGCAGGCACGCTATAGGCTGCCGACTAGATGAAGCCAAATATTTGTTTTATTTAACACACTATACAGAGGTTAAGAAACACTGTACGCAACCGGCGCACGAGGTACCGTAAGGGTACGCTCTTAGCGTAGCGGACGCTGTATCGGGAGCGAGCCGCTCGAGCGACACAAACACTCGCGAGAATACGCTGTTGGTATCGGGCACACTATAGGTGAGCGACTACCGTAATGCTACGCTATCAGCGTAGCGGACGCTCGAGACCACGAGGAGATCACAAGCGGCGCAGACGCTCACAAGATAACAATCAGTAGGCCTTGAATGTAACACACAGAAATGATATTCTTATACTGTAAACCCTTTTGTAGTGATATGGTGAAAATGCAACACAGTGTAAGCTGGTTTACACTAAAGCTGTTTGAGCGATAGAGACGCTCCTATTACCCACTGCAATAAACACACAATACCGGTCTAAGGGTCTAACGCCTTTTAAGGAAATGAATGAACGTTCAAAAGAATAATACAATACAAGTCATACACTACCAATATAACATAGACTACCTAACCAGATAACTACACATGAAATACAATATCAGTACAATAACTATATAAGAGTAACGAGAGAGAAAGAGAAGAGAGAGAGAGAGAGATATGGCTCAGAATAACAAGAAAGACAATATGATTGCGGAGAAAACTTACGCACAAAGGGGAACGATCGCATGCGCCTCTGGACATCCAGCTCCCGATTATCAGCAATGAGAACCGTTGAAGAGTGAGCTGGATGTGATCGGCTTGTCTATTTATGTCCCACACACAATACAATTCAATGGTCCCTACAATCTCATTGTTCATTGGACACAGGAATTCGTCTTCGCACTAAAACAAAAGGTCATAGGTTGATTCATACAGGTGGGCTGTGACTACTTCCAACTGCTCAGGTGGGTGGGAAACTAGGTTTCCCGCCGCATGGATAAGTAAGTGCAAATAATAGTAAATGGACATAAACTTCTTATGTCCATAACTATTCGCACGAGCGATTAATTTGCTTCAAACCAACACCGGAATATTGCTAATTAAATACTCTTCCGATGGATACTAAACACCACTGTATAATCCTTGTCTGACCCTTTGTATCAGACAAAGAGGGATCTCTCTGTCCATGAACATGCTACATTAACTAAACTTTCAGAATCTATCAAAGGGACCATAATCTACAAAATACATTATATGGTTAAAATATATATCGATTGAGTCGCCCGCTAGACGCATACAAACTCTACCGTAAATGCGCATATCGTGCGCCTGCGGGTGCCCGCGAAGGCGAGTATGCGCACGCACGGGAGAGCTCTTGCACGCGCAGCGGGAGCTCGCATGAGGTGCAAATATGGCAGTGTGCATAGTGATATTTTTCTGACTTTGACAGTCCACCCTTTGGCAGTCAACAATAACTGCCACTTCCTAAAACATTTCAAAACGAGAAAAATATATGTCAAGTGTAAATACATTTCCATGATTGGGTAGGGGAGGAGAGGAGAAGGTAGGAAAAGGGTATGACCTAGTGAGATAGCAGAAGCATGTGTGTATGAATCCATGTTTGGTGGGGTCATGTATCATCGTGCCGTACGTGTTTTAAATCAAGCTTCGAGGTATTGCGAAGTATACATTCGAATTCCTTCTTATCCCGTGGTACGGGTCTGTGGATGGGCTGTCAAACTTTACCGAGCTTTCTTCGGCTTTTGGTTGCAACAAAATGGGGGAGCACATTTTAGTTGATGATACATGAATGGGGGAATATGTGATTGCTGATATCTGTGCCGGTATTCCCTATCGCCTATGTGTGTGCTTTACCTGAAGGTTGTAGAGATGAAGATAAGACACAATTATGGTAAATGCAGTGGTATTCTATGTCAGGTTAATGAACATTTTGTTGGTTGAAGTCTTGTTCGGTGTCTGTTGAATGCAGTCTTCTTTGGGCTTTTGCCAATAGGTGTGTGCAAAAGCTTTGTCAATGTCCATAGACTTACAAAAGTGTTGGGCTAGCGTAATTTTAAAATTTCTAGGGAAACTGGGGGTCTATGGCATAGTTCATCAAATATCTGTGTATAAGGTTGTCAAAACTTCTTTAATCCATCAGTTGTCTGTATACAGGATCATCAAATTCCTCGTCCAAGTGGGTCTTTTTACCTTGGAGAAAACGGAAAAACAGGTGAAAGAAACGGACCATATAATCGCATTTTCATCACATCATTGTTTCTACCGTTGGGTCATAAATCAAATCCATTGGAATTACGATTTCCTCACTCCTTAAACTCATTACCCTGGTACTACGTTTGCACTTCATTAAAGCCTGACCGCATCTAAATATCAAGCCAATCGTTATGACAACACCTAAGATACATAGGAGAAACTTCCCTACATCCATTATGACTCCTTGAGCCCATTCTCCTAAACCAGAGAACCAATTTCGCGGGTTCAACCATGACACCAAACCAGTCAGCTCATTACCCACAGCAGCAAGGGTGAGATTGTGTCTCCTGCGAAATTCCCACTTTAATTGGAGAATATCGTCCATCTTTTGGTCTATGACCTCGACCGGGTCCTCGGTACTATTCGTTATATATGTGCAGCATTTCACGCCGTACTGCGTTGCCAGTGTGACACAATATCCACCTGTCACTGCCGTGAGATAATTGAGAATCATTCTATGCTGAACCAGTTCTGTTTTATAAGCTTGAAGCTCTCTTCCAGTATACCTAAAAGTGTCATCATACATTTCTGTGATATTGTCTAACAAATTTGCGAGCGCAGATATGTATTTATAATTCAACACTCCTCTGGCGGTGCGAGTGATGTCTAACGCAAGTAGAAACTGAATCCCGGTGGATTCATGGATCATGTCAGAGGCCGGATGCTCTGTTCTTTCTATCAGGTGCCGTTTAACTACGTGCTCGTAATGAGTATGAGTATAAGGAGCTTGGGCAACACGGTGTATATCTTTCATTTTGGCATGTGATACAGTCATTACTTCAGGCAGTACTTTTCCAATATAACACAATCCTTCAGAGTTTGGGGCAAGCCACTTATACGCCTTCCTCCCGCATATGAAATATGCATCATCGGGGAGAACATATGGGACGGAGTAGGACATAACCATATTACACATCTTCCATGTGAAATCTCCTAACCCTAATTCTCCCATCTGTCTAGTACACGTATCAGCTTTTACGATATGTGCACAGTATCCTGGTGATACCTCTCCAACTCTCGTAATCCTACTTCCTAGGGTATACCTATATCGGAAAGATTTTCCTCTACTGGCTATGTGGCGTATAAGCTCTGTATCTGTCGGCATTCTATCTGCTCTATATGAAAAGGTCATGGTTTGGTTACTCCATGACACTTCCCAATTTCCCGGCTTTCGGGGATTGGAAATGTTAAAACATATTAGGGATCTATCCACATGATATTGGTGGAGCTTCAAACTAGGAGGACTGGAGATATTAAACCTCCTGTCCACCGGCCTCCCACCACTTAGCTCAAGTACCTCCCCTATCGTTAAAGGAAATGGTACTAGTCCTGATTTGCTATGACCTTGAGGTACTTGAGAGCATACCCAACAATCTGTTTGATTTAACACACTACCCACTAAGGAGTGATAGTCACTCAATGGATGCCGGTCCATGTGGATATTAAAACTGGATTGGCATTTCTTGATGCACCCATCCTCAACTACATTGTCACAGAGCCTACAGATACAGTTTTCTTCAGCTAACAATCCTTCACAATTCCTTCTATGGTCAATGCTATCGGATCGTTTTCTGATACTCGCCTTTGCTTGTTGATTATGTTGTTCTCGGAAAACTACGCCTCCATTTCTGTCATCAGAACCCATTCCAGAACCTTTCTCGACCTCCATGGTACTCTTGCCGGAACAGACTGCTCTGGTCAACATCATGGTCAACAGGAAAATCCGGATCACAGTCTCTTGAGGCAAGTCCATCTTGTAGGAGGAAACGGAGAAGAATGAGAAGGGGGAAAAAATAATTTGAGGGAGAGGGGATGGGAAGTGGAGAAAAACAATAAAAGGGAACAGGGGATCGACAACTGCTTCCGATCTTATGATTTTCAATGCTCGGGTGCCGCCTCAGTCCTCCTGGAACAGACACTCCAGTGATACAGCTTCCTCTACCGTCTGTTCCTTATCACGGGACCGCTCTGGATCAGCAACCTTCTTACAATGGGACGAATGAACCCAAGTCTCTCTCTCGGCAACCTTCAATGCTGTAGTGCTAGTCAATAAGACTTGGTATGGTCCTTCCCATCTGTCAATAAGGCAACCTGAGCGTAGAAAATTCCGTATCATTACATAATCCCCAGGTTCAATGTCATGACAATTACTATCTGGTAAATCAGGAATCACCAACTTCAAATTATCATTTTGATTCCTTAGCTGTTTACTCATGTTAATCAAGTATTTTACAGTCACTTCATTGTTACACTTCAAATCATCCTGAGGGTTAATCATAACATGCGGTTGTCGACCAAACAAGATTTCAAAGGGAGACAGATTAAGAGGGGACCTGGGAGTGGTTCTGATGCTGTATAGTACAATGGGTAAAGCTTCTGGCCATGTCAATCCTGTTTCTGCCATAACTTTGCTCAGTTTATTTTTAATAGTGCTGTTCACTCTTTCCACCTTCGCACTCGCCTGTGGACGGTATGGAGTGTGCAGCTTGCTATCAATTCCCATCAACTTACACATTCCTTGAAAGACATCACCTGTAAAATGGGTACCCCTATCACTTTCAATTATTCTAGGGATACCATATCTACATACAAATTCCTGCACAATTTTCTTAGCAGTGAACATAGCGGTATTTGTAGCCGCCGGAAATGCTTCGACCCAATTTGAGAACACATCTATACAAACAAGTACATATTTCAAATTTCGACAAGGGGGTAATTGGATAAAGTCAATCTGTATTACCTGAAAAGGGCCGCCTGTAGGTGGGATATGCGATGGTTCTGTTGGTATTGCCTTTCCGATATTCTTTCTCAAGCAGGTAAGGCATGACATTGCTCTCTTACTTGCATGAGATGAAAATCCTGGGGCGCACCAATATGCTCTTACCAACTTACACATTCCTTCCTTGCCCAGATGAGTCAGCCCGTGTGCTGCCTCAGCTAAACATGGAAGATATGCTCTGGGGGCCACTTGTTTACCTTGTCCATCCGTCCAGAGTCCTGAGGACTCCTGGCCATATCCCTTTGCCTTCCAGACTGCCTTTTCCTGTGTGGAACACAAATTTAGCATTTCACACAGCTTCTGTGTGTTGATGGTATTAAATGCCATCAATTGTGTGGTGTCTGTCTGTCTGGGGGTACCAGCTGCTAACTTAGCAGCTTCATCTGCTCGGCTGTTACCAAGTGATACTGGGTCCTGGCTATATGTGTGTGCTTTACACTTGATAACAGCCACTCTGTCGGGTTCCTGTATCGCTGTTAGAAGCCTTTTGATGTGAGCTGCATGCGCTACCGGTGTACCAGCTGCCGTCATGAAATTTCTGAGGCGCCATAGGGCTCCGAAATCATGGACTACCCCAAATGCGTATCTAGAGTCGGTGTAGATATTGGCTGATTTGCCCTTAGCCAATTCACATGCTCTGGTTAGGGTGACCAGTTCAGCAACCTGGGCTGAGTGAGGTGGGCCTAGCGGTTCTGCTTCTATGGTGCCTTGGTCATCTACGACTGCGTATCCAGTACACAAGTCTCCCGAGTCCGACTGTCTGTGACAACTACCATCCGTGTAGAAGGTCAGATCTACATCTTCCAGTGGGTTGTCACTGATGTCAGGCCTTGCGGTAAAATTTTGGGTCAAATATTCCATACAATCATGTGTGTCCTCCTTTGTATTAAATTCTCCTTCCCCACCACTCTCATCCTCCACCCTTTGTGCCTGTCCAGGCACACCTGGGAGATATGTTGCAGGATTTAATGCACTGCATCTCCTTATGGTGATGTTTACGGGGGCCATTAGTGCCAATTCCCATCTTGTAAACCTCGCTGATGAGACGTGCCTGGTTTGGGCAGAATTTAGCAAGGCTGACACTGCATGTGGTGTATGAATTGTGAGGTTGTGACCTAGCACTACATCTTCGCTTTTCGTTACTAGCAATGCTATCGCAGCAACGCTTCGCAAGCATGTGGGGAGGGATCGCGCTACCGTATCTAGCTGAGCGCTGTAGTATGCTACTGGCCTGCTGGCATCACCGTGCTTCTGGGTTAGGACGCCTGCCGCGCAACCAGCACTTTCTGTTCCGTACAGCTCAAAGGGTTTCCCATAGTCTGGCATACCTAATGCTGGTGCCTGCGTTAGGCACTGTTTAAGTCTCTCAAATGCCATCTCGGACTCGTCTGTGTGCGAAATCCGATCAGGCTTGTTTGAGGAAACCATCTCCTGCAAAGGTAATGCTAGAATGGAAAATCCTGGGATCCAGTTACGGCAATACCCACACATTCCTAAAAATGTTCTGATTTGTTGCTGGGTTTGTGGCAGAGTCATGTCTCTAATTGCTTGAATTCTATCAGCGGTCAGGTGTCTCAGTCCTTGTGTTAGACAGTGTCCCAAATATTTTACTTTAGTTTGGCATAATTGTAACTTGTCTTTGGAAACCTTGTGTCCTGTGTCTGAAAGATGAAACAGGAGCTGTTTCGTATCCTTCAGGGATGCTTCCACTGAATCAGAACACAGTAGTAGATCATCCACGTACTGTATTAATACTGATCCACTCTCTGGTTGGAAAGACTGTAAACAATCATGCAAACCCTGGGAAAATATACTTGGACTGTCTATGAAACCTTGTGGTAATCGAGTCCATGTGTATTGGACTCCTCTGTATGTAAATGCAAACAAATATTGGCTGTCAGGGTGCAGAGGTACCGAAAAGAAAGCGGAGCAGAGGTCAATAACAGTGAAAAATTTCGCAGTGGGAGGGATTTGCATAAGGATGACAGCTGGATTTGGCACTACGGGGAACTGACTCTCAACTATTTTGTTAATCCCCCTTAGATCCTGCACTAGCCGGTAACCCCTCCCCCCACTCTTTTTCACAGGGAAGATGGGACTATTGGCAGTACTGGACGTTCTTACCAGAATGCCCTGTTGTAGCAAGCGCTCTATTACTGGGTATACTCCTAACTCCACTTCTGGCTTCAGAGGGTATTGTGGGATTTTTGGAGCTATCCTACCATCTTTTACTTGCACAACTACTGGAGCTACGTTTGACATCAATCCAGTGTCTTGTCCGTCTTTAGTCCACAGTGACTCTGGTATCTGGGATGTCATTTCTTCTACTTGGGATGGAGTCCTATTTGTCATAATGGTATGTGACATTAATTTTGATGGGGAGTCTAACATGTCTCGCACTTCCTGAGCGTGATTCTCAGGTATGTCCAAGAATACACCTTCAGGAGTACAATAAATGATGCACCCCATTTTACACAATAAGTCTCTTCCCAGGAGATTAGTCGGTGCCGATGCAGCCAGCAAAAAGGAATGCTTGGTATGTAAAGGCCCTATTGTAATCTCGGCTGGTTTGCTAACAGGGTAGTGCTGGACTACTCCCGTTACTCCTACGGCTGGAATTGTCTTACCAGTGGTTCTCATGCCCACTGTCGAATTTATCACTGATTTGGCCGCCCCCGTATCTACAAGAAAGTTTAATGATTTACCAGCTACATTTATTGCAATTTCGGGTTCACTACCAAGACTTGCAATCAATTTTACTGGCTGCAGATTACAGGTATGGCCACACCCCTATTGGGTATGGTGACCTCCCTGAATCCCGCTGGCAGCAACTACTTGTGAAGGGGTTAAATGGGAACTACCAGAGGCTTGCCAGTCTCTGTTCGGGGGGTATCTTTTTGTTTCCCCTGCATGTGGCTCATAACTCCGTTTCTGCGGACCCTGCTCCCAATGTCGTGTGTCGTGTCGTTGTCTAGGGGGTTGATAAGGCTTTTGTATGTTTCTTGATTTACAGTCTCGTGCAAAGTGTCCCTCTCTATGACAAAAATAACAGGTTACCACATTTGACTTACCCACAGGGTTTGGTGATCTATACAAAGGCTGCCTTGTGGTCAGGGCCTGTATACTTACGGCCATTAACTTATCACCTTGTAATTCCCTGTGTCTGGTGATATTCCGATCGTGATCCACAGCTGCCTCTCTCAAAGTAGCCACCGACAGACCTCGCCAACATGGTTGCGTGGTCTGTACCCTTGTCTTTAATGCCTCTTTTAAACCATCCATTAGTACTGATACTGCTACCTCTCGATGGTTTATGTTTGTTTTAATGTCCTCTATGCCTGTGTACTTTGCCATATCTAATAATGCCCTGTGAAAATATTCTGCAGCAGTTTCTGACTCTTTTTGTTTAATGGAGAAAATCTTGTTCCATTTAACTACAGCTGGAAAATACTCCTTTAACTGTAAACTTATCCTTTTTACATTGTCTTTGTTGTACACATCTGTAAGAGGTACATCCTGATCCAATCCACAGTCAGCTAAAAATTGAGCCGAGTCGACATTGGAGGGTAAACAAGCCCTCAGCAATACCTGCCAGTCTTTGTTATTGGGCTCTAAAGTGTTCCCTAGGTCTCTGATGTATTTCTGACTAGCAACTAGATCTTTTCTAGGATCAGGGAATTCAGACACTATGGTTCTTAATTCCATTCGGGAAAACGGGCTGTACATGGCAATGTTCCTGATAGGAGTGACTCCTGTAGTGTCCGTTTTCCCATTTGGAACTGCTATTGCCCTCACGGGAGCAAGTTTAATAACCTCATTCTGTGTAGATTCTACAGCCTGTGGTGAAATGGTTTCAGCATAGTGTATGGTGCCGTACTTACCCGTTGATACGACCTCACCTGTCCCTCCGCTAGGGGGCTTTGTTACTAATCTTATGGGTTGGGCCGTGCCTACTGTTGTTTCTGATATGGTGGCTGCTAGAGAGAGCGCCGATATTGTTGCCGATTCGTCCTCTTGATCACACTCCTGGGGAAAGTTCAAAACAGGGTACAACTTGCACGAGTTAATACTTGCATTGGTTAACTTATTAACATTTACACAGTTGCTAAGTGTTTGTTTGTTACACCCTAATGCGTCATTCTCCGCAACCAATTTCTCTCCTGATATGTATGGTGGCGGCGGGGCCGTGGCTATCAGTTTCCTGGTAGGATAAGATCCCGCCGCCTGAGCCAATCCTCTCTGTATTTCACCCTCCTGTTGCCATAACTGCAAGTAATCATAATGTTTGATTCGTCTCTTTGTTGATTTAATGAGACATATCCTCCTCCTTAGATTTTGTAACACTTCTGGGCTAAAGCTGCCTACTCTTGGGAACTTCTCCCCGTCATGCACAGTCATTCTCTCCCATTCATCACATAAAACCTCTGTGTGTGAACCGTATTTTTCACACATTACGTACCTTGCCGACCCGATTGGTCGGTTTACTGAATCAACCCGAACCGAGGTTGATCGCCCCCTACCTGAACAATTGGCCCCCATAACTTGCAGGTGTTGCTTTCACCACCTCTGACCTTCAATCAGGGTCTTCAGCGAACCCTTACAAAAACCAAAATGTTCACGATAGGCTGACGGTGGCGGTTTACCGAGTACCCCACTCACTCGCCCACGCCGACCAATACGACCTACACACTGCCCTAGTGCTGGCGTACTCGACCCAGGGCCCCTATGAACCTTGGTTTACTGGAACATGTGAGTGTGTTCCGCAGAGCATTGACCCTTTCCAGTAACTGTTGGTTGTTGGATAATTCCTGAGTGACCAGCGAACTTCCCTTCAGAAAATAAAAAATTACACAAATCACGTCAGAATGTACAAATAGTGTTTGTGACCCGTTTCGTACACAAATGGTACTGGTCAGATTTACTAATGCACACAATTACGTGCGGTACAATCGTTCAGCACATAAGCAACTAATCTTATGTGCGGAGCGACCAGTGGAATCGAAAATTGCGGCTGCAAATTCCTTCAGCATGAGCTTTATTGGCCTATATGGGTTCTACACCAACCCCCTGGGTTGTGCTCTCTTCTCTATTTATAGCGGACTTCCTAGTTTGCTGTACCTGGACCTCCTGGTCAATTCCGGACCTCCTGGTCTGTGCTACAATAGACCTCCTGGTCTGCTGTACTCTAATGCTCAGATTTTATGTTTAACAAAGGATGCCTCCCTTGCCACCATGCACGTCACTTACATGTATGTACCCTGCGAGAACTCGACTTCCTGTGGTTCAAACCTCAAAATTGTATAAACTTATATATGCAAACACTCACTTACCACATGTACACTTTTGTTTCTATTTCTATTTCTGCGCAGAAATTTTCTTTCCTTTAGACCAGATGTGTTGTAAATTTGGAGAAGGATCTGTTAATCTAAGTTTCGGACACTAAAATAGATTTGCGCTATTTATCGCGTTGCCACCTTTTCACCTGTTACAATAACACTAGCGTGTGATTTGAGTTACGTGGGCGTACCCGGACGCTCCGTTGCGTAATATACGCTGCGTGCGTCGGCCTTTGAGTTGCGTACGCGAGTCTCACCCTTTGTTAGAGACACGTGTACACAAAGCAAATATCCACCGTAACACAATGTACACAGTTATCAATGTAGATGATCCTCGATCATCTACCGAACACCACACCAATCTCTCCTTGTATCTTTAGGCAGAGCTGCGTGTGTGTTTTGCAATTTATCTCTTAATGTATTACTTTTATACTTTAACTATGAAATAGCGGCAGATCTCTCTTAGCACGTTTTATCAATTATAGAATGGCAAACAGAAGAGTGATATATGAAAATACACGAATGAAAAGAAATGCAGATATGTGCGTGCGTGCGTACGCAAGACAGAAATAAACAGTTTTAAAAGACACTAGCGTGTTGTTCTTACCTCCGGTTCCGGATTCCCTCAGCACCCTTTACTAAGCGAAGCAGACGCTTATCCAGACAGCACTACGAGGAATATGATCTCCCGCCCTTTGCTGATGGATAATGTCTGCTGGAATTACCTAGCAGAGATATGTGAAGGACGGACGAGCCGCCAATTGATAAAGCTAAATATTTATCTTACTTAAAACCCTTTAAGAGGTCTAAGAACACAGTACGCTATTTACGTATGGTATACCGTAAGGGTACGCACGTTGCGTAACAATCGCTTAGCCGTAGTCGAGACGCTCGAGCGTCACGTTCGCTTACGGCCAAGGGATCACAGGCAGGCACGCTATAGGCTGCCGACTAGATGAAGCCAAATATTTGTTTTATTTAACACACTATACAGAGGTTAAGAAACACTGTACGCAACCGGCGCACGAGGTACCGTAAGGGTACGCTCTTAGCGTAGCGGACGCTGTACCGGGAGCGAGCCGCTCGAGCGACACAAACACTCGCGAGAATACGCTGTTGGTATCGGGCACACTATAGGTGAGCGACTACCGTAATGCTACGCTATCAGCGTAGCGGACGCTCGAGACCACGAGGAGATCACGAGCGGCGCAGACGCTCACAAGATAACAATCAGTAGGCCTTGAATGTAACACACAGAAATGATATTCTTATACTGTAAACCCTTTTGTAGTGATAAGGTGAAAATGCAACACAGTGTAAGCTGGTTTACACTAAAGCTGTTTGAGCGATAGAGACGCTCCTATTACCCACTGCAATAAACACACAATACCGGTCTAAGGGTCTAACGCCTTTTAAGGGAATGAATGAACGTTCAAAAGAATAATACAATACAAGTCATACACTACCAATATAACATAGAC
The DNA here is from genome assembly GCF_028390025.1 of Pseudophryne corroboree. Classification (NCBI taxonomy): domain Eukaryota; kingdom Metazoa; phylum Chordata; class Amphibia; order Anura; family Myobatrachidae; genus Pseudophryne; species Pseudophryne corroboree. The sequence continues at coordinate 61,475,034 of NC_086447.1, forward strand.
TACCTAACCAGATAACTACACATGAAATACAATATCAGTACAATAACTATATAAGAGTAACGAGAGAGAAAGAGAAGAGAGAGAGAGAGAGAGATATGGCTCAGAATAACAAGAAAGACAATATGATTGCGGAGAAAACTTACGCACAAAGGGGAACGATCGCATGCGCCTCTGGACATCCAGCTCCCGATTATCAGCAATGAGAACCGTTGAAGAGTGAGCTGGATGTGATCGGCTTGTCTATTTATGTCCCACACACAATACAATTCAATGGTCCCTACAATCTCATTGTTCATTGGACACAGGAATTTGTCTTCGCACTAAAACAAAAGGTCATAGGTTGATTCATACAGGTGGGCTGTGACTACTTCCAACTGCTCAGGTGGGTGGGAAACTAGGTTTCCCGCCGCATGGATAAGTAAGTGCAAATAATAGTAAATGGACATAAACTTCTTATGTCCATAACTATTCGCACGAGCGATTAATTCGCTTCAAACCAACACCGGAATATTGCTAATTAAATACTCTTCCGATGGATACTAAACACCACTGTATAATCCTTGTCTGACCCTTTGTATCAGACAAAGAGGGATCTCTCTGTCCATGAACATGCTACATTAACTAAACTTTCAGAATCTATCAAAGGGACCATAATCTACAAAATACATTATATGGTTAAAATATATATCGATTGAGTCGCCCGCTAGACACATACAAACTCTACCGTAAATGCGCATATCGTGCGCCTGCGGGTGCCCGCGAAGGCGAGTATGCGCACGCACAGGAGAGCTCTTGCACGCGCAGCGGGAGCTCGCATGAGGTGCAAATATGGCAGTGTGCATAGTGATATTTTTCTGACTTTGACAAGGTCAATACTACTGCAGGACCAAATTATAATATACATGGCTTAGGCTAGGGTTGAAGTGTCAGAAATAATTGTACTTTTGCCTCTGAGAAGCCACCTCTTCTCCACAGTGCTTCCCCTGGGACACCCAATTCCTGCATTTGAGAAACCCACCATTGGGTAGTCTTGCACACAGAGTGGCCCCCAATCAGTAGGTCCAACCTCCGCCATGGCACCAGCTAATACCGCTACATTAGTAAAGTTTGAGTCTCAAAAAGTTACGGAGAGTAAAGGGTTTTCTCCAGTCTATAACTGTCATTATCATAGGAATGGAACATCATTATTAAGGCTAAATGGGTATTTATCACCTTTAGAAGATTTAATGATTCTCCCTGAAGAGTGAAAGCTGGGATTGACATCAGCCCTAAATTACAGTTGATATTATTTTTACATTTTCAGGGATCTTTTTAATTTATTTGACCGAGAGAAGACCATAGGAGCAGTTGGTAGAACATCTCATATTAAGGGGTATATTTACTAAAAGTCCATTTTAATTAAACTGAATCATTTTCAAGTTGATCTAAATCAATGTTGTGTTTCTGGGGCTAAATCAAACATTTACTAACACTTTATAAAGATCTATATAAAAATTGGCCTGTTAGTAAATGTGCGATTTAGCCCCAGAAAAACATCGATTTTTAGATCGATTTGAAAATTATTAAAGTCGATTAAAATCGACCTCTGGAAAATTTACCCCTAACTATCTTTGCAAATAGGAATCTGTCCTGTTTTAAAGGACATTTTATCTTCTTCCAACAAAATTCCTTTGCTACAGCAGGACTAATGATGAATTAATGTCAAAAAAGTAAACTTAACTTACTTTTAAACATCCACTTTAGATCATTAGACCCATTATGGAACTACAAATCCCAGCAAGCAGAATGAAATCTTCTGTATTCTAAGCTTTGGGGAAATAAATAAAATTTTGCCTGGTTACTGTTCAATTATTTTTTATTTATTGCGGATATAAAATCTGTTCATTGTCCTACAGATTCTCAGTGGCTTCCAAGGCCCGAGGGGGTTACCCAGTGAGAATAGGTTACACTGTGTGTTCTGTAACACAAGAATGACTGTGTTTAGCCTTTTGTGAAAAATAAACCAGGCTCATCTAACGTTTCCCGTACACGTCTGGTGACTACAGCAGGACAGACTGAACTCCTCAAAAGACTCTCTAGTTGGCTGAAACTGTTGTCTAAAACTTACATACCACATTTAATAGTAAATAGAGTATCAATGGGGTAGTAAAACTATTGTGCGCAAAAGTAGCAAAAGTTAGTGGGTAAATATCCTGGAAATGATTGCACAAAAGCTTGCCACACTTCCGTCAGTCCTGACGCTCAGACTGAAGACCAAATGCCAGGATGATACTTTAATTTGGTCACAAATTATGCTGAATGTAACTTCCAATTCTACAATTTTCACTAAGAGCCTTATTTAGAACTAGTTGATTCATCACGCCCTACGGGCGCTCTTCACACCGTCGTAAGGGGCTATGCCCCCTTAACCCTTGTACACCCTTGTGGCATGCAATATTTGTATTATATGGAGCATTACCTCCAAACATAATTGTGTGAGTGGTTCAATATTGCACGGACAAAGGGCGTGCGATGGTTAAGGGGTCGTAGCCCCTTTCAACGGAGTGAACAGCACACGCAGGGCCTGATGAATCACCTAGTAGGTGCTGTGGTTGGGGGAGTGGCAGGTGCGGGGGTGATGCAGATGGGGGAGGGTTCCGGGGGCGCCGTGATTGGGGGAGGGGCGGTTGATGTGGTGTCGCGGGTGGGGCTGGTGCGGTGGTGGCGCGGTTGGGGGAGAGGCGGGTGTGTGGATGCCGCAGGTTGGGGAGGGGGTCCGGAGCCACCACAGATGGGGGAGGAGTGGTTGCGGGGGTGTTGTGGGTGGGGGTGGGGCGGGTGAAGGGATGCTGAGGGTGGGGGAGGGAAACCGGAGCCACTGCGGGTGGTGGAGGGGGGGGGGGGCGTGAATGGGGCCCGGAGGTACTGCGAGTTGGGGAGGGGCGGGTAATGCTTTTCCTGCTTCTCCTCCTGGAAGCAGCTAAGCTGTTGTCCTCCCTTTGGCAGTGGCTCTCCCAGAGACTCGCACAGCAGCCAAGCAGCCAGTCACTATTGTTAGCGCCGGTGTCCCAACGCACCACATTACAGGGAAGAAAATGCACTCAATAAACTACAGCTCCCAGCAGCCCTTAGTGCCGGAATGCTTTGGCGCTAAGGGCTGCTGGGAGCTGTAGTTTATTTAGTGCGAATACTTCCCTGTAATGCGGCGCGTTGGGACACCGGCGCTAACAATAGTGACTGGCTGGCAGAACTGACTGACTCGCTGAATCAATGTAAAAGGTGAGAGTGCTGTGTAATGTCAGTGACACTGCACACCCACTGCACTGCACAGCACTGTCACCTTTACATTGATTCAGCGTCCAGACATTACCCTCCGCGATATCACCCACTCTATCCGTTACATTAGCCATCTCGGGGCTTCCAGGCCGGCAGCCCAGGTGCTGTGTTGCGGAGTCAAGGCCTCTGGGGATCTGGGCGCGGCTGTGGTGGGGAGGCACTTCTGTGACATCACGCACAGAGGAGGCTCCGGGGCTCAGAGAGTATGTGGCGCAGGGAGGGCTAGGAAAGCCTTCCGCTGTGCCGCTTTCATACACATCTATGCCGGTGGCCGCAGCAGCTTTTTTTCCACCTGCGGCGCGGCTAGGGAGTGGGGATTGTTGATGCCGAGGGGGCAGGTGGACTGGCAGCAGGACATAGGGGGTCATTCCGACCTGATCGCTAGCAGGCTAATTTTAGCACTGCTGTGATCAGGTAGTCGTCGCCTACAGGTGAGGGGGGAATCGCTGTGCAGGGCTGCAAACGCTTGTGCAAAGAGCTGCACAAACAAAAGTGTTTGCAGTCTCTGTACAGCTCAGTGTCACAACTGAAGGCTGGAGCTGACGAGAGGAAGCCTCAGTTGTAGGGGCTGAGATGTAATTGAATTTAGAGGGTTGGATCAGACCCTTAGACATGCAGGTGGAATGCAGTACAAATGCCCGAAGGCGTGACCACGACAACTGAAGTAAAAGTCTATGGTTTTTATTAAGCACAGTTCGTATAAAACAACAGCAGTACTTTTCAGGAATGAATAGAGCAAATAATACAGTAACAGTTCCTTAGAAAGCTGCAGGTTGGCAAGTGCCACAGGGTTCTGGTATTATCAGGTACAGTTCTTATTGACCAGGAGTTGGAATGTCCTTAACCAGAAACCCGTATGCAGAGTATTGAAGTAAAGACGAGGAACGGACCAGCAGGTGTTCACTGGAAGCTGGCAACACTGTACAATGGGGGTCATTCCGAGTTGTTCGCTCGTTATTTTTTTTCGCAACGGAGCAATTAGTCGCTAATGCGCATGCGCAATGTCCGCAGTGCGACTGCGCCAAGTGAATTTGCTATGCAGTTAGGTATTTTACTCACGGCATTACGAGGTTTTTTCTTCGTTCTGGTGATCGTAATGTGATTGATAGGAAGTGGGTGTTTCTGGGCGGAAACTGGCCGTTTTATGGGTGTGTGTGAAAAAACGCTACCGTTTCTGGGAAAAACGCGGGAGTGGCTGGAGAAACGGAGGAGTGTCTGGGCGAACGCTGGGTGTGTTTATGATGTCAAACCAGGAACGAAACTGACTGAACTGATCGCAGTTGCCGAGTAAGTCTGGAGCTACTCAGAAACTGCTAAGAAGTGTCTATTCGCAATTCTGCTAATCTTTCGTTCGCAATTTTGATAAGCTAAGATTCACTCCCAGTAGGCGGCGGCTTAGCGTGTGCAAAGCTGCTAAAAGCAGCTTGCGAGCGAACAACTCGGAATGACCCCCAATGTGGTAAACTGCTGAGTATGCCAGATGATGAACCATAGAATACTGTGCTTGAATGATGCTAGAGTTCGACGAATATGGAGATCGATGGTTTGTAAATAATCGATGGCGGAGCACCGAATATGCTTGGGAGCTGAACACTACTGGAAGATAGGCGCTGGAAGCTGGTGTAGTAATAGCCAGGAGTGAGATGCACTCACAGAGCACTGTGGAGTTAGGCTGCACCACAAGGTGGTAGGCTGGTGCAGGTCTCTAGTGGAGTTTTGGAAGCACGAGCTGGAAAACCTGAAGCAGAAACGACCACAGGAAGGAGAGACTGGTAACACAAGGTTTGACAACCAAAGCACTGACAATTTCCTGGTTCAGGCACAGGATATTTATACCTGCAGGGAGGCATTGGCCAAACAATTAAGCAATTCAGATGCCAGTCTGAAGTTAATATGAGGCCGCTGTGACAGCGCTGCTGGATGACAGGAGGGAGATGTAGAATATGGATCTCAGCAACACCGCTGAGATCCGGCCCTGGAACGCTGAGCCAGCCTCAGGAGACATCTGGATGGTAAGTAATGGCGTCCAGTTACCCGGATCGTGACACTCAGGACTTACCTGCTGTGATCATCCAGGACGGAGCTGACGTCAGGATCCCTCCCTGGAAACGGCTGTGCACGCCTGCATTCGGACGGACACTCCCTGAAAACGGTCAGTTGACGCCTCCAGCCGGCCTCTTCCTGTCAATCTTCTTGCGTTTGCCGCTGCAAACGCTTTCTGCGTTATTCATCGCTGCCAGGCAGCGACACGCCTGTGCATTGCCACCTGCGCGCATGCGCAGTTCTGACCTGTTCGCACGGCAGGCGAAATAGTGCAGCGTGCGAACGGGTCGGAAAGACCCTCATAGGACGCTGCAGTAAAAGGATTTTTTTTACCCTATCTACAGCGCAGAGACTTGCTGCAGATGCAGTGGCATACCCTCCAGCTGCACCTTTTTTGGCAGGTACAGGACCTTTTTTTATGGTCTGTACCGATTTTTGGCTCTCCAAACTGCCATTAAAATTATAGGAAAAGGGGCGCAGCCACGTAACTTTGCCCGTGGCCACGCCCCCTTTTTCGAATTTCATGCTATTTTTATGTGTACATTGGGGGTCATTCCGAGTTGTTCGCTCGTTATTTTTTTCTCGCAACGGAGCGATTAGTCGCTAATGCGCATGCGCAATGTCCGTAGAGCGACTGCGCCAAGTAAATTTGCTATGCAGTTAGGTATTTTACTCACGGCATTACAAGGTTTTTTCTTCGTTCTGGTGATCGTAATGTGATTGACAGGAAGTGGGTGTTTCTGGGCGGAAACTGGCCGTTTTATGGGTGTGTGCGAAAAAACGCTACCGTTTCTGGGAAAAACGCGGGAGTGGCTGGAGAAACGGAGGAGTGTCTGGGCGAACGCTGGGTGTGTTTGTGACGTCAAACCAGGAACGAAACTGACTGAACTGATCGCAGATGCCGAGTAAGTGTGGAGCTACTCAGAAACTGCTAAGAAGTTTCTATTCGCAATTCTGCTAATCTTTCATTCGCAATTTTGATAAGCTAAGATTCACTCCCAGTAGGCGGCGGCTTAGCGTGTGCAAAGCTGCTAAAAGCAGCTTGCGAGCGAACAACTCGGAATGACCCCCATTGTTGGAGGGTATGTTGCTGCAGATGCAGTGGGCCTTTTTTGGAGTGTGGGCCTGGAGCTGCAGCTCCATCAGTCCCATTGTTAATCCTGCTCTGGGAACATACAGCAGCCAAAGGACAGAGCCTCTCATTGGATGTAACCTGTGTGGGAGGGCGTATCTCGCCCAATAAGCTGTGGACTGGGTGGGATAGACCTGCCACTAACACAAAGAGAGCTCCTAGCCACGCCCAGCGTTATACACACAGGCACAGAGTCACAGATCTGGGCTATTATATAGGAGATTAGAGATAAAACAAAGTAAAAGATATTGGTGGTCATTCCGAGTTGATCGCTCGCTAGCTGCTTTTAGCAGCATTGCACACGCTAGGACGCCGCCCTCTGATAGTGTATCTTAGCTTAGCAGAATAGCGAACGAAAGATTAGCAGAACTGCTACTAAATAATTCCCTGCAGTTTCTCAGTAGCTCCAGACCTACTCACAGATTGCGATCACCTCAGTCCGTTTAGTTCCTGGTTTGACGTCACAAACACGCCCTGCGTTCTGCCAGCCACTCCCCCGTTTCTCCAGCCACTCCTGCGTATTTCCCTGGCACGCCTGCGTTTTTTAGCACACTCCCGGAAAACACTCAGTTACCACCCAGTAACGCCCCTTTCCTGTCAATCACTCACCGATCAGCAGTGCGACTGAAAAGCGCCGCACGAACAACAGCAAAACTGCTAAGTTTTGTGTTGAATAACTTAGCGCATGCGCATTTTCCACCTAATCGCTGCGTTGCGAAAAACGGCAATGATCGAACAACTAGGAATGACCACCATTATTCCCCTGCAAAAATATAAATTGTGTTAATGTTAAATGTGTTAAGAAGCTCAACTCCAGGGTTAAAATAAATGATTAATGTACAGCCTGCAAAACAGGATGTATTCTAACCCCTTACTGTACATTACACATTTTTTGTCAAAGTACAAATTTGTTTCTGATCTATAAAAAGCAGGTGAGGAGAGTTTCCCATCTACAAGGCACAGGTGAGGTGCATTTTCCATATACAAGGTACAAAGGTAAGAAGAGTTTCCAATCTACAGGGTGAGGGTGAGGAGAATTTCCCACCTACAAGGTGCAGGTGAGGAGTGGTTCCCATCTACAAGGTGCAGGTGAGGAGTGGTTCCCATCTACAAGGCGCAGGTGAGGAGAATTTCCCATCTACAAGGTGCAGATGAGGAGAGTTTCCCATCTACAAGGTGCAGATGAGGAGAGTTTCCCATCTACAAGGTGCAGATGAGGAGAGTTTCCCATCTACAAGGCGCAGGTGAGGAGAATTTGCCATTTACAAGGCCCAGAGGAGGAGAGACAAGGTGCAGGTGAGCAGAGTTTCCCAACTACAAAGCGCAGGTGAGGAGTGTTTTCCATCTACAAGGCGCAGATGAGCAGAGTTTCCCATCTACAAGGCGCAGATGAGGAAAGTGTCCCATCTACAAGGTGCAAGTGAGGAGAGGTTCCCACCTACAAGGCGCAGATGAGGAGAGTTTACCATCTACAAGGCGCAGGTGAGGAGAAATTGCCATTGACAAGGCGCAGAGGAGGAGAGACAAGGTGCAGGGGAGAAGTGTTTCCCATCTACAAGGTGTGGGTGAGGAGAGTTACCCATCTACAAGGTGCGGGTGAGGAGAGTTACCCATCTACAAGGTGCGGGTGAGGAGAGTTACCCATCTACAAGGTGTGGGTGAGGAGAGTTACCCATCTACAAGGTACAGGGGAGGAGAGTTACCCATCCACAAGGTGCAGGGGAGAAGTGTTTCCCATCTACAAGGTGTGGGTGAGGAGAGTTACCCATCTACAAGGTGCAGGTCGGGAGAGTTACCCATCTACAGGGTGCAGGGGAAAAGTGTTTCCCATATACAAGGTGTGGGTGAGGAGAGTTACCCATCTACAAGGTGCGGGTGAGGAGAGTTACCCATCTACAAGGTGTGGGTGAGGAGAGTTACCCATCTACAAGGTGTGGGTGAGGAGAGTTTCCCATCTACAAGGTGTGGGTGAGGAGAGTTACCAATCTACAAGGTGTGGGTGAGGAGAGTTACCCATCTACAAGGTGCGGGTCGGGAGAGTTACCCATCTACAGGGTGCAGGGGAAAAGTGTTTCCCATCTACAAGGTGTGGGTGAGGAGAGTTTCCCATCTACAAGGTGTGGGTGAGGAGAGTTACCCATCTACAAGGTACAGGGGAGGAGAGTTACCCATCCACAAGGTGCAGGGGAGAAGTGTTTCCCATCTACAAGGTGTGGGTGAGGAGAGTTACCCATCTACAAGGTGCGGGTCGGGAGAGTTACCCATCTACAAGGTGTGGGTGAGGAGAGTTACCCATCCACAAGGTGCAGGGGAGAAGTGTTTCCCATCTACAAGGTGTGGGTGAGGAGAGTTTCCCATCTACAAGGTGTGGGTGAGGAGAGTTACCCATCTACAAGGTGCGGGTTGGGAGAGTTACCCATCTACAGGGTGCAGGGGAAAAGTGTTTCCCATCTACAAGGTGTGGGTGAGGAGAGTTTCCCATCTACAAGGTGTGGGTGAGGAGAGTTACCCATCTACAAGGTACAGGGGAGGAGAGTTACCCATCCACAAGGTGCAGGGGAGAAGTGTTTCCCATCTACAAGGTGTGGGTGAGGAGAGTTACCCATCTACAAGGTGCGGGTCGGGAGAGTTACCCATCTACAGGGTGCAGGGGAAAAGTGTTTCCCATCTACAAGGTGTTGGTGAGGAGAGTTACCCATCTACAAGGTGCGGGTGAGGAGAGTTACCCATCTACAAGGTGCGGGTGAGGAGAGTTACCCATCTACAAGGTGTGGGTGAGGAGAGTTACCCATCTACAAGGTGCAGGTGAGGAGAGTTACCCATCTACAAGGTACAGGGGAGGAGAGTAACCCATATACAAGGTGCAGGTGAGGAGAATATACCATCTACAAGGTGGAGAGGAGGAAGTTTCCCATCTACAAGCTGCATGAAGCAGTGTTTCCCATCTACAAGGTGCGGGTCAGGAGAGTTCCCTATCTACAATGTGCAGGTGAGAAGAATTTGCCATTTACAAGGTGCAGAAAAAAAGGGAGAGACAAGGTGCAGGGGAGGAGTGTTTCCCATCTACAAGGTGCGGGTGAGGAGAGTTTCCAATCTACAAGGTGCAGGGGAGGAGTGTTTTCCATCTACAAGATGCGGGTGAGGAGAGTTTCCAATCTACAAGGTTCAGGGGAGGAGTGTTTTCCATCTACAAGGTGTGGGTGAGGAGAGTTACCCATCTACAAGGTGTGGGTGAGGAGGAGTTACCAATCTACAAGGTGCAGATGAGGAGAGTTTCCCATCTACAAGGTGCAGATGAGGAGAGTTTCCCATCTACAAGGCGCAGGTGAGGAGAATTTGCCATTTACAAGGCCCAGACGAGGAGAGACAAGGTGCAGGTGAGCAGAGTTTCCCAACTACAAAGCGCAGGTGAGTAGTGTTTTCCATCTACAAGGCGCAGATGAGCAGAGTTTCCCATCTACAAGGCGCAGATGAGGAAAGTGTCCCATCTACAAGGTGCAAGTGAGGAGAGGTTCCCACCTACAAGGCGCAGATGAGGAGAGTTTACCATCTACAAGGCGCAGGTGAGGAGAAATTGCCATTGACAAGGCGCAGAGGAGGAGAGGCAAGGTGCAGGGGAGAAGTGTTTCCCATCTACAAGGTGTGGGTGAGGAGAGTTACCCATCTACAAGGTGCGGGTGAGGAGTGTTACCCATCTACAAGGTGGGGGTGAGGAGAGTTACCCATCTACAAGGTGTGGGTGAGGAGAGTTACCCATCTACAAGGTACAGGGGAGGAGAGTTACCCATCCACAAGGTGCAGGGGAGAAGTGTTTCCCATCTACAAGGTGTGGGTGAGGAGAGTTACCCATCTACAAGGTGCGGGTCGGGAGAGTTACCCATCTACAGGGTGCAGGGGAAAAGTGTTTCCCATCTACAAGGTGTGGGTGAGGAGAGTTACCCATCTACAAGGTGCGGGTGAGGAGAGTTACCCATCTACAAGGTGCGGGTGAGGAGAGTTACCCATCTACAAGGTGTGGGTGAGGAGAGTTACCCATCTACAAGGTGCAGGTGAGGAGAGTTACCCATCTACAAGGTACAGGGGAGGAGTGTCTCCCATCTACAATGTACAGGTAAGGAGAGTAACCCATATACAAGGTGCAGGTGAGGAGAATATCCCATCTACAAGGTGGAGAGGAGGAAGTTTCCCATCTACAAGCTGCAGGAAGCAGTGTTTCCCATCTACAAGGTGCGGGTCAGGAGAGTTCCCTATCTACAATGTGCAGGTGAGAAGAATTTGCCATTTACAAGGTGCAGAAAAAGGAGAGACAAGGTGCAGGGGAGGAGTGTTTCCCATCTACAAGGTGCGTGTGAGGAGAGTTTCCAATCTACAAGGTTCAGGGGAGGAGTGTTTTCCATCTAACAGGTGTGGGTGAGGAGAGTTACCCATCTACAAGGTGTGGGTGAGGAGGAGTTACCAATCTACAAGGTGCAGTTGAGGAGAGTTTCCCATCTACAAGGTGTGGGTGAGGAGAGTTACCCATCTACAAGGTGTGGGAGAGGAGGAGTTGCCAATCTACAAGGTGCGGTTGAGGAGAGTTTCCCATCTACATGGTGTGGGTGAGGAGAGTTACCCATCTACAAGGTGCAAGGGAGGAGTGTTTGTTTCCCATCTACAATGTACGGGTGTGGAGAGTTACCCATCTACAAGGTGCAGGTGAGGAGTGTTTTCCATCTACAAGGCGCAGATGAGAAGTGTTTGCCATCAACAATGTGAGGGTGAGGAGTGTTTCCCAACTACAAAGCGCAGATGAGGAGTGTTTCCCATCTACAAGGTGCAGGTGAGGAGAGTTTCCCATCTACAAGGCGCAGATGAGAAGAGATTCCCACTTACAATGTACAGGTGAGGAGAGTTTCCCATCTACAAGGCACAGATGAGGAAAGTGTCCCATCTACAAGGTGTAGGTGAGGAGAGGTTCCCATCTAAAAGGCGCAGGTGAGGAGAATTTGCCATTTACAAGGCACAGAGGAGGAGAGACAAGGGGCAGGGGAGGAGTGTTTCCCATCTACAAGGTGCGGGTAAGGAGAGATTCCCATCTACAAGGTGCAGGTGAGGAGTGTTTCCAATCTACACTGTGTGGGTGAGGAGTGTTTCCCGGGTGTGGTTCATCAAATCGACAGTGTCTAGGTCGACAATGTTTTGGTCGACCACTATAGGTCGACAGTCACTAGGTCGACATGGATGGAAGGTCGACAGGGTTTCTAGGTCGACATGTGCTAGGTCGACAGGTCTAAAGGTCGACATGAGGATTTTTTTTTTTTGGTGTCGTTTTCTTCGTAGAGTGACCAGGATTCCAAATTAGTGCACCGCGTCCCCTCGCATGGCTCGCTTCGCTCGCCATGCTTCGGGCATGGTGCCTTCGCTCCGCTACCGCTTCGCTGGCACACTTTACCGTTCCAATCGTAGTCCACGTGGATCGTTAAGTATGAAAAAATTACAAATAAGAAAAAAATGTGAAAAACTCATGTCGACCTTTATACCTGTCGACCTAGCACATGTCGACCTAGAAACCCTGTTGACCTTCCATCCATGTCGACCTAGTGACTGTCGACCTATAGTGGTCGACCTAAACATTGTCGACCTAGACACTGTCGATCTTCAGACCGGATCCCATGTTTCCCACCTACAAAGCGCAGGTGAGGAGTGTTTTCTATCTACAATATACAGGTGAGGAGAGTTTCCCATCTACAAGGTGCAGGTGAGGAAAGTTTCCCATCTACAAGGCGCAGGTGAGGAAAGTTTCCCATCTACAAGGCGCAGGTGAGGAGAGTTTCCCATTTACAAGGTGTGGGTGAGGATACTGTAGTCTCCCATCTACAAGGTGCAGGTGAGGAGAGTTTGCCCTCTACAAGGCGCAGGTGAGGAGAGTTACCCACCTACAAGGTGCAGGTGAGGAGAGTTACCCACCTACAAGGTGCAGATGAGGAGAGTTACCCATCTACAAGGTGCAGGTGAGGAGAGTTTCCCATTTACAAGGTGCAGGGGAGGAGAGTTACCCACCTACAAGGTGCAGGTGAGGAGAGTTTCCCCTCTACAAGGTGTAGGTGAGGAGAGTTACCCACCTACAAGGTGCAGGTGAGGAGAGTTTCCCCTCTACAAGGTGCAGGTGAGGAGAGTTACCCACCTACAAGGTGCAGGGGAGGAGAGTTTCTCATATACAAGGTGCAGGTGAGGAGAGTTTCCCATATACAAAGCAAAGGTGAGGAGAGTTTCCCATCTACAAGGTGCAGAGGAGGAGTGTTTCCCATCTACAAGGTGCAGGGGAGGAGAGATTCCCATCTACAAGGTGCAGGTGAGGAGAGTTACCCACCTGCAAGGTGCAGGTGAGGAGAGTTTCCCTTCTACTAGGTGTAGGTGAGGAGAGTTACCCACCTACAAGGTGCAGGTGAGGAGAGTTTCCCATCTACAAGGTGCAGGTGAGGAGAGTTTCCCATCTACAAGGTGCAGGTGAGGAGAGTTTCCCATCTACAAGGTGCAGGTGAGGAGAGTTACCCACTTACAAGGTGCAGGTGAGGAGAGTTTCCCATCCACAAGGTGCAGGTGAGGAGTTTCCCATCTACAAGGTGCATGTGAAGAGAGTTTCCCATCTACAAGGTGTAGGGGAGGAGAGTTTCCCATCCACAACGTGCAGGTGAGGACGTTACCCAACTACAAGGTGCAGGTGAAGAGAGTTTCCCATCCACAAGGTGCAGGTGAGGAGAGTTTACCATCTACAAGGTGCATGTGAAGAGAGTTTCCCATCAACAAGGGGCACGGGAGGAGAGTTTCACATCCACAACGTGCAGGTGAGGAGGTTTCCCATCTACAAGGTGCAGATGAGAAGAGATTCCCACTTACAATGTACAGGTGAGGAGAGTTTCCTATCTACAAGGCACAGATGAGGAAAGTGTCCCATCTACAAGGTGTAGGTGAGGAGAGATTCCCATCTACAAAGCGCAGATGAGGAGAGTTTCCCATCTAAAAGGCGCAGGTGAGGAGAATTTGCCATTTACAAGGCACAGAGGAGGAGAGACAAGGTGCAGGGGAGGAGTGTTTCCCATCTACAAGGTGCGGGTAAGGAGAGTTTCCCATCTACAAGGTGCAGAGGAGGAGAGTTTCCCATCTACAAGGTGCGGGTAAGGAGAGTTTCCCATCTACAAGGTGCAGAGGAGGAGAGTTTCCCATCTACAAGGTGAAGGTGAGGAGAGTTACCCACCTACAAGGTGCAGGTGAGGAGAGTTTCCCATCTACAAGGTGTAGGTGAGGAGAGTTACCCACCTACAAGGTGCAGGGAAGGAGAGTTTCCCATCTACAAGGTGCAGGTGAGGAGAGTTTCCCATCTACAATGTGCAGGTGAGGAGAGTTACCCACCTACAAGGTGCAGATGAGGAGAGTTACCCATCTACAAGGCGCTGGTGAGGAGAGTTTCCCATTTACAAGGTGCAGGGGAGGAGAGTTAGCCACCTACAAGGTGCAGGTGAGGAGAGTTTTCCCTCTACAAGGTGTAGGTGAGGAGAGTTACCCACCTACAAGGTGCAGGTGAGGAGAGGTTCCCCTCTACAAGGTGTAGGTGAGGAGAGTTACCCACCTACAAGGTGTAGTTGAGGAGAGTTTCCCCTCTACAAAGTTTAGGTGAGTAGAGTTACCCACCTACAAGGTGCAGGTGAGGAGACTTACCCATCTACAAGGTGCAGGTGAGGAGAGTTTCCCATCTACAAGGTGCAGGTGAGGAGAGTTTCCCATCCACAAGGCGTAGGGGAGGAGAGTTTCCCATCTACAAGGTACAGGGGAGGAGAGTTTCCCATCCACAACGTGCAGGTGAGGAGGTTACCCATCTACAAGGTGCAGGGGAGGAGAGTTTCCCATCCACAACGTGCAGGTGAGGAGGTTACCCATCTACAAGGTGCAGGGGAGGAGAGTTACCCACCTGCCAGGTGCAGGAGAGGAGAGTTACCCATCCTCAAGGTGCAGGTGTGGAGAGTTTCTGATCTAGGAATTGGAGGTTATTGATCTATATTGGGGTGCAATGTATAGTAACGTCTTTCTGGAAGGGAACATGTTCTTCTGTATACCTTTGCTAATTCTTTAGTTTTGTCATTAATGTAACGTGAGAATTCTGTACAGTACGTTGTTTCCCACCAGTATATCTAGAATGATCTCACAATAACATTGCAGCTAAATGTCACGGTTTATGGCAGTAACATCTAAGTATTTTAATCTCTTCTGCACATAAATAAAATGTTACTGGCAACGGGATTTATGCATTGTAGGGGAAGAGGAGGTTATATATGATGCCAAGAATACCATCCGTCAACACACAACAGGAAATTAGATCACATGATAATTACCTTTTCAAGACTGCGCTTGCTGTAAGTGTTTGGGCCAAGATTAAAGACTACATTTTGCAACATCTGTGGGTTTATTTTATACATTGTATTCACTTCAATAAACAGAACTGCAGTAAAGACACTAAATAAAATGCAGGATTAAATTACAAACTGCAGGAGTGTAACAATGGCTGTCTAATTATCGATTTCTCAAGGACTCCCAATCAATGTCACTTTCATCCTCTTACATTTCACAGCTGCCCAAACTATCCTCATCTAACCTACAGATCTCTCGTTTAGGTACAATGGCCCTCATTCCGAGTTGTTCGCTCGGTAATTTTCTTCGCATCACAGCGATTTTCCGCTAATTGCGCATGCGCAATGTTCGCACTGCGACTGCGCCAAGTAAATTTGCTAAGAAGTTTGGTATTTTACTCACGGCATTCCGAGGTTTTTTCTTCGTTCTGGTGATCGGAGTGTGATTGACAGGAAGTGGGTGTTTCTGGGCGGAAACTGGCCGTTTTATGGGAGTGTGTGAAAAAACGCTGCCGTTTCTGGGAAAAATGCGGGAGTGGCTGGAGAAACGGGGGAGTGTCTGGGCGAACGCTGGGTGTGTTTGTGACGTCAAACCAGGAACGAAACTGACTGAACTGATCGCAGATGCCGAGTAAGTGTCGAGCTACTCAGAAACTGCAAAGAAATTTCTATTCGCAATTTTGAGAATCTTTCGTTCGCAATTTTGCTAAGCTAAGATTCACTCCCAGTAGGCGGCGGCTTAGCGTGTGCAATGCTGCTAAAAGCAGCTAGCGAGCGAACAACTCGGAATGAGGGCCAATATACACAGATAATGGGGTATATTTACTAAGGTCCCGATTTTGACCGAGATGCCGTTTTTTCATCAAAGTGTCATCTCGGTAATTTACTAAGCAATAATCACGGCAGTGATGAGGGCATTCGTAATTTTTTGGAAGTCCAACAAAAAAAATACGAATGAATACACCATCGGTCAAAACGCGGCTGTTTAAGTATGAATCTCGGTAATTTACTAAGAAGTGCAAAGCAAAAAACAAACAAACACTGCCGTGAAAAATTACAACTCGTAAAAAAGTGCTAAAAAAAACAGACCTGCTTTTTTAATCCGTGATTGTATAGGCATGCAGGGATCCATGAGATCCGTGCATGTATATCAGTGGGAAGGGGTGGGAAAGTGGTTATTTTCTTAAAAAAAATTGCGTGGGGTCCCCCCTCCTAAGCATAACCAGCCTCGGGCTCTTTGAGCCGATCCTGGTTGCAGAAATATGGTGAAAAAATTGACAGGGGTTCCCCAATATTTAAGCAACCAGCATCGGGCTCTGCGCCTGGTCCTGGTTCCAAAAATACGGGGGACAAAAAGAGTAGGGGTCCCCCGTATTTTTAAAACCAGCACCGGGCTCCACTAGCTGGACAGATAATGCCACAGCCGGGGGTCACTTTTATATAGTGCCCTGCGGCCGTGGCATCAAAAATCCAACTAGTCACCCCTGGCCGGGGTACCCTGGGGGAGTGGGGACCCCTTCAATCAAGGGGTCCCCCCCCCCCAGCCACCCAAGGGCCAGGGGTGAAGCCCGAGGCTGTCCCCCCCATCCAATTGGCTGCGGATGGGGGGCTGATAGCCTTTTTTGAAAATGAAAAGATATTGTTTTTAGTAGCAGTACTACAAGGCCCAGCAAGCCTCCCCGCATGCTGGTACTTGGAGAACCACAAGTACCAGCATGCGGCGGAAAAACGGGCCCCCTGGTACCTGTAGTACTACTACTAAAAAAATACCCAAAAAAAGACAAGACACACACACCTTGAAAGTAAAGATTTATTACATACATCCACACAAACATACATACATACATACTTACCTTATGTTCACACGAGGATCGGTCCTCTTCTCCGTAGAATCCAAGGGGTACCTGTTGAATAAATTCTACTCACCAGCTCCAGGGTCCCAGGCTCCTCGTAGCATCCATTTGTAATCCACGTACTTGATTAAAAAAAAAAAACGGAGAGCCGAGCCACGCACTGAAAGGGGACCCATGTTTTCACATGGGCCCCCTTTCCCCGAATGCCAGAAACCCACTCTGACTGATGTCTAAGTGGGTTTCTTCAGCCAATCAGGGAGCGCCACGTTGTAGCACCCTCCTGATCGGCTGTGTGCTCCTGTACTGTCTGACAGGCGGCACACGGCAGTGTTACAATGTAGCGCCTATGCGCTCCATTGTAACCAATGGTGGGAACTTTGTGGTCAGCGGTGAGGTCACTTTCGGTCAACCGCTGACTACAAAGTTCCCACCATTGGTTACAATGGAGCGCATAGGCGCTACATTGTAACACTGCCGTGTGCCGCTTGTCAGACAGTACAGGAGCACACAGCCGATCAGGAGGGTGCCACAACGTGGCGCTCCCTGATTGGCTGAAGAAACCCACTTAGACATCAGTCAGAGTGGGTTTCTGGCATTCGGGGAAAGGGGGCCCATGTGAAAACATGGGTCCCCTTTCAGTGCGTGGCTCGGCTCTCCGTTTTTTTTTTTTAATCAAGTACGTGGATTACAAATGGATGCTACGAGGAGCCTGGTACCCTGGATCTGGTGAGTAGAATTTATTCAACAGGTACCCCATGGATTCTACTGGAGAAGAGGACCGACCCTCGTGTGAACATAAGGTAAGTATGTATGTATGTTTGTGTGGATGCATGTAATAAAACTTTACTTTCAAGGTGTGTGTGTCTTGTCTTTTTTTGGGTATTTTTTTAGTAGTAGTACTACAGGTACCAGCGGGCCCGTTTTTCCGCCGCATGCTGGTACTTGTGGTTCTCCAAGTACCAGCATGCGGGGGAGGCTTGCTGGGCCTTGTAGTACTGCTACTAAAAACAATATCTTTTCATTTTCACAAAAGGCTATCAGCCCCCCATCCGCAGCCAATTGGATGGGGGGGACAGCCTCGGGCTTCACCCCTGGCCCTTGGGTGGCTGGGTGGGGGGGGACCCCTTGATTGAAGGGGTCCCCACTCCCTCAGGGTACCCCGGCCAGGGGTGACTAGTTGGATTTTTGATGCCACGGCCGCAGGGCACTATATAAAAGTGACCCCCGGCTGTGGCATTATCTGTCCAGCTAATGGAGCCCGGTGCTGGTTTTAGAAATACGGGGGACCCCTACTCTTTTTGTCCCCCGGATTTTTGGAACCAGGACCAGGCGCAGAGCCCGATGCTGGTTGCTTAAATATGGGGGAACCCCTGTCATTTTTTTCCCCATATTTCTGCAACCAGGGTCGGCTCAAAGAGCCCGAGGCTGGTTATGCTTAGGAGGGGGGACCCCACGCATTTTTTTTCTCCGTTTTACAGTGTTTATTTAAAAAAAAAAAAAAATGAACCCCAGCACGGATCACACAGATCCGGCCGAGATTCATTGTGATAAAGTCGGCAGTGTTTTGCTAATCACTGCCGTAAAAAACGGGGAAAAAACACGAATGACATCGACATCGGAACAAATGAAAAATCCGAATACGACAACTTAGTAAATTAGGCGTAATAAATTCAAAAAGTTGCAGTTTTACACTTTCGATGTCATTCGTGATTGAACTTTGACCTTTTTCCGAAAATTACGAATGTTAGTAAATATACCCCAATGTGTCAGAATTAAGGATCGTCAATGTCGGCAGTTTCCAGTGTTTGCAGTTTTATTATGTCATATGTACGAAAATGAAGTAATAAGATTTTACGATTACAAAGCCCGATTCTGAGTCAGACGGTTCTGCGGCAACGTTTCCCTGTGGCCTTGTAGTGTACTCTCTGTAATATGTAACATGTAAAGATGTCAGTACTTTGTAGGTCCACCACGAGCAGTGATTACTGCAGACACCAGGCCCGGCGCTGCAAAGCAGGTAGGCACCAGGCAGGAGAGGCGCTCTACCTGCCCTGCATCCCCGCTGCTGCGCCTGCTGCATGTACCCAGTAGCGGATCTTGCCACGGGCAAGCAGGACTTTTGCCCGGGGCGCCGCCTTCCGGAGGGCGCCGCACCATGGCAAGATCCGCTGCTGCTGTGCTCCCCGCTGCCGCTGCCCCCCACTGTGAAGGGAACTAGATGCGTAGCGTCTAGTTTCCCTTCGTGGAGAGGACCTTTGCTGTGCGGTGCGCGATTACGTCATCGCGCACCGCATATCATTTCAGCTGCGCTACTACTGTACAGGGGGCATAACTGACCACGCCCCCTGTATGAAGCCACACCCCTATTGCCCGCCCGGGGCGCTGCAAGCCCTAGAACCAGTCCTGCATGTACCCCTGCTGCTGCTGCTGGCTGCTTTTCCTGTCACTGCATGACAGGCAGCGGTGCTGCCAGCTTGTAGCCTCCTCCCTGTGAAGCGGCTGTGTGCAGAACCGACTGCGGGTCTCAGAAAGCGGGCGGAGCTACCCATCACAAGGGGTGGAGCTACATGTCATGGAGGGGGTGGAGCTACATGGGACCAGGCTGCTGTACAGGGGGAGCATCAACAGTGGTGGCCTGCCAGACTTGGTAAGTAGAGGGTGAGAGAGAAATGTGTGTGTACTGTATATATGGTGGGCATTTGTATGTAGGGTGGTCTTCTATTTGCCTGCGGCCGAGCTCCCGATGACCAGCATACCGGCGCTGGAATCCCGACCGCCGGCATACTGACATCTTTTCTCTCTCTTGAGGGTCCACGACCCCCCTGGAGGGAGAATAGATAGCGTGGCACGTGTAGCGCGCCACCGAGCCCGCAGCGTGGCTAGCGTAGCGAGCCTGCAAGTGGCTCATTTGCACTCGCCCAGCTGTCGGCATGGCGGCAGTTGGGATTCCGGCGCCGGTATGATGGTCGCCAGGAGCCCGGCCGCTGGCATACCCTACTACACCCCATGCATGTGTGTGTGTCGGGGTGGGTGTGTGTGTGTGTGTGTGTATGGTGGGGCTGTGTGTGTGTGAGGTGTGTATGTGTGCGCGCATTATAGATGCTACTTCTGGGGGGCATTACTTGTAAGGATGCTACTACTGGGGGCATTACGTATAAGGACGCTACTACTGGGGGCATTACAGATAAGGACACTACTACTGGGGGCATTACGTATAAGGACGCTACTAGTGGCGGGCATTACAGATAAGGACGCTACTAGTGGCGGGCATTACAGATAAGGACGCTACTACTGGGGGCATTACAGATAAGGACACTACTAGTGGCGGGGATTACGGATAAAGATGCTACTACTGGCGGGCATTACGTATAAGGACGCTACTACTGGCGGGCATTATGGATAAGGACGCTACTACTGGCAGGCATTACATATAAGGACGCTACTTCTGGGGGGCATTATGGATAAGGATGCTACTACTGGCGGGCATTACGTATAAGGACGCTACTAGTGGCGGGCATTACATATAAGGACGCTACTACTGGCAGGCATTACGTATAAGGACGCGACTACTGGCGGGCATTACGTATAAGGACGCTACTACTGGCAGGCATTACGTATAAGGACGCTACTACTGGCGCGCATTACGTATAAGGACGCGACTACTGGCGGGCATTATGTATAAGGACGCTACTACTGGCGGGCATTACAGATAAGGACGCTACTAGTGACGGGCATTACGTATAAGGACGCTACTACTGGCAGGCATTACGTATAAGGACGCGACTACTGGTGGGCATTATGTATAAGGACGCTACTACTGGCGCGCATTACGTATAAGGACGCTACTACTGGCAGGCATTACGTATAAGGACGCGACTACTGGCGGGCATTATGTATAAGGACGCTACTACTGGCACGCATTACGTATAAGGATGCTACTACTGGCGGGCATTACAGATAAGGACGCTACTACTGGGGGCATTACAGATAAGGACACTACTAGTGGCGGGGATTACGGATAAAGATGCTACTACTGGCGGGCATTACGTATAAGGACGCTACTACTGGCGGGCATTATGGATAAGGACGCTACTACTGGCAGGCATTACATATAAGGACGCTACTTCTGGGGGGCATTATGGATAAGGATGCTACTACTGGCGGGCATTACGTATAAGGACGCTACTAGTGGCGGGCATTACATATAAGGACGCTACTACTGGCAGGCATTACGTATAAGGACGCGACTACTGGCGGGCATTACGTATAAGGACGCTACTACTGGCAGGCATTACGTATAAGGACGCTACTACTGGCGCGCATTACGTATAAGGACGCGACTACTGGCGGGCATTATGTATAAGGACGCTACTACTGGCGCGCATTACGTATAAGGACGCTACTACTGGCGGGCATTACAGATAAGGACGCTACTAGTGACGGGCATTACGTATAAGGACGCTACTACTGGCAGGCATTACGTATAAGGACGCGACTACTGGTGGGCATTATGTATAAGGACGCTACTACTGGCGCGCATTACGTATAAGGACGCTACTACTGGCAGGCATTACGTATAAGGACGCGACTACTGGCGGGCATTATGTATAAGGACGCTACTACTGGCACGCATTACGTATAAGGACGCTACTACTGGCGGGCATTACAGATAAGGACGCTACTACTGGTGGGCATTACGTATAAGGACGCTACTACTGGCGCGCATTACATATAAGGACGCTACTACTGGAGGGCATTACGTATAAGGACGCTACTACTGGCGGGCATTACATATAAGGACGCTACTACTGGAGGGCATTATCTGAATGAGCAGCACTACTATGTGTGGTGTAATGTGAATAAGATTGTGCTACTGTGTGCGTAAATCCAAATGGGGATACTATTGTGTGACCACACCCCTTCCTTGCGAGACTACACACCTTTTCCTGACACACGCCAAAGGTGAGTGCTGACCCTTTGTTAAGTATGGGAGGGCGCAAATTTATAGTTTGCAGGGGGGCGCCGAGCACCCTAGCACCGGCCATGGCAGACACCCTTCTTGGCAAACTGTCCACAAGTTCCTGGACAACAGCAGACAGTATGTTTTGTCATTCCACCTTAAGTACAGTTACCAAATGCAACACTGAAGAAGGTTGAGTCGGTCTAGAATGCACCCGTCACTCCAGTTCGTCCCAGAGGTTCTCAGTGGGGTCAAGATCTGTACTCTGAGCTAGCCAGGCCATTGGTGTTACTTAATTTTCTGCATACCAGACTAGCGTTGCCCTGGAAACATGGGAAGGGGGGGGGGGGGGTCCAATAACTATTGTCTACATAGTGTGTCAGCAGACATAGACTTAAACATTGCTAGGTGCAAGAGATCTCGTTGAAAAGGGTGTAGTATGATATGTCGACTATCACATTGATATTCGGGTTTCTGGGCAATTGGAAACCCCCCCCCCCCCCCTGCATTTGCCTATGGACATACATCATGTAGACATTGACGAAATGTCAACATATCATCTTGGATGGCCCAGCGCTGACTTACCTGCTGCTGATGACTGTAGCGGCACCAGTGCGCCTTCCAAAACTCGTCGTGTCCGGCACAGACCTCTGATCCACCAGCATTTCCATGAGAACTATTCCTAACCCTAATCCCTACCTTTTCCTCTAGTGCCTAGTACCATTGGACGTTGCATCTGCCAATGGTAGTAGCAGAATGTCCAAGGGACCAGGGCTAGCATCTTTTGACTTTGTAGCGGCATTTGTATAAAGTGCAGACGGGCGACCACCAATAGACACGGACATGATCATGGGTCTCCAATCAATGTGAAGGTCTCTGGGATTTTGATTTTGAATCATGAAACTAGGAAGAACAGTGGTCAGCTGCCCTCCTGTTCCCCATTCATTGGCCTATGAACAAGTGTGGATGTAGTTCCTGAAGTGCTTATTCGTAGACGTATATCTGTTTGTATAATTTCTCTTACAATATGAGACATTTTTCCTAGTATTTATAGTATCAGAAGGTGTGTGTGTGTGTGTGTGTGTGTGTGTGTAATACATGTGCTTGGTGTGGTAGAATAGGTTGGATAACGTGTTTGACAGCAAACACCAGAAGTGCCAGACAGGGAGAAGATGGCGCCTCCCGAATGCTCATTAGTAAGACTCATAAATTGTACAGAAAAGACAAACCCATCCAAGTGCTGGAGTCAGCAGAGGCCGTAACAAGCACAGACAAGACCAGTCTTCTAAATTCTCGTCAGCTTGTATAATATGCCATTCCTCAACATCTCCTTGGCGGAATCCGGTCTGACACTTGGCTTGGACCAATGGAGGACAGCTGTAATGTCATCCTGCTTCTATCCGACGTTCGCAATCATGAATTTATCACAGAAAGGTGTAAGGAAAGATTTGCATCCCTGGATGGAATTTTAGGCTTTTATGATGCCTTGCTGGAGTGTTGAAATGTTGACATTAAATAGGTCGTCATGTGCAGAATGTTGAGATGTCCACAATGTCAGCATCTGAAAAGTCACCATGTGAATTGTCGACATTCTGCAGGGACCGAAAGATCAGGGTTAGGCTGTGGCAGGGGAGGGCAAGGGTTAGGCAATGGGAGGGAAGGGTTAAGAATTATGGGGAGGGATAGTGTTAGGTTATGGGAGGGGAGAGTTAAGCATTATGGGGAGGGATAGGGTTAGGCTGAAGGCCAGAGGGTTAGGGTTAGGCATTATGTGGAGGGTTAGGGTTAGGCTGCAGCAGCAGAGGGCAAGTGTAGACTATTGAAGGGGAGGGTTAGGCATTATGGGGAGGGATAGGGTTAGGCTGAAGGCCAGAGGGTTAGGCATTATGTGGAGGGTTAGGGTTAGGCTGCAGCAGCAGAGGGCAAGTGTAGACTATTGAAGGGGAGGGTTAGGCATTATGGGGAGGGTTAGACTGCTGCAGCAGAGGGCACGTGTAGGCCACTGGAGGGAGGGTTAAGGTTAGGCATTATTGGGAGAGTTAGGGTTAGGCCTTATGAGGAGGGTTAGGCTGTGGGCATGAGTATTACGCATTTTAAAGAGGGTTAGGCTATGGGAGGGGAAGTTAGGCAGTAAGGGCATGGATAGGGTTAGGCCAGTGGTTTCCAAACTTTTTGGAGTTCCGGCACCCTAGAGTATCAGAATTCTTTTCACAGCACCCCTAGGCCAAAAGGTTCTTATTGAGAGATTGTAAATGTGTTTATATGTCATCCTTAGTTTCAATTTTGTGGTGTGGGGACAGGATTTGCTTCTGTTCGTCCACATAGTTTATGATTGGCAGCCACCAACACTGGTTTTGCCTATTACATTGACCATAAATAATTTGAATTGGTCCTGGACCACCAACCCAGGGCACCCCTGCAAGTGTCCCAAGGCACCCAAGGGTACCTAGACACACAGTTTGAGAACCACTGGGTTAGGCTGAGTGGAGGTTAAGGTTAGGCACTAGGGGGTGGATTAGGGTTTGGCTATGAAAGGGGAGGTTAGGGTTAGACACCTGGGGAAGGGTTAGGGTTAGGCTGTGAGAAAGAAGTTTAGGGTAAGGCATTGGGGTGGGGTTAGGCTACGGGAGGAAAGGTTAGGGTTATGCACTAGGGGGAGTGTTAAGGGTTAGGCTATGTGAGGAGATGTTAGGGTTAGGCAATAACCCTAACTCTCCTTATCTGTAGAGTTAGGGTATGGGAGGGGAGGTTAGAGTTAGGGTATTGGAGGGGAGGTTAGTGTCAGGCTACAGGAGGGGAGGTTAGGCACTAGGGCATGAGTTGGGGTTAGGCTATAAAAGGGGACATTAGGGTTAGGCTACAGGAGGAGAGGTTAGTGTTAGGTATTGGGAGGGGAGATTAAGGTTAGACACTAGGGGAAGGGTTAGGATGTGGTTTATAGGGATAGAATTAGGCTACGGGAGGAGAAGTTAGGCACTAGGGGGTGGGTTAGGGTTAGGCTATGGATGGGGACCTTAGGGTTAGGCATTAGGGGGAGGGTTAGGCTGTGGGTGAAAGGCATAGGATTATGCTACGGGAGGGGAAGTTAGGCATTAGGGGGAAGGTTAGGCTATGGAAGGGGAGGTTAGGGCTAGGCTACGGGAGGGCAGGTTAGGGTAAGGCTGTGGGAGGGGAGACTAGGGTTAGGCATTAGGGGGAGGGTTAGGCTGTGGGTGAAAGGCATAGGATTATGCTACGGGAGGGGAAGTTAGGCACTAGGGGGAAGGTTAGGCTATGGAAGGGGAGGTTAGGGCTAGGCTACGGGAGGGCAGGTTAGGGTTAGGCTGTGGGAGGGGAGATTAGGGTTAGGCATTAGGGGGAGGGTTAGGCTGTGGGTGATAGGGATAGGATTAAACTACAAAAGGGGAGTTTAGGGGTTAGAATTATTCATACAGGTGGAAGAGCTGCAGTTTCCACTGAAAGTCAGCAGGACCAGTGACGGAACTACCGGAGGCAATGGAGGCGGTTGCCGCCGTGCTCTAGCCCTGAAGGGGGCACCTCTCCTCCATTGTCCCGGCTTCCACCTTCCCCCTAAATGCACTATGCCCCCACTGCAGTTTCTCTGCCTTGTAGAGCGACCAAGTCACTACTACACCCACCAAGGATGTTTTGTTGAGCTTTAAATAATGTCAACATTAATTTGTATTGACATTATAAATGTCAACATGATGCATGTTGACAAAATATACAAAACCCCATTTTTACAACTTCCACTCTTTTTGTCTTTATAACATATCTGGCCCAAAGCTCTATAGCAGCGGTGGCCAACCCACGGCTCTCAAGCCGCATGCAGCTCTTTCATCCGCCGCATGCAGCTCGGCCACCGTTGCCCGACACTGCCCCAGCGTAGCGTCTATTTGCCCTTCGTGGAGAGGACCTTTCCCATAAGCCCCTGGGTTCATGTCACAAACTATTTGGAGTAGTAACCTGTGGCGACCGGAGCGAGACACCGAGCCCGACGCGTGGAGAGTGAACCAAGCCCACGAGGGTCCAATAACCTCAGACGAATGGAGAACTCAGAAAACATTTAGGTGCTGTAAGGGCAGAAGTTATCTACTGCCCTCTCGTGCTGTTATTTCCTGGTCCTGATCACGAAGGGAACATAGATACAGCCCCAGACACATGCCTCTCCGGCGGCAGTGTCACTCTTCAATTCAGCGCCAGCCCGTGAGCCAATCAGAACTTGCGGACCGGCAGCTAAGGCTCCTGACTGGCTGCCGGACTGTGAGCTTTGATTGGCTCATGGCCCAGCGCCCAATTGAAGAGAGACCACGACGCTGGAGAGTGAGGGGCAGTGTCAGGAATCAGCGTTCAGTGGCCTCTCATCAGCGCGCTGGTGTGCAGGCCTCCGGAGGTCACGGCCCCAGTCTGTGGCTGCATGAATGCTCTGTCCGCAGGCACGGTGCCCATTGTCATTGTGTACCCCTGAAGTCCATCTAGTGTCTATCCACCATCTGTGCAGCATGGGCGCCACCATTACACTTGCGGTCAGCTGACCTGCAAACACCCAATCCTGCATTGTGTCTGCACACATGATTCAAGCATCCAATGCCTGCTGACCAGGGGGTATAAATCCAGAACATCGGCTCAGTCTTATCGCCTTGAACAACACGTCACATCCAGTGCACAGCGTCTCCTGGCTCCAGTCTCCTGTGATTTCCTAGCTCCAGTGTCTCCGTGGAACTACAGGCCCCAGCCATCCAGCTCTGCTACAACTCCTTCCACAGTCAGCTTCCACTTCTACATGCAGTAAGAGACTCTCTCAAGGTGCTACCTCATCATTCTCACCTGTGTGTTGTTAATCTGCATTCAGCACTGTGCTATTGCATCCAGCACTTAAACAACCAGCTTGTATATTACCAACTGTCTCCTGCTATATGCTTGGCTCTGTGGACTTTGTGTATATCCACTGACTGTGTGAACCTATTGCTGTCAGTTTCCAGACCGATTAACGGAGTTACTTATTGCCTGTATTTACCGTCATTGATTGCATTACTTACCTACTGCATATTGACTCTGTTTACCATCGGCTTCCAAGCCGACCATCGATGTTCGCCATCGGCTTCCAGGCCGACCATTGTTGTTTGTTATATCATACTGGTTTCCAGACCATTAGCTGTGACTGTTATTGATACCTCATTCAGCTTCCTCGCGAAAAACCATCTATATTGCCATTTGCTCCAGTTACTGTTCATATATCTGTGTGCTAAATAAAACATCATTTGCGCACATGCGCAGGAACTTACTGCAGCCTCCTTGTTTCCTCCACCGCACCACCACTGACCCACTAGTGCCCCCTCCGGGAACAGACACAGTTACAGACCTGACAGGCAAGAGAGGCGCACGCTGCGCTCTCCTTCCCCCCATACACAGCAGCAGCATGGTGAGCAACACTTGGGGTGATGGGGGGCGAGTACTGCGGGGACATGTGTATCTAGCACTGGGGGCATAGCTGGCACTGTGGGGACATGTGTATTTGGCACTGGGGGCATATCTGGCACTTGGGGACATGTGTATCTGGCAATGGGGGCATATCTGTATCTGGTACTGTGGGGACATGTGTATTTGGCACTGGGGGCATATCTGGCACTGGGGGCATATCTGGCACTGTGGGGACATGTGTATCTGGCACTGGGGGCATATATGTATCTGGCACTGTGGGGCATATATGTATTTGGCACTGTGGGGCATATGTGTATTTGGCACTGTGGGGCATATATGTATACCTGGCACTATGGGGCATATATGTATACCTGGCACTATGGGGCATATGTGTACCTGGCACTGTGGGGGGCACTTATGTATCTGGCACTGTGGGGACATGATTATCTGGCACTGTGGGGGGCACATATGTATCTGGCACTGTGGGGACATGTTTATCTGGCACTGTGGGGGGCACATATGTATCTGGCACTGTGGGGACATGTTTATCTGGCACTGTGGGGGGGCACATATGTATCTGGCACTGTGGGGACATATGTGTCTGGCACTGTGGAGGCACCCATTTTTTGGGCGGTTTTATATGTATGTGGCACTGTACTGGGGCATTATATGTATGTGGTACTGTACTGGGGCATTATATGTATGTGGCACTGTACAACATGACTAAAAATGGGGTTATGACACAAGGTCATACTCCTACAAACTAGGCCACGCCCCCATTTTGCATGCGTGCCTTTGGCGCGCGCATGACAGTGGCTCTTGCTCTTTACTACAGTTCTTTTCTGGCTCTTTGCCTCTGACTGGTTGTCCGCCCCTGCTCTATAGCATTAAATAACGCATATTTTAGTGTTTGCTCCACACATTCTGAACTGACCACTTCACACACCCTGTTAGTGAGTCACAATCTCATCTGATTAGGGCCATCCTCTGTATAATCTGAGATCTTTGTTTTGGCGCGAGTCTGCTCCACGGCTTCCTGTATATTACACCACACTGACCTACGGTCACTAGAGCACAGGGTCTCTCTTGCAGACTATGGGGTATATTTACTAAAGTGCGTGTTTTTAGAAGTGGAGATTTTGCCCATAGCAACCAATAAGATTCTAGCTATTACCTTCTAGAAGGTGCTAGATAAATAAGTAGAATCTGAGTGGTTGCTATGGGCAACATCTCAGCTTCTAAGAAACCGCACTTTAGCAAATATACCTCGGGGGGGGGGGGGGGGGGGGGGAGTACTAAGCAGTGAAAAGTGTGGAGTAGTGAGCCAGTAGAGAAGTTGCCCATGGCAACCAATCAGCTGCTCTTTTTGATTTTATAGTATGCAAATTATAACTGTTACTTCAATGCTGATTGGTTGCCATGGGCAACTTCTCCACTGGCTCACTTCTTCAATCTTTTCACTGCTTAGTACATCTCCTCCTTGGTCTCCTTTCGTGAGAACCAAATCTGGGATTACCTCATTACTTGCAGACGACGCTTCTCCTCACCAATGCGTGGAGATTTTCTTTAAGAATCTACAACAGGCTAAATATAGAGAAAGATCGTGCGCTGCGTGGATACTCGATGCTACACGGAGGTATACATTTACTAATGTCATGACTGATACATTCTGATCACAAAGCACCCAATGGTAAGTGGAAGGTGAGTGTGTGGCCTGCGTTCCCGCCTCGGGCGCTGTGGTTTGGGCACTTGCCCGCTGTCTACATCTCTGAAGGTTTCATCTGCTCTGGAATGCGCCCCTTGTGTGCCAGCTCAGCTTTAGCCAGTGTCTTTTCAGCTCGAGTACTAACAAGTGCCTTGTGCAATTGTTCTAATAATAACGGAGCGCAAGTGATTTTGTAACAGAGGCTAAAGAACAGCTCAGGGACCAGCCAAGGGACAGAACCAGATCTGTTATTCCACAAATCAAAGAATTTTCATCCCAGCGGAACTTTTAACTTTTATTGAACTTTATATTTGGGCTCAGGGGTGATCCTAGGTCACGGCACTGTCACACAGGCTGCATGTAGATGAATACAATGCAATGTCACAGTAGTTTTATATTTTTCTTGAATTTTAGCCCCTGTATGGGAAATGTACTGCAGGTTCCATGTCTATGTTATTGTTTTATTTCTCTTTCATGTTTCTCCTGCCTTTCCCTTTAAATACATACCATAAAAGAGGTGTGGAGCCATGTTGTCTGGCCCAGCACACTCTGACATCATAAGCAGGGGCGGGACTTGCCCTAAGTGTTTCCAAGCACTGACAGATTGGGCACAAATGGCAAGTCACACAGGAAGAGAGGCCAGGCAGTGAATGGCTGTCAGCATATTGACTGGTGGATGGCTGGAGCTATCCACCAATCAGAGTGCTGACATTTATTCACTGAATGGAATCGGTTGTGTTAATGTTACCTTCGTGCTCAGGACCTGGAAGTGACAAAATGAGAGGGCAGGAGAGAACTTCCGCCCTTACAGCACCTACATGTTTTCTTCGTTCTCTGTTCGTTTGGGGTAAAAAAAAATTCTATGCAGCATTGGACACTCGCCACGCTTCGGGCACGGTGTCTCACTCCGCTCCGCTTCGCTCACGACACTTTACTATTCCAAATAGATTGTGACATGGACCCAGCGGGTTATGGGAAAGGTCCTCTCCATGAAGGTAAACTAGACGCTACCATACGGAATCATGTGGAGAGACGGTGTGGGACCACAGGAAGGATAAAGTATGATTTTATTTTCGTCTGGGGTATGATTTAAAAAAAAATTTGTGCAGGGGCAGGTTGTATTGTCATATCTGGGGTTTGTATTAATTATTGGGTAGGGGGCATCTGGTTGTCTGAGCTGGGGTCTGATTTTATTAATTGGGGGAGACGACAGGGAGACAGTGGGTGTCCGATCATAAGGGCCCAAGTGCAATGATTTGCCCAGGGCCTACAGTGTTGTTAAGACGGGATACGATCATTAGGTCGACACCACTTAGATCGACCACTATTGGTCGACATGCATTAGATCGACAGGGTCACTAGGTCAACGTGGTCATTAGGTCGACATGTACTAGGTCAAAAGGTCGATATGAGGGGTTTTTAATCAATTTTTGGACTTTTTCATACTTTACGATCCACGTGGACTACAATTGGTAATAGTAACCTGTGCCGAAGCAGGGCGAGGGGACACGGTGCACTAATTGGGGTTCCCGGTCACTTTGCGAAGAAAAGAAACCACAAAAAATAAAAAAAACTCATGTTGACCTTTTGACCTGTCGACCAAGTACATGTCGACCTAATGCACGCTGACCAATAGTGGCCGACCTAATGACTGTTGACCTAAGTTGTGTCGACCCAACGACTTATACCCGTTAAGACAACCCTGAGTACATGGACGGGACATAGAAAATGTCACAAAAAATTTACTTTTGGCATAATTTTATGAATAACAGACTTGATGATAAATAGGCCCTAAAAACCATCATTTTACATTTTAGGTAAAGTATCAAAATGGGAATTATTTTCCAGTTGGTTGGTGAATCAAAGTTTACTGTTAGGATCTCTCAAAGATGCAAAAGGAAAATAGTTCTATGATAGAATATCTACGTACAGTATATTTATGAAGGTTTCCTTTGTCCTTTGGTCGACGCAGTTTCCTGGCCTTTTAAAGCTTTGTTTGATGAAAACATTGACATCTGGCTGCTACTTGGAGAGCCTCCAGGCTCACGTTGGTGTGATGGCCACTGGTGTGAGGTCTTCTCATTCCACTGTGAGCTCAGAGTGTCTTCAGGAATGTTGGTCTTGGCTGCAGCTGGAATTCCATCGCAGGAGGGAAAGGTGCAGACGTTACAATGCTCTGACTCACGCGTTTCGACCCTTATCTGGCAGAGAGTTCCCAGCAGGACCTGAGGATGCCTTCACTAGGGGGGCCTGTGGCATTGTTATATTTATTACATCATGACTCATCCTCTTGTTTGAGCCTGCTGGTGTCAATGCAGAAATTGTGGACTGTGTATGTATCTGGATGGGAAATAAAATCCAATCGCAGGAATAACAGCTCTGGATAGAAACTGGGTCATGTTCTCCTCTTAATGTTGCACAAATTTTATATTTATTGTTCGAAGTGTTGATGAGAGTACATCTAGCTACACATAAATGTATTTACAAATTCTTTAGCTTTAACGCTTTTCACAGAATTTTCTGTAAGGAGTAATAATTATTTGTCAAAAACATCAATTTATTTTCCAGTACGATTCACCGATTTTGTTAATTGATCGTGTTTTAATTAGAGATGAGCGGGTTCGGTTTTACTCGGATTTACTCGGTTCTCAAAATGGCATCTTATTGGCTCACGGACGTCACGTGTTTTGGATAGCCAATAAGAAAAATCCTGATAAAACCGAACTGGCGTTAATTCTGGCGTTACATCCGAACCCGCTCATCTCTAGTTTTAATATTATACACTTGCTCTTCATTTGAAAGAATGATAGTTGTGCAATATATACTATTTTTATTTTGCAGCTAAATATAGTATTAAAATGACAAACAATAGTAATTCAAAATGAAGCATTCCTTGTTAGGCCGACAGCTAGATTTAAATAATAGTACCATTAATAATAATAATAATAATAATTAGCATACACCCTCTTTCTCTAAGCAAACTAGACTCAGATTTATCAAGCCTTGGAGAGTGATAAATAGCACTGTGATACAGTACCAACCAATCAGCTCCTAACTGTCATTTTTCAAACACAGCATGTCACATGACAATTGATATTTTATCACCGTGCAATTTATCTCTCTCCAAGGCTTGATAAATCTGGGCCCCAGATAACCAGCTACAAGGCAGCAAGCAGGGACCTATAAGTAGGTATAAGAAGAGTATTTTTTGGGTGAAATGATGACAAATGTCAGAACTGCCTGATGTTTCGATGTTTGATAAATGAGCTCCTGGTTTCTGAGCTGGGATAGGAGCCGAAATTAATTACTATAAATACGTATTCAGTATTTTAGATACAGTAGCACTATGGATCCAGAAGCCACACAGACAGGTGTGCGCTTACTTGGGGGCTTATTACCATAACACACTGCTGCAGTTTTACTCTGCGGGTCATATGCCAATGTGTAAGAATTTAAGTGCTCGATATATCTCTCTCTGCTTTATGGCTCTGTGACACCTACGAATATTGGGGGTCATTCCGAGTTGATCGCACCAAGCAACTTTTTGCTGCTGGTGCGATCAACTAATCTCCGCCTATGGGGGAGTGTATTTTAGCTTAGCAGGGCTGCGTTCGCTTGTGCGGCCCTGCTTAGCTAAAAAGTTTTGTGCAAGTGAAGAGTAAAGCTGGAGATACTTACCCTGTGCGACGGATCCAGCGACCAAGGTCCCGGCTTTGACGTCAAACATCCGCCCTCTGTTCGCCTGGACACGCCTGTGTTTGGCCGACCACTCCCCCAAAACGGCATCCAACGGTGAGCATCCGCCCCGGAACGCCTCTCCGCTGTCAATCTTCCTGCGGTCGCCGATGCAACCGCTTTCTTTGTAGTCAGCATCGTTGCCTGTTGACGGCCGTCGCCGGGTAATGACGTGCGTGCGCATTACGGCCCCTGCGCGTGGGCAGTAGTGACCCGGTCGCAGCTGTGCAAACTAAAGCACGCTGCGATCGGGTCGGAATGACCCCCATTCTCTCATTAATTGCACATTATTATTATCCTTTATTTTACAGTTGACAATATAGGACAAATACAGGGTAAATAAACATAGCTTCATCAGCAGATGACACTGGAATAAGTATCAGGTGGCAGAAGACTGCTGGATGTGGTGCAGTTGAAGATTATTAAAGTAAGAAAAAGGATAAACACATGAGGGAAGAGGGCCCTGCTCGTGAGAGCTTACATTCTAAAGGGGAGGGGTAGACAGACAGGGGTGACACAGACGGGGTACATAGAGAACGTGGAACAGAGGGTTAGGATGAGATTTGGCTAGGTTTGGTGAAGAAGTGGGTCTTGAGAGCCCGTTTGAAGGGTGGAGAGTCTGAGGGGGAGAGGTAGGGAATTCCAGAGAAATGGAGCAGCACGTGAGAAATCTTGGAGGTAGGAGTGGGAGGAAGTAATCAGTAGGCAGGAGAGTCGGCACATAGGTGGTCATTCCGAGTTGATCGCTCGCTAGCTGTTTTTAGCAGCCGTGCAAACGCTATGCCGCCTCCCACTGGGAGTGTATTTTAGCTTAGCAGAAGTGTGAACGAAAGGATCGCAGAGCGGCTACAAAGTATTTTTTGTGCAGTTTTAGAGTAGCTTAAAACCTACTCAGCGCTTGCGATCACTTCAGACTGTTTAGTTCCTGTTTAGACGTCACAAACACGCCCTGCGTTCGCCCAGCCATGCCTGCGTTTTTTCCTGGTACGCCTGCGTTTTTTCCTGGTACACCTGCGTTTTTTCAACACTCCCTGAAAACGGACAGTTGACACCCAGAAACGCCCTCTTCCTATCAATCACTCCGCGCCCAGCAGTGCAACCGAAAAGCTTCGCTAGACCCTGTGTGAAATGACATAGTTCGTTGTAATAGTACGTCGCGCATGCACATTGCGTCGCATACGCATGCGCAGAAGTGCCAATTTTTTTGCCTCATCGCTGCACAGCGAACGAATGCAGCTAGCGATCAACTCGGAATGACCACCATAGTTAACTCTGCAGGAGGAGGATATTCTGCCCAGGATGATGGGAAAGGTCTGTCTGCGCAGGAGCGGGTTTGCATGGAAAGTTATTCCCTGGAATAAGTGCCTGTTTTTTGGCAAATGGTTTTTGTGCTTTTGTGCAAGATGGGATTTTTCAGAGTTTACAAATTTTGTGAGGAACTCAGGATCCAACGGAAGTCAAGAAAATCTCTCAGAAGTCTCTGTAGCTGATTCAGCATGTCTTCCCGGAACTCGAGAGAATCCAATCCATCCATAATGGCTGCACTTAAAGCCAGCTCTGGGCCGTACCTCCCACATAACCAGCATCAGGGTTGCTTAGAAGATTCCCTGGGTCACTATCTCAGTTCAGGCGCAGGACCCAGAGAATTCCACTCTCATTACTGCCGCCGTCTCTGCTCTGTGCTGATCTTTGGGCCCCCTCTCTGGTAGCTCCTGTTGCTGCCACAACTTCAGTGAGCATGTCAATCAAACGTCTTGACTCTGTGTTAAGCAGTGAGCATGACGCCAATCAAATATACTGAGCACACTGCTGCTACAATCTGACAGGAGTGGCCGTCACAAAAGTGGAAGCCTTCCCCACTACCAGAATAGCAGGGGCGCTGGGTTATGGTGAATGGTGCAGACCAGTCCTGATTGCCATCAGTCTTAAGATTTCTACAGTGACCGCTTCACACTCCGTGTCTCCTGGGTTTGTATTGGGACGCCCACTTGGAGCTTTGCAAATCCCAGCGGCTGCGTACAAAGAGCCAGCGTCCGTCGCCGATCAGTCGATTATCAAAGATCTCAGTATCCCTACGGTTGCGCAGCATGACCGCAGTATGTAAGATGTTGGAGAAATTGTAGCGGACGGCAGTTGCAGCTTCAAACACCCCCCAAAAATATTGCTACCCACCTGGGTCTTTACTTCCTTTCTCCATTACCTTCCCCAAATGGTCCCTGACTGCAGATCACTTTACAGGTAAATCCTCTCTGCGACCGCTGTTGCATGTGCACTGCGACTTAGACACAAGCGCAGACTGACGATAATCACCCAACTGTGGAATTTTTATTTTATTTTTTACGCACAGCTGCGATTCACTGCGCTTAAAATTATAGCAATGGTGGCACACGCAAAGACTTTTGCGGTCACCAGTATGCAACAATAAAGGGTTACTGCTGCCCTGTATTACTATTACAAGCTCTGGGCTGCACTGTGGGCAGTAACATCACCAGTGTGCCCCAGTTAAGGGTTAATGCTGACCTGTATTAGGAGCTCTGGGCTGCACTGCGGGCAGTTACAGCACCAGTAAAGGGTTAACGTTGCCCTGTATTAGGAGCTCTGGCTGCACCGTGGGCAGTTACAAACAACACCAGTGTGCACCAAGGGTCAATGCTGCCCCTGTATTAGGAGCTCTGAGCTGCACTGCGGGCAGTTACAGCACCAGTAAAGGGTTAACGTTGCCCTGTATTAGGAGCTCTGGCTGCACCGTGGGCAGTTACAAACAACACCAGTGTGCACCAAGGGTTAATGCTGCCACTGCATTAGAAGCTCTGGGCTGCACAGCGGGCAGTTACAGCACCAGTATGCACCAGTAAAGGGTTAATGCTGCACTGTATTAGGAGCTCTGGGCTGCACTGTGGGCAGTTACATGCTCAGCAGCACCAATAAAGGGTTAATGAAACACTTCCCTATGTTATTTAGGAGCTCTGGGCTGTGTGCACAAGTATAAAGGATTGATAATTTGTCTAGTGCGCTCTCCGCCCAAAGTCCTGTGTGAAATGCCGCCCGAATCACTGCGGGACGGACTTATATCGAATTCAACACACTCAAGATCCGACGCCGTGAAGATGACGTTTTGCCTCGTTTTGGAATCCGAGCCTGGCAGGAAAACCGCGATCCCTGAAGTTCGGGTGGGATCGGTTTTCAGAAAACCTGGCCCCGCACTACTCTTGCCTGAAGATCCGTGACTTGGAATTAATTATAGAAGCTGGCAGCAGATCCCATTAACAACCCAGCTCTTCATAAGATGAGATAATTGTCATTATTAGACAAACAAATTAGAGGATAAGCCACAGTGCACATGTTACAACAATATCATTCTTTAGCACTTGAGACTGTTGTAATGTATAATAGGCCGGTGAGAACACAGCCAGAGCCGCATCACGCTGCTTAAGAGGTGACTGAATAAACATTATCCTGTCTATAAATCATCTCTAAGCTTCAGCTGCATCAAACAAACTCTTACTTGGGAACATTTTATATCTTAAAGAGGAGACATGATATTGGCGCTTATATACTCTGAATATGTATTGCCGTGTATTCTGTGCATTTCATGGTGTTCTGCAGTTTTGTAAAACACTTACAGGAAAATCTTCCCATGTACCATGCCTGTCTACCCTCCCGCAATGGCCGGGAGGCACCCGAAAATCGTGTCACTCTCCCGGCCCGGAAAGGTGGGCAAGCCTCCCGTTTTACCTGTCAGGCCCTCCCGCCCCCCCGCCTCGGCCGCCCACAGCAAGAATTCCCTCGGTCCGAGGGAATCTGATGACGCGATTTGTGTTGAATCGCGTCATCATAGCTCTGCCCCCGGCAATACAGCGCCTATTTTCTCATCACTGTACAGCAGAGGCGGAGCCACAATGACGCGATCGTGATACCACGCCCCCGGACTGCCCACTTTCCAGTAATCATGCCCCCGGACAGCCCACATTGACTGACCACGCCCCCCGGACGGCCCATTATGCCACCAGCCACACCCCCATGGGCCTACAACGCTGCCTCCTCCCGGCAAGTGTGCCATGTACCCATTAGGTGTGTGCGATTTCCCATGGTCCCTCTATACGTGCAGCTATGACACCAAGCGCACCAGTAGGGGTGGTGCAAGTACAACTCAGCATATGGGAGATTACAGGGCTGTCATCAGAAATTGTGGGGCCTGATGAAAAAAGCAGCCTCCCCCCCCGATCTCTTCAGCCATGACCACTGTGTTTCTGCTACAGCCTCACAGTGTCTCTCCAGCTCCATCCAGACCCCTATCTATCAGTTTGTCTGCTAGGGCCTATTAAAACCATTAGAGGGTAGTAACATAGGGCCCTAATACAGACCTGATCGCGGCAGCAAAATCTTTCTCTAATGGGCAAAACCATGTGCACTGCATGTGGAGCAGGTAACATGTGCAGAGAGAGTTTGATTTGGGTGGGTTATATTGTTTCTGTGCAGGGTAAATACTGTATGCTTTATTTTTACACTGTAATTTAGATTTCAGTTTGAACACACCCCACGCAAATCTAACTCTCTCTGCACATGTTACATCTGCCCCACCTGCAGTGCACATGGTTTTGCCCGTTAGAGGGGAAAAAATTGCTGCTGCGATCAGGTCTGAATTAGACCCATAATCCAGAGCCTTTTACCCATATTTCAGAGCCTTGAAAAACTGTGTGTTTAT
This sequence comes from Pseudophryne corroboree, assembly GCF_028390025.1. Lineage (NCBI taxonomy): Eukaryota > Metazoa > Chordata > Amphibia > Anura > Myobatrachidae > Pseudophryne > Pseudophryne corroboree. Next base: position 61,512,284 of record NC_086447.1, read on the forward strand.
ACTGAACTGAATGCTGGTGATATCTGTCTCATTAACCACCTTTATATAGTTACTTAGGAGTGCAGCACTTCTTTTCTTTCATCACTCTATAGAAGTCTGCGAGAGCTCATTGTAAGGCTGAATTAAACAAACTCTTTCTTTCAAGTATAGAACAGTAGGTGTAACAGTAATGTGTGTAAATATATATAGTGTACACCAGTGATGGCTAACCTTGACACTCCAGCTGTTGTTGAACTACACATCCCAGCATGCCCTGCATCAGTTTTAGCATGGCCAAATAGCAAAACTGATGCAGGGCATGCTGGGACGTGTAGTTCGACAACAGCTGGAGTGTCAAGGTTAGCCATCACTGGTGTACACAGTTGTTTGACCTTGATTCTCAAGAGAGACAATGAATTATCCATAGGCTCAGGGACAGAACGATCTTCAAATGACATTATATGAGATTGCTCTTTGACAAATTCATCCGTATTTCCCTTGTGCTATACACACCTAAGAACATTAAAGGTCCTCAGTGTCTCAGTTGGTTTACAGCAATCTATATACTACATACAGTATTTGTCCATTACTCAATAATCACTGCATTTTTTTTTTTGTATGCACTGAATATTTTTATTTTTTCTTTAACAAAAAGAAAAAAATATAAACACACACATTCTTAAAACTTTTTATAAAATGAATTCTCACCCAACTTGATGAAAAATAACCATATTTTTCAGCACCGCTCAAAAGTTTGGATTTTTTTATTTAACTTTTTTAAATATAACGTAGCAAAAAAGAAAAAACCCGATAGAGAGAATAAAATACAAAAGAAAACTCTCAAACGCTAAGAACATATGATATTCAAAAATAATAAAAATAAAAGGCATCAGTTGGCTTTTTTTGCAACGACACAGAATAGGGTGCAAAGTATTTTTTATGATGCAACATTAATAAGTCTGGTCGGTACAGAATGTGCTGCTAGGTTATATAACAGAGATACGGGAGAAGAAAACAGTTGTGTGCGTTACATTGATGACACGGTCACAACGTATCTGTGTCAGCAATGTATAGTCCCACGGATAATACCTGTTATTAGAAACATGTTACACTGTAAATCTAACTGCTGACAAATCAGAATATTCACCATTAGAACTGACCATGTACCGCCCTTATATTAAACCTGAATTAAGAACTCGTTGACCCCACTCTCTTCAAAGTGCACCACTCACCCTAATTTCAGCTGGATTTGATAGTCATGATGCCTCTGGAAATGCGTCTGCCTGCAGCAACAGGGAGGGGACAGGGTTATAATGGCCGCAGTAGAGGATCAGCTTAAGGGCCAGGCTACAGTGGCTAAGGGGGACATGTACTAAACAGTGATAAAAGTGGAGAAGTGAGCCAGTGGAGAAGTTGCCTATGGCAACCAATCAGCTGCTCTGTATATGTTTATAGTGTGCAAATTATAAATGTTACGTCAATGCTGATTGGTTGCCATGGGCAACTTCTCCACTGGCTCACTTCTTCACACTTTTATCACTTCTTAGTACGTGTCCCCTTAGAGCTTGGTAAATTCAGCATTGAAGCAGGCCCCAGAAACCTATGGGGCCTGCTTTTGCGAACGGAAACGTGGGGATATCTGCTATGGTCCCCCCAGTATATACATTCAATGGTTATGTAATATTTGTGGGTACCCTCCTAAAAAAGGGTATTTTCGGGGGAAATCCCGCAAATATAATTTGATACATAGTCCCCCTAATGATATATCAGTTTACAAATGATGCAGCCGACGGCTGGAAGATTTCTCACCTGTTCTGCTACTGCCTGTATCTTCCTTCTTTATAATAATAATATGGCAAAAAGAGAACTTGTGCTGGCTACAGCTCACACTACGTGTCAATAAATTATTTACATACGCAGGTCATACAGTCCAGTTAGGTTATGTAACTTTTAGAGTCCCCCCAAAGGCTCCAGGCATCCGGCAATACTCTCCACTCTCCTACGGCGGCGATGTGAAGCTGCCAGGAATGGAAAGCTCACAGACCCTGCATATAACAATCTGCGCCTCTGACGTCATTTCAGTTGTGCATTAGTCAGCCAAGCGGTTACTTTTACATCAGGGAGTCAGTCAAGTGGTTACTTCTACATCAGGGAGTCAGACATAATTAATGCCACTTACTGTAGCCAATATTTGTAACACTGTAAATCGAGGTGTTAGAAATGCTTGTAGATCCTAAAGTTATCATTGGGAATTAATAACTGACACTGACATAATTTGGCTTTCAAGGTTTGTTTGACGACAAAGTTATATAGTGGAAGGAGCAGAGCCACACAGCAGCACAGAGTATATCAGGAGATGAGTGATGTGTCAGTGAGGACAGGGCTGCATGTGACAGGGGCAGTGACATGATGTGAGGAGGGGAATGGAGGCAGCAGGAAGCCACAGACTGAGTTATACAGTGGAAGGAGCAGGGTCCACAGCAGCACAGAGTATATCAGGAGATGAGTGATGTGTCAGTGAGGACAGGGCTGCATGTGACAGGGGCAGTGACATGATGTGAGGAGGGGAATGGAGGCCGCAGACTGAGAGTTATACAGTAGAAGGAGCAGGTTCCCAGCAGCACAGAGTATATCAGGAGATGAGTGATGTATCAGTGAGGACAGGGCTGCATGTGACAAGGGCAGTGACATGATGTGAGGAGGGGAATGGAGGCAGCAGGAAGCCGCAGACTGAGAGTTATATAGTGGGAGGAGCAGGGTCCCCAGCAGCACAGAGTATATCAGGAGATGAGTGATGTGTCAGTGAGGACAGGGCTGCATGTGACAGGGGCAGTGACATGATGTGAGGAGGGGAATGGAGGCAGCCGGAAGCCACAGACTGAGAGTTATACAGTGGAAGGAGCAGGGTCCACAGCAGCACAGAGTATATCAGGAGATGAGTGATGTGTCAGTGAGGACAGGGCTGCATGTGACAGGGGCAGTGACATGATGTGAGGAGGGGAATGGAGGCAGCAGGAAGCCACCCCCTGGGAGTTATATAGTGGAAGGAGCAGGGTCTCCCAGCAGCACAGAGTATATCAGGAGATGAGTGATGTGTCAGTGAGGACAGGGCTGCATGTGACAGGGGCAGTGATATGATGTGAGGAGGGGAATGGAGGCAGCAGGAAGCCATAGACTGAGAGTTATATAGTGGGAGGAGCAGTGTCCCCAGCAGCACAGAGTATATCAGGAGATGAGTGATGTGTCAGTGAGGACAGGGCTGCATGTGACAGGGGCAGTGACATGATGTGAGGAGGGGAATGGAGGCCGCAGACTGAGAGTTATACAGTGGAAGGAGCAGGTTCCCAGCAGCACAGAGTATATCAGGAGATGAGTGATGTGTCAGTGAGGACAGGGCTGCATGTGACAGAGGCAGTGACATGATGTGAGGAGGGGAATGGAGGCCGCAGACTGAAAGTTATACAGTGGAAGGAGCAGGGTCCACAGCAGCACAGAGTATATCAGGAGATGAGTGATGTGTCAGCGAGGACAGGGCTGCATGTGACAGGGGCAGTGACATGATGTGAGGAGGGGAATGGAGGCCGCAGACTGAGAGTTATACAGTGGAAGGAGCAGGTTCCCAGCAGCACACCCTTGGAACTTTTGTAAAGACAGGGGGTTTAAAAAAAAATCAAAACACAAGTCTATCCTGCTTTATATAAAATCTGGTAACATTTAAAAATACTGAAATGAAGATATTTGAGGCTGGGCTGGATATGTGGAGGATGGGGGGCAAATTTAGTAAAAGACAGATTCGGGTACACGCCAAGACTCATCTGTAAAAGCTCTTCTAAACGATATGCCTGGATGTGAAGACACTTTGTTTACATCCTCACATTGGTCCATGCAGAAACATTCTAATTATCTTTACTTCTGTCTTGTTATGGGAACTTCAACCTATACTGTATATGTTATAAAATGTTTCCTAATGACGGCTTACAGTACATACTGATGGGATAACTGTTACACAAAGAGACACAAACGAGACAATTTAGGTAATTAAATCTTTGTGGGATTTCTAGTTGTGCCACAGGCCAATGTATGATTATCCTCTGTAAATCCCCTAATTTGTCCGGCTGCGTAGTAAATAACTCTGTACGTGGGTGATACTGGCTGGGGTACTGACCTCTATATGGGGGTCATTCCAAGTTGATCGCTCGCTAGAAGTTTTTAGCAGCCGTGCAAACGCTATGCCGCCTCCCACTGGGAGTGTATTTTAGAAGTGCAAACGTTTTTATCGCAGAGCGCCTGCAAATTTTTTTTGTGTAGTTTCAGAGTAGCTCAAAACCTATTCAGCGCTTCAGACTATTCAGTTCCGGATTTGATGTCACACACCCGCCCAGCGTTCGCCCAGCCACGCCTGCGTTTTCCCTGCCACACCTGCGTTTTTCCGAACATTCCCTGAAAACGGTCAGTTGCCACCCAGAAACGCCCACTTCATGTCAATCACTCTGCGGCCACCAGTGTGACTGAAATGCATCGCTAGAACCTGTGCAAAACGACATCGTTCGTTGTGCCCGTACGTCGCGCGTGTGCATTGTGCCGCATACGCATGCACAGTGCGCCACATACGCATGCGCAGAACTGCCGTTTTTTAGCCTGATCGCTGCGCTGCAAACAACGGAAGCTAGCGATTAACTCGGAATGACCCCCCCATGATCCTTATATTTATTAATACTATTGCTGAGATACAGAGTCACTTACGAGACCCATAAATATTTTAACATTGATTTGGGTGTAGATGTGGCTATTATGGTTCTGGATTCTCTGCTGGATAAAGGGTTTAAAACAACATCTGATGTGGAGTTATGAGGTTGATGTAAAAAACAGTGAAAAGGTAGAAGATGATCTCGGGGGATCCGGTCTCTAGGTCGACAAGACTTAGATCGACAATGTCTAGGTCGACCACTATTGGTCGACAGTAAGTGGATCGACAGGGACTCTAGGCTGACATGTTATAGGTCAGCATGACAAAAGGTCGACATGAGTTTTTCAAAAATTTTTTTTCCATTTTATGAACTTTTTCATACTTTACGATCCACGTGGACTTCAATTGGGAACGGTAATCTGTGCCAAGCGCAGCGGTAGCGGAGCGAGGCACCTTGCCCGAAGCATGGCGAGCAAAGCGAGCCATGCGAGGGGACACGGTGCACTAATTGGGGTTCCCCCGTCACTCTACGAAGAAAACAACACCAAAAAGATAAAAAAACTCATGTCGACATTTTTTCATGTCGATCTAGTACATTTCGACCTACAGTCCCTGTCGACCTAGAAACCCATGTCGACTTTCGTACTGTCGACCAATAGTGGTCAACCTAGACACCGTCGACCGAAGTCTAGTCTATCTAACATGCCACACCCGATCTCGGAAGGTTACAGCCTTCAAGAGTATTACACCGGTTAGCGGCAGCGGTAGTGATGGCGCACAGAGATGAACGTTGGATTGTCCGGTTTTGCCTCTGTCCCGACTGATCGCCATGCACGGCTAGATAATGCGTTGGTAATAAAGGTGGTAGGCGTGGCTAGCTGGTATTACTATAAGGCAGCAGAATACTGGAGTCATGTCTGAGTTTTGGTTCAGGAATCCCTCGGAACGCTGCAGAAAGTTCTAGCACAGGGAAAACCTCCTAGAGTTGATGTTCATTTTCGTAACCCCGATAAGTTTAAGGGGCGTGGAGAGGCCAAATGATGACATCATAGGGAAGTCACAGAGGAGGTCGGAGAGCTCGTCCCTCTCCTCCAGTTCGTAGGTGGCGTCGTTCAGCATGCGCCGATGCAGGTGGCACGTCTGCTCGATCTTCAGCTTGTTTATGTCGCTGCGCAGCCTCATCAGCTGCCTGGCCAGCTGCTGGTCCTGCAGGCGCATCTCTGTCTGGAATACAACACGAAGAGTAATTAATGTGATTATACAGGTGGCAGAGTAAAATTATAGTGAGGCCTGAGCTGTTCCCAGGCTGTATACTGTAACCTATCATGTATTATACACAGCACGCCTCCCACCGAAACACTTCATTACTCAGCTGGCTCCATGGCTCTCTGCACTGTTACCCCAGGCAACTTGGAACCCCACTGTCTCCCGTCCTGCGACTGCCAATGTCCCTATTTTTCCTGTTCCACTGTTCTGTGTCTACCACTCTCCCTATAGTCCCTGTTCTAGTCTATCACTGTGTTGTCCTGTTGTGTGTCTGCCACAGTCTAGGAGTGGCCAACGATCATCGATAGTTTGCTACCGATGGTCCAACCATCAATGGCAGGGATCTGATGGTTCTCTGCCATCTATGGCTGTAAGGCAGCTATTTTATTTTCCACTTGGCGCAGGGGGGCATGGAGCTTAGCCTCACCCCTAACACCTTAAACCCCACCCCTTCCCTGATTCGCCCACACCCTGCATTTTCCCGAGATCCGGTCGACAGTAAGTAGGTCGACAATGTTTTGGTCGACCACTATTGGTCGTCAGTAAGTAAGTTGACAGGGTCTTTAAGTCGACATGTTCTAGGTCGACAGGTCAAAAGGTCGACATGAGTTTTTCATGTTTTTTTTTACTTTTTCATATTTTACGATCCACGTGGACTACAATTGGGAACGATAACCTGCCGAAGCACGAGCCATGCGAGGGGACACGGTGCACTAATTAGGGTTCCTGGTCACTGTACGGAAAAAAACGACACCAAAAAAACATAAAAAACTCATGTCGACCTTTTGACCGGTCGACCTAGCATCCCTGTCGACCTACTTACTGTCGACCAATAGTGGTCGACCCAAAACACTGTCGCCCTACTTACTGTCGACCTTACATACCACACCCCATTTTCCCATAGCAGGGATGTCCATCAATGGATGCAATGCTATGCAACGATAGCACCATCGATGGTTAACCAACCAATGGCTATTCTTTCCGCTCTCCTTATTTTCCTTCTGTGTCTGTCAAAATGACAAAAATGTATATTTGCACCCCTTGAAACATGTACACCCCTTGTATCGCAGTACAGTTGGGCCAGGTGCAACTCCAAATGAGGCCCTGACTACAGCCGAACCACCTCGCAACCCATAGCAACACAGCACGCACACGGGGAATGTTCTCATGGCACATAGAGTAGCACGCCGTCTTTACAAGCTGAGAAGGCCATAAACTGTTTTATTTTAAAGGGCAAACCTTTCCGTGGGTGGCGTTTCCAACTGAGAAGATAAATCCTCACGCTGGCCGGAGCCCAAAGACATTTCCCGCTGGGACTGAAGATGTGACATTCAGGGTCTTTGTTCTAGGTCTGAGATGTCCTGTACTCTGACAGGCCCTTCTCGGATCACACCGGCTCTTACCTCAGATGCTGGGCTTACAAAGCCATGGGGCTGTTTCCCCTGTGCTGGATGCCAGTCAGTACCAGAAATGTCTGCTGGCCAGTGCCAAGGCGTGAGACCACGTGCCGCAGTTGCAGAATGGTCCCTTTCTTCAGAGAGATTGGTTTCTGGGCGGCTGTGCAAAATTAGTAATGCAATGCGGTATATAGGACAGCAAGACATTGCAGCAAGTACCTGCCAACATTACCCACACGAATATCATATAGGAGAGGCCACTAGCTATATCTACCGAAACCACGCTTAATTTGTGCAAAGCCACGCTCTTCTGTATGACTGTGCCCCCTTACCATTATATCATCCTCTACACATGCCACTCACTGAAAACGGAATGTCACCCCATTTCGGCCAACAAACGGGTCAAATCCAATGACTTAGCTTTACTTCCGGAAACTTGGCAGACAACTATATGACCTAAGTCTGGGACTTTCTAAGCCTCTGGGCCCCAAAGCAATGGCATCCTCTACACCCACTATAACTATGGCCATGCATTGATGTAAAGTCAGGTGCCGGAGCATATAAACAGGTAAGTCATATACAGGACGTCTGCTAGGCAGCAGGACCTACTTATCCCTAATCTGCATACTTTTTGAACCTCCTCTCCTGGAGGACCATAAGGCTGGAGGAAGGGGGGTGAAGACAGCATGACTCCAGTTATCATGAACAATTTGAATTCAACATAATCATATAGCAAGTGGTGAGGCTATGGTGCCACAATATGCAGCAAGGGGTGAGGCTATGGTGCCACAATATGCAGCAAGGGGTGAGGCTATGGTGCCACAATATGCAGCAAGGGGTGAGGCTATGGTGCCACAATATGCAGCAAGGGGTGAAGCTATGGTGCCACAATATGCAGCAAGGGGTGAGGCTATGGTGCCACAATATGCAGCAAGGGGTGAGGCTATGGTGCCACAATATGCAGCAAGGGGTGAGGCTATGGTGCCACAATATGCAGCAAGGATTGAGGCTATGGTGCCACAATATGCAGCAAGGGGTGAAGCTATGGTGCCACAATATGCAGCAAGGGGTGAGGCTATGGTGCCACAATATGCAGCAAGGGGTGAGGCTATGGTGCCACAATATGCAGCAAGGGGTGAGGCTATGGTGCCACAATATGCAGCAAGGGGTGAGGCTATGATGCCACAATATGCAGCAAGGGGTGAGGCTATGGTGCCACAATATGCAGCAAGGGGTGAGGCTATGGTGCCACAATATGCAGCAAGGGGTGAGGCTATGGTGCCACAATATGCAGCAAGGAGTGAGGCTATGGTGCCACAATATGCAGCAAGGGGTGAGGCTATGGTGCCACAATATGCAGCAAGGGGTGAGGCTATGGTGCCACAATATGCAGCAAGGGGTGAGGCTATGGTGCCACAATATGCAGCAACGGGTGAGGCTATGGTGCCACAATATGCAGCAAGGGGTGAGGCTATGGTGCCACAATATGCAGCAAGGGGTGAGGCTATGGTGCCACAATATGCAGCAAGGAGTGAGGCTATGGTGCCACAATATGCAGCAAGGGGTGAGGCTATGGTGCCACAATATGCAGCAAGGGGTGAGGCTATGGTGCCACAATATGCAGCAAAGCTGGGCTCAAATTATAGATGAGCAGAGCCGCCGAGAGCAGCCACAGGCCCAGGGCAGGTGTGGCCCCTACAACATGCCTGGTCCGGGTAATTAGTACCCCCAGCCCCCACCCCCCTCCCCTCTCCAGGGTGGCCCTGGAGATAAGATTGCAGCAAATTTAAACACAAAGGCCATCATATAGGGGTGCAAAGTTTCGGCTCAATCGTCTACAATCTCTCTGCCACCCGCACTGTATTTGTGAGTTTGCATTTTGTGAAACTGATAGGAACAGAGCTGGGACTATGGTGAGTTTATTCCGCCGCCTGGTGGCTGGGGTAGGACCGGGAACCCAATCTGCTAACAGAAGGTGCAGAATTTTGTGAGCGAGTGCAGAATGAGGCGAATTATCTGCAGAACAGTTTTCATTTCAGCTTTCTAGAACTATTTTAATTCACTCGGCACCATTCATGAAGCCAGCGGAGACTGTTGTGTGCAGCTTCGGGTCACACCCCTCATTGACATGTGTTTGAACGGGAGGCAATCACCTGGCGGTCACAATGCCGACACCAGAATCCCGACAGGCGGTGAAATGCGCCGCGCCGGAATACCAGCACCACAGGCATTTCTCCCTCTATGGGGACACCCATAGAGAGAAAAAATCCTGTGTCGAGCGCAGCGAGCCATCGTGCCCGCAGCATGGCGAACGCAGTGAGCCCGCAAGGGGCTTTCTATCGCTCGCCCTGCTGCCGGCATACTGGTGGGCGGAATCCCGCTGTCGGGATCAAGACAGCCTGGATCCCAACCGCCGGTCAAAGGTATGTATTCCATTTGAACAATTCCTTTTGGGGGTTTTCTTTTTATTAGCAAACGTGCTGTAAGCGACCACAATCATTGGGACATTCACCTCCACTGAGTATTCAACAACGTTGTAGCAAGTATGTTGGCATTCAAGATGTTGACACTGAGTGCCGACATCAGAATGTCAGCATGGAAGGGAGAACTTCAACTTCAGAATGTTGACATTGCGGATTTACATTGGCGAGGTGAGTATACCTAAACGTAACCCTAAAATCCTTAAAGAAATCATCTGTTCTATTGCCAACATTCAGTATGTCGATATTATATCATGTCGGCATTCTGAAAGTCAACATTATGAATGTATATCCAGCATACTTTCCTAGTCTCTCTGAATGTCCAGGACGTTTACGCATTTCGCCAAATTCTACCAGAGGTGTGGTCAGAATTGTTGGCAAGTATGACTACCATTAATATTAAACACAAACACCACAGCAAACCTCACTCATTAATGAATACGTTGCCTGCACTGTCTCCCATTTGTCTCTTTATAATGATACTGAGGACTTCTTAGGCCTGAATTCCCGCTAGTGAGCTCTACAAGCAAGGTCCTCCCACAGCACTCCTGGTTTATAAGTTCTTCCATAAGTATGACACAGGCTGGTACCTACTTGGAGAACCACAGATCCCAGCCACCCACAGCTTATGTAGCATACAGGGCGAGCAGCTGGGCCCCAAGGGTTTCTAGCCGATTACTACACTGCTGTAAGTTAATAATATTGGTTTTGTCACTCAGTGACCTACCACCATTATAATTGCCCCTATAAAACACACAGCTTGTTACACAGCGTAACCTCTGGTCACTCTCTAATGAGCCGTGTCTTTCCATCGTTAATTATGTTAATGGTCTCCAAAGTCATTTCTCCCTTGTTTGCATTATTAATAGCACCTTGGAACGGCTCGCTGCATGAAACGGAGAGCAGGAAATACAGTATATCCTCTCAGCGGACCTGATTTAGTAATGCTGTTTGTGACCTACATAATTCATAAAGGAATGAAAACGAAAGCCAGTAACAATGTGGCACCGGAATAAAGTGGTGAATAAAGTGGTGACCGTCTTCAGCTTTGTTTTATAAAATACTAACGTGTTGTCCAGTCACTGGTGGTCATTCCGAGTTGTTCGCTCATTGACGATTTTCGCTATACTGCGATTAGTCGCTTACTGCGCATGCGCAAGGTTCGCAGAGCGCATGCGCTTAGTTATTTTACACAAAAGTTTGGTATTTTACTCACGGCATAATGAAGCTTTTTCATCGCTGTGCTGATCGTAGTGTGATTGACAGGAAGTGGGTGTTTCTGGGCGGAAACTGGCCGTTTTATGGGAGTGTGTGGAAAAACGCAGGCGTTCGGGTTGCAAAACGCAGGAGTGGCTGGAGAAACGGGGGAGTGGTTGGGCAAACGCTGGGTGTGTTTGTGACGTCAAACCAGGAACGAAAAGGACTGAGCTGGTCGCAATGGCTGAGTAAGTCTGGAGCTACTCAGAAACTGCTAAGAAATTTCTATTCGCAATTCTGCTAATCTTTCGTTCGCACTTCTGCTAAGCTAAGATACATTCCCAGAGGGTGGCGGCCTAGCGTGTGCAATGCTGCTAAAAGCAGCTAGCGAGCGAACAACTCGGAATGAGGGCCACTATCCAGACCTGACAGCTTACACGGATCTGCTGTATACTGCACGACTGCCAGGTGCAAGTACATGCAAAATAAAAAAGTAAAGAAAGCAACTAACACTGCTACCAGAGGAATCTGATAAAAGGAGCTCCAGGAGCCAATCAGAATTCACTGTAGGAGAATAACTTTCAGCGCTATAACCAATGAGAGATCATATTATCTACTTCTCCCGCCGCTCCACATCTGCCACTCCCCTTCCACAAAACCTGCACTGGCTCCCATTCCCCCACAGAATCCTCTTCACACTCCTCACCCTCACATACAGAGCCATCTCTAACTCCACTGCTCCCTACATCTCCAACCTCCTCTCCCTTCATACTCCCTCCCGCCCTCTCTAACTCCACTGCTCCCTACATCTCCAACCTCCTCTCCCTTCATACTCCCTCCTGCCCTCTCTAACTCCACTGCTCCCTACATCTCCAACCTCCTCTCCCTTCATACTGCCTCCCGCCCTCTCTAACTCCACTGCTCCCTACATCTCCAACCTCCTCTCCCTTCATACTCCCTCCCGCCCTCTCTAACTCCACTGCTCCCTACATCTCCAACCTCCTCTCCCTTCATACTCCCTCCCGCCCTCTCTAACTCCACTGCTCCCTACATCTCCAACCTCCTCTCCCTTCATACTCCCTCCCGCCATCTCTAACTCCACTGCTCCCTACATCTCCAACCTCCTCTCCCTTCATACTCCCTCCCGCCATCTCTAACTCCACTGCTCCCTACATCTCCAACCTCCTCTCCCTTCATACTCCCTCCCGCCATCTCTAACTCCACTGCTCCCTACATCTCCAACCTCCTCTCCCTTCATACTCCCTCCCGCCCTCTCTAACTCCACTGCTCCCTACATCTCCAACCTCCTCTCCCTTCATACTCCCTCCCACCCTCTCTAACTCCACTGCTCCCTACATCTCCAACCTCCTCTCCCTTCATACTCCCTCCCGCCCTCTCTAACTCCACTACTCCCTGCATCTCCAACCTCCTCTCCCTTCATACTCCCTCCCACCCTCTCTAACTCCACTGCTCCCTACATCTCCAACCTCCTCTCCCTTCATACTCCCTCCCGCCCTCTCTAACTCCACTACTCCCTACATCTCCAACCTCCTCTCCCTTCATACTCCCTCCCACCCTCTCTAACTCCACTGCTCCCTACATCTCCAACCTCCTCTCCCTTCAAACTCCCTCCCACCCTCTCTAACTCCACTGCTCCCTACATCTCCAACCTCCTCTCCCTTCATACTCCCTCCCGCCCTCTCTAACTCCACTGCTCCCTACATCTCCAACCTCCTCTCCCTTCAAACTCCCTCCCACCCTCTCTAACTCCACTGCTCCCTACATCTCCAACCTCCTCTCCCTTCATACTCCCTCCCGCCCTCTCTAACTCCACTGCTCCCTACATCTCCAACCTCCTCTCCCTTCATACTCCCTCCCGCCCTCTCTAACTCCACTACTCCCTGCATCTCCAACCTCCTCTCCCTTCATACTCCCTCCCGCCCTCTCTAACTCCACTACTCCCTGCATCTCCAACCTCCTCTCCCTTCATACTCCCTCCCGCCATCTCTAACTCCACTGCTCCTTACATCTCCAACCTCCTCTCCCTTCATACTTCCTCCCGCCCTCTCTAACTCCACTACTCCCTGCATCTCCAACCTCCTCTCCCTTCATACTCCCTCCCGCCCTCTCTAACTCCACTGCTCCCTACATCTCCAACCTCCTCTCCCTTCATACTCCCTCCCGCCCTCTCTAACTCCACTGCTCCCTACATCTCCAACCTCCTCTCCCTTCATACTCCCTCCCGCCCTCTCTAACTCCACTGCTCCCTACATCTCCAACCTCCTCTCCCTTCATACTCCCTCCCACCCTCTCTAACTCCACTGCTCCCTACATCTCCAACCTCCTCTCCCTTCATACTCCCTCCCGCCCTCTCTAACTCCACTGCTCCCTACATCTCCAAACCTCCTCTCCCTTCATACTCCCTCCCACCCTCTCTAACTCCACTGCTCCCTAAATCTCCATCCTCCTCTCCCTTCATACTCCCTCCCACCATCTCTAACTCCACTGCTCCCTACATCTCCATCCTCCTCTCCCTTCATACTCCCTCCCGCCCTCTCTAACTCCACTGCTCCCTACATCTCCAACCTCCTCTCCCTTCATACTCCCTCCTGCCACTCTAACTCCACTGCTCCCTACATCTCCAACCTCCTCTCCCTTCATACTCCCACCCGCCCTCTCTAACTCCACTACTCCCTGCATCTCCAACCTCCTCTCCCTTCATACTCCCTCCCGCCCTCTCTAACTCCACTACTCCCTGCATCTCCAACCTCCTCTCCCTTCATGCTCCCTCCCGCCCTCTCTAACTCCACTGCTCCCTACATCTCCAACCTCCTTTCCCTTCATACTCCCTCCCGCCCTCTCTAACTCCACTGCTCCCAACATCTCCAACCTCCTCTCCCTTCATACTCCCTCCCACCCTCTCTAACTCCACTGCTCCCTACATCTCCAACCTCCTCTCCCTTCATACTCCCTCCCGCCCTCTCTAACTCCACTGCTCCCTACATCTCCAACCTCCTCTCCCTTCATACTCCCTCCCGCCCTCTCTAACTCCACTACTCCCTGCATCTCCAACCTCCTCTACCTTCATACTCCCTCCCGCCCTCTCTAACTCCACTACTCCCTGCATCTCCAACCTCCTCTCCCTTCATACTCCCTCCCGCCATCTCTAACTCCACTGCTCCCTACATCTCCAACCTCCTCTCCCTTCATACTCCCTCCCGCCCTCTCTAACTCCACTACTCCCTACATCTCCAACCTCCTCTCCCTTCATACTCCCTCCCGCCCTCTCTAACTCCACTGCTCCCTACATCTCCAACCTCCTCTCCCTTCATACTCCCTCCCGCCCTCTCTAACTCCACTACTCCCTGCATCTCCAACCTCCTCTCCCTTCATACTCCCTCCCGCCCTCTCTAACTCCACTACTCCCTGCATCTCCAACCTCCTCTCCCTTCATACTCCCTCCCGCCCTCTCTAACTCCACTGCTCCCTACATCTCCAACCTCCTTTCCCTTCATACTCCCTCCCGCCCTCTCTAACTCCACTGCTCCCAACATCTCCAACCTCCTCTCCCTTCATACTCTCTCCCACCCTCTCTAACTCCACTGCTCCCTACATCTCCAACCTCCTCTCCCTTCATACTCCCTCCCGCCCTCTCTAACTCCACTGCTCCCTACATCTCCAACCTCCTCTCCCTTCATACTCCCTCCCGCCCTCTCTAACTCCACTACTCCCTGCATCTCCAACCTCCTCTACCTTCATACTCCCTCCCGCCCTCTCTAACTCCACTACTCCCTGCATCTCCAACCTCCTCTCCCTTCATACTCCCTCCCGCCATCTCTAACTCCACTGCTCCCTACATCTCCAACCTCCTCTCCCTTCATACTCCCTCCCGCCCTCTCTAACTCCACTACTCCCTGCATCTCCAACCTCCTCTCCCTTCATACTCCCTCCCGCCCTCTCTAACTCCACTGCTCCCTACATCTCCAACCTCCTCTCCCTTCATACTCCCTCCCGCCCTCTCTAACTCCACTACTCCCTACATCTCCAACCTCCTCTCCCTTCATACTCCCTCCCGCCCTCTCTAACTCCACTACTCCCTACATCTCCAACCTCCTCTCCCTTCATACTCCCTCCCACCCTCTCTAACTCCACTGCTCCCTACATCTCCAACCTCCTCTCCCTTCAAACTCCCTCCCACCCTCTCTAACTCCACTGCTCCCTACATCTCCAACCTCCTCTCCCTTCATACTCCCTCCCGCCCTCTCTAACTCCACTGCTCCCTACATCTCCAACCTCCTCTCCCTTCAAACTCCCTCCCGCCCTCTCTAACTCCACTGCTCCCTACATCTCCAACCTCCTCTCCCTTCAAACTCCCTCCCACCCTCTCTAACTCCATTGCTCCCTACATCTCCAACCTCCTCTCCCTTCATACTCCCTCCCGCCCTCTCTAACTCCACTACTCCCTGCATCTCCAACCTCCTCTCCCTTCATACTCCCTCCCGCCCTCTCTAACTCCACTACTCCCTGCATCTCCAACCTCCTCTCCCTTCATACTCCCTCCCGCCATCTCTAACTCCACTGCTCCCTACATCTCCATCCTCCTCTCCCTTCATACTCCCTCCCGCCCTCTCTAACTCCACTGCTCCCTACATCTCCAACCTCCTCTCCCTTCATACTCCCTCCCGCCCTCTCTAACTCCACTGCTCCCTACATCTCCAACCTCCTCTCCCTTCATACTCCCTCCCGCCCTCTCTAACTCCACTGCTCCCTACATCTACATCCTCCTCTCCCTTCATACTCCCTCCCGCCCTCTCTAACTCCACTGCTCCCTACATCTCCAACCTCCTCTCCCTTCATACTCCCTCCCGCCCTCTCTAACTCCACTGCTCCCTACATCTCCAACCTCCTCTCCCTTCATACTCCCTCCCGCCCACTCTAACTCCACTACTCCCTGCATCTCCAACCTCCTCTCCCTTCATACTCCCTCCCGCCCACTACGGTCGGCCAATGACCGTTGCCTCTCCTCTACGCTGGTCACTACATCCCATGCGCGAATCCAAGGTTTTACCTGTACTGGAACGCACTCCCTCGCTCTATTAGACTATCCCCGACCTTGCAAAGCTTCAAAAGGGCACTGAAAACCTACCTATTCATCAAAGCCTACCCTTCCTAGTTTTGAGGCCACCTTCCCAACCCACTACCTCATGCCTTGACCATCTATGCCTCGCTTACTCCTACCATCAGGATACCTCTCGCTTGCTCACACCTCATGTCACCTGTATGTTTCCCCCCACCCCATAGATTGTGAGCTCCTTGGTGCAGGGCCCTCTTCCCTCCTGTTCTCGCAGCCCTCTTCTCTCACACTTCAATGACAGCTCTCTCCTACGTAGCGACTGTCTATACCCGCATCTCCTCTCACCCGTTAGGGTTTATCTCTTCCTGTGGTGCTAATTGTTACCTGTGCTCTGTTTTAGTTTTCCTGTTACTGTAATGTTAAGTTCTGTGTATTGTTCTAACGTCTGCCTTATGTAGGGCGCTACGAAACACTTATGGCGCCTTATAAATAAATGTAATCATAATAATATCAGCACCCATTTATTAAATATATTAAATTTCAGATCTAAATATAAGGTCTATCGTCTTTTGCAATCTATGTTTAGATCGGGCCCCAAACTGGCAGCTTTCTCTAAGGCAAAAACCATGAATTAGAGACGTAAAATGTGTTATTTACTAAATGCACCCAATGCACAAAGGTAACCTGAGAATATCTCCATGCGGACGGAGGGGATCCGGTCTGAAGATCGACACTGTCTAGGTAGACAATGTTTAGGTCGACCACTATAGGTCGACAGTCACTAGGTCGACTGGGTCGGAAGGTCGACAGGGTTTCTAGGTTGACATGTGCAAGGTCGACAGGTCAAAAGATCGACATGAGTTTTTCACATTTTTTCTTTTTTTTCAATTTTTTCATACTTAACAATCCACATGGACTACGATTGGAACGGTAATCTGTGCCGAGCGAAGCGGTAGCGGAGCGAGGCACCTTGCCCGAAGCATGGCGAGTGAAGCGTGCCATGCGAGGGGAAACGGTGCACTAAGTGGGGTTCCCGGTCACTCTACGAAGAAAACGACACCCAAAAAAACTCATGTCAACCTTTTGACCTGTCGACCTAGCCCATGTCGTCCTAGAAACCCTGTCAACCTTCCAACCCTGTCGACCTAGTGACTGTCGACCTATAGTGGTCGACCTAAACATTGTCGACCTAGACACTGTCGGTCTAATGATCCACACCCGGACGGAGACGGGTTAAAAGGTTCACTGCGCGTATCGATACGCTGGAATATTTACACAGTAAACTGGTATTTAAGGCAAGTGACACTGCATTAAACACAATAAGTACATAATGCCCTCTGTAGTTAATGTATCTGCTTCCTCCTTGAAACAATGAAAAATCAATGGAATAATAAACACGCAGCAGATTTTCTACAGCAGTCATCAGTTACACGGGAACCGAAACCACTTACCAGCTCCTTCCTGAGCCAATTCAGAGCGTCATCAATGCTATCGAAGCCGTGGATTTTCCCCGATGACTGACTGTTCTCTTTCGGGTCCGTTACACTTTTCTGGACCTGTTCCACCTCCAGCGTTGGTGGGCACGTCTCCTTCTCAGCCTGGTTGCTCTCCTCCACCTCTTGTTCCACGCTGGGGCTCTTCCAGGGCTGGTCCTCAAGCTTTGCTCTCCACTCCAGGTAGGACGGCCTCCGCGTCTGTAACCTCAGCTTCTCCGTGAGTGCCTTCAAGTTTCGCAGGTGGTCATCTGTTGGTGGGATGGAGCTATCTTCTGCTTCCTCCTCTGCCTCCTCGATCTCTATCTTTGGTAACGACATGATGACCGAGACTCACACAGAATGGTTAGGGTAAAATAAAATGGTCATACGGCTAGGATCATGGCGTCCGCTCGTCCGGTGGGACATATACTGTATACCTTTTGCCGACTGTGCATTGATTTGTGCTTACTTTCACGTCTGATTGCAGCGTCTAAAATAAGAAAATAACAAGCGATGTAATTAAGACGACTCGATTCGCAAATTAAATTAAACAGATAACAAAACACTAATCAGCAGTTCGTTATAAAAAAGAACCTACGGCATAGTACTCCTTGCTTCAACATGAATGGAGTTATTTAAATGGACTAAAAGGAATGTCGTCAGTGTGTCGACTACCAATTTTCACACTGTTGACACTAGTAGTAGTAACAACAATAATAATAATAATAATAATAATAATAATAAAAAATGGCAATATGAACTAGACCACAGGTTCTCAAACTCTGTCCTCAGGACCCCACACGGTTCATGTTTTGAAGGTCACCTGTAGATTTTTAAAATGTGACAGTTGGTGACACACAGTGCAGCTGCTGGGTGACATGGAAAACGTGAACCGTGTGGGGTCCTGAGGACCGAGTTTGAGAACCACTGAACTAGACCAACTGATGCTATACTTGAAAAAAGTATCTAACAAATGTGACTCTTGCTCTGTTCAAGCCATTTTCAGAAACCCAACTCTGAGGGTCAGGCTTGCAGTCTCCTAGGTAACAGTACAGATTGCTAGAGTCCTAGAAACACAGGGGCATAAGATAGAAGTGGGAAAAGTGGCATGATATGCATTGACATTTGAGTTCATTTTCTTATATTCAAAACATGTTCACCATTGTCTAAATGAAATAAAGAACTATTACAGATTGTGATGGAGCAGTAGAAAATATTTCATTATACGTAAGAGGAAAACTACGGTAGGAAGTCGGAACAAACGAGAACAATACAGTTTATTTCTCTTCTGTTTACGGTGCCTGATTCAGAGCTGCGCGCAAATCCCGCCATAGCTGTAATCCCGTACACAGCGGTACTGCAACATATGCAGAGTACGCAGCCGCTGGGATTTGTACAGAGACGACCACTTGCGGTGACTCTAATCCGAAGATTGCATACAAAGACTGGTCCTCAAGCACTGGTTGCACATCGGTCACACAATCTAATATCCGAGCAATCCTATGCGACCACCCTTGGTAATGAAGCACGACGCATGCGCAGTGTGACTCAGAAGATTGCGCGGCACAGCGCCCACCTCTGAATCACGCCCTCAGTTACTGTACGCTGTTGGCTAACGGCAGGTTGTTCTGGTTTTCATAGCTTCAGTGGATAATGTATAATTTAAAACGGCTTTTATGGTAATGATTAACTCACACAGTTGTTCTGCAACACTTTAAAATATATTACTTGTTTAGTCTTGTTTACACAATGTGTTGGGAGTCTTATGATATTTATACACCCGCGGCATACAGTACTTTCTGGAGCAGTGAGAGACCGTGACAGTGGGTTGGAGGTAGCAGCTAAAGAGCGGAGTGTGAGGTGAGTGCAGTAGTGCCTGGCCGGGTGGAAGTCCCTGTTAGCCCCCTCAGGCAGGGCCGTCTTAACAGCATTGTAGGCCCTGGGCCAAGCAATTAACGGGGGCCCCTACCCACCCATTCATGGGAATAAATAATAAAAACAATCAGAACATGCCCCTCTTGCAGTCCCGCCCCGTCTCCCCACATGTTCCATACAGTGAATGGCTGTCAGCACTCTGATTGATGGATAGCTCGAGCCAACAACCAATCAGAACACTGACAGCCATTCACTGTCAGGCTGCAGGCTGGGAGGCAGGTAGCGAATTATACGCTGTGATTGGTGGATAGCTTGAGCCATCCACCAATCAGCATGCTAACCTGTATTCACTGTCTGGCTGCAGGCTGGGAGTCAGGTAGAGAATTATGCACTCTGATTGGTGGATAGCTGGAGCCATCCACCAATCAGCATGCTAACAGGCATTCACTAAACTAATTGGTACTTAATCTCTCTCCACTTTATCTCTCTCCAAGCTTTGATAAATCTCCACCTGAATGCCAAACAGGGATTCACTAACTCCGTGTGTAATCCAGTAACCACACTGATAGGAACCACATGATACACAGCGTGCTCAGATCATTGTAAGGGATCCTGGCCCTCATTCCGAGTTGCTCGCTCACTAGCTGCTTTTAGCAGCATTGCACACGCTAGGCCGCCGCCCTCTGGGAGTGTATCTTAGTTTAGCAGAATAGCGAACGAAAGATTAGCAGAACTGCTACTAAATAATTCTTTGCAGTTTCTGAGTAGCTCCAGATCTACTCACAGATTGCGATCAGCTCAGTCCGTTTAGTTCCTGGTTTGACGTCACAAACACGCCCTGCTTTCGGCCAGCCACTCCCCCGTTTCTCCAGACACTCCCGCGTTTTTCCCTGACACGCCTGCGTTTTTTAGCACACTCCCGGAAAACGCTCAGTTACCACCCAGAAACGCCCCTTTCCTGTCAATCACTCACCGATCAGCAGTGCGACTGAAAAGCGCCGCAGGATCCACAGCAAATCTACAAAGTTTTTAGTTAAATAACTAAGTGCATGCGCCCTGCGTGTCTTGCGCACGCGCAATTAGCAACAAATCGCAGCGTAGCGAAAATCGGCAACGAGCGAACAACTCGGAATGACCCCCCCCCCCTGTCTGTTATGTTACGGCCTGAGCGGCAGGACTGATTGGTGGAAAGCATTACGGCAGATTCTCCTCTTGGTAAATGCCAGTGTCGCCGACTGTCCAGACCCTTCCCCCCAGGAGATGTGGAAGGTGGTGGAATCAGTGACTAACATCATTACACGATCTCACCCTCGCATTCACTGTCTAGCAATCAGGGAGACTGCCAGACTCTGTCAGCCACTAGTACGGATGCCCCCCCGGGCACCTCGGCGGAGTTGGCAGCTACACTGTAGATGAGCATAAATTATACCAGAAATGGAATATATTTTCAAGAACCTACATAAGCCTGTTCTTGTTTGTTAAACTCTTGATGCCCTGTGACAACATTGATTGACAATAATATACCACCTCAAGGTAAGTATCAAAGCTTCCTCTAGGGGGCACCAGCACTCTCAGGGCATTCGTATACATCCCTGCATATTTTCGCAATTGGTATACAGCCTACTAGCAGGGGCAGTTTAAGAGAGAAGGGGGCCATGTGCAGCCTCCACGCAGGCACACCCCCTTGCCGACGCTGCTGCAAATCTTCGGGAAATTGGCGGCCGCTCCAGCTTCCCAGTGATTTCTGCAGCACCGGAACTCCGGATAGGTACGTATAATGCATGCAGGCAGGGTGTGCGGTGTGGACCTGGGCGGACCTAGGGGTCCATGTGTACCACCCATTATACAGGTAGATACTCCACTGCCCACTAATGTGAACCTCACCTCTGTAGGGAGTAGTTAAAGGGGTACACCGGCTGTCGGGATTCCGCAGCTGAATTACCGATGCCGGAATCCCGACTCCTGTCAGACCACCGACGCAGGAATCCAGAACAGGTCAGGATCCCGACGCCGGAATCCCTGAGGTAAGTATAGCTGGGAGAGCTAGGGTTTGGCTGCGGGGAGGGAGAAGTGGTTTAGGCACTACGGGGGGAGGGAGGTTAGGGTTAGGCTGCAGAAAGGGGGGGGTTTGGTTTAGTCACTAAGGGGGGAAGTTAGGGTTTAGCACTAAGGGGGGAGGTTAGGGTTAGGTTCCAGTAAAAGAGGGTTAGGGGAGTAGGGGGGGAGTTTAAATACTTACCTCGCCATGTCGGTATCTTGACCATCGTAATGACGGCGTCGGTACTGTGACCCCCAGCATCCCGTCCACCGGGATTGCATGCCGCTCCCGTAGATATGAGGAAATTAAACATCAGCAACAAAGAATGTTAAATAAAAAGTAACTTATTACTTATTATTATTATTATTATTATTATTATTAACAGCTATTTAGATGGTGCCAGCCTATTCCGTTGAGCTTTACAATTGGCTTATCAATATATAAATTGAAGCGTATACAGGCTTGATACAGCAAATCGGCCATTCAGCACGTTATACGACAATATGGCCACTAACGGAGCCCTCCTATTGGACTCTGAATGACATGTGACAGCGCAATACCCAGCATTCTGTGCGACTGGCTTGTGTCCTTGCGGCTAACCGAAGACAAATGGAAAACAGATGCATAAAATAAAGTAAATATCCTCTTTCCAAGAAAAACGCACGTTGTCATCATCGTGTTATCCCCGCTTTACACGCTATAAAAGGCACCAGACACGTGGGGGTAAATTTACTAAGATGGGAGTTCTATTTAAAATGGGATGTTGCCCATAGCAACCAATCAGATTCCAGGTATTATCTTCTAGAAGGTGCTAGATAAATGAGAAGTAGAATCTGATTGGTTGCTATGGGCAACATCCCATCTTAAATAGAACTCCCACCTTTACCCCAGGGTGCCTGGTGCGTTGTACTAGCGCAGGCACGCCGACGGGTTATAAATCTTTACAATACAGGAGTCTCTGACATTACGAGCTCAGGTGCAGGTAGCTGCAATGCCTTCCAGCCGCTCCACCTCCTCATTTACCTCACAGGCAAAATGACTTCCTACCGTGCCGTGTAAGATCACTAATCCAGAGGGAGGACAATATGGCTCTGTGCCGCTATTGTGCTGTGCGTGACAGAGCTAGGTAACGTCTCAGAACAAGCCCGCTCCTACAGTCCTGTCCCTGGTGTTTGCTCAGATCAATCAATGCAGAAAAAATCAAAGCAGAGTACATTTACATTTCATTCCCTGTCCATTGTCTGCGTCGCTATTATACTCAGCTCTGATGTCCTCCTGTGAGCGCTATTTACCATGTGATACAGAGGAATGCCTGGGTCATGGCGAGCTCCTGCTCTCTCTTATGTCATACCCGTCATATTTATAATAAGAATTTACTCACCGGTAATTCTATTTCTCGTAGTCCGTAGTGGATGCTGGGACTCCATAAGGACCATGGGGAATAGCGGCTCCGCAGGAGACTGGGCACAACTATAAAGAAAGCTTTAGACCACCTGGTGTGCACTGGCTCCTCCCTCTATGACCCTCCTCCAGACCTCAGTTAGGATACTGTGCCCGGAAGAGCTGACACAATAAGGAAGGATTTTGAATCCCGGGTAAGACTCATACCAGCCACACCAATCACACCGTATAACTCGTGATACAATACCCAGTTAACAGTATGAGAACAACTGAGCCTCTCAACAGATGGCTCAACAATAACCCTTTAGTTAGGCAATAACTATATACAAGTATTGCAGACAATCCGCACTTGGGATGGGCGCCCAGCATCCACTACGGACTACGAGAAATAGAATTACCGGTGAGTAAATTCTTATTTTCTCTAACGTCCTAAGTGGATGCTGGGACTCCGTAAGGACCATGGGGATTATACCAAAGCTCCCAAACGGGCGGGAGAGTGCGGATGTCTCTGCAGCACCGAATGGGCAAACTCTAGGTCCTCCTCAGCCAGGGTGTCAAACTTGTAGAATTTAGCAAACGTGTTTGACCCCGACCAAGTAGCTGCTCGGCAAAGTTGTAGAGCCGAGACCCCTCGGGCAGCCGCCCAAGAAGAGCCCACCTTCCTCGTGGAATGGGCTTTTACTGATTTAGGATGCGGCAGTCCAGCCGCAGAATGTGCAAGCTGAATCGTACTACAGATCCAGCGAGCAATAGTCTGCTTTGAAGCAGGTGCTCCCAACTTGTTGGGCGCATACAGGATAAACAGCGAGTCAGTCTTTCTGACTCCCGCCGTCCTGGAAACATAAATTTTCAGGGCCCTGACTACGTCCACCAACTTGGAAGCCTCCAAGTCATTAGTAGCCGCAGGCACCACGATAGGTTGGTTCAGATGAAAGGCTGATACCACCTTAGGGAGAATTTGGGGACGAGTCCTCAATTCTGCCCTATCCATATGGAAAATCAGATAAGGGCTTTTACAAGACAAAGCCGCCAATTCTGATACACGCCTGGCCGAAGCCAAGGCCAACAACATGACCACTTTCCACGTGAGATATTTCAATTCCACGGTTTTCAGTGGCTCAAACCAATGTGATTTTAGGAAATTTAACACCACGTTGAGATCCCAAGGTGCCACTGGAGGCACAAAAGGGGGCTGAATATGCAGCACTCCCTTAACAAAAGTTTGAACTTCAGGTAGAGAAGCCAGTTCTCTCTGGAAGAAAATCGATAGAGCCGAAATCTGGACCTTAATGGAACCCAATTTTAGGCCCATAGTCACCCCTGACTGTAGGAAGTGCAGGAAACGGCCCAGCTGAAATTCCTCCGTTGGGGCTTTCCTGGCCTCACACCACGCAACATATTTTCGCCATATGCGGTGATAATGGTTTGCGGTTACTTCTTTCCTAGCTTTAATCAGTGTAGGAATGACTTCCTCCGGAATGCCCTTTTCCTTCAGGATCCGGTGTTCAACCGCCATGCCGTCAAACGCAGCCGCGGTAAGTCTTGGAACAGACAGGGCCCCTGCTGCAGCAGGTCCTGTCTGAGCGGCAGAGGCCATGGGTCCTCTGAGATCATTTTTTTGAAGTTCCGGGTACCAAGCTCTTCTTGGCCAATCCGGAACAATGAGTATAGTCCTTACTCCTCTTCTCCTTATTATCCTCAGTATCTTTGGTATGAGAGGAAGAGGAGAGAACACATAAACCGACCGGTACACCCACGGTGTCACTAGAGCGTCCACAGCTATCGCCTGAGGGTCTCTCGACCTGGCGCAATATCTTTCGAGCTTTTTGTTTAGGCAGGACGCCATCATGTCCACCTGTGGCCTTTCCCAACGGTTTACAATCATTTGGAAGACTTCTGGATGAAGTCCCCACTCTCCCAGGTGGAGGTCGTGCCTGCTGAGGAAGTCTGCTTCCCAGTTGTCCACTCCCGGAATGAACACTGCCGACAGTGCTAACACGTGATTTTCCGCCCATCGGAGAATCCTTGTGGCTTCTGCCATCGCCGTCCTGCTTCTCGTGCCGCCCTGCCGGTTTACATGGGCGACCGCCGTGATGTTGTCTGACTGGATCAGTACGGGCTGGTTTTGAAGCATGGGTTTTGCCTGACTTAGGGCATTGTAAATGGCCCTCAGTTCCAGAATATTTATGTGCAGGGAAGTCTCCTGACTTGACCATAGTCCTTGGAAGTTTCTTACCTGTGTGACTGCCCCCCAGCCTCGAAGGCCGGCATCCGTGGTCACCAGGACCCAGTCCTGTATGCCGAATCTGCGGCCCTCTTGAAGATGAGCACTCTGCAGCCACCACAGCAGAGACACCCTGGTCCTTGGAGACAGGGTTATCAGCCGATGCATCTGAAGATGCGATCCGGACCACTTGTCCAATAGGTCCCACTGAAAGTTTCTTGCATGGAACCTGCCGAATGGAATTGCTTCGTAGGAAGCTACCATCTTTCCCAGGATCCGCGTGCAGTGATGCACCGACACCTGTTTTGGTTTTAGGAGGCCTCTGACTAGAGATGACAGCTCCTTGGCCTTCTCCTCCGGGAGAAACACTTTTTTCTGTTCTGTGTCCAGAACCATCCCCAGGAACAGTAGACGTGTCGTAGGGATCAGCTGTGACTTTGGAATATTTAGAACCCCGCCGTGCTGTTGTAGCACCTCCCAAGATAGTGCTCCCCCGACCAACAACTGCTCCCTGGACCTCGCCTTTATCAGGAGATCGTCCAAGTACGGGATAATTAAAACTCCCTTCTATCGAAGGAGTATCATCATTTCGGCCTAACCTTGGTAAAGACCCTCGGAGCCGTGGATAGACCAAACGGCAACGTCTGGAATTGGTAATGACAATCCTGTACCACAAATCTGAGGTACTCCTGGTGAGGATGGTAAATGGGAACATGCAGGTAAGCATCCTTGATGTCCAGTGATACCATGTAATCCCCCTCGTCCAGGCTTGCAATAATCGCCCTGAGCGATTCCATCTCGAACTTGAATTTTTTTATATATGTGTTCAAGGATTTCAAATTTAAAATGGTCTCACCGAACCGTCCGGTTTCGGTACCACAAACATTGTGGAATAGTAACCCCATCCTTGTTGAAGTAGGGGCACCTTTACTATCACCTGTTGTGAATACAGCTTGTGAATTGCCTGTAACACTGCCTCCCTGCCTGAGGGAGTGGTTGGTAAGGCAGATTTGAGGAAACGGCGGGGGGGAGACGTCTCGAATTCCAGCTTGTACCCCTGAGAAACTATTTGAAAGATCCAGGGATCCACCCGTGAGCGAGCCCACTGATTGCTGAAATATTTGAGGCGGGCCCCCACCGTACCTGGCTCCGCCTGTGGAGCCCCCGCGTCATGCTGTGGACTTAGAGGAAGCGGGGGAGGACTTTTGCTCCTGGGAACTGGCTGTATGCTGCAGCTTTTTCCCCCTACCTCTGCCTCTGGGCAGAAAGGACGCGCCCTTAACCCGCTTGCCCTTATTGGGCCGAAAGGACTGTACCTGATAATACGGTGCTTTCTTTGGCTGTGAGGGAACATGGGGTAAAAATGTAGACTTCCCAGCTGTTGCTGTGGAAATGAGGTCCGAGAGACCATCCCCGAACAACTCCTCACCCTTATAAGGCAGAACTTCCATGTGCCTTTTGGAATCTGCATCTCCTGTCCACTGCCGAGTCCATAACACTCTCCTGGCAGAAATGGACATTGCACTAATTTTGGATGCCAGCCGGCAAATATCCCTCTGTGCATCCCTCATGTATAAAAGTGCGTCTTTAATATGCTCTACGGTTAGCATATTTTCCGACAGGGAATCTGACCACGCAGCTGCAGCACTGCACATCCATGCTGACCGAATAGCTGGTCTCAGTATAACACCTGTGTGTGTATATATAGACTTCAGGATAGCCTCCTGCTTTCTATCAGCAGATTCCTTCAGGGCGGCCGTATCCGGAGACGGTAGTGCCACCTTCTTTGACAAGCGTGTGAGCGCTTTATCCACCCTAGGGGATGTTTCCCAGCGTGACCTATCCTCTGGCGGGAAAGGGTACGCCATTAGTAACCTCTTAGAAATTACCAGTTTCTTATCAGGAGAAGCCCACGCTTCTTCACACACGTCATTTAACTCCTCAGATGGAGGAAAAGCTACTGGTAGTTTTTTCTCTCCAAACATAATACCCTTTTTTGTGGTACCGGGGGTAACATCAGAAATGTGCAACACATTTTTCATTGCCTCAATCATGTAACGTGTGGCCCTATTGGAAGTTACATTAGTCTCATCGTCGTCGACACTGGAGTCAGTATCCGTGTCGACATCTGTGTCTGCCATCTGAGGTAGCGGGCGTTTTAGAGCCCCTGATGGCTTTTGAGACGCCTGGGCAGGCACAGGCTGAGAAGCCGGCTGTCCCATAGTAGGTATGTCGTCAAACCTTTTATGCAAGGAGTCGACACTGTCGCGTAATTCCTTCCACAGAACCATCCACTCAGGTGTCGACCCCGCAGCGGGTGACATCACATTTACAGGCATTTGCTCCGCCTCCACATAAGCCTCCTCATCAAACATGTCGACACAGCCGTACCGACACACCGCATACACACAGGGAATGCTCTGACAGTGGACAGGACCCCACAAAGCCCTTTGGGGAGACAGAGAGAGAGTATGCCAGCACACACCAGAGCGCTATAATAATACAGGGATTAACTGAATTATTTCCCCTTATAGCTGCTATATATATATATATATATATATATATATATATATACACTGCGCCTAAATTTAGTGCCCCCCCTCTCTTTTTTACCCTTCTGTAGTTGTAGACTGCAGGGGAGAGCCAGGGAGCTTCCTTCCAGCGGAGCTGTGAGGGAAAAATGGCGCCAGTGTGCTGAGGGAGTTAGCCCCGCCCCTTTTTCGGCTGACTTCTCCCGCGTTTTTGAAACTCTGGCAGGGGTATTAATTTACACCTATATAGCCTCTGGGACTATATATGGTGTATATTTGCCAGCCAAGGTGTGTAATATTGCCCTCAGGGCGCCCCCTCCCAGCGCCCTGCACCCATCAGTGACCGGAGTGTGAGGTGTACATGAGGAGCAATGGCGCACAGCTGCAGTGCTGTGCGCTACCTTGGTGAAGACCGAATTCTTCTGCCGCCGATTTTCCGGACCTCTTCATGCTTCTGGCTCTGTAAGGGGGACGGCGGCGCGGCTCCGGGAACGAACATCAAGGTCGGGTCCTGCGGTCGATCCCTCTGGAGCTAATGGTGTCCAGTAGCCTAAGAAGCCAAAACTACCACCTGTTAGGTAGGTTCGCTTCTTCTCCCCTTAGTCCCTCGCTGCAGTGAGTCTGTTGCCAGCAGATCTCACTGAAAATAAAAAACCTAAATATACTTTCTTTCTAGGAGCTCAGGAGAGCCCCTAGTGTGCATCCAGCTCAGCCGGGCACAAGAATCTAACTGAGGTCTGGAGGAGGGTCTTGGTGGGAGGAGCCAGTGCACACCAGGTAGTCCTAAAGCTTTCTTAGTTGTGCCCAGTCTCCTGCGGAGCCGCTATTCCCCATGGTCCTTACGGAGTCCCAGCATCCACTTAGGACGTTAGAGAAATTGGGTTCTCTTTTACATTTATAAAGGATGGTATATTGGTTCAGTCAGGCACCCACTGGCGGTGTGTCAGTGCTTGTTAGTGCTAATAAAACAGACATATTTATGGGATGCGGTTAAGATGCCGGCTGTCGGGATCCTGGCAGTTGGAATGCCGACAACTATCAGAATGCAGACACAGGAATCCCGAGAGGGTAAGGAGACTGATGCCAGATCCCGACAGCCAGCATCCCGACCGTACGTATAGCAGGTGGGTGAGGGGTTGAGGTTTAGGCGCCACCCAGGGGAGAAGGGGGGATAGGCTGCAGGAGGAGGGGGGGGGGGGGAGAGGTTAGGGTTAGGCAACACCGGGGGGAGGTTAGGTTTAAGTACTATGGGGGGAGGTTAGGGTTAGGCTGCGGAAAGGGAGGGTTGGGGGGGGGGGGGGAGGGGTCGGGAACACTCTTACCTCTTCCCTGACGTGATTTCAACTATCGGATGCCAGCGTTGGTAAATCATACTGAACCCATATTTATATTGTATTATCTGTATAATGAGACACTATGGTGCAAAAAAAGACAGACAGGCTCTATTGGGATAAAGTATATTCCAATATTCTGTAGCTACACTTATAGCTCTTATTTGGGTAGATGTATCAGAGCTCGGAGAGGGATAAAGTGGGGAGAAATAAAGTTCCAACCAACCAGCCCCGGTCATTTTTCAGACACAGCCTGTAACATGGCAGTTAGGATAGCTGATAGGACAGGAGGCACTCGATATACCAGCTGTCGGGATCCTGGCACTCAGCATACCGGCGCCGGGATACCGACAACTATTCTCCCTCTTGGGGTGTCCACGACACCCCTGGAGGGAGAATAAATAGCGTGCATAGCGCGCCACCGAGCCCGCAAGGGACTCTTTTGCGCTCGCTCCGCTGCGGGTATTCCGGCGGTCGGGATCACAGCACCGGTATGCTGGGCGCCAGGATCCCGTGCGCCGGCCAAACGTAGTACACCCGATAGGACATGGCATTAGTTTGCTGATTGGCTGGTACTTTATCTCTCTCCACTTTTTATCACTCTCCACGGATTAGCACATCTCCCCCTCGTACCAATCAGCTCCTAACTGTCAGGTTGCAGGCTGTGTATGAAATATGGCAGGAGCTTGTGGCTTGGTATTTTTTTTTCTATCTCTCTCCACTTTATTTCTCTCCAACCTTTGATACATCTCCCCCATTATATCATCTATAACAGTCCATTTTCAGATTCTATAATGATAAAATGTCTTCTGCCAATCTGTATCCACCCTGGCTGTGATATTTATGTTACCGGAGAGTCTATTCATACTTCCACAATATGTCATTATAATTGTGGAATCTCGGACACGAAGTGATATCTACTGCTACTTGGAACAGTGCCCTGCGGCCAGTAGCACTGCTGCCATAGGACAACCGGGCAAATAATGTGTTTGGTGGAGGCAGTAGTGAGCCCTGCACCTGCTCTGTGCACAGTAACACTGCCTGGCAGGGTAAACTTGGCAGTGGCAGTGTAAGGGCTTCACAGGACAGCTGCTTTTCAGAGCTGGTGCCCCGCCTCAAGAGCGATAATGAATTGCTCCTGTGTATTTTGGTGCGACTCCGCAAATTGTGGCGAATTTCCGTGGGACCATCACAATTATAAATACATAGGCCCCATGGAAACAGGCGACTGGCACTGCAGGACAGCTAAGACATATCTACTGTAACTTCAAAATAACAAAATATCCAAATTATTAAAATGTAAATGGTACATTATACGGTTATTCTGTGCAATATTAATGAGGATACATATTATAACATTTGTACAGTGTAAAGTCACTGAGCAGCGCAGACAACAATGCCGGCAGTTGTGTCGGGGAAGCTGATTCGTCAGCCGTGTCGGAATCAAGATTCACTTTAGGCACAGAGAAGTTTCTCCTTACATACAACAGAAGGAAGAAGTGGTGTGAAAGTGGATACTTACATTAGGTTATGGTGAGGGCGATGGCTGAATGCTCTCTGTGTGACAGTAATTCATCTGATCGTACCGTGGGCGTTACTTAGCAGCTGAATATCATCCAAATCACCCTGAATTTGCGAACATGAATCATTTATGTGCGGCTATAGATTTCAATTTCAGGCACATCTATCTGTTCATCTATAGCTAATTCTGGCATTTGCTTAATTGAACTCTCTCTAATCCAGTTATTAATTTTTTTACAATTTGCATTTCTCTGTCTAAAACTGCATTAGAGCAAATAGCAATCCTCTTTCCCCACGATGTATCATAAAGAAACACATAGCAAGCCCCTTCCCCCACAATGCTACCATAAAGCAACACATAGCAAGCCCCTTCCCCCACAATGCTACCATAAAGCAACACATAGCAAGCCCCTTTCCCCACAATGTACCATAAAGCAACACATAGCAAGCCCCTTTCCCCACAATGTACCATAAAGCAACACACAGCAAGCCCCTTTCCCCACAATGTACCATAAAGGAACACACAGCAAGCCCCTTTCCCCACAATGTACCATAAAGGAACACACAGCAAGCCCCTTTCCCCACAATGTACCATAAAGGAACACACAGCAAGCCCCTTTCCCCACAATGTACCATAAAGCAACACACAACAAGCCCCTTTCCCCACAATGTACCATAAAGCAACACACAGCAAGCCCCTTTCCCCACAATGTACCATAAAGGAACACACAGCAAGCCCCTTTCCCCACAATGTACCATAAAGGAACACACAGCAAGCCCCTTTCCCCACAATGTACCATAAAGCAACACACTGCAAGCCCCTTTCCCCACAATGTACCATAAAGCCTCACATAGGAAGCCCCTTTCCCCATGATGTACCATAAAGCCTCACATAGGAAGCCCCTTTCCCCACGATGTACCATAAAGAAACACATAGCAAGCCCCTTTCCCCACAATGCTACCATAAAGCAACACATAGCAAGCCCCTTTCCCCACAATGCTACCATAAAGCAACACATAGCAAGCCCCTTTCCCCACAATGCTACCATAAAGCAACACATAGCAAGCCCCTTTCCCCACAATGTACCATAAAGCAAGCAACACACAACAAGCCCCTTTCCCCACAATGTACCATAAAGCAACACACAGCAAGCCCCTTTCCCCACAATGTACCATAAAGGAACACACAGCAAGCCCCTTTCCCCACAATGTACCATAAAGCAACACACAGCAAGCCCCTTTCCCCACAATGTACCATAAAGCCTCACATAGGAAGCCCCTTTCCCCATGATGTACCATAAAGCCTCACATAGGAAGCCCCTTTCCCCACAATGTACCATAAAGCCTCACATAGGAAGCCCCTTTCCCCACAATGTACCATAAAGCCTCACACAGCAAGCCCCTATCCTCACGATGCACCATAAAGCCTCACATAGCAAGCCCCTATCCCCACGATGCACCATAAAGCAACACATAGCAAGCTCCTGCCTTCAAGTTAATTAAAAATCATAGCAATTCAATCACCCCAAATCAGTTGCATCTCTTTCAAAAACACTTTGGGGCTTTTACACTCGCCCTCTGTCCAGGAAACTCTCCTGAAGTTTGGGGAGTTGTGCCACCCTCCTAGATCCTACTTCTCATCCTTTTGACGCAAAAGGCCATGATTCAGTTGGCGTTGTCTTGCCCCTTGAACTTTTCCTGGAGAAGTACACAAAGTTGGCAAGTACGGTTGCTATGGGTTACAGTGCCGTTTTCTTGCACAGTTACCTGTGCAGCAGCGTTTACAGTAATGTTGTTGCAGCTGAACCCAAGGTACGACTGAGCCACATTCCAGAACTCGGCCAATGACTCCGTGCTTTATCTGTCATCAATCAGAAGCTATTATTCCTCACACTTTGCAGGGTTAACATGACAGCGCCTTGTGAGACTCTATCAGTCCCACAGAAAAAGCTCTCCCTGGTCAGGTTTCAGCTTTTCACTGACACCTGTTACAGTAGGAAGACGCTGAATTCTCTCTCTTTCTCCCCAGTACAATTGGAAAGCTGGGTCCTTTATCAGGCCCATAGAGAGTAGAAGTCGCTCTGTCTCGTCTAGACGTTACACAGGGATTAGGTGAAAACCGGACCGGACCAAATTCCGGAATGCCGGACCGGATCAGCTCCCTGCAGCGACCTCTGCCGCTGGGGAGCTGTGAAAGCGCGTCCCCGTCCGGGGGGCGGGTCCGCGGACGGGCTGTCAGTGGGGAGGGAGAAATCCCTGCCGGCTCCCGCACGAAGCTGCTGCACTGCTAGGAGGCTGTCAGCCCTGCACAGTGGCGCTGTCTGTGCGCTGCTGTCACACAGGGGAACCGCTGTGCAGGGCTGACAGCCTCCCACCTACCCCGCTGGTACTACACTCGGGCAGAGGGATGGAGGGGGGAGAACGGACATAGCTGCTGGTGCTGCAGCTCATCTATTTCACACACTGGCTGCATAGGGAGGGTTTTTTTTTTCTTTTTTAGAGCAGTATAAATATATAAATAAATACAAATAATAATAATAAATGACCACTTGCCCATTGTTTTTGTTGGGAGGGTAACCCCGTTACACAGCTTGTGGGAATTATCTCCGCACAATGGAGAAAGGAACGTAACAGAGTTTCAAGGTACCTTTCAGTTATGACAGAGATAAAAACAGTCAATTAAGATACAATCACTTAGTACAGCATCTGCTATGCTGAATGATTCACACAGGAATGGCTACGAGAATACAATCATTATTACAGCACACCGGAAAATGATTAAAATGCTCATTTGCGTTGACACACAAAGGCGGTAACTTCTGCCGAGCTTTCACCGGTGAAGTCATCCTCCCCCCATATAAAATATTACAGGATAGCGATAACAGATCAAATCATTTTCTGAAATAAACAATCCCCCCCCCCCCCCATTAGTGTGACTGAAAGTCCGAATTTCATTTGCAAAGGACAGTCAATGGGCATTGCAAAATGCTTCGGGTCTGCATCGCTATGCCTGAATGGTCTGGTCACCACACCTAGGTGTACGCATGACCTCCACTAAATCTATTGTACATAGGCAACTGAAATGGACAATTCTAGCTGGATTGCCCCTTGAAGTGTGTATTCCTAATAGCATGAAATAAATTATGTGCAATGGGGGTCATTCCGAGTTGTTCGCTCATTATTTTTTTCTCGCAACGGAGCGATTAGTCGCTAATGCGCATGCGCAATGTCCGCAGTGCGACTGCGCCAAGTAAATTTGCTATGCAGTTTGGTATTTTACTCACGGCATTCTGAGGTTTTTTCTTCGTTCTGGTGATCGTAATGTGATTGACAGGAAGTGGTTGTTTCTGGGCGGAAACTGGCCGTTTTATGGGTGTGTGCGAAAAAACGCTACCGTTTCTGGAAAAAACGCGGGAGTGGCTGGAGAAACGGAGGAGTGTCTGGGCGAACGCTGGGTGTGTTTGTGACGTCAAACCAGGAACGAAACTGACCGAACTGATCGCAGATGCCGAGTAAGTCTGGAGCTACTCAGAAACTGCTAAGAAGTGTCTATTCGCAATTCTGCTAATCTTTCGTTCGCAATTTTGATAAGCTAAGATTCACTCCCAGTAGGCGGAAGCTTAGCGTGTGCAAAGCTGCTAAAAGCAGCTTGCGAGCGAACAACTCGGAATGACCCCCAATGACAATACGTCTGCCATACACTAAGGGGGTCATTCCGAGTTGTTCGCTCGCAAGCTGCTTTTAGCAGCATTGCACACGCTAAGCCGCCGCCTACTGGGAGTGAATCTTAGCTTATCAAAATTGCGAACGAAAGATTCGCAATATTGCGAAAATACTTCTCTGTGCAGTTTCTGAGTAGCTCGAGACTTACTCTGCCAGTGCGATCAGTTCAGTGCTTGTCATTCCTGGTTTGACGTCACAAACACACCCAGCGTTCGCCCAGACACTCCCCCGTTTCTCCAGCCACTCCCGCGTTTTTCCCAGAAACGGTAGCGTTTTTTCGCACACACCCATAAAACGGCCTGTTTCCGCCCAGAAACACCCACTTCCTGTCAATCACATTACGATCACTAGAACGAAGAAAAAACCTCGTAATGCCGTGAGTAAAATTCCTAACTGCTTAGCAAATTTACTTGGCGCAGTCGCACTGCGGACATTGCGCATGCGCAGTAGCGACTAATCGCTCCGTTGCGAAAAAAAAATAACGAGCGAACAACTCGGAATGACCCCCTAAATCCATTGTTTCCGACCCCCTTGTGACACGTTTACGACAAAAAGCATAAAAGTCCATAAAGGCAAAAACACCAAGTTATAATACAAGAAACTGTTTATTTTTTATTTTTACCTAAAGTCCCATTTGCTCATCAACTAAAGAAAGTGTCACGGATTAAATATTGATCGACTTCTGCGCCTGTGGGACGTCAATAACACATAACTTGCAGCACACAATTATACATCGCTCGATGGCGAAATATCTGTTTGCGGTGAGAAATTTCTAAACGAAATACTATAGTATACTATACTATAGTACGGCCTGGCAGTAACAGCTGTATCCCTGATCTATATCCCTCTGTACGTACATGCAGCAGGTTTCACCTCACCAATTCCCTTTGGGGCATACAGTGGTCAGGAGCACCGAGACTTTTGTCAGGTTGCTATGGAAACTCGTGCAATAATGAAATATACTTCCCGGTACTCAGCAGTTACACTACACAATCAGGCTCAGTTACCAGAAGTATGGAGAAGAAAATCCCTTTCTTCATGACTAGGGGAACATTTACTAAGCAGTGATAAGAGTGCAGAAGTGAGCCAGTGGAGAAATTTACCCATCAACCAATCAGCACTGAAGTAACATCTATAATTTGCATACTATAAAATTATAGAGCTGCTGATTGGTTGATGGGGAAATTTCTCCACTGGCTCACTTCTCCGCTCTTATCACTGCTTAGTAAATGTACCCCTAAGGGCCTAATTCAGACCGGAACGCTGCTGCGGCAGCATTCGCAGTCTGGTGCCCGGTGAAGTTTTGCCGGGATTCCGGCTGGAGGGACTGTTGGCTGTCGGGATTCCGGCGTTGGAATCCTGACCACCGGGACCCCAACAACTAGAGTTGACCAAAGTGACAGCGGAATTCCACACAAACTGAGTTCTGCGGCAGAATGGGACGTTTAGCAGACGTGGGAAGCTCTGCCGATACATTCCGCTCCACTGCTGATTCAACATAATGCCACTGCGTGCTGTATTTGTCAATTCACATCTCTACTATATGGGGGTGTGGTATAGTCTGTCAACATGAGAATGATGACACAATCATAATGCTGACATGCAGCAAGTTGACATTGACCATTTCGGCATTCATCATGTTGACACTGATGAAATGTCGTCATGATTAGAATGTTGACAAAACATTCTTGGTGGCCTGATGGCTAAAGCAGTGTTTTCCAGGTCTGGCTGTGATGCCGACATCAGGATGGCTTCCGAGACATCCTACTGAACTTCCGGCAGTGAGTATTGCTAATCCTAACCTCTAACCCCTTAGTGCCTAACCCTAATTTCCCCTCCTGTAACCTAACTCTTAGCACCTAACCTTAACCTCCATTCTGCAGATGCCGACGTGTTCAATGTCATCATCATAACTGCCGACACTGTGGTGCTGCTTCTTTAACGCATCACTGATGCATAGGCACAGGATATAATACATTAAAGTGTACTTTATATAATATATAACAAGTGGCGTAAATTCGTCACAGTTGCCCGGAGGCAAGATAAATATTGGTGCCCCCCTATTTCCTATATTATGAAAAATATATGTATGTATGTGTGCGTGTGTATATGAGTGCGTGTGTGTGTGTGTGTGTGTGTGTGTGTGTGTGTGTGTGTGTGTGTGTGTGTGTGTGTGTGTGTGTGGAGTGTTCTGAAAAAAAATTATATACAGGTTGAGTCTCCCTTATCCAAAATGCTTGGGACCAGAGGTATTTTGGATATGGGATTTTTCCGTATTTTGGAATAATTGCATACCATAATGAGATATCATGGTGATGGGACCTAAATCTAAGCACAGAATGTATTTATGTTACATATACACCTTATACACACAGCCTGGAGGTAATTTTAGCCAATATTTTTTATAACTTTGTGCATTAAACAAAGTGTGTCTACATTCACACAATTCATTTATGTTTCATATACACATTATACACACAGCCTGAAGGTCATTTAATACAATATTTTTAATAACTTTGTGTATTAAACAAAGTTTGTGTACATTGAGCCATCAGAAAACAAAGGTTTCACTATCTCACTCAAAAAAGTCCGTATTTCGGAATATTCCGTATTTCGGAATATTTGGATATGGGATACTCAACCTGTACTGTATTTATACATTTAATTGTCTTTTTTTTTTAAATCACACATTTCTTAGCAGTCATACCCAGGATTAGAACCCATGACTTGTTACACTAACAGCAGACACTTTACTGATGGAGTTACTTGCTCCTGTAGAGGAAGCATGAGAATTCTAACTATATGAAGTTATGTGTAATTGTCAGAGAAGTATCTTCATATAGTTAAAATTTTCATATTTCCTATACAGGAGCAAACAGCTTCATCAGTAAGGTGTCTGCTTCCAGTGTAATAGGTTGTGGTTTCTAATCCTCGGTGTGATACTTGTAAAAGGTGTATATTCAGTAGAGATGTGCACTTGAAATTTTTCGGGTTTTGTGTTTTGGTTTTGGGTTCGGTTCCGCGGCCGTGTTTTGGGTTCGACCGCGTTTTGGCAAAACCTCACCGAATTTTTTTTGTCGGATTCGGGTGTGTTTTGGATTCGGGTGTTTTTTTTAAAAAACCCTAAAAAACAGCTTAAATCATAGAATTTGGGGGTCATTTTGATCCCAAAGTATTATTAACCTCAAAAACCATAATTTCCACTCATTTTCAGTCTATTCTGAACACCTCACACCTCACAATATTATTTGTAGTCCTAAAATTTGCACCGAGGTCGCTGGATGACTAAGCTCAGCGACCCAAGTGGCCGACACAAACACCTGGCCCATCTAGGAGTGTCACTGCAGTGTCACGCAGGATGGCCCTTCCAAAAAACACTCCCCAAACAGCACATGACGCAAAGAAAAAAAGAGGCGCAATGAGGTAGCTGTGTGAGTAAGCTAAGCGACCCTAGTGGCCGACACAAACACCTGGCCCATCTAGGAGTGTCACTGCAGTGTCACGCAGGATGGCCCTTCCAAAAAACACTCCCCAAACAGCACATGACGCAAAGAAAAAAAGAGGCGCAATGAGGTAGCTGTGTGAGTAAGCTAAGCGACCCTAGTGGCCGACACAAACACCTGGCCCATCTAGGAGTGGCACTGCAGTGTCACGCAGGATGGCCCTTCCAAAAAACACTCCCCAAACAGCACATGACGCAAAGAAAAAAAGAGGCGCAATGAGGTAGCTGTGTGAGTAAGCTAAGCGACCCTAGTGGCCAACACAAACACCTGGCCCATCTAGGAGTGGCACTGCAGTGTCACGCAGGATGGCCCTTCCAAAAAACACTCCCCAAACAGCACATGACGCAAAGAAAAAAAGAGGCGCAATGAGGTAGCTGTGTGAGTAAGATAAGCGACCCTAGTGGCCGACACAAACACCTGGCCCATCTAGGAGTGGCACTGCAGTGTCACGCAGGATGGCCCTTCCAAAAAACACTCCCCAAACAGCACATGACGCAAAGAAAAAAAGAGGCGCAATGAGGTAGCTGTGTGAGTAAGCTAAGCGACCCTAGTGGCCGACACAAACACCTGGCCCATCTAGGAGTGTCACTGCAGTGTCACGCAGGATGGCCCTTCCAAAAAACACTCCCCAAACAGCACATGACGCAAAGAAAAAAAGAGGCGCAATGAGGTAGCTGTGTGAGTAAGCTAAGCGACCCTAGTGGCCGACACAAACACCTGGCCCATCTAGGAGTGGCACTGCAGTGTCACGCAGGATGGCCCTTCCAAAAAACACTCCCCAAACAGCACATGACGCAAAGAAAAAAAGAGGCGCAATGAGGTAGCTGTGTGAGTAAGCTAAGCGACCCTAGTGGCCGACACAAACACCTGGCCCATCTAGGAGTGGCACTGCAGTGTCACGCAGGATGGCCCTTCCAAAAAACACTCCCCAAACAGCACATGACGCAAAGAAAAAAAGAGGCGCAATGAGGTAGCTGTGTGACTAAGCTCAACGACCCAAGTGGCCGACACAAACACCTGGCCCATCTAGGAGTGGCACTGCAGTGTCACGCAGGATGGCCCTTCAAAAAAATACTCCCCAAACAGCATATGACGCAAAGAAAAATTAAAGAAAAAAGAGGTGCAAGATGGAATTGTCCTTGGGCCCTCCCACCCACCCTTATGTTGTATAAACAGGACATGCACACTTTAACCAACCCATCATTTCAGTGACAGGGTCTGCCACACGACTGTGACTGAAATGACGGGTTGGTTTGGACCCCCACCAAAAAAGAAGCAATTAATCTCTCCTTGCACAAACTGGCTCTACAGAGGCAAGATGTCCACCTCATCATCATCCTCCGATATATCACCGTGTACATCCCCCTCCTCACAGATTATCAATTCGTCCCCACTGGAATCCACCATCTCAGCTCCCTGTGTACTTTGTGGAGGCAATTGCTGCTGGTCAATGTCTCCACGGAGGAATTGATTATAATTCATTTTAATGAACATCATCTTCTCCACATTTTCTGGAAGTAACCTCGTACGCCGATTGCTGACAAGGTGAGCGGCGGCACTAAACACTCTTTCGGAGTACACACTTGTGGGAGGGCAACTTAGGTAGAATAAAGCCAGTTTGTGCAAGGGCCTCCAAATTGCCTCTTTTTCCTGCCAGTATAAGTACGGACTGTCTGACGTGCCTACTTGGATGCGGTCACTCATATAATCCTCCACCATTCTTTCAATGGGGAGAGAATCATATGCAGTGCCAGTAGACGACATGTCCGTAATCGTTGGCAGGTCCTTCAGTCCGGACCAGATGTCAGCATCAGCAGTCGCTCCAGACTGCCCTGCATCACCGCCAGCGGGTGGGCTCGGAATTCTGAGCCTTTTCCTCGCACCCCCAGTTGCGGGAGAATGTGAAGGAGGAGATGTTGACAGGTCGCGTTCCGCTTGACTTGACAATTTTCTCACCAGCAGGTCTTTGAACCCCAGCAGACTTGTGTCTGCCGGAAAGAGAGATCCAAGGTAGGTTTTAAATCTAGGATCGAGCACGGTGGCCAAAATGTAGTGCTCTGATTTCAACAGATTGACCACCCGTGAATCCTTGTTAAGCGAATTAAGGGCTCCATCCACAAGTCCCACATGCCTAGCGGAATCGCTCTGTCTTAGCTCCTCCTTCAATGTCTCCAGCTTCTTCTGCAAAAGCCTGATGAGGGGAATGACCTGACTCAGGCTGGCAGTGTCTGAACTGACTTCACGTGTGGCAAGTTCAAAGGGCAGCAGAACCTTGCACAACGTTGAAATCATTCTCCACTGCGCTTGAGACAGGTGCATTCCACCTCCTATATCGTGCTCAATTGTATAGGCTTGAATGGCCTTTTGCTGCTCCTCCAACCTCTGAAGCATATATAGGGTTGAATTCCACCTCGTTACCACTTCTTGCTTCAGATGATGGCAGGGCAGGTTCAGGCGTTTTTGGTGGTGCTCCAGTCTTCTGTACGTGGTGCCTGTACGCCGAAAGTGTCCCGCAATTCTTCTGGCCACCGACAGCATCTCTTGCACGCCCCTCTCGTTTTTTAAATAATTCTGCACCACCAAATTCAAGGTATGTGCAAAACATGGGACGTGCTGGAATTTGCCCATATTTAATGCACACACAATATTGCTGGCGTTGTCTGATGCCACAAATCCACAGGAGAGTCCAATTGGGGTAAGCCATTCCGCGATGATCTTCCTCAGTTGCCGTAACAGGTTTTCAGCTGTGTGCGTATTCTGGAAACCGGTGATACAAAGCGTAGCCTGCCTAGGAAAGAGTTGGCGTTTGCGAGATGCTGCTACTGGTGCCGCCGCTGCTGTTCTTGCGGCGGGAGTCCATACATCTACCCAGTGGGCTGTCACAGTCATATAGTCCTGACCCTGCCCTGCTCCACTTGTCCACATGTCCGTGGTTAAGTGGACATTGGGTACAGCTGCATTTTTTAGGACACTGGTGACTCTTTTTCTGAGGTCTGTGTACATTTTCGGTATCGCCTGCCTAGAGAAATGGAACCTAGATGGTATTTGGTACCAGGGACACAGTACCTCCAACAAGTCTCTAGTTGGCTCTGCAGTAATGATGGATACCGGAACCACGTTTCTCACCACCAAGGATGCCAAGGCCTCAGTTATCCGCTTTGCAGCAGGATGACTGCTGTGATATTTCATCTTCCTCGCAAAGGACTGTTGGACAGTCAATTGCTTGGTGGAAGTAGTAAAAGTGGTCTTACGACTTCCCCTCTGGGATGACCATCGACTCCCAGCAGCAACAACAGCAGCGCCAGCAGCAGTAGGCGTTACACGCAAGGATGCATCGGAGGAATCCCAGGCAGGAGAGGACTTGTCAGAATTGCCAGTGACATGGCCTGCAGGACTATTGGCATTCCTGGGGAAGGAGGAAATTGACACTGAGGGAGTTGGTGGGGTGGTTTGCGTGAGCTTGGTTACAAGAGGAAGGGATTTACTGGTCAGTGGACTGCTTCCGCTGTCGCCCAAAGTTTTTGAACTTGTCACTGACTTATTATGAATGCGCTGCAGGTGACATATAAGGGAGGATGTTCCGAGGTGGTTAACGTCCTTACCCCTACTTATTACAGCTTGACAAAGGCAACCCACGGCTTGACAAATGTTGTCCGCATTTCTGTTGAAATACTTCCACACCAAAGAGCTGATTTTTTTGGTATTTTCACCAGGCATGTCAATGGCCCTATTCCTCCCACGGACAACAGGTGTCTCCCCGGGTGCCTGACTTAAACAAACCACCTCACCATCAGAATCCTCCTTGTCAATTTCCTCCCCAGCGCCAGCAACACCCATATCCTCCTCATCCTGGTGTACTTCAACACTGACATCTTCAATCTGACTATCAGGAACTGGACTGCGGGTGCTCCTTCCAGCACTTGCAGGGGGCGTGCAAATGGTGGAAGGCGCATGCTCTTCACGTCCAGTGTTGGGAAGGTCAGGCATCG
This sequence comes from Pseudophryne corroboree, assembly GCF_028390025.1. Classification (NCBI taxonomy): domain Eukaryota; kingdom Metazoa; phylum Chordata; class Amphibia; order Anura; family Myobatrachidae; genus Pseudophryne; species Pseudophryne corroboree. The sequence goes on from NC_086447.1 coordinate 61,553,975, forward strand.
CAACCGACACAATTGGACTCTCCTTGTGGATTTGGGATTTCGAAGAATGCACAGTTCTTTGCTGTGCTTTTGCCAGCTTGAGTCTTTTCATTTTTCTAGCGAGAGGCTGAGTGCTTCCATCCTCATGTGAAGCTGAACCACTAGCCATGAACATAGGCCATGGCCTCAGCCGTTCCTTGCCACTCCGTGTGGTAAATGGCATATTGGCAAGTTTACGCTTCTCCTCCGACAATTTTATTTTAGATTTTTGAGTCCTTTTTTTACTGATATTTGGTGTTTTGGATTTTACATGCTCTGTACTATGACATTGGGCATCGGCCTTGGCAGACGACGTTGATGGAATTTCATCGTCTCGGCCATGACTAGTGGCAGCAGCTTCAGCACGAGGTGGAAGTCGATCTTGATCTTTCCCTATTTTTGGAACCTCAACATTTTTGTTCTCCATATTTTAATAGGCACAACTAAAAGGCACCTCAGGTAAACAATGGAGATGGATGGATACTAGTATACTTATGGATGGACAAGCGACTGCCGACACAGAGGTAGCTACAGCCGTGGACTACCGTACTGTGTCTGCTGCTAATATAGACTGGATGATAATGAGATAAAAATAAAATATATATATATATCACACTAGTACTGCAGCCGGACAGGTATATATATTATGTAATGACGGACCTGCTGGACACTGTCTGTCAGCACTGCAGACTCCTAAAGTAAGCTACTAGTATCAAGAAGATAGAAAAAAAAACCACGGGTAGGTGGTATACAATTATGGATGGACGAGCGACTGCCGACACAGAGGTAGCTACAGCCGTGGACTACCGTACTGTGTCTGCTGCTAATATAGACTGGATGATAATGAGATAAAATTAAAATATATATATATATATCACACTAGTACTGCAGCCGGACAGGTATATATATTATGTAATGACGGACCTGCTGGACACTGTCTGTCAGCACTGCAGACTCCTAAAGTAAGCTACTAGTATCAAGAAGATAGAAAAAAAAACCACGGGTAGGTGGTATACAATTATGGATGGACGAGCGACTGCCGACACAGAGGTAGCTACAGCCGTGGACTACCGTACTGTGTCTGCTGCTAATATAGACTGGATGATAATGAGATAAAAATAAAATATATATATATATATATCACACTAGTACTGCAGCCGGACAGGTATATATATTATGTAATGACGGACCTGCTGGACACTGTCTGTCAGCACTGCAGACTCCTACAGTAAGCTACTAGTATCAAGAAGATAGACAAAAAAACCACGGGTAGGTGGTATACAATTATGGATGGACGAGCGACTGCCGACACAGAGGTAGCTACAGCCGTGGACTACCGTACTGTTTCTGCTGCTAATATAGACTGGATGATAATGAGATAAAAATAAAATATATATATATATATCACACTAGTACTGCAGCCGGACAGGTATATATATTATGTAATGACGGACCTGCTGGACACTGTCTGTCAGCACTGCAGACTCCTAAAGTAAGCTACTAGTATCAAGAAGATAGAAAAAAAAACCACGGGTAGGTGGTATACAATTATAGATGGACGAGCGACTGCCGACACAGAGGTAGCTACAGCCGTGGACTACCGTACTGTGTCTGCTGCTAATATAGACTGGATGATAATGAGATAAAATTAAAATATATATATATATCACACTAGTACTGCAGCCGGACAGGTATATATATTATGTAATGACGGACCTGCTGGACACTGTCTGCAGAATGCGTTTATAAAAACACCACACGACGAGTGTTTAACTTTTTCAGGCAGACAATCACAATATACTGGTGGTCAGCAGACAATCACAATATACTGGTGGTCAGTGGTCACTGGTCAGTCACACTGGCAGTGGCACTCTGGCAGCAAAAGTGTGCACTGTACTTAAAATATGTACTCCTGCTATAACTGCTCCCCAGTCTCCCCCACAATTAAGCTGTGTGAGCAGTGAGCACTCAGCACAGTCAGATAATGATATACAGTATTACATATGATGCAGCACACTGGGCTGAGCACAGATATGGTATGTGACTGTGTCACACTGTGTATCGTTTTTTTTTTCAGGCAGAGAACGGATTAATTAAACTGGTGGTGGTCACTGGTCACTGGTCACACTATCAGCAAGTAGTACTCCGTCCTAAGCAGACAATCACAATATACTGGTGGTCAGTGTGGTCACTGGTCAGTCACACTGGCAGTGTGGCACTCTGGCAGCAAAAGTGTGCTCTGTACTTAAAATATATTGTACTCCTGCTCTAACTGCTCCCCAGTCTCCCCCACAATTAAGCTGTGTGAGCAGTGAGCACTCAGCACAGTCAGATATACAGTATTACATATGATGATGCAGCACACTGAGGCTGAGCACAGATATGGTATGTGACTGTGTCACACTGTGTATCGTTTGTTTTCAGGCAGAGAACGGATTAATTAAACTGGTGGTCAATGGTCACACTATCAGCAAGTAGTAGTACTCCAGTCCTCCTAATATGCTCCCCAAAATTAGTAAATACTAAATAGTGTCTCTAACTCTCTATTCTCTTCTCTATAAACGGAGAGGACGCCAGCCACGTCCTCTCCCTATCAATCTCAATGCACGTGTGAAAATGGCGGCGACGCGCGGCTCCTTATATAGAATCCGAGTCTCGCGATAGGATCCGAGCCTCGCGAGAATCCGACAGCGGGATGATGACGTTCGGGCGCGCTCGGGTTAGCCGAGCAAGGCGGGAAGGTTCGAACCTGCCTCGGACCCGTGTAAAAAGGCTGAAGTTCGGGGGGGTTCGGATTCTGAGGAACCGAACCCGCTCATCACTAATATTCAGTATAATAAAGAGGGTGTGATTTGTAAGGTGCAGGGAGCAGTGAGGAAGTCGGCCACTGAAAAGACAGCGACAGCTATCAATTAACTTAATTCAATGGTGTCACAGAATGGGAGGAGAGGTGCCCCCTTCAGAGCAGGAGCCCGGCGGCAGATGACTCCGTTGCCTCCCAGAGTTCTGCCTCTGTATATAACACTTCTGTGTCCGGGTTTATCTACTGAGCCACGGATATTGCAATGTGTGTGTTATATTTCTGAGGTGTTGCCGTCTTATTCTCTCGGTTGGTAGATTTCCTGCAGTGAGATGATAAGCCATTGATCTCTGAGGTGATTAAGTTGTTAGTTTAATCAGGAAAATTACAGGGTTTTAATCCTATGAAATCACATTGACTGACAGTTATCAAAATACAAGAAGTTGAAAGGAATATTGGCCTACATGCTACAAAAGGATAATTGCATTATCATGTGTTTACATGTAGTGTGACAGTCAGTCAGACAGGGCTCTCTCTGTCTGCACTGTGATGTGGGAGCCATGTACAGTAACTACAAATCATTCTTTGCTTAATTCAGTGTACTGTATAATCTACTGCTTGCTGTATCCCCCATTTCTAATAAATTAATGTTTTCTTTATTTTTACAAATATTCAGCAGCCCATTAGGAGGACGTATGTTATTTAGAACATAGGGGGTAATTCCAAGTTGATCGCAGCAGGAAATTTTTTAGCAGTTGGGCAAAACCATGTGCACTGCAGGGGGGACAGATATAACATTTGCAGAGAGAGTTAGATTTGGGTGGGTTATTTTGTTTCTGTGCAGGGTAAATACTGGCTGCTTTATTTATACACTGCAATTTAGATTGCAGATTGAACTCACCACACCCAAATCTACTCTCTCTCTGCACATGTTATATCTGCCCCCCCTGCAGTGCACATGGTTTTGCCCAACTGCTAAAAACTTTGCTGCTGTGATCAACTTGGAATTACTCCCATAGGTAGGCTATATAAAGAAAGATGTATCAAAGCTTGGAGAGAGATAAAGGGGGACATTTACTAAGCAGTGGTAAGAACGAAGAAGTGAGCCAGTGGAGAAGTTGCCCATGGCAACCAATCAGCACTGAAGTAACATCTATAATTTGCATACTATAAAATGATACAGAGCTTCTGATAGGTTGATGGGGCAACTTCTCCACTAGCTCACTTCTCCGCTCTTATCACTGCTTAGTAAATGTCCCCCAAAGTATCAACCAATCAGCTCCTGTCATTTTTCAAACACAATCTGTAACATGGCAGATAGGAGATGATTGGTTGGTATGTTATCTCTGTAAGCTGCTGACCCAATTTCTTAAAGGAGGCGCCATTATAGTAATTAGCCCCCCACACACACACACCAGTGGCACACTGCCCCTAGTGTCCGGTACCCAATGTAACATGGTAAAAAGCTACTAACCAGGGCCGCAACTAGGGGGGAAGAGGAGGGTAACAGAAACACAGGCTGCTGCTGCAGAGATATAGGGGGGAGAGACACAGGTTGCTGCAATAATGCGGGGGGGGGGGGGGGGGCAGACTGCTGTAGAGAGACCAGGAGGTGGGGCACAGGCTGCTGCAGAGACATCAATGGAGGGGAGGGGGATCCTAGTTTGACCCTGTACTAACCATCACTAAACAAAGCGGACTTCTTGCAACAGCAAAAAAAAAAAACATTTATGTGTTTTTATCTGGACACTTTGGGGCTGACTCATGCTCGAATCTGATATTTGCGCGGCTTACAGCTGGAGAGACAGGAAGAGGGAAAGAAGCGTTGTCTAACTTAGGCCAAGCTCACGTATTCTGTATAGTTGCGGGCTCCCAGAGAGACACATCTACACCTGATAAATCTGCATATATTTTGCAGGAGTTCCGCCACTGCGGTGACCCGAGGGCTGGTGCAAATATGTGCTGATGTCATTATGCATCATACAGAGGAGCAGGTTCTACCCACCATTCTCACTAGGTAGTAGGCGGGATGTGGGATGGTGACCTGTTCTTCCAGGAGTCCAGGAGACAACCACAAAAATTGGAGGAAACTATGATCTTAGGGCTTTAGAGGGTCTGGGGGCAGATGGGTCATTTTGTGTCAAGTGGAGGTCCGAGGACATGTGGGGCATTTTTAGAGTTACTGGTAAGTCTGAATGGAATATTGGAAGTTTGGAGCAAGTGCTGGGGGTATGTGCAGGATGAACGGCGTGTAGGTCCTTTTAGAGCCATATTTTAATTCTTGATTTAGTAATACAGATGAGTCCATACTTGTCTACTAGTATTATCTCTTCTCTGGGAGTAACCTGGAGAGGAGATGCAGGTGGCGTGGACAGGGACGGCCTATTCCCATCATTAAGCCCCGCCTACTCACAGGTAAAGCGCTGTCTACGTACAGGTTGGAGGCCTGCAGCCCTTAAAGTCGGAGGCTGCTCATCGCTGCTCGGGACTGATGTTAGTGCACTGCAATCTCCCTTGTGATATACTTACTGAGCCAGGTTATAATGTCATTTTTTAGAGGCTTTTAAATATTCCTCTTAAATAAATATGCATCCATAAACCAAATGTAAAGAAAGAAATAACATGAACATAACACTTATGCTATTGTGCGGCTCTGGAATTCTGAGCCTTGTTTCCCTATACAGCAATCATAGCCCAGACTGCAGGGTATACAGACGGGGCAGTGTTAAATGTTACAGAGAAGGGACTCGTGTCACAGAGCTGAATAGATCCCAAATCTCCTCCGTTTACTATAAGTACCGCACCAGGGCCCTCATTCTGAGTTGATCGCTCGCTAGCTACTTCTAGCAGCCGTGCAAACGCCCACGGGGGAGTGTATTTTGCACTTTGCAAGTGTGCGATCGGATGTGCAGCCGAGCGCTACAAAAACATTTTGTGCAAAACAAGACCAGCCCTGTAGTTACTTATCCTGTGCGATGATTCTAGCGCCTGCGTTTTCCCTGCCACTCCCAGAAAACGGTCAGTTGACACCCCCAATCGCCCTCTTCCTGTCAGTCTCCTTGCGATCGGCTGTGCGAATGGAATCGTGGCTGGAAGCATTGCACAGCAACGATGCTGTTTGTACCCGTACGACGCGTGTGCGTGTTGCGGTGCATACGCATGCGCAGTTTTGCAGGTTTTTTTTTTACCTGATCGCTTCACTGCGAAAATCGGCAGCGTGCGATCAACTCGGAATGACCCCCCAGATCCGGCACGAGGCCACGTAAGTGATAATATACTCCGTCAGTATACAGAGAGCACATTGTCATCACGTCCCTATACAGCTGGCATGCTGCATTCTCACATCTTTACTCGCCTGGGAAAAACTGAAACAGCAATTTAAGCCCTAGCGGGGTTTTTTGTCTCTCAATGCCGCACTCACAAAAGCACAGAATAGCAGGCAGAAATTCCCTATGTATTCATAGCGACATGAAGCATCTCAGGCCCACAGCTGTATTTGTGTGGCTTTATTATTGTCCTTACCCTCTGGGCTATACACTGAGCCCACATCTTATATGCCATGTCTATAGTGTGTTCGTTGTGGCTATTAACATGTAAATAATATCCCAGCAGCACAGAACATTGCAGCATTATACTCCGGACTGTGAGAAACTCTCGTAAAATCAGGGACCAGCCTCGGTGTCGGAGCAAAGGGATGCCCCAAATTCCTTCATTAAATATTAGCAACAGGTTCCAGCCTGAAAGTGGAGACACCACTGGAAGACAGTGGGGGCAGCCGTTCTGTAGGCTACACTCATTAGACTGAAGTCCACTTTGAAATAGCAACATCATTCATTGAGGCACGAGGCACTAAAGCCATCAATTTTCAGGGTTGGGCCTGTGTTACGGAGCCCCCGTGTGGCTGGCTGCACTCGACACGCTGCGGGCTTGGTGATGAGCTGTCCTCGCCACAGGTTCTATTTCACCTCTACAGGTGTCGTGGACACCCACGCGTGGGAATACTCCCTTCTAGTTTAAGTAAGCAGGCAGAGAGTGAGTGACAGATTTGCAAACTTGCTTTGTAAAAATACACAGTCTGGATTGGTGGGTTTATATACAGGGGCGGGGCTAGTTATGTAACACTAACTTAGGGGTCTATGGAGGGAATTCAGGGCCTAATTCAGACTTGATCGTAACAGCAACATTTTTCTCTAATGGGCAAAACCATGGAGGTCATTCCGAGTTGTTCGCTCGCAAGGCGATTTTAGCAGAGTTGCTCACGCTAAGCCGCCGCCTACTGGGAGTGAATCTTAGCATCATAAAATTGCGAACGACGTATTCGCAATTTTGCGATTACAAACTTCTTAGCAGTTTCAGAGTAGCTTCAGACTTACTCGGCATCTGCGATCATTTCACTGCTTGTCGTTCCTGGTTTGACGTCACAAACACACCCAGCGTTCGCCCAGACACTCCCCCGTTTCTCCAGCCACTCCTGCGTTTTTTCCGGAAACGGTAGCGTTTTTTCCCACACGCCCATAAAACGGCCTGTTTCCGCCCAGAAACACCCATTTCCTGTCAATCACACTCCGATCACCAGAACAAAGAAAAAGCCGTGAGTAAAAATCCTAACTTCATAGCAAATTTACTTGGCGCTGTCGCAGTGCGGACATTGTGCATGCGCACTAGGCGGAAAATCGCTGCGATGCGAAGATTTTTACCGAGCGAACAACTCGGAATGAGGGCCCATGTGCAGTGCAGGTGGGACAGATGTAACATGTGCAGAGGGAGTTAGATTTGGGTGGGGTGTGGTCAAACTGAAATCTAAATTGCAGTGTAAAAATAAAGCAGACAGTATTTACCCTGCACAGAAACAAAATAACCCACCCAAATCTAACTCTCTCCACACATGTTACTTCTGCCCCACCTGCAGTGCACATGGTTTTGCCCATTAGAGAAAGATTTTGCTTTTGTGATCAGGTCTGAATAAGGCCCTCAATTAGGTGCGAGTTTTCAAAAAGCATTAAGCTTGCACACTTCGCACACTTTGCCTTAGTGCGGCAACCAAGATTTGCACAATTCAATAAGAAATGACAATTCGCACGACTCTTGTGAATTTTGTCCAACAAGAGAAATGGGAAAATAGCATGAAAAACCGGTGAGACCTTCCTAGACCCCAAAAAATGACAACTTTGTTAGCAGAATCATATAGAAGATTGATAGTGGACACAAGGGAAGTACTGTACCTTTCAAAAGGTATCAAATGGTTGATTTGTGCATTTAAAAAAAACCCACAGGATTCCGAGACATGTCCTGACATTTTAACCTTAATATAAAGATTTCCCCTACTTTTTCACCTGCTCAGGGGGATGTGGACAAAAACAGGCAAATTAACTCTGAGAACGAAATACAAGATCGGAATTCAACTGCAAGTGTAATTCGCAATGCAGAACATACAGATGGAGCCCTGCTCATCTATCCCTTTAATAGGAATAACTGAGCCAGGGCTGTTGGATTTAATCCCCTGCTGTAATGACTTAATCCCCCGCTGTATTATTCTCTATGTATTGTATTGCAGCTGAGAACAATAGATGAAGGGTTTATGCTAATAAGCCTTGGTGCACCTAGGTGCAGCAGAGACGGTAGATCAGCGAGGCTCCATCTGTACTAACCCAAACCCTCACCTAACTGTATTACCCCCCATATGTACTAACCCTTGGAGATAAAGTGGAGAGAGATAAAGTATCAGCCAGTCGGCTCCTAACTGCCACGTTACAGGGTGTGTTTGAAAAATGACAGGAGCTTGCTGGCTGGTACTTTATCCGCTTTATCTTTCTCCAAGGCTTTGTACGTATACTCCTAGAAGTGCCCATACACTTATACGATGTGACCCTATTTTCACACGATTTCGCCCCATCGGGCTATTAAATCGTGTGAAGAGTATGTGTTTTACTTCCGATTCCGATCCGCGGTCCCGGGCGCATCGGATCGGATCCGGAGATTGTCAGGGCTGCCACAAGGATTTTTTGGAACCCGCAGCCATGACTGGGATCGAATACGATACATTGTATGCAAAAGGATAAAAATACTGTTTATCCCGTCTCAGCACCTGGCCTAGCGGAGCTTACAATCTAATTTCTCCGCACAGGCACGCGCAATGCAAGAGAGGTGGATGCTCTGTAACCTGCAGGTGTATTTTTAGGGTACTGAGGTGTAATCGGGGCAGGGTGAGCCAGAGCTAATCGTTGCTGCGTTCTGTGTGTACTGACAGCTGCACTTCTCCTTATCCTGGGACCGTTCCTGCTTATCAGTCACTGACTACAGATATCAGCTAGGTGGCAGGTGGCTGTGCGGCTTTAAATGATGAACATATTCTACATGTTCATGATATATTCTGCCTATTGTTCCTTAATGGCCGGGAGACTGTCTGCTCCCTGGAACCAGGGATGCTGAGGGGTGAGCTGGTAATATGGTCTTGTCTGTGGGGCATGGACCACTCATGGTGGAGGAAGATTGCCAGAGCCGGCCTTAGGCATAGGCAAACTAGGCAAATGCCTAGGGCATTTGGAATGCTTAGGGGCAACAGCAGCTTCTGCTGATTAAAATGATATGTGGCATGCCTATATTCTGTGTGTGACTGCAGCTGTATCTGCATACGAAATGCTATGTTGCACTGTATTTCTGGAAATCACTGTAATGTAGCATTTCATATGCAGATACAGCCACAGTCGCACACAGAATATAGGCATGCCGCATATCATTTTAATCAGCAGAAGCTGCTTGTGCATCCTAGCCACATAGCAATGCAAATAATATGATGCATTATCACAAACAAAAGGCACCCGACGTTAGCAGAGCTTGCAGCTGACTCATGCCAGGCACCTCCTGCAGAACTAGCGGCGGTGCTAGGGGGCACCAGCCAAAATCTTGCCATGGGCATCATATTGGTTAGGGCCGGCTCTGAAGATTGCCCCCCACCCCCCACTCTCTATCGGTGCAGGGTGCGCATAGTGTTGATAGTAACACTTTTTATCAGAGTGGGGGCGGCCACACACCACCTGTGTGCCCATTGCCCTATCTAGTACCCAGGACTGCAATATGTCTCTGTACCCATTCCCGGATCTCCCTTTTGGGATGTCCCCCACAGTAACCATTCAGCATAGCCACACTCACTAAATCAGGGTTTCTGCTGCTCTGTTCTGCAAATAGCCCTGCGCAATGCAATCTCCTCACCTGTGCTAAAGCCACAGCTTTTCCCCTTCTTCTATATAAGGATTATACAACTGCCATTGGGCACCACAAAAAATCAATGGGAACACGGGGAGAACGTATAAACCCCAAGCCCTGTCCAGAACTGCATCCTGTAGTGCACATTGCTGTTATAAGGCTGTTTACATCCGCGGGCACAAGCCTCCGCAGGCACAGATGCACGACACCCGCGGGCACAGAAGCACAGACACCCGCGGGCACAGAAGCACAGACACCCGCGGGCACAGACGTCTGCAGGCACAGATCTGCCCTTTAAGCGTAATAATAAGCACATTGTATTATCAAACAAACGCTTTACAGCATATATTACTGACTGCGCTGGCACCCGAAATTGATGTAACAGCTGAACAGAGTGATCACCTGCTCAGCTCACCTCTCTCTCTCTCTCTCTCTCTCTCTCTCTCTCTCTCTGTGTATACACACAAGAACAAGGAAAGCACTTATAGGGACTTAAGACTGACTTATCTGAACAGAGGGCTCAGTGACAGCAACGTTTTGGAGACTCAAACTCCGCTGCACAAACAAAGGAGTTTGGCTCTCCAAATCTCTATCCACTTTGGTGACAGACAGACAGACAGACAGACAGATAAATAGATATATAGATAGATAGATAGATAGATAGATAGATAGATAGATAGATTAGATAGATATGCTGTAAAAATACAAAAGTGGACACTATTGTATAAAAAAAAATCAGCCTGCGGTACATCAGTTGCAGCACATCCCGCCACTTACCGCACTGATACTAATCACATACTGTATGTACTAACATATGCGATTAGTATTGCACAGGACAGCTCTCCGCAATAAGAGCTGTCCTTTGCGATGGCTGCACTTCTGGGTCTCGGTCCCGGGTGTACCTCTGCAGGAGCAGCGGGGATTGCTGGGAGGGATCCGATCCGCACAGAACTCTCGGCATACGGGGCTTAGTACATATTGGGAATGTGTCCAAAGCCCGTAAGCGGGCTTTTGGCCACATTTTTGCATTAATACATCCCGCCCCAAGAATGGTATAAATACAGAAAAGAAATAAAGATTTCCAGGACTTTACTGTCTATTGTGGCTATTATGTATTTTTTGCCAACAAATCCTATGCTTGTTATCTATCTATCTATCTATCTATCTATCTATCTATCTATCTACACGGGTGTGGTATGAGGGGTCCACAGTAACTAGGTCAACAGGTCAACATGAGTTTTTTATGTTTTTTTGGTGTTGTTTTCTCCGTACCCCAATTAGTGCAGGAACCCCAATTAGTGCACCATGTCCCCTCGCATGGCTCGCTTCGCTCTCCATGCTTCGTGCAGGTTACTATTCCCAATCATAGTCCGTGTGAATTGTTAAGTATGAAAAAGTTCAAAAAAAGAAAAAAGTTCAAAACTCATGTCGACCTTTTGACCTGTCGACCTAGAACATGTCGACGTAGAGACCCTGTCGACCTAGAAACCCTGTCGAGCTACTTACAGTCAACCAATAGTGGTCGACCTGGTTACTGTTGACCTAGAGACTGGGTACCGATCCACACAATATTTGACATTAACATTTATAGTGGCAGCTTATTCCGTGGCACTTTACACTGTATATATAACTAGAGACAGACAGACCAGCACGACAGACAGATATAGATAGATAGATAGATAGATAGATAGATAGATAGATAGATAGATAGATAGCTGCGGATAAAGTGGCAGAGTCTCACTGGTGCACATCAGCCCAGGAGACATCACTGTCCCTTAGGAGTGTCCCAGGATTCTGGACATCAAACAGTTAATACAGTCACTTAGGCAATAACTCCACCAGAGGACATGAAGTTCTGTACTGACTTTTATTACATGTCATGCGTTCATGTCACAGTATTCTAACTAGATTTCCCAATAGGCAATAAAGTCATTTGCAAATAATAACAAACAAATAAATATATAGTAATAATAATAATAATAATAATAATAATAATAACAACAAGAACCGAGATGAACACAGACTCCAGCAGTAAATGCATGTTACATTGTTGCAGACTGTGCTCATTCATTTGCTGACACGTAGATTCTGCTGCTAGAATACAGTAACACTGTAGACAGAACGTTCCCTGTGCACACCTGATCCCAAGCAGGGAAGCCCGGAATGCAGCAGCAGCCAGCAGGCTATTGCACTATGGACAGAAGAACCTGAGCCCTTACCTGTCGCTGCCCTCTCTCCTGCCGTCACCACCACACTGACTGAGAACAGCAGCCTGTCCTCCTCCGAGTGTCTGACAACCCCTCGTGCCGTCTACCCTGCCCGGCCACGCCCACCCGGCTCTCAGACTCTCCTCTCGCATTCTGCCAATGGCTAAATTGCTTTTCAGTAACACAAATTAGCCAGAGACAGTTCAGTCCATGCATTCAGTGTTGGGAGGGTGCTGAGCTATGTATTAGTCACACAACAGACAAGGGCTGATAAGTACTTTGGGATAGATATATGTATGTATTGTAGAATACATGTGGAATACTGTGTTCTCTAGGTCCAATTAAGCGGATATAAAGGATCCTAATGAATAAAAAGTTAGACTGTAGGCTGTAGAGTATCAGAATTTTTTTCATGGCACCCCTAGGCCAAAAGTTTCTTATTGAGAAATTTAGAAAAAAAGACATTAAATTAATGAAATTGTGTTTATATGTCATTGTTAGGGTCAGTTGTGTGGTGAGGGACAAGATTTGCTTCTGTTTGGCCATATATTGTATGACTGGCAGCCACCAGCACTGGTTTTGACTATTACATTGACCATAAATAATTTGAATTGGTCCTGGACCACCAACCCAAGGTACCCCTGCAAGTGCCCTGAGGCACCCCGGGGTGCCACAGCACACACTTTGAGAACCACTGGTCTATGGGCCACTGGGTCTACTGTGGGAAAAATTACTTTAAAGGGCCAGTCAGAGAAGGGAGGCAGTGGCTAAGATTCACACTAAGGGGCACAGCAACCAGGGGCGGATCCAGAAGAAAATGATAGGGGGGGCACCATGGAAGGGGCAAGTACATTTGCATGCGGCTTCAGTGCATGTGAGGTGGCGCTTCTTATACAATGCCCACAGTTGTTGCGCTCATTATGCAATGTCCACTGTACTGGTAGTGCCCCTTATATAGACCCCATAGTAGTGGTGCCCCTTTTGCAATGCCCGTATTGCCCCCAGGAGTAATGTTGCCTGTAGTAATGCCCCCAGTCATTATGCCCCCAGTGGTAATTCCCCTGCAGTTATGACCCCAGTAGTTTACCCCCCCCCTTTAGTTTAGCCTCCCAGTGGTAATGCCCCCAGTAGTTTAGCCACCAGTAGTAATGCCCCCCTGTAGTTTGCCCCATTGTAGTTTAGCCCCTGTAGTTATGCCCCCTTGTAGCTTAGCCTTCAGTAGTAATGCCCCCAGTAGTTTGGCCCCTGTAGTTAAGCCCCCATTAGTTTGGCCCCCAAGTAGTCAAGCCCCCAAGTAGTAATGCCCCTGTAGTTAAGCCGCCAGTAGTAATGCCCCTGTAGTTACGCCGCCAGTAGTAATGCCCCTGTAGTTACGCCGCCAGTAGTAATGCCCCTGTAGTTACGCCGCCAGTAGTTAGCACCTTTGTAGTTGGCCCCCAGTAATAGTCCCCCAGTAGTTTGCCCCCAGTAGATGCCACCCAGTAATAATGTCCCCCAGCAGTTTGCCCCTAGTAGATGCCCCCCAGTAATAATGTCCCCCAGTAGTTTGCCCCCAGTAGATGCCCCCCAGTAATAATGTCCCCCAGCAGTTTGCCCCCAGTAGATGCCCCCCAGTAATAATGTCCCCCAGCAGTTTGCCCCCTGTAGATGCCCCCCAGTAATAATGTCCTCCAGTAGTTTGCCCCCAGTAGTAATGCCCCCAATAGATGACCCCCCAGTAGTAATGCCCCCAGTAGATGCCCCCCAGTAATAATGCCCCCAGTATAAATGTCCCCCAGTAGCTGCCCCCAATAGATGACCCCCCAGTAGTAATGCCCCCAGTAGATGCCCCCCAGTAATAATGCCCCCAATAGATGACCCCCCAGTAATAATGCCCCCTACGAGTTTGCCCCAATAGATGACCCCCCTGTAGTAATGCCCCCAGTAGATGGCCCCCAGTACAAATGTCCCCCAGTAGCTGCCCCCAATAGATGACCCCTCAGTAGTGATGCCCCCAGTAGATGCCTCCCAGTTATAATGCCCCCACCAGTAGTAATGCCCCTTGTTGATGCCCCCCCAGTAGTATTGTCCCCCGTAGTTTGCCCCATGTAGATGCCCCCGCTGCATTAAGGAAGAAAAAAAACATACTTACCGAGCCCCGTTCCCGCTTCCAGGCCGCTGCAGTCCTCCTCCTCCCTGGGCGTCCGCTCCTCAGTCAGCACTATGAGAGAGACGTCATGACTGACGTCTCTCCTATAGCGCACGGCGCACAGTGACAGCGCCGGAAGCCGGAGCTCAGTACTGAGCTCCTGCCTCCGACTGCCGCTGTGCAGGGAGACGGGCGCCCGCTGGTAACACAATCTCAGCGGGCGCCCGTCATCTCCCTGTGCGGCGCCGGGGGGGGGGCGGGGGTAACGGGGGAAAGAAGGCCACAAATGACAATAGACTAGACCATTAAGGCAAAGGGCTATAAGACCATGTCCAAATAGCTTAATGTTCCTATGACTACAGCTTCAAAAATTATTAAGTAATGTAGTTTAAAGTCCATGGGATTGTAGCCAACCTCTCTGGATGCTGCTGCAAGAGGAAAGTCAACCTCAGATTAAGCAGGGCAGTGAGAATGGTAATACAAAAAACAAGGAAACCTTCCAAGCCAATACAGACTGAACTCCAAGGTCAAGATATGTCAGTGTCTGATTGCAGCATCCAAAGCTTTCTGAGTGACAAAAAAGCCAGACTAGAAGTTGCTAAATGCATATTGACACAATGCTTCTGGGAGGATGTCCGTAGGACAGATGAGTCAAAACTGGAGTTATATGGCAAGTCACATTAGCTCTATAAACCAGAAAAAAGTCGAAATAAAGCGCTCAGTGCAATTCCATTAAAATATACTTAAAGTTCATAAATGTCCATGTAGGAAAATCAACTTCGTAGGTCAATCTTGCTGCTGAAATGTAGATCGGAACTTCTGCTTCACAAGTTGGCTCAAGACAATTTAAAATAAAAGCAGAAATAACAGATCATGGTGCAGTATGTCCTTATGGAATACGAGGTTGATGTTATATCTGGTAACAGTAGATTCTCTATGCGATAAATGGCGTACCCCACTCACAAGAGAAATGGTAAAACTCCGCTCATAAAGGTATCTTTAACTCTATCATAACACACGGGTCGTGACAAGGAATGCGTACCATTACTCACTCTGGAATTAGCGTAGATCCTCACGTAGCGGTATCTTTTCTCGTCACTCCGAAAAATGAAATGTACTGGTGGCAATGAATTATAGTAAAAACTTTTTTATTATTATTAAAAAACAGGGGACCACAAATGACTCAAGGTGGAACATGTGATAACTGGTGAGCCGTCGGCCGAAAACGGCAACTGCCAGCTAGTTCTAAAAACACAAAATTCCAGCCTCAAGAGGACAAGTGTGCATAATATCCTCCTGTATAACTTATTCCTAAGTTATACAGGAGGATATTATGCACACTTGTCCTCTTGAGGCTGGAATTTTGTGTTTTTAGAACTAGCTGGCAGTTGCCGTTTTCGGACGACGGCTCACCAGTTATCACATGTTCCACCTTGAGTCATTTGTGGTCCCCTGTTTTTTAATAATAATAAAAAAGTTTTTACTATAATTCATTGCCACCAGTACATTTCATTTTTCGGAGTGACGAGAAAAGATACCGCTACGTGAGGATCTACGCTAATTCCAGAGTGAGTAATAATGGTACGCATTCCTTGTCACGACCCGTGTGTTATGATAGAGTTAAAGATACCTTTATGAGCGGAGTTTTACCATTTCTCTTGTGAGTGGGGTACGCCATTTATCGCATAGAGAATCTACTGTTACCAGATATAACATCAACCTCGTATTCCATAAGGACATACTGCACCATGATCTGTTATTTCTGCTTTTATTTTATATTGTCTTGAGCCAACTTGTGAAGCAGAAGTTCCGATCTACATTTCAGCAGCAAGATTGACCTACGAAGTTGATTTTCCTACATGGACATTTATGAACTTTAAGTATATTTTAATGGAATTGCACTGAGCGCTTTATTTCGACTTTTTTCTGGTTTATATGTTTGCTTATGTGGGTGAGGTGGCCCACCTTTTGTCGTGTTAGCTGCAGTAGTGTTATTGCACCTTGGGTCTCTGATTATTTTTCCTTTTTTGACCACATTAGCTCTATGTATACTGATGCAAAAGTGGAGCTGTAAAAGAAAAGACCACCATACCTACTATGACACATGGAGAAAAGACCACCATACCTACTATGACACATGGAGGATGCTCGGTTATATTTTGGGACTACTTTGCTGCATTTGTCAAAGGCTGCCTTGAATCTATGCCAGGCATAATGACATCTAGGGACTATTTAGGCATTCTACAGCCAAACATACTGCCCAGTGGTAGAAAGCTCTGTCTCAGGTCATGGTTCCTTCATCAGGATAATGACCCAACACACAGCTAGAAGCACGAAGAATGGATAAGAACAAAACATTGGAGTCTTCTGAAGTGGCCTCTATGAGCCCTGATCTGAATCCTATGGAACATCTATAAAGAGAGCTGGCACCTGCAGGCTGGAGAATGCACCCAGCACACCTGAGACAGTTGGAGCAGTTTGTCCAGGAAGAGTGGGACAGACTACCCGTTGACAGGTACAGACGCTTCATTGAGAGCTACAGAAATAGTATGATCTAAAGGTTATGAAACAACATATTAGGTTGTGTCCCATTGTTTTTGTCCATGTCTTCTTCATTTTTTTTTATTTTTTAAATATTCTGTTGGCTCAAAAATGAAATGCAAATTCTGATTTTTATTACATATGGAATACACAATGCCAGATGCCAAGTTCTGTCAATGAAAAACATGGGTTCCTCTTTTTTGTTCATAGCAGGGTACCAACACATTTGTCCACGTCTGTAGTGCAGTGTATTCATGTCACCGTCGTTACTCTAAGCCACGTTGCACAACCCTATTGCACTGACCCCAGTCTGTACCACATGATCAAATCCCATTGCACAGATCCTGTTGCACTGACCTCAACCTCCACCATATGATCAGATACTACTGGAAGTTGCAGATTCCATTGGAAGTCACTAGGCACTCCCCCTATTGCCTTAGCCAGATCATCCATTAGGCAACCTGGGCCTTTGGCTAGGGCCCATGGGTCATTCCCCTGTCTGTCTACCCCTCCCCGTTAGAATGTAAGCTCTTACGAGCAGGGCCCTCTTCCCTCATGTGCTTATCCTTTCTCTTACTTTAATAATCCTCAACTGCATCAACTCCAGCAGTCTTCTGCCACCTGATACTTATTCCAGTGTCATCTGCTGATGTAGCTATGTTTATTTACCCTGTACTTGTCCTATATTGTCATCAACTGTAAGTTGCTGTTTTCATGTTTTGATTATTTATGTACTCTGTAATTCGGCGCTGTGGAACCCTTCTGGCACCATATAAATAAAGGATAATAATAATAATAATAATAATAAGAAGAAGAAATTCAGGGGCACAGAATACCCTTAACCATTCCTTGTTGTTGACAACATTGCACAAATCTTATTGGCAGTGCAAAAAAAGCGCACACAGTTGTCAGCTGCGTCATCAAATGCACCAGTGGATGAAACCCATTGCCAGACGCATAGGATTGCCTACATTATACAAAATCCATTATCAATCACATTGTACAAATCCAATTGCACAGACCGCAGGTGTTCATCAATTTGGGGCACCATGAACCACACAGTGCCATCTGCTGGTGAAGAAATCACCATCAGCAGCAGGAAAGGGGAGGAGGGACACTACGTAGCACAGTGGAGAGTCTGTCCTGGGTGCAGGATGCCAAGTGTAGGCCCATCCTTGACCCATAAGCCTGCACTCTCTGCACCCATTATAGATACAGACTAGAGATTGTATTATGCATCCTGCCAAACGGGTTCACTACGATCTGCCGGCGGCCGGCCTCCCGGCGACCAGCATACCGGCGCCGGGAGGCCGTCCGCCGGCTTGCCGACAGTGTGGCGAGTGCAAATGAGCCCCTTGCGGGCTAGCTGCGCTCGCCACGCTACGGGCACGGTGGCGCGCTACGCGCGCCACACTATTTTATTCTCCCTCCAGGGGGGTCGTGGACCCCCACGAGGGAGAATAAGTGTCGGTATGCCGGCTGTCGGTATGCCGGCTGTCGGGCTCCCGGCGCTGGTATGCTGGTCGCCGGGAGCCCGACCGCCGGCATACTGAAGACCACCCTGCCAAACCCTGTGCCAGTGCACTGTGCTTGGTGAGAGGTTACTGGGTAACTGAGAGCGGTTGGCTGGCCTGATGTGTTTCTGTGGGGTGAATGTCACAGTGGGTGGGTGTGAGGAAGGAGCTTGGGGTGCTGGGGAGTTGTCTGTATGAAACAGTGTATTTTACAGCATGTGAGCAATAATGAAACAGTACTGTAGCTTCAAGAACTCATTCTATAGCTTGTATCCTAGGCTAGATTATGCTACAGTATGCATGACGGGTGGCTGGATAGCCTGGGTGGCAGTGTCGGACTGGGGAATGTAGGGCCCACCGGGGGAATGCAGTGGTAGGGGTCCATGTTAGGGGTGTGGCCAGTCTGCAGAGGGGGTGTGGCCTGGTTTAACTAACCATTAGAGAGTGCAGCGTCTGGGCCCCTTCATAAATATATACTGTAATTCAGCTGCTGCATGCATGATAATGTACCAGATTAATAAGAGTAATAACAGCAATGCACTGTAGAAAATACACCATAGTCCAGTATAAGGTAACATATGTATAATACAAGTGCACAGTCTAGAACCTGATCCCTAGAGCAGGAGGAGAAGGGTCCCCAGGCAGTAGGGCCCAGCGGTGGTTTCCCCTGTACCCCTGTGGGCCAGTCCAAGCCTGCTGGGAGGTGAGGGGGAGGGGCCTCAATGCTGCATGTTATACATTGTGTCATTCTCTTCCTAGGTTTGGGTGTTGCAGAACTCTATGCTCCCCTAGCCAGCAAAGGCCAGTATTCTGTATGAAAATACTCTATAGATATGAGATTTACCAATGGACAATCTGCTTTAGGAGGATCTGGCCATGAGCGTTCGGTTACATAGGGGACGGTTATTGAATCCTATATACTGGTAAATGCAGCATCAAATCCCATTATACAGTATATATCATTTTTCTAATACATTTAAAAATATGAAAGGTGACTGTTTACTGAGTGTCAAGGAATCATCAGGCTTTATATATATGTTCCCCTGAGTGTCCATGCCATAAATGGTTTATGAATTACCCCAGATGGGTCACATCTGCCCTTTGGGCCGCCACGTGGACAGCACTGGTCCATGCAGTAATTCTAGTCTTTACGGGGGATCCAGGCTCCCCTCTATCCTACGGTACTGTCTGGAGATAGATAATGTATTAGACATGTAATATCATGTCAGTGGGGCTTCCAGTAATGACTGAGCTGACTCAGCACTGAGCTCTTACACCTTCTGTATACAGAAAACACAATGAGGGATTTACTAGGCTTAACTAGCTCAGTAAGACGGACTCCTTCATGTTGGCTGAGACACTGTAGTGTTTTATTGATCTAGGGACAAGTGCACAGGAAGCAGAACTGGATACAATCCATAACATCATGTATTAGGTTCCTCTATAATTAGCCCCTATAGCCGCTCCTTGGGTTGTGTGTGTGTGACTTTGAAGTGAAAAGCAGCACAGCTCTTCTCTATATACAGGGCAGGCACAGGGATACATGCTGTATGTACAAATCATGGGGCATATCTGCTCCTTGGGTTGTGTGTGTGTGACTTTGAAGTGAAAAGCAGCACAGCTCTTCTCTAGATACAGGGCAGGCACAGGGATACTTGCTGTATGTACAAGTCATGGGGCATTGTGTGCTGGGGTGCATGATCAACTAGGCAAACTATCCTCATGCCTAAGGGCTGCCAACTTCAGGGGGCTGCACAGAAATGGTTTCATGTCATGAGCATTTTACCTTTTATATTTTATTTATTCTACAGGGCAGACATGTTTATGGATGTTTATATCTTTCCTTTTGTTGCACTGAGAGAGAATATTAACCCTGTCCTAAACATCAGTCAGCCATTATGTGGGAGGCAGGAACCTGTCCACTTCAGCAATATTGCTAGTAAGGACAGGGTAGATGCTAGATCCAAGTGCGCTAAAGGATCTCTGACATCACAACCATGTGACCCGCGATGGCAGGGGGAGGAGCAAGGTCTGTGGGCTAGCACTTTCACTATCCAAGTCAACATCTATTCTTTTTAGTAACCTGGTGGCGAGCAAAGGGGAGCAAGCCACTGAGCCCGTAGCATGGCGAGCGAAATGAGCCCACAAGGGTACATTTTTGGTCCCATGTTCCGACCTTGCTCCTCCCTTTGCTGTAGTGGGTTACGTGGATGCACATCAGAGGTCCTTTAGCCTGATTGAATTTAGCCTCATCCGTAAGGACAGGGCTGCATGTGACAGGGGCAGTGACATGATGTGAGGAGGGGAATGGAGGCAGCAGGAAGCCACACACTGAGATTTATATAGTGGAAGGTGCAGGGTCTCCCAGCAGCACAGAGTATATCAGGAGATGAGTGATGTGTCAGTGAGGACAGGGCTGCATGTGACAGGGGCAGTGACATGATGTGAGGAAGGGAATGGAGGCAGCAGGAAGCAACGGGTTCACTACGGCTGGCCGGCGGTCGGGCTCCCGGCGACCAGCATCCCGGCGCCGGGAGCCCGACCGCCGGCTGACCGACAGTGTGGCGAGCGCAAATGAGCCCCTTGCGGGCTCGCTGCGCTCGCCACGCTACGGGCACGGTGGCGCGCTACGCGCGCCACACTATTTTATTCTCCCTCTATGGGGGTCGTGGACCCCCACGAGGGAAAATAAGTGTCGGTATGCCGGCTGTCGGGCTCCCGGCGCCGGTATACTGAGCGGCGGGAGCCCGACCGCCGGCAAACAGAAGACCACCCGGAAGCAACAGATAGAGAGTTATATAGAGGGAGGAGCAGAGTCCCCAGCAGCACAGAGTATATCTGGAGATGAGTGATGTGTCAGTGAGGACAGTGCTGCATGTGACAGAGGCAATGATATGATGTGAGGAGGGGAATGGAGGCAGCAGGAAGCCACAGACTGAGAGTTATATAGTGGGAGGAGCAGAGTCCCCAGCAGCACAGAGTATATCTGGAGATGAGTGATGTGTCAGTGAGGACAGGGCTGCATGTGACAGAGGCAGTGATATGATGTTAGGATGGGAATGGAGCACACATACCGACATTCTGGCTGCTCTCTGCGGGAGAGAGCAGCCAGGTCAGCTCAGCAGGAGGGCAGGGGAGGGCTGTGACGTGGGGAGGAGGTGGTGGAGGAGGTGGACCGGAGGCGGGATGGGGGTGGAGCAGGGGCGGGATGGGTGCGGTGTTACCGTGCCACATCCTTTAAGCCACGCCCCCTGCTCTCTAATGCCGCAATCCCCGGCATTACACTGCAGGGGGCGTGGCTATGATGACTCGATTCAGCAAGAATCGCGTCATCAACTGCCCGGACCGCCCACTTTACACACTAAGTGGGCGGACGGGCAGGGGGACGCCTGATTCCGGGAGGCATGCCGGCTCTTTCGGGGGGCCGGAAGGGTCACCCGATTTTCGGGAGCCTCTCGGCCATTCCGGGAGAGTAGGCAAGTATGGAATGGAGGCAGCAGGAAGCCACAGACTGAGAGTTATATAGTGGAAGGTGCAGGGTCTCCCAGCAGCACATAGTATATCAGGAGATGAGTGATGTGTCAGTGAGAGCAGGGCTGCATGTGACAGGGGCAGTGACATGATGTGAGGAGGGGAATAGAGGCAGCAGGAAGCAACAGATAGAGAGTTATATAGTGGAAGGTGCACACTCCCAGCAGCACAGAGTATATCAGGAGAGGAGTGATGTGTCAGTGAGGACAGGGCTGCATGTGACAGGGGCAGTGACATGATGTAAGGAGAGGAATAGAGATATTAGGCTCCTGTCAGAAAGATGCAGGAAGACTGTAGCATCAAATTCTCATCTATATGATACAAAGTTCATTCATTCATTCAACATGTTTAAAATAGACCATCACAGCAATGCATGTATGTTATTACGTATTACATTTTGGGGGTAATTCTGAGTTGATCCCAGCATGAATTTTGTTAGCGGTTGGGCAAAACCATGTGCACTGCAGGGGGGGCAGATATAACATGTGCAGAGAGAGTTAGATTTGGGTGGGTTATTTTATTTCTGTGCAGGGTAAATACTGGCTGCTTTATTTTTACACTGCAATTTAGATTGCAGATTGAACACAGCACACCCAAATCTACCTCTCTCTGCACATGTTACATCTGCCCCACCTGCAGTGCACATGGGCCCTCATTCCGAGTTGTTCGCTCGCAAGCTGCTTTTAGCAGCATTGCACACGCTAAGCGGGAGTGAATCTTAGCTTCTTAAAATTGCGACCACACTCCTCTTAGCAGTTTCTGAGTAGCTCCAGACTTACTCGGCATCTGCGATCAGTTCAGTGCTTGTCGTTCCTGGTTTGACGTCACAAACACACCCAGCGTTCGCCCAGACACTCCTCCGTTTCTTCAGCCACTCCCGCGTTTTTCCCAGAAACGGTAGCGTTTTTTCGCACACACCCATAAAACGGCCTGTTTCCGCCCAGAAACACCCACTTCCTGTCAATCACATTACGATCGCCAGAACGAAGAAAAAACCGTGAGTAAAATTCCTAACTGCATAGCAAATTTACTTGGCGCAGTCGCAGTGCGAACATTGCGCATGCGCACTAAGCGGAAAATCGCTGCGATGCGAAGAAATTTACAGAGCGAACAACTCGGAATGAGGGCCATGGTTTTGCCCAACTGCTAAAAAATTTCCTGCCGCGATCAACTTGGAATTACCCCCCATGTGCACTGCAGGGGGGACAGATATAACATGTGCAGAGAGAGTTAGATTTGGGTGGGGTGTGTTCAATCTGCAATCTAAATTGCAGTGTAAAAATAAAGCAGCCAGTATTTACCCTGCACAGAAACAAAATAACCCACCCAAATCTAACTCTCTCTGCACATGTTATATCTGCCCCCCCCCCCCCCCCCCCCCCCCCTCCCCTGCAGTGCACATGGTTTTGCCCAACTGCTAACAAAATTCCTGCTGCGATCAACTCAGAATTACCCCCTTGGGTGGTCATTCCGAGTTGTTCGCTCGGAAAATTTCTTCGCATCGCAGCGATTTGCCACTTAGTGCGCATGCGCAATGTTCGCACTGCGACTGCGCCAAGTAAATTTACTATGAAGTTAGGTATTTTACTCACGGCTTTTTCTTCCTTCAGGCGATCGGAGTGTGATTGACAGGAAGTGGGTGTTACTGGGCGGAAACAGGCCGTTTTATGGGCGTGTGGGAAAAAACGCTGCCGTTTCTGGGGAAAACGCGGGAGTGGCTGGAGAAACGGAGGAGTGTCTGGGCGAACGCTGGGTGTGTTTGTGACGTCAAACCAGGAACGACAAGCACTGAACTGATCGCACTGGCAGAGTAAGTCTCGAGCTACTCAGAAACTGCACAGAGCAGTCTTTTCGCAATATTGCGAATCTTTCGTTCGCAATTTTAAGCAGCTAAGATTCACTCCCAGTAGGCGGCGGCTTAGCGTGTGCAATGCTGCTAAAATCGGCTTGCGAGCGAACAACTCGGAATGACCTCCTTTGTTTGTTCCCATTTACATAGTGCAGTTTTATTCAGTTATCATGTTAGCAGTCCTCATTTACAGTTTATACTTTCACTTCTGAAGGTCTAAAGTTCTAATACATGTTCATTCATTACTTATGTTTAGTATGTTCAACCTTAAATAGTTTTTTTTTCCTACTAGTATAGTTACTGTTTTTAAAAGCTAGTATCCGGTGATGCCTCATGCCTCAATGATGTCATTAGTTTCCTGGCTGCATTCTGATGTATATACAGTGTATTTCCAGCATACATCATCGGTACCATAACCAAGTGTGTGTACAGGTATACAGGTATACAGTCGGTATAGACTTCAGTTACGATGTGGAAATTGTAAACATGCATACAATTAGGTCGACATTGTCTAGGTTGACCACTATTGGTCGACAGTAAGTAGATCGACATGGTCTCTAGGTTGACATGACAGAAGCTTATGGTCGACATAAGTTTTTCACAGTTTTTTCAATTTTTTTTACTTTTCCATGCTTTACGATCCACGTGGACTACAGCTGGGAACGGTAACCTGTGCCAAGCGCAGTGAGGCACCTTGCTCAAAGCATGGCGAGCGAAGCTCATGTCGACCTTCTGTCATGTCGACCTAGTACGTGTCGACCTAGAAACCATGTTGACCTACATACTGTCGACCAATAGTGTGGTTGACCCTATGATCCACACCCATCTATACACACATACAGGGGCGTTTTAAGAGAGGAGGAGGCCCGTGTTCAGCCTCCTCCGTTCGGGCCCCCTCCTCTCTGCCGGCAGCGCTCACTGGACTCTACTACGCATGTGCAGATCTCCGGGAAAATGTTGCGGCGGCCATTTTCCCTGAGATTTCTCTACTGCGCATGCGCAGAACTCTGTGAAAATGGCTGCTGGGCCATTTTCCCAGAGTTTTAATACCGCCGTGGACGTCGCCGCGGGACTCCGGAAGGGTGAGTATTCACAAAATGGGGCCCGTGTGCACCGCACACACTGCACCCATTAGAGAAACGCCAGCGCACACAACACATGACATTGATATGGTAGAAAACAGAGTTAATACTCTGTATATGTGTTTTCTGCTGTATGTACAGAAACCTTTGCATACAACGTAATAGTAAAACAGACATAGCTTAATATAAGAAAACGTTGAGGGCGGTTGACGAACACAAAGAGCCTAAATGTTTTATACCTGATGCAAAGCCACGTTACAGAAATGATACAATAAAACGCATAAAATATTTACCTCACATTATTCTCCATACGTCTGCTGACTATGGAAGGTGACAGAGCGTGATTCGCTCAGGGCACATAGGTGCATTGGGAAACAGCTCAGACAATGCACATACCTGGAGTTCCTGATCCAGGATTCACATTGAGCCGGTCCCCGCTTCCTTATAATATGCTGCACGAGATGCTACTGTCTGAATCGCCTCCCAGCCCCCGGGTCATTGTGTCTTGTCTCTCTCAATCTGCATTCATTCTGGGTTGTGCCTCCCCATTTTCTATGTGTCCCTCTCTTTTTTTTTTTCAGAATGACTTTTTTTGTTGCGTCAGGACAGTTGCCAGGAGACAGCAGAGCTATTCCAGCTTACACTCTCTCCCCTTTTCATTCATAGAGACTGAAGACTACGGTCTACCTCCCTGCAGAGGCGGCGCAGGTCCCAGGTCCTACACACTGACATGTTCTCCCTCCCTCAGACTATGGGATCCTGCACCTCTCGCAGTACATAGCTCTGATCATATATATAGGGCATCGGGTACCGCATAGAACAGGCAATCTCAGCTCTTATGAGGAATTATGAGGTGGGCATGCTGGGATTTGTAGTTCCACAGCAAACATAAACAATGACAGGTGCGCAGTGGATGAAGCGCAAAGCACTCGGCCCAGCCTAAGCCAAAGCACTTTATTGTAAACAGACCCATAAGACTTCTGTAAATATGTGCAAACAGGTTTTTATGGATAAGGGTAGGGACCTATTTGGGCATTCCTGGCACTGGACAGATTCATCTCACATTCAAAAATACGTTCGTTTTAGTGTTCCGGGAGGAGATTGTTTACAGAAAGGGGAGGGGGCAGTCATCCAGAGGGGCCTTTACTGCTTTGTGGGGTGATGTGCATTCTTATTGCTCTGTGCTAAAGGGCATTTTCCCAGTAGCCAGTGATCAGGTGTCATCTTAACTCGGACTGTGACGCATTTTGCTCCTTTCAGAATGATGCATTCCGTTCAAACAAACAAATGATGTAATTGAGCTTTATCGATCAGAAAGCTTGCTGCCTCACAGCACTGAGGTCTTGGGTTTGAGTCAGTGGCGTAACTAGGGGTCCGCAGCCACTGCGCTTGCTTGGGGGAGCGCAGGGCTGTGGGGCGCCCTAGCCGCCACTGATCTCTGCTGTGAAGGAGGCACACGGAGGGCACAGCGCGCGCCTCTCCTGTGTCCCTCCTGCGTCTCCGGCGTGTCTATTAAATGAAGTGCCCGTTCGTGAGCTCTGATTGGCTCACAAACCGGCACTTCATTTACCAGACACGCCGGAGACGCAGGAGGGACACAGGAGAGGCGCGCGCTGTGCCCTCCGTGTCTCTCCTTCACAAAACAGTGGGGGAGCGGGGATGAGTTGTACCTGGCACTGGAGGAGCATATTTGGCACTGGGGGAGGGGGAGCATATTTGGCACTTGGGGGGGCATATGTGGCACTGAGGGGGCATATATGACACTGGGGGAGCATATTTGGCACTTGGGGGTATATGTGTACCTGGCACTGGGGGGGGGGGGGCATATTTGGCATTGAGGGCATGTGTGTACCTGGCACTGTGGGGGAATATCTGGCACTGGGGGCATATGTGGCACTGGGAGCACAGCCCTAGCAACAAGCATGACACCCAGTGCATGAAACCCCTGGCAACGAGCATGACACCCAGTGCATGAAACTCCTGGCAACGAGCATGACACCCAGTGCATGAAACCCCTGGCAACGAGCATGACACCCAGTGCATGAAACCCCTGGCAACGAGCATGACACCCTGAGCATGAAAACCCTTGGCACCGTGCATGGAACCAAGAGCATGAAACCCCTGGCAATGAGCAGGTAATTTAAAAGTAATTAGAAGCCTTACTGTAGGACTTAATGTGTAATGGGCATTGCGGTGTGTGGCATAATGTATCACGGATATTGCGGTGTGTGTCATAATGTGTCACATGCATTACGGTGTGTGGTATGCTATATCACGGGCATTGTGGTATGTGGGGCATTGCAGTGTGTGGCATAATGTATAATGGGCATTGCGGTGTGTGGCATAGGGTATAACGGGCAATGCGGTATGTGTCACAGGCATTACGGTGTGTGGTATACTATATCACGGGCATTGTGGTATAATGTTTTAGGGCAGTGGTTCTCAAACTCAGTCCTCAGGACCCCACACAGTGCATGTTTTGCAGGTAACCCAGCAAGTGCACAGGTGTATTAATTACTCACTGACCCATTTTAAAAGGTCCACAGGTGGAGCTAATTATTTCACTTGTGATTTTGTGAGGAGACCTGCAAAACATGCACTGTGTGGGGTCCTGAGGACCGAGTTTGAGAACCTGTGTTTTAGGGTCATTGCGGTGTGTGTCATAATGTGTCACAGGCATTGTATGTGCTATAATGTATCAGGAGCATTGCAGTGTGTAGCATAATGTATAACGGGCATTGCGATTCCTGTCATAATGTGTCACAGGCATTACGGTGTGTGGCATAATGACTAAGGGTCATTTCAGTATGTGGCACAATGTATACTGGGCATTACTATAAGGAGGAAAAATGACAAATAATGTTCGGGGCATGAATCAGGATTATTTTTCTTTCCTGTGGTGGCCAACGTCTGGGCGTGCAGGTTGCAAAACTGGGGTATAAGGTAGTCTTTTCCTGCAATGCCACACCCCTTTATGCAAAGCCACGCTCTTTTCAACAAAGCCACGCCCCTTTTCCCCGGCGCGCGCAGATTCATCGCTTTACTAGTGCCAATCATGGGGGGGGGGGGGGGGGGGGGGGGGCAGATAATTTTTTTGGCTTGGGGGAGAAAAATTTCTAGTTACGCCACTGGTTTGAGTCCTACCATAGCCATATCGGTGTTCAGTTTACATGTTCTCTCTTGTTTGCGTGGGTTTCCTCCAGGTACTTGCGGTTTCCTCCCACAATTCAAAAACATATCTGGTAGGTTAATTGCTTCCTGTTAAGATAATTCTTCCGTGTGTGTGTGTGTGTGTTTGTCCATGAGGTAGGGAATATAATATAGACCGTAAGCTCCACTGGGGCAGGGACAGATGTGAATGACTGAAATTTGTGTAATATTTGTGCCCTTTACAAATAACTGTATGAATAAATAAAAGTAATGAATAGAAAAGGAACTGCATTCAACTCAGGTAATCACTTTTCAAAGATTAATTACAATTGTGGGGATACTGACCCCGCACAGTTCATGTTTTCCGGATCACCTGTGGATTTTTAAAATGACACAGTGCACCTGCCGGGTGACCTGGAAAACATGACCTGTGTGGGGTCCTGAGAACCAAGTTTGAGAACCACTGGGATACTGTATTACCTAGTGTATATACTATGGGGCTGATCCATCCAAGCACAATAAGAACTTTTCTAACAAACTTCTACACATCTCAGCTGATGCTCCTGCCCAATTTAGGGCGTAGTTGCCGACTTCTGGGCTGCTCTCTCCGGGAGAGAGCAGCCCGTCGGCTCAACAGGGGGGGCGGGCAGTGAGGTGACGTGACAGGGGGGCAGGCCAGAGGCGGAACAGAGGTGGGCCAGAGGTGGAACGGGTGTGGCTTCTGGGCCGTGTCATTTAAGCCCCCCCGCTGTGTAATGTCGCAATTACCGGCATTATACAGCAGGGGGCGTGGTTACGATGACGCGATTCAACAAGAATCGCGTCATCGCCTGCCCGGACCGCCCACTTTACTCGTTAAGTGGGCTGTGGGCAGGGGGTGACCAGCGGATATCGGGAGACTTGCCTGCTCTTCCGGGGGGCCAGGAGGGTCACCCGTTTTCCGGGAGCCTCCCGGCCATTCCGGGAGGGTAGGCAAGTATGATTTAGGGGCAGATTTAACAACGAGTAATATTCTTGTCATCACTCATTACGAATGATGACATGACAGTTGGAAGCTGATTAGCTGGACCACCATTTATCATTTGTAACGAGGCAGGAAGAAATTGGTGAAATCTTATCAGAGATGAATAATATAAGCACCTGCGCCCTTATCCGTGGTCAGGAGCCGCCATACATCCTGTATCAGCATGTAGAGTACCTGCACCTTAGTTGTGAGTACCGGTAACTTTTCATAGATAAATAAAAGTGCTGTCTGTAGCTGTGCTAACAGGACAGAGCCTTATCCATGAAGATATGACTAGAGGAGCACTTCACCTACGACCTATATTCCCCCAGTAGCTTCCCTCCCCACCCCTCAGCTGCTGTTTGTGCAGTTACTTTCATTCACAGTTATTCAATGTCTGCAGCTCACTCTCAGACCTCTCCCATCTGCCGGCTGATCAAAGAGATCATTACAGATATACAGTGTGCAGTGCTAGTTGCCGATTTGTCACTTGAGAGTAATGGCCGTAACTATCATTGTGTATCGCTGCATATCACAGCAATACAGAAAGTAGTAATGTAACTTTCCTGGAGCGCCTGATCCTAAGCTTAGGGACAGCTGAAGTCTGCTCTGCTGCCGGGCACTAGGACCCTGCAGACACCGACCGGTACCACAGGGACAACAGGAAGAGCGATAGGACCCTGGCAAGCATCTTAAACAGAGGGACCCGCCAGGTGGTTTTGCGGACAAAAGACTTGCTATTGAGGGCAGAGCTTGAGGCACGGGGTGGGGAAAAGCAAGGAGAGCCGTGGCTGGAGGGAGCAGAGGCACACTGGGGAGTGAGCTGAGCCAGATTTAGACCTCATTGGGCCCCAGGCTAGATACTGGTTTGGGGGCCCCTCCCTCAAACAATCCATGGCACTATACTGTATTTTTGTTACTGATTCATGCCCTTTACATTATTATGGCATTTTTTCTCCTTATAGTAATGCCCCTTATACAGTACATTATGCCACACACCGTAATGTCCCTTACACATTATGCTACCCACCGTAAGGTCCCTTACACATTATGCCACACACCGTAATGTCCCTTACACATTATGCCACACACCGTAATGTCCCTTACACATTATGCCACACACCGTAAGGTCCCTTACACATTATGCAACATGTGAGAGGGCAGCGGGTTGGGGGGACGGGGGAAGTCACTCGCCTCCGTTCCCCCCGGACAGCGGCGGCGTTGCGGCGGGTCCCCAGCACGGAGGGGCTTGCATCCGGTGGGATTCAAGCCCCTCCAATCACGGCGCGGAGAGGCGGGGATGGCGCCGGGCGGGAGCCAATCAGGGCTCGCGCCCGGTCAGCCAATCAGAACATGCCGCGACGAGCCAATCAAGGCTCGTCGCGTCATAGCGCCGCCCCCTCCCAGCATCTTATAACAGACGCGGCGGAGCGGGAGCGGCCAGTCGGCGCCGGGGACGGAGCAGAGAAGAGCTCCAGCGGAAGAAGAAGAAGCAGAAGAGAGAACGCGGCGGTCCAGAAGAAGAGGCGGCGACGGCGACGGGAGCGGCCGGGAAGGAGAAGCCAGAAGCGGCCCCCGCGGAGAGAGCCAGTCGACGCCCGGGAAGAAGACGTCGGGACGGCCGCGGAAGAGGAGCCCACCGGGAGTTCCGGAGGAGAGTGCCGCGGTGTGTGGGAGGCAAAAGAGCTAACGAAGCTCCCCACCGCGGCTTCTCCCTACGGCCCGGTAAGCGGCCTCGTGCCGAGTCTCTGAATTCCCCCTGGACCACCGTGTGTTCGGGCACTAGGCCCGTGAGCATAGTCAGGCCCTCCCGGCCTGTGGGCAGATAGTCGGGCCCTTCCGGCCCGTGGGCACCAGTGGTCGGCGCGTCTGGGCCCGGGGGCCGCGCGCAGTCGGGGCTCCACCCGGCCCGTGGCCTGTAGGCCCAGACCCGACCATTCCCTCCCTTTGGGGTTTTGGGCGTTAGGCCCGAACCACCACCAGTCACCCAGTCAGGCGGGCATTAGGCCCGGGGGCATAACGGGCCATAGGCCTGCGGAGCAGAAGGGGGCAGTAGGCCCTAGGGTATCTAGCCAGTGGGGGTAGGTATCCATAAGGTGGCCCTGGGCATCAGGTCCAGGTCATCCAACAGTACCAGCTAAGAAGAGGGGGAAGCAATCAAGGCGTTCTTAAATCAGGCGGAGCCCCGTCCCTTGTATACTCCGGCGAGTGAGCTGTGCGGCCGCTCGGGCGGGGTACATTGCAGGCTGGGCACGGAGGGTCGGCTGACCCTCGCGTCTTGTATACGCCCTCGAGGTAGGGAAGGGTCGTGGAGAATTGGTCTCCACTGGGGCGAGGTAGCAGAACCTGCGTCGGACCGGATGGTAAGGTACTCCTCATTTATATTGTACTCACATTGAACTTGTATTTGCTTGACCTGTTGACAGAGATTAGGTGAAGTAGCCGACCAAGTAAACCGTTGTAGTTCATAGTAGTTAGGCTCAGTTTTGATGTTAGCCGTTGTTCAGTTGTAGGGAGGCTGCTGTCATTCTCTTCCCAGGAGCGGAGTTTCGCGTCAAGCAAGCTGACAAGAGTACCAGTGTGAGTATCCTATGTGAGTGTGTGTCCTTGTCTGTGTTGAGCGTCGGTCGCGAGACCCCGCTAGGCCTAGCGGGCTCGCTCCCACCTCGGTGCGCAAGTGCCAAATAGGTGACGATTTGGGTGGCTGAGGCCCACAGGCCGATGATGACATTCACCTAACCGGTGAACGTCGCGGCCACCCCGGTGTGCCACTTATTCCCCCAGAGGAAGAAGTGGGCACGCAGTGAGAATATTTCTTGTCCCCTCTAGCCGCCGAGTTCCAGGCTGAGTTCCGGGCGAAGGTCCCGAAGAGGAGTCCTTTGCAATCAAGGCTGAGTGGGGCGGAGTGTGCGGTGCAGACGGAGGTAAGCAGTGGTCCACTTACACGGGCGCAGGCTTCACACCACTTCGGCATCCTTACATTTGGCGTAGTCGGCAGGATCCTTGGAGAAGATGGATCGGGAAGTGGACAAGCCGGAGAGCGACGGTAACGAGTCCCTCGAGGAGACGAATGACGCGCCCAGCGAACAGCCTCGGGCCAGGTTACCCATCGGAGCAGCCCTCAACCACCTTGACAAGTTCGACGGGCAGAATATGCCCTTGACGGAGTGGATCGAGCAGTTGGAAACCACGATCGACCTCTAACCAGATTCCGAAACGGGTACAGGTGAATTTGGCATTGAAGGTCCTGACTGGCGATGTCCGGAAGACCGTGAGAGTACGCCCCGAGCGGCTTCGTAGAAGCCTGGCTGACGTCTTCACCATCCTGAAGGGCGTGTATGGGGAAAAGGCCACCACCACCACGCTGAAGAAGCGTGTGTTCGCACGGGTTCAAAGGGAAGATGAGACGATTTCTCAGTTCGCTAACGCGATCCAGGAATACATGAGTGAGATCCAGACGAGGGAAGATGAGGAGTTGATGACTGGGGACCCGGATTCCACCTTGAGAGGTATTTTAATAGGTGGGCTGAGGAGCAGGTCCCTGCGGAACTACCTCCAGGATAAGGTCGATGGGGATGGCAAGCTCACCTTCTTCGAAGTGTTGGGGATGGCACTGAAGAAAGAAGAAAATGCGGAGCTTAGTTCCAGCGCCGTGTCCACACCACCCACCCAACCGATAGATAGGGTCCAGACGCCGGAGATTAGTCCCTTGGAGGGATGCATCAAGGAGTTAACCACCACGCTCCTTCTCGTCCAGGACGAAGTGTCCCAGTTAAGACAGAGGGTGAAACTGGCCGAAAGCCGGGACGCCGACCCTGAAAGGAGGGGTTGGGACGACGAGGATCGTGCCAAGGAAAAAAACCCTCGGAGGAAAAGGGAGACGGAGACTGCTGGACGTCGGGGAGGGGAGGTGCGCCCGAGGGGACCCCGCGAGTTGGTGTGTTGGGAATGTGAGGAGCCTGGACATTTCGCTCGGGATTGTCCGGGGCGCCGCTCCGGACGGGAGGGGCGTAGGAGACCTTTAAACTAAGGTCCCTCGCGGTAACGGGACAATCCGCGGGGGAAGACGGCGCACAAGTAGACGTCGTCAACTCATCTGACTTGTTCGGTGAGTGTCCCACGGTAGTGGCAAAGTTAGGAGGGAGGGATCAACGTTGCCTTTTGGATACCGGATCGCAAGTGCCCACCATGTCCGAGAAACGGTTTAGGGAAGACTATGCCCATCTCACGACCACCAGTGTCGGAAATTGGGTAACCCTAGTGGCCGCGAACAACCTTCCCATTCCCGTAAAAGGGGTCGTGTGGATTGAGGTGGAGGTGTATGGGCAGTCCCTTGGGAAAAAAGGGTTCGTAGTGGTGAGTGGCGAGGAGTTTCACCATGGGCCGGTGATTCTGGGGATGAACATCCTTCGGAGTCTGGATCAAGTACTCGTACACGATAAGGGCCCCCAGTACTGGAAGTATCTGGGTGTGCAGAAGCCGGTGCAGCAAGCTTTCCAGAGAGTCGTCCAGCGGAACGAAGAGACCGCCTCTGTGGAAGCCTTGCGCCCCCTCGGCCTGATCTAGACGCGACATAACCAAAAGGTGAGGATCCCAGCGAGACAGGAGGTGGTCCTGGAAGTACCCATCCGTGCGCAGCAGCGGCTAGAAGGAAGGGAGCTTGTGATAGAACCTTGTTGGTTCAGGCAAGTGGAGGCCGGTTTGCTGCTGGCCAGAACCGTAGCGGTTGTACGGAATGGCACCGTACCCCTACGGGTGTGCAACCTGGGAAACTCACCAATTAAGATCCCGGCCAGGTCGGTGCTGGCCCATCTAGAGGCTATCCCCGAGGGTGGTATTGAACCAGGCCCTAGGGTTACCTTAAAGCCGGACGCATGCGAGCCTTGGACGTTGGCCGTCGCCCTCGAGGAAAAACAGGAACCCACCGCGGAGTGGAACGGGGACGTGATTCTAAACCAGATGGATGTATCACTGGAGGACCTTAGTACAGCAGAGGTAGACCGGGTAAAACAAATGTTGTGGGCACGACAGAAGTCGTTCTCTCGCAGCGAGGAAGATTTTGGCCACACGACCGAGATAGAGCATGAGATCAACACCGGTGACAGTCTGCCCGCTCGGGAGCACTATCGGCAGATTCCCCCGAAGCTATACCAGGAGGTCAAGACCATGATCCAACAAATGTTGGCCAACGGCGTCATCAGGGAAAGTAAGAGCCCATGGGCTGCCCCCATTGTGCTGGTAAAGAAGAAAGACGGGACAATCCGATTCTGCGTGGACTACCGGAGGTTGAACAGCTGCACCGTCCGGGACGCTTATCCATTACCCCGCATTGAAGAGTCACTGGCGGCTTTAGGGAAATCGCGCTTCTTCTCCATGCTGGATCTGGCCAGTGGGTACTGGCAGGTGCCCGTGGCGGAGAAGGATCAGGCGAAGACGGCATTCATTACGCCCATGGGGCTTTTTGATTTCTGTCGAATGCCCTTCGGGCTCTCCAATGCACCGGCCACGTTCCAGCGCCTTATGGAGCGCTGTCTCGGGGACTTGAACTTCGAAGCAATCCTCATCTATTTGGACGACATTATAGTGTTCGCCCCCACCCTGGAGGAACACTTGCATAGGTTGGAACAAGTGCTTCAACGATTGGAACAATACGGCCTCAAATTGAAACCCCGGAAGTGCCACCTCTTGAAGTCCAGCTTGGAATACCTGGGCCATGTAGTCTCAGAGGAAGGGGTGCGGCCCACCCCGACAAAATTGCCGCAGTCCAAGAATGGAGGATCCTGGGCAACGTGACGGAGTTGAGGGCATTTCTGGGATTGGTGGGCTACTATCGGCGGTTCATTCGAGACTTTGCCAAGATCGCAGGCCCCCTGCATGGACTGTTGCGAGGTGTTGCCACGGATGTGCGGAATCGGGCAGTGGCGTGGGACCAAGCGCAGGAGGTTGCCTTCACGGGTCTTAAACAAGCCCTCACCCAGGCCCCCGTACTGGCTTATGCTGACTTTGACAAGCCATTCATATTGTACGCCGACGGGAGCCACCAAGGCCTGGGGGCTGTACTCTCCCAGCTGCAGGAGGGCCAGGAGCGAGTTATTGCATATGGGAGTCGGAGTCTCCGGGAGTCGGAGCGGAACCCTGACAACTACAGCTCGTTCAAGCTGGAATTGCTGGCAGTCGTCTGGGCGGTCACCGAGAAGTTTGCGGAGTACCTGACCGCCACCGACTTCGAAGTGGTCACGGATAACAACCCCCTGTCGCACCTGCATACAGCTAAGTTGGGCGCCCTGGAGCAGCGTTGGGTGGCACGCTTGGCCAAGTTCTCCTTTAAAATCCGTTACCGGCCGGGTAAGGCGAATACAAATGCAGACGCCCTGTCCCGCTATCCGGTAGGGCTACCTACGGGGCCCACGGATGAAGAGAGGGAGGGTCAGGAGATCCCTGACCTTACCAGGATGACCCTTAGCCCAACCGGGCCCAAGGCAACGCGCGGGATTCTACTACAGAAGGCCTTGCCGGACTGGGCCGCAGCCCAAGGGCAAGACCAGGAGGTGCAGTGTGTGCGTGGGTGGAAGGAGCGGGACCACTGGCCGTCCTCGGCGGAGAGGCTGCAGCTTAGCCCGTGGGGCAAGAGGCTGGTACGTCAGTGGGAACGATTGGCCGTACGAGGAGGGGTATTGTGCCGCCAGGCTTATCTCGAGCACGAGCTCCGGAAGGTGTGGCAGGTTGTTCTCCCCAGAGATTTGGCCCGTGGTCTGGTGACGGAGGCCCACGAAGAAGGCGCCCATTTTGGTACAGAGAAGACCCTGCAATGGGTCCGCCGGCAGTATTTCTTCCCGGGTTTACAGGCCCTGGTGGAAAGCGTGTGTCAGACCTGTAGGAGGTGTGCTGTTACCAAAAGTGGCGAACAACGGGCACCAGTGCAGACCATCCGGACCACCAGACCCCTGGAGCTCCTCATGGTGGACTATGTCTTGATAGGAGAGTCGGTGCGTGGGTACCAGTACGCTATCGTGATGACCGACCACTTTACCAAATTTACAGTGGTTGTCCCTACCATGGACCAGACTGCCGACACGGCGGCTAAGGCCATTGTTGAGCATTTTATCCGAAGGTACGGCTGCCCGGAGCGCATCCATTCTGATCAAGGTGCATGCTTCCAAGGTCGGGTGATGGAGCGGCTGTGTCGCACCTATGGCATGAACAAATCAAGGACCACCCCGTACCACCCACAGGGGAATGGAGCCTGCGAGCGATTCAACCGGACGTTGCTACAAATGCTGAGGGTCCTGGAGGCTGACAAGAAGCAGCGCTGGCCCGACTTTGTTCCGGAGTTGGTATGGGTATATAACAACAGAGTGCACCGGACCACGGGGTTCTCGCCGTATTTTCTGTTGTTTGGCCGACCAGAGAAGGACCTGCAGGACCTCGATCTGTCCCTACCGGCGGAGGAGGAAGAGTGGACGCACAGTGGGTGGATTGAGGAGCAGAAACGCCGCCTGACGTTCGCCCAGGAAGTGGCAGAGGGGAACATCGGGTCCAACCTGCACCCTAGACCCGGGAGGTCGCTAGGAGGACCATTCGCGGAGGGGCAAAGAGTGTTAGTCCGAGAGAAACGTCCTGGGAACAAATTGAGCGAACGATGGGAGGTGATGCCATACATCGTGCAGCGGCGAGTGTCTCCTGACAACCCCGTTTACGAAGTGAAGGCGGAAGACGGAAGTGGGCGTGCCCGCACTTTACATAGGAACATGCTGCGTCCCTGCCTATTTGAGGATCTGCTCCCCATTGAGACAGTCTCAGGGGCTGCTCCTGGATCGGAGGAGGATGATTGGTGGATTCCGCCGCCTGAAGGGGCATCGGACCCTCCGCCATCGGGAGGGTCAGCCGAGGGTGGTGAACCGGTGGCTTCTGTGCCAGAGGCTTCCGTCCCCACCTCAGCAACCCTGCCCAGGCGTTCAACTCGAACGACATTGGGGGTGCCGTCCCCCCGCTTCGCGGACCCAAACTTCGAGTGGGCCGCAGCTCACATCTTTGTAGGGACTACAAAGGAAACAGGGGGGGAAATGTGAGAGGGCAGCGGGTTGGGGGTACGGGGGAAGTCACTCGCCTCCGTTCCCCCCGGACAGCGGCGGCGTTGCGGCGGGTCCCCAGCACGGAGGGGCTTGCATCCGGTGGGATTCAAGCCCCTCCAATCACGGCGCGGAGAGGCATGGATGGCGCCGGGCGGGAGCCAATCAGGGCTCGCGCCCGGTCAGCCAATCAGAACATGCCGCGACGAGCCAATCAAGGCTCGTCGCGTCATAGCGCCGCCCCCTCCCAGCGTCTTATAACAGACGCGGTGGAGCGGGAGCGGCCAGTCGGCGCCGGGGACGGAGCAGAGAAGAGCTCCAGCGGAAGAAGAAGAAGCAGAAGAGAGAACGCGGCGGTCCAGAAGAAGAGGCGGCGACGGCGACGGGAGCGGCCGGGAAGGAGAAGCCAGAAGCGGCCCCCGCGGAGAGAGCCAGTCGACGCCCGGGAAGAAGACGTCGGGACGGCCGCGGAAGAGGAGCCCACCTGGAGTTCCGGAGGAGAGTGCCGCGGTGTGTGGGAGGCAAAAGAGCTAACGAAGCTCCCCACCGCGGCCTCTCCCTACGGCCCGGTAAGCGGCCTCGTGCCGAGTCTCTGAATTCCCCCTGGACCACCGTGTGTTCGGGCACTAGGCCCGTGAGCATAGTCAGGCCCTCCCGGCCTGTGGGCAGATAGTCGGGCCCTTCCGGCCCGTGGGCACCAGTGGCCGGCGCGTCTGGGCCCGGGGGCCGCGCGCAGTCGGGGCTCCACCCGGCCCGTGGCCTGTAGGCCCAGACCCGACCATTCCCTCCCTTTGGGGTTTTGGGCGTTAGGCCCGAACCACCACCAGTCACCCAGTCAGGCGGGCATTAGGCCCGGGGGCATAACGGGCCATAGGCCTGCGGAGCAGAAGGGGGCAGTAGGCCCTAGGGTATCTAGCCAGTGGGGGTAGGTATCCATAAGGTGGCCCTGGGCATCAGGTCCAGGTCATCCAACAGTACCAGCTAAGAAGAGGGGGAAGCAATCAAGGCGTTCTTAAATCAGGCGGAGCCCCGTCCCTTGTATACTCCGGCGAGTGAGCTGTGCGGCCGCTCGGGCGGGGTACATTGCAGGCTGGGCACGGAGGGTCGGCTGACCCTCGCGTCTTGTATACGCCCTCGAGGTAGGGAAGGGTCGTGGAGAATTGGTCTCCACTGGGGCGAGGTAGCAGAACCTGCGTCGGACCGGATGGTAAGGTACTCCTCATTTATATTGTACTCACATTGAACTTGTATTTGCTTGACCTGTTGACAGAGATTAGGTGAAGTAGCCGACCAAGTAAACCGTTGTAGTTCATAGTAGTTAGGCTCAGTTTTGTTGTTAGCCGTTGTTCAGTTGTAGGGAGGCTGCTGTCATTCTCTTCCCAGGAGCGGAGTTTCACGTCAAGCAAGCTGACAAGAGTACCAGTGTGAGTATCCTATGTGAGTGTGTGTCCTTGTCTGTGTTGAGCGCCGGTCGCGAGACCCCGCTAGGCCTAGCGGGCTCGCTCCCACCTCGGTGCGCAAGTGCCAAATAGGTGACGATTTGGGTGGCTGAGGCCCACGGGCCGATGATGACATTCACCTAACCGGTGAACGTCGCGGCCACCCCGGTGTGCCACTTATTCCCCCAGAGGAAGAAGTGGGCACACAGTGAGAATATTTCTTGTCCCCTCTAGCCGCCGAGTTCCAGGCTGAGTTCCGGGCGAAGGTCCCGAAGAGGAGTCCTTTGCAATCAAGGCTGAGTGGGGCGGAGTGTGCGGTGCAGACGGAGGTAAGCAGTGGTCCACTTACACGGGCGCAGGCTTCACACCACTTCGGCATCCTTACAAACACACCGTAATGTCCCTTACACATTATGCTACACACCGTAAGGTCCCTTACACATTATGCTATACACCGTAAGGTCCTTTACACATTATGCTACACACCGTAAGGTCCCTTGCACATTATGCTACACACCGTAAGGTCCCTTACACATTATGCTACACACCGTAATGTCCCTTACACATTATGCTACACACCGTAATGTCCCTTACACATTATGCCACACACCTTAATGTCCCTTACACATTATGCCAAACACTGTAATGTCCCTCACACATTATGCTACACACCGTAATGTCCCTTACACATTATGCTACACACCGTAATGTCTCTTACACATTATGCCAAACACTGTAATGTCCCTTACACATTATGCCACACACCTTAATGTCCCTTAGACATTATGCCACACACCGTAATATCCCTTACACATTATGCCTCATACCGTAATGTCCCTTACACATTATGCCACACACCGTAATGTCCCTTACACATTATGCTACACACCATAAGGTCCCTTACACATTATGCTACACACCGTAATGTCCCTTACACATTATGCTACACACCGTAATGTCCCTTACACATTATGCCACACACCTTAATGTCCCTTACACATTATGCCAAACACTGTAATGTCCATCACACATTATGCTACACACCGTAATGTCCCTTACACATTATGCTACACACCGTAATGTCCCTTACACATTATGCCAAACACTGTAATGTCCCTTACACATTATGCCACACACCTTAATGTCCCTTAGACATTATGCCACACACCGTAATATCCCTTACACATTATGCCTCACACCGTAATGTCCCTTACACATTATGCCACACACCGTAATGTCCCTTACACATTATGCTACACACCGTAATGTCCCTTACACATTATGCCACACACCGTAATGACCCTTTCACATTATGCTGCACACCATAATGACCCTTACACATTATGCTACACGCCGTAATGACCCATACACATTATGCTACACACCATAATGTCCCTTACACATTATGCTACACACTATAATGTCCCTTACACATTATGCTACACACCGTAATGACCCTTACACATTATGCTACACACCGTAATGTCCCTTACACATTATGCTATACACCGTAATGTCCCTTACACATTATGCTACACACCGTAATGACCCGTACACATTATGCTACACACTGTAATGTCCCTTTCA
Source organism: Pseudophryne corroboree (assembly GCF_028390025.1). Lineage (NCBI taxonomy): Eukaryota > Metazoa > Chordata > Amphibia > Anura > Myobatrachidae > Pseudophryne > Pseudophryne corroboree. The sequence continues at coordinate 61,594,096 of NC_086447.1, forward strand.
CATTATGCTACACACTGTAATGCCCCTTACACATTATGCCACACACCTTAATGTCCCTTACACATTTTGCCACACACCGTAATGACCCTTACACATTATGCTACATACTGTAATCTCCCTTTCACATTATGCTACACACCATAAAGTCCCTTACATGTTCTATATTTGAACTACTGCATTCTCAGGTATTTTATGAGATTACACCTAGACCAGTCACACACAGGATGTGAAGAAAGCACTCTACTATCATACTGGAGTCATATGCCCTACAGCAGGGCTGGCCAAACCAGTCCTCGAGATCTACCAACAGTTCACATTTTCCAGACCACCTAGCTGGTGCACAGGTGTAGTCATTACTAATTAAGATGTGCTGCATTCATTCCTAACTGACAATTCTACAGATCTCCAGGAGGCCTGGAAAACATGTACTGTTGGTAGATCTCGAGGACCGGTTTGGCCAGCCCTGCCCTACAGAATACCAATACAGAGTATATCACCCAATCAGAGTGAGCCGCTGAGCTGTAGCAGACCACGCTCCACATCTACTAGAGTTCCCCCTTATATGCCCTGTGCTCCTTTTCATATTCAGCTGCATCCTCCTACATACAAATCTGGTTTGACCATTCATCCATGTCTATGTCTTACTGCATGGTACGCCATCATTGGTATCTGTATATTAAACATAGAAACTCAGGATTTTGATGGCAGATAAGAACCACTTGGCCCATCTAGTCTGCCCATGTACACACACACACTTACACACTAGGATTGATTCTTTGTTGGGAGCCAATTTACCTACCAGTATATATTTGGATTGTGATGGAAACTGGAGTACCCGGAGGAAACCCACGCAAGTACGGGGAGAACATGCAAACTCCACACATTTAGGGCTATGTTGGGAATCGAACCCATGACCTCAGTGCCGCGAGGCAGTAATGCTAACCATTACATCACACATACTGCCCTAAATATACTTATATACTGTTATTGTATGAACTATGGCCCTCATTCCGAGTTGATCGGTCGCAAGGCGAATTTAGCAGAGTTACACACGCTAAGCCGCCGCCTACTGGGAGTGAATCTTAGCTTCTTAAAATTGCGACCGATGTATTCGCAATATTGCGATTACTAACTACTTAGCAGTTTCGGAGTAGCTTCAGACTTACTCTGCCTGTGCGCTCAGTTCAGTGCTTGTCGTTCCTGGTTGACGTCACAAACACACCCAGCGTTCGCCCAGGCACTCCCACCGTTTCTCCGGCCACTCCTGCGTTTTTTCCGGAAACGGTAGCGTTTTCAGCCACACGCCCCTGAAACGCCGTGTTTCCGCCCAGTAACACCCATTTCCTGTCAATCACATTACGTTCGCCGGAGCGATGAAAAAGCTGTGAGTAAAATTACTTTCTACATAGCAAAGTTACTTGGCGCAGTCGCAGTGCGAACATTGCGCATGCGTACTAAGCGGATTTTCATTGCGATGCGATGAAAAATACCGAGCGAACAACTCGGAATGAGGGCCTATACTTACAATAAACATGGCTGTGGTAATGCAGCGACACGACAGCGACATACCGATGCAGATATTTCTGGCTGCGTGGCGGAATGAAGTTAAAAGGACAATTTATAACTGTTGGCTGATCTCCCCAGATATCACTGTTTATGAAATGCTCATTGATTAAACACAGGAAACCCAACATTTCCAATGATATGGATCTGGCCTTCAGTTCAGTGTGGGAACGTAATGTAATGTAATGGAGGAACGCTGGAGGGGAATGTCACAATCGCATTTGGGAATCGGATAATTGTTGCAGTGTGTCCGCAGGACAATGGGGATCATTCCGACCCGAACTCTCTCTGCAGTTTGTCGCAGCACAGCGATTGGATCTGCACATGTGCAGACGCCGCAGTACGCCAGCGCATGCTGGATGGCCGAAGGCCGTTGTTCCGTAGCGATCGCCTCTGCCTGATTGACAGGCAGAGGCGGTCGCTAGGCGGGAGGGGGCTGGACGGCGGTGTTAAGCCGCTGCTTAGGGGGCGCAGTCCAGCCAACGCAGATGTGGCCGGACCGTTGGCGGGACGGGCCGCGGCGGCTGCGTGACATCACACGCAGCCACTGCGACTCGGGCAGCGAAGGGGTTCTCTCGGCCAGCCGCATGAGCTGCGCTAGCCGGAAGTTACTCCTCAAATGCAAAAGCATCGCCGCTGTGCGATGCTTTTGCATTTCTGCGGGGTAGTGGCCGGCACTGACATGCGGGGCGGACTAGCCTTGTGCTTGGCGTCCCCCTGCATGTCTGAGTGCCTGATCGTAGCTGTGTTAAATTTAGCACAGCTACGATCAACTCGGAATGACCCCCAATGTACGTACAGTACATGGTGACAGCACTCAGATGGTGAGTTATCCCAGATACTAATCTCATGCCAGACCAGGAAAAGGTTAACGAGAACCGTAGAAGAGGAACCACGACTGAGAACAGGACTTTTATACTTCCTTATGTGGTACAGCTCGTTTGAATCAACAATTGAATGTATAATTTGCATCATTACTAATGGCTTACATAATAATAAACCATATAACATAATGAAATAAAGAGCAGATTGCTGCTGCTGCTGATATTTAGCCATCCCAGGCCACAGCCTTTGTGTCTATACCCCAAATCCAAGACTGCCCAGCACACACTCTCTAATCACATTGATGGTGTAGTACCTATTGGCGGTAGAGATGTGCACTTGAAATTTTTCGGGTTTTGTGTTTTGGTTTTGGGTTCGGTTCCGCGGCCGTGTTTTGGGTTCGACCGCGTTTTGGCAAAACCTCACCGAATTTTTTTTGTCGGATTCGGGTGTGTTTTGGATTCGGGTGTTTTTCAAAAAACCCTAAAAAACAGCTTAAATCATAGAATTTGGGGGTCATTTTGATCCCAAAGTATTATTAACCTCAAAAACCATAATTTCCACTCATTTTCAGTCTATTCTGAATACCTCACACCTCACAATATTATTTTTAGTCCTAAAATTTGCACCGAGGTAGCTGTGTGAGTAAGATAAGCGACACTAGTGGCCGACACAAACACCGGGCCCATCTAGGAGTGGCACTGCAGTGTCACGCAGGATGGCCCTTCCAAAAAACACTCCCCAAACAGCACATGACGCAAAGAAAAAAAGAGGCGCAATGAGGTAGCTGATTGAGTAAGATAAGCGACCCTAGTGGCCGACACAAACACCTGGCCCATCTAGGAGTGGCACTGCAGTGTCACGCAGGATGGCCCTTCCAAAAAACACTCCCCAAACAGCACATGACGCAAAGAAAAAAAGAGGCGCAATGAGGTAGCTGTGTGAGTAAGATAAGCGACCCTAGTGGCCGACACAAACACCGGGCCCATCTAGGAGTGGCACTGCAGTGTCACGCAGGATGGCCCTTCCAAAAAACACTCCCCAAACAGCACATGACGCAAAGAAAAAAAGAGGCGCAATGAGGTAGCTGTGTGAGTAAGATAAGCGACCCTAGTGGCCGACACAAACACCGGGCCCATCTAGGAGTGGCACTGCAGTGTCACGCAGGATGGCCCTTCCAAAAAACACTCCCCAAACAGCACATGACGCAAAGAAAAAAAGAGGCGCAATGAGGTAGCTGTGTGAGTAAGATAAGCGACCCTAGTGGCCGACACAAACACCGGGCCCATCTAGGAGTGGCACTGCAGTGTCACGCAGGATGGCCCTTCCAAAAAACACTCCCCAAACAGCACATGACGCAAAGAAAAAAAGAGGCGCAATGAGGTAGCTGTGTGAGTAAGATAAGCGACCCTAGTGGCCGACACAAACACCGGGCGCATCTAGGAGTGGCACTGCAGTGTCACGCAGGATGGCCCTTCCAAAAAACACTCCCCAAACAGCACATGACGCAAAGAAAAAAAGAGGCGCAATGAGGTAGCTGTGTGAGTAAGATAAGCGACCCTAGTGGCCGACACAAACACCGGGCCCATCTAGGAGTGGCACTGCAGTGTCACGCAGGATGGCCCTTCCAAAAAACACTCCCCAAACAGCACATGATGCAAAGAAAAAAAGAGGCGCAATGAGGTAGCTGTGTGAGTAAGATAAGCGACCCTAGTGGCCGACACAAACACCGGGCCCATCTAGGAGTGGCACTGCAGTGTCACGCAGGATGGCCCTTCCAAAAAACACTCCCCAAACAGCACATGACGCAAAGAAAAAAAGAGGCGCAATGAGGTAGCTGTGTGAGTAAGATAAGCGACCCTAGTGGCCGACACAAACACCGGGCCCATCTAGGAGTGGCACTGCAGTGTCACGCAGGATGGCCCTTCCAAAAAACACTCCCCAAACAGCACATGACGCAAAGAAAAAAAGAGGCGCAATGAGGTAGCTGTGTGAGTAAGGTAAGCGACCCTAGTGGCCGACACAAACACCGGGCCCATCTAGGAGTGGCACTGCAGTATCACGCAGGATGGCCCTTCCAAAAAACACTCCCCAAACAGCACATGACGCAAAGAAAAAAAGAGGCGCAATGAGGTAGCTGTGTGAGTAAGATAAGCGACCCTAGTGGCCGACACAAACACCGGGCCCATCTAGGAGTGTCACTGCAGTGTCACGCAGGATGGCCCTTCCAAAAAACACTCCCCAAACAGCACATGACGCAAAGAAAAAAAGAGGCGCAATGAGGTAGCTGTGTGAGTAAGATAAGCGACCCTAGTGGCCGACACAAACACCGGGCCCATCTAGGAGTGGCACTGCAGTGTCACGCAGGATGGCCCTTCCAAAAAACACTCCCCAAACAGCACATGACGCAAAGAAAAAAAGAGGCGCAATGAGGTAGCTGTGTGAGTAAGATAAGCGACCCTAGTGGCCGACACAAACACCGGGCCCATCTAGGAGTGGCACTGTAGTGTCACGCAGGATGGCCCTTCCAAAAAACACTCCCCAAACAGCACATGACGCAAAGAAAAATTAAAGAAAAAAGAGGTGCAAGATGGAATTGTCCTTGGGCCCTCCCACCCACCCTTATGTTGTATAAACAGGACATGCACACTTTAACCAACCCATCATTTCAGTGACAGGGTCTGCCACACGACTGTGACTGAAATGACGGGTTGGTTTGGACCCCCACCGAAAAAGAAGCAATTAATCTCTCCTTGCACAAACTGGCTCTACAGAGGCAAGATGTCCACCTCATCATCATCCTCCGATATATCACCGTGTACATCCCCCTCCTCACAGATTATCAATTCGTCCCCACTGGAATCCACCATCTCAGCTCCCTGTGTACTTTGTGGAGGCAATTGCTGCTGGTCAATGTCTCCACGGAGGAATTGATTATAATTCATTTTAATGAACATCATCTTCTCCACATTTTCTGGAAGTAACCTCGTACGCCGATTGCTGACAAGGTGAGCGGCGGCACTAAACACTCTTTCGGAGTACACACTTGTGGGAGGGCAACTTAGGTAGAATAAAGCCAGTTTGTGCAAGGGCCTCCAAATTGCCTCTTTTTCCTGCCAGTATAAGTACGGACTGTGTGACGTGCCTACTTGGATGCGGTCACTCATATAATCCTCCACCATTCTTTCAATGGGGAGAGAATCATATGCAGTGACAGTAGACGACATGTCCGTAATCGTTGACAGGTCCTTCAGTCCGGACCAGATGTCAGCATCAGCAGTCGCTCCAGACTGCCCTGCTTCACCGCCAGCGGGTGGGCTCGGAATTCTGAGCCTTTTCCTCGCACCCCCAGTTGCGGGAGAATGTGAAGGAGGAGATGTTGACAGGTCGCGTTCCGCTTGACTTGACAAGTTTCTCACCAGCAGGTCTTTGAACCCCAGCAGACTTGTGTCTGCCGGAAAGAGAGATCCAAGGTAGGTTTTAAATCTAGGATCGAGCACGGTGGCCAAAATGTAGTGCTCTGATTTCAACAGATTGACCACCCGTGAATCCTTGTTAAGCGAATTAAGGGCTCCATCCACAAGTCCCACATGCCTAGCGGAATCGCTCCGTGTTAGCTCCTCCTTCAATGTCTCCAGCTTCTTCTGCAAAAGCCTGATGAGGGGAATGACCTGACTCAGGCTGGCAGTGTCTGAACTGACTTCACGTGTGGCAAGTTCAAAGGGCAGCAGAACCTTGCACAACGTTGAAATCATTCTCCACTGCGCTTGAGACAGGTGCATTCCACCTCCTATATCGTGCTGAATTGTATAGGCTTGAATGGCCTTTTGCTGCTCCTCCAACCTCTGAAGCATATATAGGGTTGAATTCCACCTCGTTACCACTTCTTGCTTCAGATGATGGCAGGGCAGGTTCAGGCGTTTTTGGTGTTGCTCCAGTCTTCTGTACGTGGTGCCTGTACGCCGAAAGTGTCCCGCAATTCTTCTGGCCACCGACAGCATCTCTTGCACGCCCCTGTCGTTTTAAAAAAAATTCTGCACCACCAAATTCAAGGTATGTGCAAAACATGGGACGTGCTGGAATTTGCCCAGATTTAATGCACACACAATATTGCTGGCATTGTCCGATGCCACAAATCCACAGGAGAGTCCAATTGGGGTAAGCCATTCCGCGATGATCTTCCTCAGTTGCCGTAAGAGGTTTTCAGCTGTGTGCGTATTCTGGAAACCGGTGATACAAAGCGTAGCCTGCCTAGGAAAGAGTTGGCGTTTGCGAGATGCTGCTACTGGTGCCGCCGCTGCTGTTCTTGCGGCGGGAGTCCATACATCTACCCAGTGGGCTGTCACAGTCATATAGTCCTGACCCTGCCCTGCTCCACTTGTCCACATGTCCGTGGTTAAGTGGACATTGGGTACAGCTGCATTTTTTAGGACACTGGTGACTCTTTTTCTGAGGTCTGTGTACATTTTCGGTATCGCCTGCCTAGAGAAATGGAACCTAGATGGTATTTGGTACCGGGGACACAGTACCTCCAACAAGTCTCTAGTTGGCTCTGCAGTAATGATGGATACCGGAACCACGTTTCTCACCACCCAGGATGCCAAGGCCTCAGTTATCCGCTTTGCAGCAGGATGACTGCTGTGATATTTCATCTTCCTCGCAAAGGACTGTTGGACAGTCAATTGCTTGGTGGAAGTAGTAAAAGTGGTCTTACGATTTCCCCTCTGGGATGACCATCGACTCCCAGCAGCAACAACAGCAGCGCCAGCAGCAGTAGGCGTTACACGCAAGGATGCATCGGAGGAATCCCAGGCAGGAGAGGAATCGTCAGAATTGCCAGTGACATGGCCTGCAGGACTATTGGCATTCCTGGGGAAGGAGGAAATTGACACTGAGGGAGTTGGTGGGGTGGTTTGCGTGAGCTTGGTTACAAGAGGAAGGGATTTACTGGTCAGTGGACTGCTTCCGCTGTCGCCCAAAGTTTTTGAACTTGTCACTGACTTATTATGAATGCGCTGCAGGTGACGTATAAGGGAGGATGTTCCGAGGTGGTTAACGTCCTTACCCCTACTTATTACAGCTTGACAAAGGCAACACACGGCTTGACAAATGTTGTCGCATTTCTGTTGAAATACTTCCACACCGAAGAGCTGATTTTTTTGGTATTTTCACCAGGCATGTCAACGGACATATTCCTCCCACGGACAACAGGTGTCTCCCCGGGTGCCTGACTTAAACAAACCACCTCACCATCAGAATCCTCCTTGTCAATTTCCTCCCCAGCGCCAGCAACACCCATATCCTCCTCATCCTGGTGTACTTCAACACTGACATCTTCAATCTGACTATCAGGAACTGGACTGCGGGTGCTCCTTCCAGCACTTGCAGGGGGCGTGCAAATGGTGGAAGGCGCATGCTCTTCACGTCCAGTGTTGGGAAGGTCAGGCATCGCAACCGACACAATTGGACTCTCCTTGTGGATTTGGGATTTCGAAGAACGCACAGTTCTTTGCGGTGCTTTTGCCAGCTTGAGTCTTTTCATTTTTCTAGCGAGAGGCTGAGTGCTTCCATCCTCATGTGAAGCTGAACCACTAGCCATGAACATAGGCCAGGGCCTCAGCCGTTCCTTGCCACTCCGTGTGGTAAATGGCATATTGGCAAGTTTACGCTTCTCCTCCGACAATTTTATTTTACATTTTGGAGTCCTTTTTTTACTGATATTTGGTGTTTTGGATTTTACATGCTCTGTACTATGACATTGGGCATCGGCCTTGGCAGACGACGTTGCTGGCATTTCATCGTCTCGGCCATGACTAGTGGCAGCAGCTTCAGCACGAGGTGGAAGTGGATCTTGATCTTTCCCTAATTTTGGAACCTCAACATTTTTGTTCTCCATATTTTAATAGGCACAACTAAAAGGCACCTCAGGTAAACAATGGAGATGGATGGATACTAGTATACTTATGGATGGACGAGCGACTGCCGACACAGAGGTAGCTACAGCCGTGGACTACCGTACTGTGTCTGCTGCTAATATAGACTGGATGATAATGAGATGAAATCAATATATATTATATCACACTAGTACTGCAGCCGGACAGGTAGATATATTTATTATGTAATGACTGATGATGGACCTGCTGGACACTGTCAGCTCAGCAGCACCGCAGACTGCTACAGTAAGCTACTATAGTAGTATGTATAAAGAAGAAAAAAAAAAACACGGGTAGGTGGTATACAATTATGGATGGACGAGCGACTGCCGACACAGAGGTAGCTACAGCCGTGGACTACCGTACTGTGTCTGCTGCTAATATAGACTGGATGATAATGAGATGAAATCAATATATATTATATCACACTAGTACTGCAGCCGGACAGGTAGATATATTTATTATGTAATGACTGATGACGGACCTGCTGGACACAGTCAGCTCAGCAGCACCGCAGACTGCTACAGTAAGCTACTATAGTAGTATGTATAAAGAAGAAAGAAAAAAAAAACCACGGGTAGGTGGTATACAATTATGGATGGACGAGCGACTGCCGACACAGAGGTAGCTACAGCCGTGGACTACCGTACTGTGTCTGCTGCTAATATAGACTGGATGATAATGAGATGAAATCAATATATATATATATAATATCACTAGTACTGCAGCCGGACAGGTATATATATTTATTATGTAATGACTGATGACGGACCTGCTGGACACTGTCAGCTCAGCAGCACCGCAGACTGCTACAGTAAGCTACTATAGTAGTATAAAGAAGAAAGAAAAAAAAAACCACGGGTAGGTGGTATACAATTATGGATGGACGAGCGACTGCCGACACAGAGGTAGCTACAGCCGTGGACTACCGTACTGTGTCTGCTGCTAATATAGACTGGATGATAATGAGATGAAATCAATATATATATATATATATAATATCACTAGTACTGCAGCCGGACAGGTATATATATTTATTATGTAATGACTGATGACGGACCTGCTGGACACTGTCAGCTCAGCAGCACCACAGACTGCTACAGTAAGCTACTATAGTAGTATGTATAAAGAAGAAAGAAAAAAAAATAACCACGGGTAGGTGGTATACAATTATGGATGGACGAGCGACTGCCGACACAGAGGTAGCTACAGCCGTGGACTACCGTACTGTGTCTGCTGCTAATATAGACTGGATGATAATGAGATGAAATCAATATATATATATATAATATCACTAGTACTGCAGCCGGACAGGTATATATATTTATTATGTAATGACTGATGACGGACCTGCTGGACACTGTCAGCTCAGCAGCACCGCAGACTGCTACAGTAAGCTACTATAGTAGTATGTATAAAGAAGAAAGAAAAAAAAACCCCACGGGTAGGTGGTATGCAATTATGGATGGACGAGCGACTGCCGACACAGAGGTAGCTACAGCCGTGGACTACCGTACTGTGTCTGCTGCTAATATAGACTGGATGATAATGAGATGAAATCAATATATATATATATAATATCACTAGTACTGCAGCCGGACAGGTATATATATTTATTATGTAATGACTGATGACGGACCTGCTGGACACTGTCAGCTCAGCAGCACCGCAGACTGCTACAGTAAGCTACTATAGTAGTATGTATAAAGAAGAAAGAAAAAAAAAACCACGGGTAGGTGGTATACAATATTATATATATATTATATACAATTATATATATATATATATATATATATATATATTAAACTGGTGGTGACTGGTGGTCAGGTCACTGGTCACACTATCAGCAACTTGCAAGTAGTACTCCTAAGCAGACAATCACAATATATATTATACTGGTGGTCAGTGTGGTCACAATGGCAGTGTGGCACTCTGGCAGCAAAAATAAGAATTTACTTACCGATAATTCTATTTCTCGTAGTCCGTAGTGGATGCTGGGGACTCCGTCAGGACCATGGGGAATAGCGGCTCCGCAGGAGACAGGGCACAAAAGTAAAAGCTTTAGGATCAGGTGGTGTGCACTGGCTCCTCCCCCCATGACCCTCCTCCAAGCCTCAGTTAGGATACTGTGCCCGGACGAGCGTACACAATAAGGAAGGATTTTGAATCCCGGGTAAGACTCATACCAGCCACACCAATCACACTGTACAACCTGTGATCTGAACCCAGTTAACAGCATGATAACAGCGGAGCCTCTGAAAAGATGGCTCACAACAATAATAACCCGATTTTTGTAACAATAACTATGTACAAGTATTGCAGACAATCCGCACTTGGGATGGGCGCCCAGCATCCACTACGGACTATGAGAAATAGAATTATCGGTAAGTAAATTCTTATTTTCTCTGACGTCCTAAGTGGATGCTGGGGACTCCGTCAGGATCATGGGGATTATACCAAAGCTCCCAAACGGGCGGGAGAGTGCGGATGACTCTGCAGCACCGAATGAGAGAACTCCAGGTCCTCCTCAGCCAGGGTGTGCCCCTGACCAAGTAGCAGCTCGGCAAAGTTGTAAAGCCGAGACCCCTCGGGCAGCCGCCCAAGATGAGCCCACCTTCCTTGTGGAATGGGCATTTACATATTTTGGCTGTGGCAGGCCTGCCACAGAATGTGCAAGCTGAATTGTACTACACATCCAACTAGCAATCGTCTGCTTAGAAGCAAGAGCACCCAGTTTTTTGGGTGCCTACAGGATAACAGCAAGTCAGTTTTCCTGACTCCAGCCGTCCTGGAAACCTATATTTTCAGGGCCCTGACAACATCTAGCAACTTGGAGTCCTCCAAGTCCCTAGTAGCCGCAGGTACCACAATAAGCTGGTGCAGGTGAAACGCTGACACCACCTTAGGGAGAAACTGGGGACGAGTCCGCAGCTCTGCCCTGTCCGAATGGACAATCAGATATGGGCTTTGTGAGACAAAGCCGCCAATTCTGACACTCGCCTGGCCGAGGCCAGGGCCAACAGCATGGTCACTTTTCATGTGAGATATTTCAAATCCACAGATTTGAGCGGTTTAAACCAATGTGATTTGAGGAATCCCAGAACTACGTTGAGATCCCACAGTGCCACTGGAGGCACAAAAGGGGGTTGTATATGCAGTACTCCCTTGACAAACTTCTGGACTTCAGGAACTGAAGCCAATTCTTTCTGGAAGAAAATTGACAGGGCCGAAATTTGAACCTTAATGGACCCCAATTTGAGGCCCATAGACACTCCTGTTTGCAGGAAATGCAGGAATCGACCGAGTTGAAATTTCTTCGTGGGGCCTTCCTGGCCTCACACCACGCAACATATTTTCGCCACTTGTGGTGATAATGTTGTGCGGTCACCTCCTTCCTGGCTTTGACCAGGGTAGGAATGACCTCTTCCGGAATGCCTTTTTCCCTTAGGATCCGGCGTTCCACCGCCATGCCGTCAAACGCAGCCGCGGTAAGTCTTGGAACAGACATGGTACTTGCTGAAGCAAGTCCCTTCTTAGCGGCAGAGGCCATGAGTCCTCTGTGAGCATTTCTTGAAGTTCCGGGTACCAAGTCCTTCTTGGCCAATCCGGAGCCACGAGTATAGTTCTTACTCCTCTACGTCTTATAATTCTCAGTACCTTGGGTATGAGAAGCAGAGGAGGGAAGACATACACCGACTGGTACACCCACGGTGTTACCAGAACGTCCACAGCTATTGCCTGAGGGTCTCTTGACCTGGCGCAATACCTGTCCAGTTTTTTGTTCAGGCGGGACGCCATCATGTCCACCTTTGGTCTTTCCCAACGGTTCACAATCATGTGGAAGACTTCCCGATGAAGTCCCCACTCTCCCAGGTGGAGGTCGTGCCTGCTGAGGAAGTCTGCTTCCCAGTTGTCCACTCCCGGAATGAACACTGCTGACAGTGCTATCACATGATTTTCCGCCCAGCGAAGAATCCTTGCAGTTTCTGCCATTGCCCTCCTGCTTCTTGTGCCGCCCTGTCTGTTTACGTGGGCGACTGCCGTGATGTTGTCCCACTGGATCAATACCGGCTGACCTTGAAGCAGAGGTCTTGCTAAGCTTAGAGCATTGTAAATTGTCCTTAGCTCCAGTATATTTATGTGGAGAGAAGTCTCCAGACTTGATCACACTCCCTGGAAATTTTTTCCCTGTGTGACTGCTCCCCAGCCTCTCAGGCTGGCATCCGTGGTTACCAGGACCCAGTCCTGAATGCCGAATCTGCGGCCCTTTAGTAGATGAGCACTCTGCAGCCACCGCAGAAGAAACACCCTTGTCCTTGGAGACAGGGTTATCCGCTGATGCATCTGAAGATGCGATCCGGACCATTTTTCCAGCAGATCCCACTGAAAAGTTCTTGCGTGAAATCTGCCGAATGGAATCGCTTCGTAAGAAGCCACCATTTTTCCCAGGACCCTTGTGCAATGATGCACTGACACTTTTCCTGGTTTTAGGAGGTTCCTGACTAGCTCGGATAACTCCCTGGCTTTCTTCTCCGGGAGAAACACCCTTTTCTGGACTGTGTCCAGAATCATCCCTAGGAACAGCAGACGTGTCGTCGGAAACAGCTGCGATTTTGGAATATTTAGAATCCACCCGTGCTGTCGTAGAACTACTTGAGATAGTGCTACTCCGACCTCCAACTGTTCTCTGGACCTTGCCCTTATCAGGAGATCGTCCATTTTCTTTGAAGAAGAATCATCATTTCGGCCATTACCTTGGTAAAGACCCGGGGTGCCGTGGACAATCCAAACGGCAGCGTCTGAAACTGATAGTGACAGTTCTGTACCACGAACCTGAGGTACCCTTGGTGAGAAGGGCAAATTTGGACATGGAGGTAAGCATCCCTGATGTCCAGGGACACCATATAGTCCCCTTCTTCCTGGTTCGCTATCACTGCTCTGAGTGACTCCATCTTGATTTGAACCTTTGTATGTAAGTGTTCAAATATTTCAGATTTAGAATAGGTCTCACCGAGCCGTCTGGCTTCAGTACCACAATATAGTGTGGAATAATACCCCTTTCCTTGTTGTAGGAGGGGTACTTTGATTATCACCTGCTGGGAATACAGCTTGTGAATTGTTTCCAATACTGCCTCCCTGTCGGAGGGAGACGTTGGTAAAGCAGACTTCAGGAACCTGCGAGGGGGAGACGTCTCGAATTTCCAATCTGTACCCCTGGGATACTACTTGTAGGATCCAGGGGTCCACTTGCGAGTGAGGCCACTGCGTGCTGAAACTCTTGAGACGACCCCCCCCCCGCACCTGAGTCCGCTTGTACGGCCCCAGCGTCATGCTGAGGACTTGGCAGAAGCGGTGGAGGGCTTCTGTTCCTGGGAATGGGCTGCCTGCTGCAGTCTTCTTCCCTTTCCTCTATCCCTGGGCAGATATGACTGGCCTTTTGCCCGCTTGCCCTTATGGGGACGAAAGGACTGAGGCTGAAAAGAAGGTGTCTTTTTCTGCTGAGATGTGACTTGGGGTAAAAAAAGGTGGATTTTCCAGCTGTTGCCGTGGCCACTAGGTCCGATGGACCGACCCCAAATAACTCCTCCCCTTTATACGGCAATACTTCCATGTGCCGTTTGGAATCTGCATCACCTGACCACTGTCGTGTCCATAAACATCTTCTGGCAGATATGGACATCGCACTTACTCTTGATGCCAGAGTGCAAATATCCCTCTGTGCATCTCGCATATATAGAAATGCATCCTTTAAATGCTCTATAGTCAATAAAATACTGTCCCTGTCAAGGGTATCAATATTTTCAGTCAGGGAATCCGACCAAGCCACCCCAGCGCTGCACATCCAGGCTGAGGCGATCGCTGGTCGCAGTATAACACCAGTATGTGTGTATATACTTTTTAGGATATTTTCCAGCCTCCTATCAGTTGGCTCCTTGAGGGCGGCCGTATCTGGAGACGGTAACGCCACTTGATAAGCGTGTGAGCGTCTTATCCACCCTAAGGGGTGTTTCCCAACGCGCCCTAACTTCTGGCGGGAAAGGGTATACCGCCAATAATTTTCTATCGGGGGAAACCCACGCATCATCACACACTTCATTTAATTTATCTGATTCAGGAAAAACTACAGGTAGTTTTTTCACACCCCACATAATACCCTTTTTTGTGGTACTTGTAGTATCAGAAATATGTAACACCTCCTTCATTGCCCTTAACATGTAACGTGTGGCCCTAAAGGAAAATACGTTTGTTTCTTCACCGTCGACACTGGAGTCAGTGTCCGTGTCTGTGTCGACCGACTGAGGTAAATGGGCGTTTTAAAGCCCCTGACGGTGTTTGAGACGCCTGGACAGGTACTAATTTGTTTGCCGGCCGTCTCATGTCGTCAACCGACCTTGCAGCGTGTTGACATTATCACGTAATTCCCTAAATACGCCATCCATTCCGGTGTCGACTCCCTAGAGAGTGACATCACCATTACAGGCAATTGCTCCGCCTCCTCACCAACATCGTCCTCATACATGTCGACACACACGTACCGACACACAGCACACACACAGGGAATGCTCTGATAGAGGACAGGACCCCACTAGCCCTTTGGGGAGACAGAGGGAGAGTTTGCCAGCACACACCAAAACGCTATAATTATACAGGGACAACCTTTATATAAGTGTTTTCCCTTATAGCATCTTAATATATAAGCATATCGCCAAATAAGTGCCCCCCCTCTCTGTTTTAACCCTGTTTCTGTAGTGCAGTGCAGGGGAGAGCCTGGGAGCCTTCCCACCAGCAGTTCTGTGAGGGAAAATGGCGCTGTGTGCTGAGGAGAATAGGCCCCGCCCCCTTTTCGGCGGGCTTCTTCTCCCGTTTTTCTGACAACCTGGCAGGGGTTAAATACATCCATATAGCCCCAGAGGCTATATGTGATGTATTTTTAGCCAGTATAGGTACTTTCATTGCTGCCCAGGGCGCCCCCCCCCAGCGCCCTGCACCCTCAGTGACCGTTGGTGTGAAGTGTGCTGAGAGCAATGGCGCACAGCTGCAGTGCTGTGCGCTACCTCATGAAGACTGAGAAGTCTTCAGCCGCCGATTTCTGGACCTCTTCTCTCTTCAGCATCTGCAAGGGGGTCGGCGGCGCGGCTCCGGTGACCCATCCAGGCTGTACCTGTGATCGTCCCTCTGGAGCTAGTGTCCAGTAGCCTAAGAAGCCAATCCATCCTGCACGCAGGTGAGTTCACTTCTTCTCCCCTAAGTCCCTCGTTGCAGTGAGCCTGTTGCCAGCAGGACTCACTGAAAATAAAAAACCTAATAAAACTTTTACTCTAAGCAGCTCTTTAGGAGAGCCACCTAGATTGCACCCTTCTCGGCCGGGCACAAAAACCTAACTGAGGCTTGGAGGAGGGTCATGGGGGGAGGAGCCAGTGCACACCACCTGATCCTAAAGCTTTTACTTTTGTGCCCTGTCTCCTGCGGAGCCGCTATTCCCCATGGTCCTGACGGAGTCCCCAGCATCCACTTAGGACGTCAGAGAAAGTGTGCACTGTACGTTATATGTACTCCTGAGTCCTGCTCTCAGACTCTAACTGCTCCCCACTGTCAGTGTCTCCCCCACAAGTCAGATAATATACAGTCACACTATCTATCACTTCAGCAAGTAACTAGTACTCCTCCTAATGCTCCCCAAAATTACTACTGTGTCTCTCTCTACTGTCTCACTCTCTTCTCTATAAACGGAGAGGACGCCAGCCACGTCCTCTCCCTATGAATCTCAATGCACGTGTGAAAATGGCGGCGACGCGCGGCTCCTTATATAGAATCCGAGTCTCGCGATAGAATCCGAGCCTCGCGAGAATCCGACAGCGGGATGATGACGTTCGGGCGCGCTCGGGTTAACCGAGCAAGGCGGGAAGATCCGAGTCGCTCGGACCCGTGTAAAAAAACATGAAGTTCGGGCGGGTTCGGATTCCGAGGAACCGAACCCGCTCATCCCTAATTGGCGGTCACCCATCTGCGAGTTTATGTAAATAAATACTGCTACAAACACCTTCCCTGGTGCACATCTGTGCGGGCAAATGTGCCTGGACTGAGATGCCCACTTTTAGCGCCTGTCATACCTCACATGTCACTTTCCCGCCAAATTTCTGATAGCTTGCATCTCTGTGTAGCTCTGAATGAGGCCTCATGTGACAAGCCCGGCTCTCCCTTTACAGCTGTGTGTGTGTATGTATTTCTGTGAGTCTGTTAGATATCTGGGCTACCTAACTCAGTTCCGCTGATCATCACCCACTCCATGACATCCATAGGGGAGCATTAGGGAAATGGCTCCATAAAGACACAGTCTCCATTCCGTGTCCTCAGATCCAGTAGTCCACAGAACGTGTATGGATGACCAGATCGACAGTCAATAGGTCAACAAGTACAAAAGATAAACAGGGTCAAAAGATCGACGTGAACAGTTAGACAGTACAAAAGGTTGACATGAAAATGGTCGACACAAAACAGGATGACACAAGTTTTCATTTTATTTTTGGGTGTTATTTTGTATGTTTAACCATATATGAACCAGATTAGTAGTAAAATGTGTGCCCTCGCGGTGTCGCTTTATTCGCCACAAGATTACTAAAGGTAATAGTTTGTGACATGGATAGTAATTAAGGAAAAGATGTAAAAACATGAAAAACACCCAAAAAACATGTTGACCACATGTGTGGCGACCTTTTGAACCTGTTGTCCTAATGTACCTGTTGATAGTGGCGTTACTACTGAGGGTGCAGCTGCTATGGGGCCCGCAGCTCCCCTGCACCCAGTCAACTAAGGTCATAGGCAAGTATGACTAAGGTACGTGTGGTTACCAGGGACGTGCAGTGAGGTAAATGGCTCAGGAAGCTCTGTCTAGCACCAGAACCAGACTTACATGCAATATATGAGCCAAAGGGTTAATCTGTGCATTATACACAGGTGCAGCAGTATATACATGTGGGCATTATACACAGATGCAGCAGTATATACATGTGGGCATTATACACAGGTGCAGCAGTATATACATGTGGGCATTATACACAGGTGCAGCAGCATATACATGTGGGCATTATACACAGGTGCAGCGGTATATACATGTGGGCATTATACACAGGTGCAGCAATATACATGTGGGCATTATACACAGGTGCAGCAGGTTATACATGTGGGCATTATACACAGGTGCAGCGGTATATACATGTGGGCATTATACACAGGTGCAGCAATATACATGTGGGCATTATACACAGGTGCAGCAGGTTATACATGTGGGCATTATAACACAGGTGCAGCGGTATATACATGTGGGCATTATACACAGGTGCAGCAGTATATACGTGTGGGCATTATACACAGATGCAGCAGTATATACATGTGGGCATTATACACAGGTGCAGCAGTATATACATGTGGGCATTATACACAGGTGCAATGGTATATACATGACTGTGGGCATTATACACAGGTGCAGCAGTATATACATGTGGGCATTATACACAGGTGCAGCAGTATATACATGTGGGCATTATACACAGGTGCAGCAGTATATACATGTGAGCATTATACACAGGTGCAGCAGTATATACATGTGGGCATTGTACACAGGTGCAGCAGTATATACATGTAGGCATTATACACAGGTGCAGCAGTATATACATGTGGGCATTATACACAGGTGCAGCAGTATATACATGTGGACATTATACACAGGTGCAATGGTATATACATATGGGCATTATACACAGGTGCATCAGTATATACATGTGGGCATTATACACAGGTGCAGCAGTATATACATGTGGACATTATACACAGGTGCAACGGTATATACATTTGGGCATTATACACAGGTACAGCGGTATATACATGTGGGCATTATACACAGGTGCAGCAGTATATACATGTAGGCATTATACACAGGTGCAGCGGTATATACATGTGGGCATTATACACAGGTACAGCGGTATATACGTGTGGGCATTATACACAGGTGCAGCAGTATATACATGTGGGCATTATACACAGGTGCAGCAGGATATACATGTGGGCATTATACACAGGTGCAGCAGTATATACATGTGGGCATTATACACAGGTACAGCGGTATATACATGTGGGCATTATACACAGGTGCAGCAGTATATAAATGTGTACATAATACACAGGTGCAGCAGTATATACATGTGGGCATTATACACAGGAGCAGCAGTATATACATGTGGGCATTATACACAGGTGCAGCAGGATATACATGTGGGCATTATACACAGGTGCAGCAATATACATGTGGGCATTATACACAGGTGCAGCAGTATATACATGTGGACATTATACACAGGTGCAGCAGTGTATACATGTGGGCATTATACACAGGTGCAGCAGTATATACATGTGGGCATTATACACAGGTGCAGCAGTATAAACTCCTGGAAATTTGTTGAATTTTGATCAGAGATGTGCAGAAGAGATAGTAGGGTGAGGCACTGCCTCACCTGCCATAGACTTTTTACTACAGAATTTTGGCTCTAAAAATTATTAGAATAATGCAAAGAAGATATTTCTAACATATTCTTTGTATTTTTCATATACTTTATACTAGAGATGAGCGGGTTCGGTTTCTCTGAATCCGAACCCGCACGAACTTCATGTTTTTTTCACGGGTCCGAGCAGACTCGGATCCTCCCGCCTTGCTCGGTTAACCCGAGCGCGCCCGAACGTCATCATGACGCTGTCGGATTCTCGCGAGACTCGGATTCTATATAAGGAGCCGCGCGTCGCCGCCATTTTCACATGTGCATTGAGATTGATAGGGAGAGGACGTGGCTGGCGTCCTCTCCATTTAGATTAGGGTTGAGAGAGAGAGAGATTGACCTGAGGCTGTGATACTGTAGAAGAGAGTGCAGAGTTTAGTGACTGACGACCACAGTGACCACCAGACAGTGCAGTTGTTTGTTTTATTTAATATATCCGTTCTCTGCCTGAAAAAAACGATACACACAGTGACTCAGTCACATACCATATCTGTGTGCACTGCTCAGCCCAGTGTGCTGCATCAATGTATATATATATCTGACTGTGCTCAGCTCACACAGCTTATAATTGTGGGGGAGACTGGGGAGCACTGCAGTGCCAGTTATAGGTTATAGCAGGAGCCAGGAGTACATAATATTATATTAAAATTAAACAGTGCACACTTTTGCTGCAGGAGTGCCACTGCCAGTGTGACTAGTGACCAGTGACCTGACCACCAGTATATATAATATTAGTAGTATACTATCTCTTTATCAACCAGTCTATATTAGCAGCAGACACAGTACAGTGCGGTAGTTCACGGCTGTGGCTACCTCTGTGTCGGCACTCGGCAGCCCGTCCATAATTGTATATACCACCTAACCGTGGTTTTTTTTTCTTTCTTTATAGTCATACTAGTTACGAGTATACTATCTCTTTATCAACCAGTCTATATTAGCAGCAGACACAGTACAGTGCGGTAGTTCACGGCTGTGGCTACCTCTGTGTCGGCACTCGGCAGCCCGTCCATAATTGTATATACCACCTAACCGTGGTTTTTTTTTCTTTCTTTATACATACATACTAGTTACGAGTATACTATCTCTTTATCAACCAGTCTATATTAGCAGCAGACACAGTACAGTGCGGTAGTTCACGGCTGTGGCTACCTCTGTGTCGGCACTCGGCAGCCCGTCCATAATTGTATATACCACCTAACCGTGGTTTTTTTTTCTTTCTTTATACATACATACTAGTTACGAGTATACTATCTCTTTATCAACCAGTCTATATATTAGCAGCAGACACAGTACAGTGCGGTAGTTCACGGCTGTGGCTACCTCTGTGTCGGCACTCGGCAGCCCGTCCATAATTGTATATACCACCTAACCGTGGTTTTTTTTTCTTTCTTTATACATACATACTAGTTACGAGTATACTATCTCTTTATCAACCAGTCTATATATTAGCAGCAGACACAGTACAGTGCGGTAGTTCACGGCTGTGGCTACCTCTGTGTCGGCACTCGGCAGCCCGTCCATAATTGTATATACCACCTAACCGTGGTTTTTTTTTCTTTCTTTATACATACATACTAGTTACGAGTATACTATCTCTTTATCAACCAGTCTATATTAGCAGCAGACACAGTACAGTGCGGTAGTTCACGGCTGTGGCTACCTCTGTGTCGGCACTCGGCAGCCCGTCCATAATTGTATATACCACCTAACCGTGGTTTTTTTTTCTTTCTTTATACATACATACTAGTTACGAGTATACTATCTCTTTATCAACCAGTCTATATATTAGCAGCAGACACAGTACAGTGCGGTAGTTCACGGCTGTGGCTACCTCTGTGTCGGCACTCGGCAGCCCGTCCATAATTGTATATACCACCTAACCGTGGTTTTTTTTTCTTTCTTTATAGTCATACTAGTTACGAGTATACTATCTCTTTATCAACCAGTCTATATTAGCAGCAGACACAGTACAGTGCGGTAGTTCACGGCTGTGGCTACCTCTGTGTCGGCACTCGGCAGCCCGTCCATAATTGTATATACCACCTAACCGTGGTTTTTTTTTCTTTCTTTATACATACATACTAGTTACGAGTATACTATCTCTTTATCATCCAGTCTATATTAGCAGCAGACACAGTACAGTGCGGTAGTTCACGGCTGTGGCTACCTCTGTGTCGGCACTCGGCAGCCCGTCCATAATTGTATATACCACCTAACCGTGGTTTTTTTTTCTTTCTTTATACATACATACTAGTTACGAGTATACTATCTCTTTATCAACCAGTCTATATATTAGCAGCAGACACAGTACAGTGCGGTAGTTCACGGCTGTGGCTACCTCTGTGTCGGCACTCGGCAGCCCGTCCATAATTGTATATACCACCTAACCGTGGTTTTTTTTTCTTTCTTTATACATACATACTAGTTACGAGTATACTATCTCTTTATCAACCAGTCTATATATTAGCAGCAGACACAGTACAGTGCGGTAGTTCACGGCTGTGGCTACCTCTGTGTCGGCACTCGGCAGCCCGTCCATAATTGTATACTAGTATCCAATCCATCCATCTCCATTGTTTACCTGAGGTGCCTTTTAGTTGTGCCTATTAAAATATGGAGAACAAAAATGTTGAGGTTCCAAAATTAGGGAAAGATCAAGATCCACTTCCACCTCGTGCTGAAGCTGCTGCCACTAGTCATGGCCGAGACGATGAAATGCCAGCAACGTCGTCTGCCAAGGCCGATGCCCAATGTCATAGTACAGAGCATGTCAAATCCAAAACACCAAATATCAGTAAAAAAAGGACTCCAAAACCTAAAATAAAATTGTCGGAGGAGAAGCGTAAACTTGCCAATATGCCATTTACCACACGGAGTGGCAAGGAACGGCTGAGGCCCTGGCCTATGTTCATGGCTAGTGGTTCAGCTTCACATGAGGATGGAAGCACTCAGCCTCTCGCTAGAAAAATGAAAAGACTAAAGCTGGCAAAAGCAGTAGCACCGCAAAGAACTGTGCGTTCTTCGAAATCCCAAATCCACAAGGAGAGTCCGACTCCAATTGTGTCGGTTGCGATGCCTGACCTTCCCAACACTGGACGTGAAGAGCATGCGCCTTCCACCATTTGCACGCCCCCTGCAAGTGATGGAAGGAGCACCCGCAGTCCAGTTCCTGATAGTCAGATTGAAGATGTCAGTGTTGAAGTACACCAGGATGAGGAGGATATGGGTGTTGCTGGCGCTGGGGAGGAAATTGACCAGGAGGATTCTGATGGTGAGGTGGTTTGTTTAAGTCAGGCACCCGGGGAGACACCTGTTGTCCGTGGTAGGAATATGGCCGTTGACATGCCTGGTGAAAATACCAAAAAAATCAGCTCTTCGGTGTGGAAGTATTTCACCAGAAATGCGGACAACAGGTGTCAAGCCGTGTGTTCCCTTTGTCAAGCTGTAATAAGTAGGGGTAAGGACGTTAACCACCTCGGAACATCCTCCCTTATACGTCACCTGCAGCGCATTCATAATAAGTCAGTGACAAGTTCAAAAACTTGGGCCGACAGCGGAAGCAGTCCACTGACCAGTAAATCCCTTCCTCTTGTAACCAAGCTCACGCAAACCACCCCACCAACTCCCTCAGTGTCAATTTCCTCCTTCCCCAGGAATGCCAATAGTCCTGCAGGCCATGTCACTGGCAATTCTGACGAGTCCTCTCCTGCCTGGGATTCCTCCGATGCATCCTTGCGTGTAACGCCTACTGCTGCTGGCGCTGCTGTTGTTGCTGCTGGGAGTCGATGGTCATCCCAGAGGGGAAGTCGTAAGACCACTTTTACTACTTCCACCAAGCAATTGACTGTCCAACAGTCCTTTGCGAGGAAGATGAAATATCACAGCAGTCATCCTACTGCAAAGCGGATAACTGAGGCCTTGACATCCTGGGTGGTGAGAAACGTGGTTCCGGTATCCATCATTACTGCAGAGCCAACTAGAGACTTGTTGGAGGTACTGTGTCCCCGGTACCAAATACCATCTAGGTTCCATTTCTCTAGGCAGGCGATACCGAAAATGTACACAGACCTCAGAAAAAGAGTCACCAGTGTCCTAAAAAATGCAGCTGTACCCAATGTCCACTTAACCACGGACATGTGGACAAGTGGAGCAGGGCAGGGTCAGGACTATATGACTGTGACAGCCCACTGGGTAGATGTATGGACTCCCGCCGCAAGAACAGCAGCGGCGGCACCAGTAGCAGCATCTCGCAAACGCCAACTCTTTCCTAGGCAGGCTACGCTTTGTATCACCGGTTTCCAGAATACGCACACAGCTGAAAACCTCTTACGGCAACTGAGGAAGATCATCGCGGAATGGCTTACCCCAATTGGACTCTCCTGTGGATTTGTGGCATCGGACAACGCCAGCAATATTGTGTGTGCATTAAATCTGGGCCAATTCCAGCACGTCCCATGTTTTGCACATACCTTGAATTTGGTGGTGCAGAATTTTTTAAAAAACGACAGGGGCGTGCAAGAGATGCTGTCGGTGGCCAGAAGAATTGCGGGACACTTTCGGCGTACAGGCACCACGTACAGAAAACTGGAGCACCACCAAAAACTACTGAACCTGCCCTGCCATCATCTGAAGCAAGAAGTGGTAACGAGGTGGAATTCAACCCTGTATATGCTTCAGAGGTTGGAGGAGCAGCAAAAGGCCATTCAAGCCTATACAATTGAGCACGATATAGGAGGTGGGATGCACCTGTCTCAAGCGCAGTGGAGAATGATTTCAACGTTGTGCAAGGTTCTGATGCCCTTTGAACTTGCCACACGTGAAGTCAGTTCAGACACTGCCAGCCTGAGTCAGGTCATTCCCCTCATCAGGCTTTTGCAGAAGAAGCTGGAGACATTGAAGGAGGAGCTAACACGGAGCGATTCCGCTAGGCATGTGGGACTTGTGGATGGAGCCCTTAATTCGCTTAGCAAGGATTCACGGGTGGTCAATCTGTTGAAATCAGAGCACTACATTTTGGCCACCGTGCTCGATCCTAGATTTAAAGCCTACCTTGGATCTCTCTTTCCGGCAGACACAAGTCTGCTGGGGTTCAAACACCTGCTGGTGAGTAAATTGTCAAGTCAAGCGGAACGCGACCTGTCAACAACATCTCCTCCTTCACATTCTCCCGCAACTGGGGGTGCGAGGAAAAGGCTCAGAATTCCGAGCCCACCCGCTGGCGGTGATGCAGGGCAGTCTGGAGCGACTGCTGATGCTGACATCTGGTCCGGACTGAAGGACCTGACAACGATTACGGACATGTCGTCTACTGTCACTGCATATGATTCTCTCCCCATTGAAAGAATGGTGGAGGATTATATGAGTGACCGCATCCAAGTAGGCACGTCACACAGTCCGTACTTATACTGGCAGGAAAAAGAGGCAATTTGGAGGCCCTTGCACAAACTGGCTTTATTCTACCTAAGTTGCCCTCCCACAAGTGTGTACTCCGAAAGAGTGTTTAGTGCCGCCGCTCACCTTGTCAGCAATCGGCGTACGAGGTTACATCCAGAAAATGTGGAGAAGATGATGTTCATTAAAATGAATTATAATCAATTCCTCCGTGGAGACATTGACCAGCAGCAATTGCCTCCACAAAGTACACAGGGAGCTGAGATGGTGGATTCCAGTGGGGACGAATTGATAATCTGTGAGGAGGGGGATGTACACGGTGATATATCGGAGGATGATGATGAGGTGGACATCTTGCCTCTGTAGAGCCAGTTTGTGCAAGGAGAGATTAATTGCTTCTTTTTTGGTGGGGGTCCAAACCAACCCGTCATATCAGTCACAGTCGTGTGGCAGACCCTGTCACTGAAATGATGGGTTGGTTAAAGTGTGCATGTCCTGTTTATACAACATAAGGGTGGGTGGGAGGGCCCAAGGACAATTCCATCTTGCACCTCTTTTTTCTTTTCTTTTTCTTTGCGTCATGTGCTGTTTGGGGAGGGTTTTTTGGAAGGGACATCCTGCGTGACACTGCAGTGCCACTCCTAGATGGGCCCGGTGTTTGTGTCGGCCACTAGGGTCGCTTATCTTACTCACACAGCTACCTCATTGCGCCTCTTTTTTTCTTTGCGTCATGTGCTGTTTGGGGAGGGTTTTTTGGAAGGGACATCCTGCGTGACACTGCAGTGACACTCCTAGATGGGCCCGGTGTTTGTGTCGGCCACTAGGGTCGCTTATCTTACTCACACAGCTACCTCATTGCGCCTCTTTTTTTCTTTGCGTCGTGTGCTGTTTGGGGAGGGTTTTCTGGAAGGGACATCCTGCGTGACACTGCAGTGCCACTCCTAGATGGGCCCGGTGTTTGTGTCGGCCACTAGGGTCGCTAATCTTACTCACACAGCTACCTCATTGCGCCTCTTTTTTTCTTTGCGTCATGTGCTGTCTGGGGAGGGTTTTTTGGAAGGGCCATCCTGCGTGACACTGCAGTGCCACTCCTAGATGGGCCCGGTGTTTGTGTCGGCCACTAGGGTCGCTTATCTTACTCACACAGCGACCTCGGTGCAAATTTTAGGACTAAAAATAATATTGTGAGGTGTGAGGTATTCAGAATAGACTGAAAATGAGTGGAAATTATGGTTTTTGAGGTTAATAATACTTTGGGATCAAAATGACCGCCAAATTCTATGATTTAAGCTGTTTTTTAGGTTTTTTGGAAAAAAACACCCGAATCCAAAACACACCCGAATCCGACAAAAAAAATTCGGTGAGGTTTTGCCAAAACGCGGTCGAACCCAAAACACGGCCGCGGAACCGAACCCAAAACCAAAACACAAAACCCGAAAAATTTCCGGCGCTCATCTCTACTTTATACGGTCAGAACTCTTGCACTAACGTTAGTGTGACAGGAAAGGTTCTGCCTCACCCCACCGCACGTCACTGGTGGTTATCCCCCTTCAAGGAACAGCCGCAGGTGTGTCCCCCCCCCCCTCTCCCGAAGTAGTGGGTACAGTCCACGCTCCCTGCCCAACAGCATCCCTGGCAGTGGCGGGGGGAGGGGAGGGGGGGGGTGTTTCTGAGTACCCAGAAACCATTAACCCCACTGACATCGGTCACTGTTTTTAAGCCCCGCCCTCTCACAATAAATGCCTCGATTCGCAGGTCAGTGGGAGGTGGCGGTCCAATAAGACGTGGACGGAGGACCTGCGAATAGGGTATGGGGCATAATCAATGGAGCCTGGTCCTTCATGTAGCTGGTGCATAGTGAGTGGGGTGCGGATGGGGTGTGTGTGTGCGTGATGAATGTGTGACATGTACATGTGTGCTATGTGTGTGTGTTTTATGGAAACCTCCCCATAAAAATCCCTGTCCAGTCCACGGCGGCCGTCCCCTCCATGCTGCAGTAGTTCAACTGAATGGGGCCGGGGGAGAGGGCTGCCCCCTGCCAGGGCAGATGCTAACTCCGCAGCTGCTGGTGGATTACATGAAGAGGCTATCCACGAAGGAGTTGGGGGGCTGCATATGCAGGTACGTGGGGTCCTGGTTTCTGGGGGGGATGGTGCTCCCTATGCAGGTACGCAGGGGTGGGGGGGGGGGGAGGTGGTCTCTATGGGGGTCCCAGACTGCACTATGGAAGTGCTGCCCTACTGTATGTCCCTACTGCCTCTCTTTGCCTCTATGTCCCTGCAGCCACTCTCTCTGCCTCTATGTCCCTGCTGCCTCTCTCTCTGTCTCTATGTCCCTTCCTGCACTCTCTGCCTCTATGTCCCTGCAGCCACTCTCTCTGCCTCTATGTCCTTACAGCCACTCTCTCTGCCTCTATGTCCCTGCAGCCACTCTCTCTGCCTCTATGTCCCTGCAGCCACTCTCTCTGCCTCTATGTCCCTGCAGCCACTCTCTCTGCCTCTATGTCCCTGCAGCCACTCTCTCTATATCTATGTCCCTGCAGCCGCTCTCTCTCTGCCTCTATGTCCCTGCAGCCACTCTCTCTGCCTCTATGTCCCTGCAGCCACTCTCTCTCTGCCTCTATGTCCCTGCAGCCGCTCTCTCTCTGCCTCTATGTCCCTGCAGCCACTCTCTCTGCCTCTATGTCCCTGCAGCCACACTCTCTCTGCCTCTATGTCCCTGCAGCCGCTCTCTCTCTGCCTCTATGTCCCTGCTGCCACTCTCTCTGCCTCTATGTCCCTGCAGCCACACTCTCTCTGCCTCTATGTACCTGCAGCCACTCTCTCTGCCTCTATGTCCCTGCAGCCACACTCTCTCTGCCTCTATGTCCCTGCAGCCACACTCTCTCTGCCTCTATGTCCCTGCAGCTGCTCTCTCTCTGCCTCTATGTCCCTGCTGCCACTCTCTCTGCCTCTATGTCCCTGCAGCCACTCTCTCTCTGCCTCTATGTCCCTGCAGCCACTCTCTCTCTGCCTCTTTGTCCCTGCTGCCACTCTCTCTGCCTCTATGTCCCTGCAGCCACACTCTCTCTGCCTCTATGTCCCTGCAGCCACTCTCTCTGTTTCTGTGTCCCTGCTGCCTCTCTCTCTGCCTCTATGTCACTGCTGCCTCTCTCTCTATATCTATGTCCCTGCAGCCGCTCTCTCTGCCTCTATGTCCCTGCAGCCACTCTCTCTGCCTCTATGTCCCTGCAGCCGCTCTCTCTGCCTCTATGTCCCTGCAGCCACTCTCTCTCTATATCTATGTCCCTGCAGCCACTCTCTCTATATCTATGTCCCTGAAGCCACTCTCTCTGCCTCTATGTCCCTGCAGCCGCTCTCTCTGCCTCTATGTCCCTGCAGCCACTCTCTGTGCCTCTATGTCCCTGCAGCCGCTTTCCCTGCCTCTATGTCCCTGCAGCCACTCTCTCTGCCTCTATGTCCCTGCAGCCACTCTCTCTGCCTCTATGTCCCTGCAGCCACTCTCTCTATATCTATGTCCCTGCAGCCGCTCTCTCTGCCTCTATGTCCCTGCAGCCACTCTCTCTCTATATCTATGTCCCTGCAGCCACTCTCTCTGCCTCTGTCCCTGCAGCTAATCTCTCTCTATATCTATGTCCCTGCAGCCACTCTCTCTATATCTATGTCCTTGAAGCCAATCTCTCTGCCTCTATGTCCCTACAGCCACTCTCTCTATATCTATGTCCCTGCAGCCACTCTCTCTGCCTCTATGTACCTGCAGCCACTCTCTCTGCCTCTATGTCCTTACAGCCACTCTCTCTGCCTCTATGTCCCTGCAGCCACTCTCTCTGTATCTGTGTCCTTGCTGCCTCTCTCTCAGCCTCTATGTCCCTGCAGCCACTCTCTCTATATATCTATGTCCCTGCAGCCACTCTCTCTATATCTATGTCCCTGCAGCCACTCTCTCTGCCTCTATGTCCTTTCAGCCACTCTCTCTGCCTCTATGTCCCTGCAGCCACTCTCTCTGC
This sequence comes from Pseudophryne corroboree, assembly GCF_028390025.1. Classification (NCBI taxonomy): domain Eukaryota; kingdom Metazoa; phylum Chordata; class Amphibia; order Anura; family Myobatrachidae; genus Pseudophryne; species Pseudophryne corroboree. The sequence goes on from NC_086447.1 coordinate 61,622,358, forward strand.
CTCTATGTCCCTGCAGCCACACTCTCTCTGCCTCTATGTCCCTGCAGCCACTCTCTCTGCCTCTATGTCCCTGCAGCCACTCTCTGCCTCTATGTCCCTGCAGCCGCTCTCTGCCTCTATGTCCCTGCAGCCGCTCTCTCTGCCTCTATGTCCCTGCAGCCACTCTCTCTGCCTCTATGTCCCTGGAGCCTCTCTCTCTGCCTCTATGTCCCTGCAGCCACTCTCTCTGTCTCTGTGTCCCTGCAGCCACTCTCTCTGCCTCTATGTCCCTGCAGCCGCTCTCTCTATATCTATGTCCCTGCAGCCACTCTCTCTGTCTCTGTGTCCCTGCAGCCGCTCTCTCTGCCTCTATGTCCCTGCAGCCACTCTCTCTGCCTCTATGTCCCTGCAGCCACTCTCTCTGCCTTTATGTCCCTGCAGCCGCTCTCTCTATATCTATGTCCTGCAGCAACTCTCTCTGTCTCTGTGTCGCTGCAGCCACTCTCTCTGCCTCTATGTACCTGCAGCCACTCTCTCTGCCTCTATGTCCCTGCAGCCACTCTCTCTGTATCTGTGTCCCTGCTGCCTCTCTCTCAGCCTCTATGTCCCTGCAGCCACTCTCTCTCTATATCTATGTCCCTGCAGCCACTCTCTCTATATCTATGTCCCTGCAGCCACTCTCTCTGCCTCTATGTCCCTGCAGCCACTCTCTCTATATCTATGTCCCTGAAGCCACTCTCTCTGACTCTATGTCCCTGCAGCCACTCTCTCTGCCTCTATGTCCCTGCAGCCGCTCTCTCTGCCTCTATGTCCCTGCAGCCACTCTCTCTGCCTCTATGTCCCTGCAGCCACTCTCTCTATATCTATGTCCCTGCAGCCACTCTCTCTGCCTCTATGTCCCTGCAGCCGCTCTCTCTGCCTCTATGTCCCTGCAGCCACTCTCTCTGCCTCTATGTCCCTGCAGCCACTCTCTCTCTATATCAATGTCCCTGCAGCCACTCTCTCTATATCTATGTCCCTGCAGCCACTCTCTCTGCCTCTATGTCCCTGCAGCCACTCTCTCTGCCTCTATGTCCCTGCAGCCGCTCTCTCTGCCTCTATGTCCCTGGAGCCACTCTCTCTGCCTTTATGTCCCTGCAGCCGCTCTCTCTATATCTATGTCCCTGCAGCAACTCTCTCCGTCTCTGTGTCGCTGCAGCCACTCTCTCTATATCTATGTTCCTGCAGCCACTCTCTCTGCCTCTATGTACCTGCAGCCACTCTTTCTGCCTCTATGTCCTTACAGCCACTCTCTCTGCCTCTATGTCCCTGCAGCCACTCTCTATGTATCTGTGTCCCTGCTGCCTCTCTCTCAGCCTCTATGTCCCTGCAGCCACTCTCTCTCTATATCTATGTCCCTGCAGCCACTCTCTCTATATCTATGTCCCTGCAGCCACTCTCTCTGCCTCTATGTCCCTGCAGCCACTCTCTCTGCCTCTATGTCCCTGCAGCCACTCTCTCTGTCTCTATGTCCCTGCAGCCACTCTCTCTGCCTCTATGTCCCTGCAGCCACTCTCTCTGCCTCTATGTCCCTGCAGCCACTCTCTGCCTCTATGTCCCTGCAGCCGCTCTCTCTGCCTCTATGTCCCTGCAGCCGCTCTCTCTGCCTCTATGTCCCTGCAGCCACTCTCTCTGCCTCTATGTCCCTGCAGCCACTCTCTCTATATCTATGTCCCTGCAGCCACTCTTTCTGCCTCTATGTCCCTGCAGCCACTCTCTCTGCCTCTATGTCCCTGCAGCCGCTCTGTCTGCCTCTATGTCCCTGCAGCCACTCTCTCTGCCTCTATGTCCCTGCAGCCACTCTCTCTATATCTATGTTTCTGCAGCCACTCTCTCTGCCTCTATGTCCCTGCAGCCGCTCTCTCTGCCTCTATGTCCCTGCAGCCACTCTCTCTATATCTATGTCCCTGCAGCCACTCTCTCTCTATATCTATGTCCCTGCAGCCACTCTCTCTATATCTATGTCCCTGCAGCCACTCTCTCTGCCTCTATGTCCCTGCAGCCACTCTCTCTATATCTATGTCCCTGCAGCCACTCTCTCTGCCTCTATGTCCCTGCAGCCACTCTCTCTGCCTCTATGTCCCTGCAGCCGCTCTCTCTGCCTCTATGTCCCTGCAGCCACTCTCTCTGCCTCTATGTCCCTGCAGCCACTCTCTCTGCCTCTATGTCCCTGCAGCCACTCTCTGCCTCTATGTCCCTGCAGCCGCTCTCTCTGCCTCTATGTCCCTGCAGCCGCTCTCTCTGCCTCTATGTCCCTGCAGCCACTCTCTCTTCCTCTATGTCCCTGCAGCCACTCTCTCTATATCTATGTCCCTGCAGCCACTCTCTCTGCCTCTATGTCCCTGCAGCCACTCTCTCTGCCTCTATGTCCTTACAGCCACTCTCTCTGCCTCTATGTCCCTGCTGCCTCTCTCTCAGCCTCTATGTCCCTGCAGCCACCCTCTCTGCCTCTATGTCCCTGCAGCCACTCTCTCTGTATCTATGTCCCTGCTGCCATTCTCTCTTTGGACAGCTGAGTTGGGGGGTCCCTTAAAATAGTTGCTATGGTTCCACAAAGTTCTAGTTACGCCCCTGCCTGTTGACCTTTTGTACTGTCTTCCTTTTTACCTGTCAAGCTTTTGACCCTCTCGAACTTTTGTACCTGTCTATTGACTGTCGACCATTTGGTGTCAAACTATCATCCGCCACCCACAGAACACAGGTCAGCTTTTTCCTTAATTCCAAATATGTTGTCTGGGAGTCTTATGGCTCTGGAATGATAGCCTGCATTCTTTAGGGGTGCCAGCATTACGCACTAACAAGTCTGTGCCACCACTGTATGATGTCTGGACAGAGCCCCTCAAATGTAACAGCAGCGCCCCTGATAATATCACTCATCGGTCTCTGCTTCTATGGGGGCAATTAAATTGCCTTATTCTTTATTGCGCCAATCGCGCCCAGAAGTGCCAGGTTTAGCCACATAAAACGGCTAAACCAAAGTTCTGGGTGCAGTGCCAAAAGTGCCTGTTTGGGAGCCACCTATCTGCTTGCCAGCACCGGGGTTGCGAGAAGAAATGCCGACACAGTGCATCCAAACAGCAGCAAAATTGAATTGCAGGCACCCATTAAACAATTGAATTTCTCTTTAAGAATCCGGCAAAGGGTAACAGTAGTTTAATCTTTTCCCAGACAAAATCACTGCAAGTTCCAACCACGCAGTTATTAATATTATTATTGCAGTATTATACAAGTTCTAGGGGCTGTGCGTTTACAGACGCTATAGTACCTGCATCTGGAGCCCAGCTTTCTAGACTGTATATTAACAAACAGGCAAGGGGGCCCGCTCACACGTTTACATTCTAGAGGACCATAGGACTTTATTCCAGATTGCATATTGATCCAGCCAAGTTTATTTGCAGCACCACGACTAAGATATATTCATGTTCCTAAGGTGTACGTAGCAGGAACTGGATACAGACTGGGTGTGAGTCAAGAAATGTCACGGAACAGACCATGACCCAAGTCAGCCAACCGTGAGCCGACACACAGATTAATGAAGTGTGTCGTTTTATTTAGCCAAATAATAACCATAACAACCTGTCCTAGTCTGCAGGTTATCTGTGCGGAGCCTCTACAATGGTAGCATAGATTATAAGTGAGAATGGCAGCTACATGTAACAGTGTCAGACTCTGTGCCAATAAGCTGTAGTGCGAAGCCCAGCGCGAATAGAACACTTGGGTCCCCGGGTGATAGAATGTGATTATCATCCACACAGTGGGCTGAATAATTCATCGCACGCAGGAAGCACAGAACAAAATGTATTGCACAAGGTGAGCTGGGGAATTTATACATCTACAGAGCTGCAAACCTTCATCCACACAGCAGGCGATGCAGAAATCCACAGAAGAACATATTATAATACACAAGTGATGTGATTACAGCTCCTGTACATAATTTCTGTGGGTTCTGATGTCATTATTACATTGTTCATTAGTAAAACTTGTGTATTATAAGGAATAGTGCGCCACTCCTGTAGATTATAACGGATGTAAGACGCAACCATGGTTTATTGCTTCTGGAATAAAAGCTCTCAGCCTATGATGTCATGGCCAGGGCTTAAAGTGGTCCTGTAGAGGTGGTGGAACTCATTTTCCCCTGCCACCTACCCCGCTCCGATTTGGTGGAGCAAGTTCTGGTGCTAGGGTTTTCAGCACCCCCTGCAAACTCTAAATTTGTGCCCTACCTTCCATACCCCCGCCCGCCTCTCTCTTTTTCACTTTCTCTCCTCCTGACACTCCTCACCACTCTCTCATCTCCCCCTTTTCTCTTTCTCGTCACCATCCCAACACTGTCTCCGCACCTCACCTTCCCCTTTCCCACCATCTCTCTCTAGCACCGCCCCCTCACTCTCTCCTGTGCATCTCTGACACAGGTGGGAGAGGTCAGCGTTCATACCAACTGATTTTTTTTTATCAGCAGTCGATTTTATTATATAGATATAATTCTCCAGAGTTCATCTACAGTCTTCAGATGCTGCAGCTGTCCATCAGGTGTTCCTCATGTACATCAACCATTCTACTGCTGGCCCTTTGTGTAGGGTTTCATACATTTTATTCAAACCTGGCTACTCCTGATACTTCCATCTCCTTCCTATTCCCTACACTACATTGAAATCCCTTGATCCCTTTTTTTAAGGTGACCCTAGAAGCCAGTCCTGGTCCTTCTCAATCCATTAAATAATTCTCCAGGATGATGGGCGTGGCCTAGGCTGCAGACATCCAATCAGCTTATTTGACACATAGGACTGGGTATTAACTTTCCACAGTCTGCTGGTCTGGAGAATGGGTCATTACCTCCACCATCAAGGTAGGTTTCCTAGGGATTTCTGATGTTGTGTCTTTGTACTCCCCAAAAAAAGCAAATAAAAACATTTAGGGGGCCTGTCAATTCTGCACGATGGGTGCAAGTTGCCGGAGTTCCAACTATTTTGCCGGCACGCCGTGACCACCAAACATTGCATGTGGAGGCGTAGTCATGCCTCACTGTGCATATAGTTCTCTGTGAAACCCCAAACGGGGGTCATTGCCCCAACTCTCAAGCTGACCTAAGCCCCCACCAGGCCCCGTGTAATCTGTTCCAGCACCCACACCTCTGTATTCAATAAGTAATGCCACTATGGGTTGGGCATGATATCCCGGTAGTCGTCTAACCCTAGCCCCCCTTGCGCTTAACCCTAACCCCCCTGCTCCTCCTAACATAGAGTCCTACTTACCTTTGGGATGTCAGTGGTCGGTCTTCTGGCACCAGTGTCCTGAGTGCTGACCGCATCCCACCACTACTCACCCCACTCTTTTCACTACAAAGAGCTTAAAACCCATAAAAGCATCCAAAGTAATGCAATATAAAACACCATCCCAATAAGGCGGGTCTCCTGCATGGTTCGAGTTTACAGCATGCACAAATAAACTATTTGCTATTCCCGGAGCCCTTGGAACCCAAGACATATTGTCCTGTGAGCAGAAATGTTGACTGTGCCTCTAAATTAAACCAACCTGTTAATTGTTATAAATCTGCTCTGTGACAATATTGTTTACAGGCTTTGTAAACACAGACATGAATTATATCAGCGAGTTCCTCGCTTGCACAACACTCTAATGACGGCCCATTGTGATTCCCTAATGAACGCCAGCAGGCATCCCTGCACATGAAAGTTTATGGTGACAAGGGCAACACATTTAAAAAGTAATTGAGTTTCATTTGTATCCATACTGTAGGCGCGGTTACCCTTCACAACTTCACATTCCATTTTATTGCTTGCACTAATGGGGCGTGTGATTCCACCAGTTTAGTTTGTGCTCAGTCTTATGTCTGTAATTGTATGTTATTGCCACACCAAATGTGTCAGAGGAAAATATTGCTCAATTAAAATAACAAATCTTCGCTGTGATACACACGTCGCAGTAATCCCTGACAGTGCTGGACCGGGAGACTAAAATGCCCTGGAAAGCAAGCTGTGCTTTCGGGATGTGACAATATATATATATATATATATATATATATATAACTATTATTTTATTACCAGTTATTTTATATTTGTATAGCACATACATAATGGTTCATTCACACCCAGCCACCTTATGCTGCCCGCAGCGCAGTTTGTCGATGGAGACAAACTGCGCATGCGCAGTGTGCGGGCACACACATTGCAGTCCACTGCGATGTGATTGACAGTGGCGGGCGTTCGCACATGGCATTGGGAGGGCAGGGCGGGCCAAACAGGGTTGGGCTGGGACCGTTTTTGGGGTAGCTGCGTGACATCATATGCAGCCACTCCGATTAAAAAAAGGGCTGCTGACCACCTGACAGGGGTCAACCTTAGTTCCCAAGCATCCGCAACCTAATAGTGGGAGGCGGACTCACACACGCGGCCCCCAGCCTGTGTGGAGATGGATGGAGATCTGGCTGCGTATGCAGCAATCTGTGCCCATCTTTGAATGAGCTACATATTCTACAGCGCTGTACAGAGAATATTGGGCCATTCACATCAGTCCCTGCCCCAGTGGAGCTTACAATCTATATTCCCTACCTCATGTACAATTGTACATGCATTCACACTAGGGTTCATTTTGTTAGGAGCCAATTATTTTACCAATATATTTTTGTATTGTGGATGAATCCAGAGTAACTGAGAAAACCTGCACCTGCAAGCATGAGGAGAATATACAAACTCCACAAATTTATAGCCATGTTGGGACTCAAACCCATGACCTCAGTGCTGTGTGGCAGTAATGCTAACCATTACACCGTCCATACTACTAATGATATCCATGGGGGTCATTCTGACCCAATCGCACGCTGCAGTTTTTCGCTACGATCGCCTCTGCCTGATTGACAGGCAGAGGTGGTCGATGGGTGGGAGGGGGCGAAACGGCGGCGTTTGGCCGCCGTTTCGTGGGCGCGGTTCGGCCAATGCAGGCGTGGCCGGACCGTTGGGGGGAGGGGGGGTGGTCCGCGGCGGCTGCGTGACATCACACGCAGCCACTGCGGGTCGGGGAGCAATGAGTAGCTCCCGGCCAGCACGCTAAAGCTGCGCTGGCCGGGATCTACTCTTGAAGTGCAAAGGCATCGCCGCTGTGCGATGCCTTTGCACTTCTGCAGGGGTGGCCGGACTGACATGCGGGGCGGACTAGCCCTGTGCTGGGCGTCCCCCCGCATGTCTGTGTGAATGATGTAGCTGTGCTAAATTTAGCACAGCTATGATCAACTCGGAATGACCCCCCCATATTAAGTATACAAAAGAGCGAAGACTTTAAAATAATTGTATACACTGGGATAAATTTACTAACATTCGTAATTTTCGGAAAAAGGTCAAAGTTCAATCACGAATGACATCGAAAGTGTAAAACTGCAACTTTTTGAATTTATTACGACTAATTTACTAAGCTGCCGTATTCGGGTTTTTCTTTTCTTCCGATGTCGATGTCATTCGTGTTTTTTTTTTGTTTTTTACGGCAGTGATTAGCAAAACACTGCCGACTTTTTTTACAATTAATCTCGGCCGGATCTGTGTGATCCGTGCTGGGGTTCATTTTTTTTTAATTAAACACTGTAAAATCTAAAAAAAAAATTGCGTGGGGTCCCCCCTCCTAAGCATAACCAGCCTCGGGCTCTTTGAGCCGATCCTGGTTGCAGAAATATGGGGAAAAAATTGACAGGGGTTCCCCCATATTTAAGCAACCAGCATCGGGCTCTGCGCCTGGTCCTGGTTCCAAAAATACGGGGGACAAAAAGAGTAGGGGTCCCCCGTATTTTTAAAACCAGCACCGGGCTCCACTAGCTGGACAGATAATGCCACAGCCGGGGGTCACTTTTATATAGTGCCCTGCGGCCGTGGCTTCAAAAATCCAACTAGTCACCCCTGGCCGGGGTACCCTGGGTGAGTGGGGACCCCTTCAATCAAGGGGTCCCCCCCCCCAGCCACCCAAGGGCTAAAAAAATACCCAAAAAAACACAAGACACACACACCGTGAAAGTATAATTTTATTACATACATACACACATACATACATACTTACCTTATGTTCCCACGCAGGTCGGTCCTCTTCTCCAGTAGAATCCAAGGGGTACCTGTTGAAGAAATTATACTCACGAGATCCAGGGGTCCAGGGTCCTCGGGGAATCCAGGTGTAATCCACGTACTTGAAAAAAAAAAAAAAAAACGCAGAGCCGAGCCACGAACTGAAAGGGGACCCATGTTTTCACATGGGTCACCTTTCCCCGAATGCCAGAAACCCACTCTGACTGATGTCTAAGTGGGTTTCTTCAGCCAATCAGTGAGTGCCACGTTGTAGCACTCTCCTGATCGGCTGTGTGCTCCTGTCCTAACTGACAGGCAGCACACGGCAGTGTTACAATGTAGCGCCTATGCGCTACATTGTAACCAATGCTGGGAACTTTCTGCCCTGCGGTTGACCTAAAGTGACGTCACCGCTGAGCAAGAAAGTTCCCAGCATTGGTTACAATGGAGCGCATAGGCGCTACATTGTAACACTGCCGTGTGCCGCCTGTCACTCAGTACAGGAGCACACAGCCGATCAGGAGAGTGCTACAACGTGGCACTCCCTGATTGGCTGAAGAAACCCACTTAGACATCAGTCAGAGTGGGTTTCTGGCAGTCGGGAAAAGGGGATCCATGTGCAAACATGGGTCCCCTTTTAGTGCGTGGCTCGAGTGTCCGTTTTTTTTTTTTTTTTCAAGTACGTGGATTACCCCTGGATTCCCCGAGGACCCTGGACCCCTGGATCTCGTGAGTATAATTTCTTCAACAGGTACCCCTTGGATTCTACTGGAGAAGAGGACCGACCTGCGTGGGAACATAAGGTAAGTATGTATGTATGTGTGTATGTATGTAATAAAATTATACTTTCACGGTGTGTGTGTCTTGTGTTTTTTTGGGTATTTTTTTAGTAGTAGTACTACAGGTACCAGTGGGCCCGTTTTTCCGCCGCATGCTGGTACTTGTGGTTCTCCAAGTACCAGCATGCGGGGGAGGCTTGCTGGGACTTGTAGTACTGCTACTAAAAACAATATCTTTTCTTTTACAACAAAGGCTATCAGCCCCCCCATCCGCAGCCCATTGGATGGGGGGGGACAGCCTCGGGCTTCACCCCTGGCCCTTGGGTGGCTGGGGGGGGGGACCCCTTGATTGAAGGGGTCACCACTCCCCCAGGGTACCCCAGCCAGGGGTGACTAGTTGGATTTTTGATGCCACGGCCGCAGGGCACTATATAAAAGTGACCCCCGGCTGTGGCATTATCTGTCCAGCTAGTGGAGCCCGGTGCTGGTTTTAAAAATACGGGGGACCCCTACTCTTTTTGTCCCCCGTATTTTTGGAACCAGGACCAGGCGCAGAGCCCGATGCTGGTTGCTTAAATATGGGGGAACCCCTGTCAATTTTTTCCCCATATTTCTGCAACCAGGATCGGCTCAAAGAGCCAGAGGCTGGTTATGCTTAGGAGGGGGGACCCCACGCAATTTTTTTTTTTTAAAATAAGCACTTTCCCACCCCTTCCCACTGATATACATGCACGGATCTCATGGATCCGTGCATGCCTATCCAATCACGAATAAAAAATAAAGGTCTGTTTTTTTTTAGCACTTTTTTACGAGTTGTAATTTTTCACGGCAGTGTTTTTTTTTTTTTTGCTTTGCACTTCTTAGTAAATGACCGAGATTCATACTTAAACAGCCGCGTTTTGACCGATGGTGTATTCATTCATGATTTTTTTCCTAGGACTTCAAAATATTACGAATGCCCTCATCACTGCCGTGATTTGAGTTTAGTAAATTACCGAGATGACACTTTGATGAAAAAACGGCATCTCGGTCAAAATCGGGAGCTTAGTAAATTTCCCCCAAGGTGTGTGTGTGTGTGTGTGTGTGTGTGTGTGTATGTGTGTATTTATATATATATATACAGACAGGCAGCAGACGCGGCACTCCAGGTGTCTCACAGAATAAGGCTCTCAGGTAGGCAGTATGTGTTACGACGCTTCAATGCCAATTTTATTAAGGCATTTTCCTCAGGTACACATACAAGCAAAAAAGTCTTACCTTTATATAAGACATGTTCACCCTGTGCTCGGCGGCGTTCGGACGGCGGGACGCAGCCCGCTCTGGGCGGCGCATAGGATATGACATCAGGTCAAGTCCGTGTGCTGTGCTCCCCATCACCATGACAACGACAACAAACACTAGATCAATGCAAACATAGAGTTACTATAGGAGCTTAGTTGTAAACATTGATTGTGGACTACAAAGTAGTAGTCCCCGCTGTCATATACTTTCATATGTATTAACTACAATAGGCTAATTACAGCATAATGACACTATGTACTAATGTGTCATGGTGTCACTATTTACAGACACACATTCAATAACTGCACATGAATCTGGTCCACTAAAACCAAATGGTGGCAGCATTAATGGACTAATCCATTCATTATTCTATTATTACGGAGGCACCCGGTGCAGAGTATATGGGTAGAGGAGAGCCAGACCAAACAAATTGTATATATATATATATATATATATATATATATCAAGTGTTTTGCGTGTCAGCAGCCACTAGATTGTGCCCGACGGAGCAATTCAAGTGTTGTTCCATTCAGGCACAGTCACCGGCGCTGACATTACTGATGTGTTGTTGTGTCATTTTGACAGGATGGTAACTAGTCTATCTATCTATCTATCTATCTATCTATCTATCTATCTATCTATCTATCTATCTATCTGTAATACGCGGGTCGGGATTATTTCGACGACTAGTAAGGAGATAAATGTAAGGATGTGCCCTGTGGGCACATCCATGCTGCTGTCCCTAACTGGGGGCCGCGCTGGGGCAGCTTGTCTGTCCCCAGCGCGGAGTGTGCGGCGGCGGGGAGCGGCGCGGCGGCGCTTTGAACTTGGCGCCGCTCGGGCCGCCAATCAGAAGCGCCGCCCGCAGCGTTTGAATCTTGGCGCCCTCCGGGAGCCAATCGCGGCTCCCGGAGCGGCAGCCAATCGTAGAGAGACGCGGCGAGCCAATCGGCGCTCGCCGCGTCATAGGCCCCGCCTCGGCAGGATGGGGAGCAGGAGGCCGCGCCGAAGAGCGGCGAAGACAGAAGAGACGCCGGGCGGGAGCCGAAGAGGGCGCGCGCGCAGAAGAGCGCGAAGAGGAAAGAAGATCCCGGCGGCAAGAAGAAAGAAGACGGGCTCGGAGAAGAAGATGTCCAGCGGCGGCTGGACGCGGCGCGACGACGGCGGCGCCGCTGGCCAGGACGGGCCAGCGGCCGAAGATTAAAGAACAGCGCCGGAGGGGTCACCAGGGGTGGGAAGCAAAGGGCTGCCGAAGCTCCCCCCTGGTGCCTCTCCCAGCGGGTCAGGTAGGCCCTTATCAGGCGCCCCTGTACCCGCCCCTCCCTAGACCACCGGGTGTTCGGGCAATAGGCCCGTGGGCACAGTCAGGCCCTTCCGGCCTGTGGGCATGTAGTCGGGCCCTCCCGGCCCGTGGGCATTTGGTCGGGCCTCTCGGCCCGTGGGGGCACATAGGCAGGCACTAGGCCTGGGCGCAGGTTGGGCACTAGGCCCATAAGTATAGTCAGGCCACCGGCCTGTGGGCGCAGTTAGGCGGGCATTAGGCCCGAGGGGCACGGTCAGGCACTAGGCCTGTGGGAGCATTAGAGGGCATTAGGCCCTAGTGGATTTTGGCCAAATAGGTACGATAAGGTGACCTTGGGCACAAGGCCCAGGTCACCCAACGGGCAGCAAGTTAGGCGGGCGCTAGGCCCGTGGGCGAAGTCAGGCCTCCGGCCTGTGCGCAGTTAGGGGGCGCTAGGCCCAGCGAAGCAGTGTTTTCCCCGAGGTGAGTACAGGTGGCGTTAGGCTCAGGCCACCCTGAGAGTACGGTAGGTGGGTGAGCTGTGCGGTCCCCACTACTGGGTGTTCTGAGTCGGGTAGACAAAGGGACAGCACCGTTTTATGTTGTAACTCCGATAGTGTGATATATGTTGTTACCGTGCAGGGCAAATTGCTGTTATGAGGTTTGTGCTAGTTATGTTGCACCACACCCACAGAGCTAGTTTGAGGGCTCTGCTGTTGTAGTTAGTATAGGGTGTGACACTAGGTCAGAGTTAGGCCCTGCACGGCTGTTTCTCTTTGCCTCCTTACAGGGACCTGTAAGTGGAGAAGATCGGAGTGCAAGACTTGTGACGGTGAGTAGCATCCGTGTACGTCTGTCCCTTGTTTGTCCCCGAGCGCCGGAGTTAGGATTGCTCACGGACGTGAGAATCCCTTTTCATCACACTACGTGCGAAAGCGCGAGTGTGTGAAATCTGGGTAGCTGAGGCTTTGTGCCGGTGATGACCATTCACCCAGCCGGTGAAGGTCGCGGCCACCCCTGGGGTATCCCCTGTTCCAGCGGAAGAAGGGTCGATACCCCCTTTAATGTAAACCCTTCTCTCCTCAGCTAGGTCGTCGGTCAGCTCCGAGAGGGAATCGCCGTGTCCGGATCCGAGTGAAGATTTCCAGGTCCGTTGAAGGTTCCGGTACCTGAAGGTGAGAGAGAGCGGCGCCTGGTGAGTACCGCGTCTACACCTGCACGGCAGCAGGCACCACCACACGCACCCGCAGGCCCAACCGCACCTCTCACATATAGAGATGTTGATATCGCTCCTATGTTATTTCTTAAATCCTCAGAAGTCTTATTTTCCGTTCTTCACAGAGAGGCGAGTAGGAATTGTATGAGACTAATGCAGAAACGTGGTGACGTAATATTGTTTATTGGGTTCTACTGTTTATATTAATGCAGAAAATTTCAACACAACCGTAGCCATTTCATCATATAATAATACCGACACAACCGAATATTATCACAAATAATAAAGAACCACTGCAGTAACGTTTTATTACACCGGAACCTGACTTCCGTCCTGTTGGTTATACCCGATGTCACTGGAACACCTAAAAGCAGGGGGTTATTGCACCCTAAATCACATTACATGTATAACAGGTGTACTATCAATAAATATGAATAATACATTCAATAATGCATTCAATTAATCCGTCACTAACATTAAACAATACTCTCTTACTATAGTATAAGGTCTTAGTTGGTCTTTCTGAGTACTCAGTTCTTCTCGTTGGTGCACATGAACTTACGGTACTGGCCAGTAAAGTGAAAGGAGATCCCAATTATAAAATTATGGTGTCCTTTCCCTATTGAGTTTCTAACCGGTGACCCTGGCGGAGTAGTAATCTCCTACCAAGAGATTAATGTAGTATATTGGTTATCCTGCTCTATTACTATCAATCGTTTGTTAGAGCAAGCATGAGAGGCACAGTTAGTAGAGCGTGATTTGAGAGCGGAGCAATTAGTCTTAGCTGCTGAGGGTGCAATTAGTAGGGTGTTAGTTGACAATGTTGCAAGAAGATTATAATATAAGGCCACGTAGATTATCAATTCCAATGGAAAGATGTAGATAAATTAGTAGTATTACCCTTGACGATAGTGCGGTATAGAGATGGATATGATTAATTACAGTATGCGGCCACCGATTTCCATTAGCTTAACTCTCGCTTTGCTAATTCTTGACACTCCGTCTGGCGCTCCCTCATAGAAAAGGAGTAAAAGTTCCAAGTTAAAGGTATATATTGTTAGGGAGGTACAGATAGCAAAGTCAATGATAACTTCACTGTAGCTCTATAGTGTTAGCAATTAGTATTCCTCTGCTCCAGCTGAATTACACTGTTTTACTGCTCTGGGTCAAACTGCAACAAAGTGTCTATAAGGAATATCTGCACCGAGGCACCACTTCTGTTTTCTAACTGCTGTCAGTCTAAAAATGGCAACACCTTCATATGGGCTGACTTAGGGAAATGGTTGCCGCCCGCTATCGGTAATGGAGCCTCCGAGTAGCCCGCCTCCCGCTGTCACTCACCGCTCCGGAGGCGTCAGAGAAGATCACACCGCCTCCGATCCAGTCACCATTCAATCGCGCTGGGCCAACATGAAGCCGCCTCCTCTATTCCGCCCAGCAAGGGCGGGACGAATTCCAATAGCTGCCGCCTCTGTCCGATCAGGGAAGTCTCCACACGGCACACTACACCGGGGCCCCGGCCGGATCTCGGATACCCGTATCGTGAACGGCAACAGAGTCTAGAGTCACACTTCCACTCGGGAACGGTTGTCTGATCTCAGTGTGACGCAGCTTTATTCTTTTAGGACTCCAGGCTCTGGTGCGTGACCTTCCTCTCCTTCTCAGTCTCAGCGGTTTCTCCTTTCCGGACCCCCCTCAGCTCTCCTTTTTAACTCCTTCCTCCAGGTACCCGGATTGATCCCGCCAGCCGTTATCCGCACGAGCTGAACCAGTATTTCTTTTAATCATATCAACAAACCCCCCTTTTCCTGGGCATGGGTCCGCCTTCGTCGCATCCACAGTCATTACAACCCCGTTATTTGGGGCAGTCCACCTCCCCTCTGTGAGGGGGACATCTATGAACCAACCTGCCCCTTATGGGGGCACTTATAAACGTATCTTAACATCCCTCTGTGAGGGCATGGTTAAATAAATTAAGTTCTGATTTTAATTATTTATGTGTATATACAATACAAGAACAAAACTAAGTATAACTATACTTGTACAGTACACAGTGGGTTTAACTGGGTATTAAGTGGGTTTAACTGGGTATTACATACTGCCCTGCTGGAAATATGCGTGTCCTCACGCATTCCTTTACCTCTTCCCTACTGAAGTCTAATTCATATTTAACTGTTACAATAAAACTTTAGTTTCGGTATCTAAGAGGTATAACACCTTTTGTACTCCTCTCTGATCTCCTTAATTCCGTCGGAGAATTGGTTATATGATGACCCTCTATCCCTATTACGCCAGGCAGCCATGCTAGAGAGTCAGGAATCTCATAGCTTTGATTCTCTATCACATCAGGTTGAGCCATTACGAACTCATTGGCGGTGTTTTCACTAATGGAACTTCCAGCATCTGTCACTACTGGCCAGAACAATCCCATTATACCCATGGGATCAATTCCATCAAAAACGGTAGTTGCACTCGGCCTCTCTGCCTTTTCTTCGCTGTCCATGTTATCCAGTGTATTGGGATTTTGACATTTTCTCAATTGGTTACGATGAACTACTAGGGACGTTTTCCCTTGATCCTTGGAAATTCTATACACTTCAACTTCAGGCCGTGGAATTTCAATTATGAGATAAGGCGTTAGTTCCCAGTAGCTGTCCAGTTTACTTTGACGCTGATTATTCTTCTTCCAAACAACATCACCCACTCTTAACAGCTTAGCCAAAGCAGTCTCATTGTAGTAGTCAGCTTGGCGACAGCGGACGTCATTCATTCTTTGATCAACTATGGACCGTGCCGCTTTCAATCTCTGTTGATGTTCCTTTACCCAATCATGGTGCGAAACTTCTCCCTGCGCTTGTTCGGGGAATATATCCAATTTTAGATCCATAGGTAGTTTTCCTTCCCGTCCAAACAGCAGATAAAATGGGGTATATCCTGTGGAACTATGTTTTGTATTGTTGTACACAAAAGTAAGCTCGGGAAGTAGGGTAGGCCATTCTAAGTGCTCCGGTAGGGGAATTGTTCTTAACATGCTAATTAAGGTTCGATTCATTCTTTCGCATACCCCATTGCATTGGGGGTGGTAAGCAGTGGTTCTTAATTTCTTGCATCCATATAAAGTACACAGTTCTTGAAACAGTCTGGACTCAAAAGCAGGCCCCTGATCAGTCAATATGTTCTCCGGATATCCATAAGGCCGAACGAAGGCCCTCCATAATATTTCAGCCGTTGTCTTTGCTGATAAATCTCGGACAGGAAGAGCCACAGCGAACTTGGTGTAATGATCAATTATAGTTACAGCATATTGGTACCCAGTACGACTCGTTTCCAACCAAGGTTTTCTTCCCACGCTACAATTCAGACAGTTGGTGCACCAAGCCTCAATGTCTTGCCGCATGTTGATCCAGAAGAATCGGCTACGAAGCCGTGCCTCCAATTTTTTTGTGCCAAAATGGCCTGATTGATTATGATACGCCTGGAGCAGGTACTCATTCTGTTGTCGGGGCATAACTATTTGAGTAATGGGACAATGTGTACTGGGGTTGATTCTGCAGCGGATGATGAGTCCCTTACGTATTTGCAACCGGTTCCTCTGTCTCCACAACTTCAGCAGTTCGGGATCAACTGTCTGCCTTTCTTCCCAAGTAAGTACCTGGTTAGACAGCAGTAGGTTTTTCAGTTGCATCAATAGGGGACTTTCTTCCTGCACTTGTTTCCATCGACCCTCAGGCGTGTTTTCTATCAAGTTTGAAGAGTCGTAATAGCGGGCTGAGGATTCAGCAGTCGAAATCTCTCGCTGTCGAATTAGCAGAGCATGAAATGCAGGCATTTCCACTTCCTCCCATTCGTCTTCTTCAGTTCCGGTTCGCATCCCAGATGAAAGTCGGGACAATGCATCAGCATTAATGTTACTTTGACCACTTCTGTACTTGATAGTAAATTGATAATTGGCCAGGCGAGAGGACCAATGCTGTTCCAGCGCTCCAAGATGTGCTGTTGGTAAATGTGAGAGAGGGTTGTTGTCGGTGAAAGCAACAAAGGGAGTAGTAGTTAAACAATGTTTGAATTTTTCTGTAACTGCCCATACTAAGGCCAAAAATTCCAACTTAAAGGCACTATAGTTGGCATCATTTCGTTCCGTCTTCTTCAAGCTTCTACTGGCATAAGCGATAACCCTCTCTTTCCCCTGCTGTTGCTGAGACAAAACTGCTCCTAATCCTTGATAACTGGCATCGGTGTACAGATGAAAAGGTTGACTGTAATCAGGATAGGCTAATATGGGTGTCTTGGTTAACATAAGTTTTAATTTGTCAAACGCCGTTTGCTGAATATCTGTCCACACCACCCGAGTATTACCATTATGGTGGGTTCTGGGTACACCTCGGAGTAATTCTTGTAAAGGAGCCGCCACCTGTGCAAACTTCTCAACAAATCTCCGATAATAACCTACAAATCCGAGGAATCGCCGAACTTCTTTTATAGTAGTTGGAACTGGTCAATCCCGAATGGCTGCAATCTTTTCTGGGTCTGGGGTGACTCCCTCAGCGCTTACGATATGTCCCAGATACTGAACGCTGGTTTGTAATAATCGGCACTTGGACGGTTTCACTTTGAGTCCATACTGCGCAAGCCGCTGAAAGACATCATGAAGGTGCTGAAGATGTTCTTGATAAGACTTGGAATATACAATAATGTCATCCAGGTATAATAGCACCATATCAAAGTTCTTGTGTCCTAAGCAATGTTCCATTACACGCTGGAAGGTCCCAGGAGCATTACAGAGCCCAAAGGGCATTCTGTCAAACTCATATAAGCCCATGGGGGTGGTGAAAGACGTTTTTTCTCTATCGTCGGGGGCCATCTGAATCTGCCAGTAACCGCTGGTCAGGTCAAGGGTAGAAAAGTACATGGCAGTTTTCAGTGCTGTCAAAGATTCCTCGATTCTGGGTAGGGGATAAGCGTCTTTATGCGTTATCTGATTGAGCTTTCTATAATCAACACAAAAACGAAGACTTCCGTCTTTTTTCTGACTAGTACTATAGGGGCTGCCCAAGGGCTATGGCTTTCTCGAATGACTCCCGAAGCCTCCATTTCTCCCAACATGTCCCGCACGGGCTGGTACAAAGCGGGTGCTAAGGGTCTGTACCGTTCTTTAATCGGCGGTGCGTTCCCGGTTGAAATATGATGCCGCACCTGCACAACTCTTCCGAAATCAGACGAATGTTTGCTAAAAGTATCACTATTTTCTCTGACTACACTCAGCACGCCCGATTTATATTCTTCTGGAATATTACTATTTCCAATTTGAATGTCTTTCCACCATGTAGATTCATTTTCAGTTTGTTCAGACTTATCCAGTTTTGTACTCTGGGTCGGAAATGAATAAGCATCAATCACATCTTGAAATGTAGCCCATACCAGTGTCGCTAGGGTATGATTCCTGAGCACACAAACACAGTGACTATGAGGGTTTAGTATTCTCACGGGCACTCTTCCACCTTCCACTGTGACGAAGGCTCGAGCTACTATTATATCATTTCTGTAGGGGATAGCACATGGTTCCACAACAGCATTTTAACTTTCTCCCTGCGGTCCACAACGAGTTTTTCCCCAGACAATGGTTTCTGTATTGGGTTGTAGTATGATAGGTTTTCGGTCCGTAATCTTTACCTTTCCTACTTCTCCAATTGCATTAACAAATTGTTGTCGCCCTTGAAGGGTCCGGATGGTTTTATTTATGGCTTGTTGACCAGCGGATGATGCATGAATCAACTCCGTTCGGAGGGCTGCGATCAACTCGTTGGGACATTGTTGTAGTACATTCATTCCCACGATAATGGGAGGTACTGTGGGATCTTCTATATTAGTAATAATACAGCCCTGTTTTTCTAGTCGGGCTTGACCGATCTGGAAATCCAACTCGCAGTATCCCAGACAAGAGATACTCAGTCCGTTACTAGCGACGAGTCGGAGCCAAGCTGGTGGTGGCGGTAATATTCCCGACTTTCCTAAACACTGGTGGAAAACATGCTGCTGGACAGTGGTAACCTGTGAGCCAGTATCCAGGGTAGCCGGTACCTGTATCCCCTCAATCCAGATGTTAATGACGGGACACTGCCCTATATATCTGGGACACCATTCTTCAGGTGTAGGACCTATTCCGCTTGATCTCCCCGAGGGTTGGTCTCCGGCCTCGGGGCCTTGGCGTTTAAAGGCTCCTCTTGGCGACATACTCTCTCCACATGTCCACTCCGGTTACATCTTCGACAAATGGGACGTCCCTGAGTATCAAATCGATCAGTAGGTCTACGACCTCCTCCTGAGGATGGTTCCCACCAATCATTTCTTGTCCCTCGTCTGTCCCTACGCCAATGTGACTCATTTCGGTCGGAAGATGTATGTTTAGCGAGTTTTTGTAGCTCTCGATTCATGGCAGCCATCCCCACCGTTAGCTCTTCTATTTGACCTTTTAAAATGAAAACGGAATCAGGATTAGGAGTTTGTGTATTCTGCAAGGTAGCTTTCTTGGAACTAGTTACTTCGGTGGAGGACCGACTAGAAGCGACAGTTTCGCTCAGCGACTCTTGATATCCGGGTAATTCAGGGAACGAGACTTCCTTACGTTGCATAGGACCAATCACTTTAATGGCCGTTTCCTTAAAGTCCAGAAAAGAGGCTGCATCTTTTTGCATACGCAAAAGTTTTAATTTAGCTCTAACATTTTCACAATTTACGCCATCAATAAATTGGTTCACTAGCGTCTCATCCCCTTCTCTTATCTCCGCATTATCTACCTCCTTAATGTCACGTAGTGCTTCTTGTAAACTCAATGCAAAGTCTCTCAGCGACTCTCCAGACTGTTGTTTGCGTGAATAAAAACGAGACTTTAATTCTGATATTGTCCCTATACCGAAAATGGTTGCTAAGCGTTGAAATACTTGATCTACAGTTTTACGTTCTTCCAAAGGCCAAGACAATACTTCACGTAATGCTGACTCTTTTAATTGCCCTATTACAATTTCTACTTGCTGAGGGTTGGCCAATGGGTAAAGTCTAAACATGGCTTGTAATTTTCGTTTAAATTCAATGAACGTACTCGAGCTTCGCTTCACATTTTCTCCCGAATATGTGGGCAGCCACGAGGCCCCGAAATAATAGGGAAGGGTAATAGGGTTCACATTCGTGGCCGCTGGTGTGCCTGTCGCGCTTGTTGTACTTGTGGTACTTGTGGCATTTGCTGTACTTGGTGCGCCTGCCGCGCTTGTCGTTGCTTGTTCGTTTTCCGACATTTTCTTGTTCCCGATCCTGTTCGAGGACGCCAATTTTTATATGTAATACGCGGGTCGGGATTATTTCGACGACTAGTAAGGAGATATAGAGATGTTGATATCGCTCCTATGTTATTTCTTAAATCCTCAGAAGTCTTATTTTCCGTTCTTCACAGAGAGGCGAGTAGGAATTGTATGAGACTAATGCAGAAACGTGGTGACGTAATATTGTTTATTGGGTTCTACTGTTTATATTAATGCAGAAAATTTCAACACAACCGTAGCCATTTCATCATATAATAATACCGACACAACCGAATATTATCACAAATAATAAAGAACCACTGCAGTAACGTTTTATTACACCGGAACCTGACTTCTGACCTGTTGGTTATACCCGATGTCACTGGAACACCTAAAAGCAAGGGGTTATTGCACCCTAAATCACATTACATGTATAACAGGTGTACTATCAATAAATATGAATAATACATTCAATAATGCATTCAATTAATCCGTCACTAACATTAAACAATACTCTCTTACTATAGTATAAGGTCTTAGTTGGTCTTTCTGAGTACTCAGTTCTTCTCGTTGGTGCACATGAACTTACGGTACTGGCCAGTAAAGTGAAAGGAGATCCCAATTATAAAATTATGGTGTCCTTTCCCTTACGAGTTTCTAACCGGTGACCCTGGCGGAGTAGTAATCTCCTACCAAGAGATTAATGTAGTATATTGGTTATCCTGCTCTATTACTATCAATCGTTTGTTAAAGCAAGCATGAGAGGCACAGTTAGTAGAGCGTGATTTGAGAGCGGAGCAATTAGTCTTAGCTGCTGAGGGTGCAATTAGTAGGGTGTTAGTTGACAATGTTGCAAGAAGATTATAATATAAGGCCACGTAGATTATCAATTCCAATGGAAAGATGTAGATAAATTAGTAGTATTACCCTTGACGATAGTGCGGTATAGAGATGGATATGATTAATTACAGTATGCGGCCACCGATTTCCATTAGCTTAACTCTCGCTTTGCTAATTCTTGACACTCCGTCTGGCGCTCCCTCATAGAAAAGGAGTAAAAGTTCCAAGTTAAAGGTATATATTGTTAGGGAGGTACAGATAGCAAAGTCAATGATAACTTCACTGTAGCTCTATAGTGTTAGCAATTAGTATTCCTCTGCTCCAGCTGAATTACACTGTTTTACTGCTCTGGGTCAAACTGCAACAAAGTGTCTATAAGGAATATCTGCACCGAGGCACCACTTCTGTTTTCTAACTGCTGTCAGTCTAAAAATGGCAACACCTTCATATGGGCTGACTTAGGGAAATGGTTGCCGCCCGCTATCGGTAATGGAGCCTCCGAGTAGCCCGCCTCCCGCTGTCACTCACCGCTCCGGAGGCGTCAGAGAAGATCACACCGCCTCCGATCCAGTCACCATTCAATCGCGCTGGGCCAACATGAAGCCGCCTCCTCTATTCCGCCCAGCAAGGGCGGGACGAATTCCAATAGCTGCCGCCTCTGTCCGATCAGGGAAGTCTCCACACGGCACACTACACCGGGGCCCCGGCCGGATCTCGGATACCCGTATCGTGAACGGCAACAGAGTCTAGAGTCACACTTCCACTCGGGAACGGTTGTCTGATCTCAGTGTGACGCAGCTTTATTCTTTTAGGACTCCAGGCTCTGGTGCGTGACCTTCCTCTCCTTCTCAGTCTCAGCGGTTTCTCCTTTCCGGACCCCCCTCAGCTCTCCTTTTTAACTCCTTCCTCCAGGTACCCGGATTGATCCCGCCAGCCGTTATCCGCACGAGCTGAACCAGTATTTCTTGTAATCATATCAACAAACCCCCCTTTTCCTGGGCATGGGTCCGCCTTCGTCGCATCCACAGTCATTACAACCCCGTTATTTGGGGCAGTCCACCTCCCCTCTGTGAGGGGGACATCTATGAACCAACCTGCCCCTTATGGGGGCACTTATAAACGTATCTTAACATCCCTCTGTGAGGGCATGGTTAAATAAATTAAGTTCTGATTTTAATTATTTATGTGTATATACAATACAAGAACAAAACTAAGTATAACTATACTTGTACAGTACACAGTGGGTTTAACTGGGTATTAAGTGGGTTTAACTGGGTATTACATATCTATCGACCGCGTGTGGTGGGGTGAGGCAGGTGAGGCAGAGCCTTTCCTGTCATACTAACATAGACGCCAGAGTTTTGACTATATAAAGTATATGAAAACTATAAAGAATACATTAGAAATATCTTCTTTGTATTATTCTATTCATTTTTATATTCAAAACTCTGGAGTAAAGACTCTATGACAGGTGAGGCAGTGCCCCCCCCCCCCCCCTGTCTACCTCACCCGCACATCTCTGATCAACATTTACCAAATTTCCAGCAGTATATACCGCTGCACCCGTGCATAATGCCCACATGTATATACCGCTGCACCTGTGTATACTGCCCACACATATATACTGCTGCACCTGTGTTTAATGCCCACATGTATATACCGCTGCACCTGTGTATAATGCCCACATGTATATACCGCTGCACCTGTGTATAATGCCCACATGTATATACCGCTGCACCTGTGTATAATGCCCACATGTATATACCGCTGATCCTGTGTATAATGCCCACATGTATATACCGCTGTGCCTGTGTATAATGCCCACATGTATATATACTGCTGCACCTGTGTATAATGCCCACATATATATACTGCTGCACCTGTGTATAATGCCCACATGTATATACTGCTGCCCCTGTGTATAATGCCCACATGTATATACTGCTGCACCTGTGTATAATGCCCACATGTATATACTGCTGCACCTGTGTATAATGCCCACATGTATATACTGCTGCACCTGTGTATAATGCCCACATGTATAAACTGCTGCACCTGTGTATAATGCCCACATGTATATACTGCTGCACCTGTGTATAATGCCCACATGTATATACTGCTGCACCTGTGTATAATGCCCACATGCACCCTTTGGCTCATGTATTGTGTGTGTGTAAATCTGGCTCTGGAACTAGCCAGTGCCTCCTCAGACATTTACCTCACCGCACACGCCTGCTATCTATCTATCTATCTATCTATCTATCTATCTATCTATCTATCTATCTATCTATCTATCTATCTCAAGGGTCAGTGTACTAGCACGGTCACTGGCCCTGCTACTGTGTGTCATCTCCCTCCTTTGCTGGAGAGGTCCCATGCATGGTGACGGACCCGGATCCGGAGGGATCCTAGCACTCGCCTATGCGGCGGATTCCGGCGATGGGATCAGGCAGCACTGGGGAGCCGGACCTTCTCTGGTCCAGTCCCCGTCTGCCCCCATAGCAGCAGAGTTTGGCAGCGGCAGTGGAGGTAGCAGTGAATCTCCACCATCGCCCCATGTGTGTAATGGCAGCTGACCTGCATCCGCAAGGATTCAGGCCCCACCAATCACAGCGCAGCATTTTGAATATGGTGCCAATGGTGAGCCAATCACGGTTCACAAGCTGGCGGCCAATCAGGAGTGGCGGCGGAGAGCCAATCCCGGCTTGCCACGTCATAGACTTTCCCCCTTTCACTGGCTTATATTAGCCAGCGTCGGGCATGGGAGTTCAGTTTGTCGGGTGGGAAGGAGCAGTGAAGCGCTCCTGAAGACAGAAGATGCCGGGGAAGGCGCCGGAAGTCCCGGAGGGTGGCGGTCATTGTGAAAGAGCTAAAATGGGCCACCACCTGCCAAGTGAAGATCAAAGAGTCAATGCCTGTCGGTGAAGACGTCCTGGGGCATTTGTGTGCCCAAGTGAAGGCATTGGTGTGCGCCCAGGTGAAGGCTCTAGGAAGCCCGGAGGTGGTGGGAGCCATCCTGATTCTGGCAAAGGCCACACGGTGGGCGGGGCTGGACTAGGATTTACTCAGCCACAGCCCTTAGGACTGGTAAGTCCAAGTTATACCGCCCTAGACCAATAGGGTAGGGGCACTAGGCCTGTGGGTATACCAGGCAATAGGTCTGTAGCGCAGTAGGCAGGCACTAGGCCCGTGCAGCATAAGGGAGATCACTAGGGTTCGGGCACTAGGCCCATGGGTAAAATCTTTGGCCCCCAATGGCAACAATAGGTAGGGGCACAGTGGGCATTAGGCCCAACGCTATTGTATAGGCTCTGTTAGAAGTGCAATAGGCCCAAGGCTTTAGGACGGTTGCAGGTAGGCGGCTGACAGGCCCAGCAGCAAGTCCCACAGATAGGCACAGTGGGCTGCAAGCCCAAAGCTATTGTGTGGACGACAAGGATGGTAGGTCGGCGCTAGGCCATGTTATCTCTGATCTGGTGCTAGTCTGCGGTTATGGTAAGTCGACGCTAGGCCGTGGTATCTCTTGATCCGGCGCTAGGACGCAGTCACTGTTGTTGGGTGCTAGGCCCCTAGGTTTAGGGTGTACAGTTAGGCCCCCATTAAAGGTAGGCTGTCGGAAGATACCCATTGGTGAGTATCTTAATCGCATTCCATTGTAACCACTGCATATTATTTCCCCATGTAAAGTCCGCGCCTCTGGCCGGACAGGAACCGTAAGAAGATCGTAGCAGTGCTACGTCGGTGGGCTGCCTCTTTGTGTTCTATTACAGGAGCCTAGAAGAAGCGCCAGTCTCTGGCAGGAGGATGATGTTATGTCCGGTGGGTATATTCTCAATTCGCAGATTATTGAAGGGCCAGTATGTGGCAGGAGGACGAGGGTACATCCGGTAAGCGAAATTCATGTGTGTATGTTGTTGTCCCTTTTCCTATATTTCCTTTGGGCGTTTTCTTTCAGGGTCGCGCCTGGTGCTCTGCACCAAAATGGGGGCACCCAGTCTGAGGTCACAAGTGCCAATGATGACCATTCACTGAGCCCAGTGGAGGTCATCCCTGCATAGCGTGTTCTCAGTTCTTTATAGGTTACCACAGGAGGCTCACGTCTGTGTCTGAGCTGCATTCCAGTGCGGTCAGAGCTGCCTTGACGGACTGAAGGTGGGAACGAGAGGTGTAAGGTAAGCGCCAATCCTCAACTGCACCCCCGCCCCTCCCACATATCTATCTGAACACATCTCAAGAGGACACATCTCAGCTTTAATCAGTAACATTTGTGTCGGCGTATGTCGGCAGGAACAGTGTATACCAGCATGACAGTGTAAATAGTAAACGCTAAAGCTTCATAACCCTGTTTTCTGGATAGTAAAGTGGAATTTAAGTTTCAAATATAAATACAAAAAAAAAAATACAAAATCAAGGACAAATCTGTTTTTATGACTAAAAAATTTAATTGGAATATTCTGTGCTGGCACTGTCCAAACAGAAATTAATTAAATAATGCAAGTACACAGCGGCAACTTCACCCAGTATAGCGCCGGCGCGGATCATTTCAGAACTGTCAGATGGAGCGGTCAGCAATCAGCCAATCAGGAAGCGGCTACGTAGTGCTACTGCGAGTCATCATCATGAATTGATGCTGCATAAAAGAGGTTAGACATCGGTACATTGGCCCTCATTCGGAGTTGTTCGCTCGTAAGAATTTTTCGCAACGGAGCGATTAGTCGCAAACTGCGCATGCGCAACGTTCGCAGTGCGTCTGCGCCAAGTAAATTTGCAAAAGAGTTTGGTATTTTACTCAAGGCCTAATGAAGAAATTTCATCGTTCTGGTGATCGGAGTGTGATTGACAGGAAGTGGGTGTTTCTGGGCGGAAACTGGCCGTTTTATGGGTGTGTGCGAAAAAACACTTGCGTTTCTGGGAAAAACGCGGCAGTGTCTGAAGAAATGTGGGAGTGTCTGGGTGAACGCTGGGTGTGTCTGTGACGTCAAACCAGGAACGAAACTGACTTAACTGATCGCAGTGGCAGAGTAAGTCTCGAGCTACTCAGAAACTGCAAAGAAATTTCTATTCGCAATTCTGCTAATCTTGCGTTCGCAATTCTGCTATGCTAAGGATTCACTCCCAGTAGGCGGCGGCTTAGCGTGTGCAATGCTGCTAAAAGCAGCTAGCGAGCGAACAACTCGGAATGAGGGCCATTGCTGCCATTGGTACTTTAGAGTTAACATTTTGCAGCATTGAATGGTTACCTGGCTCCCCCTGGTGGTGAATTTCTGTATTAGGAATTTGCAGCTATTCTTGCTTCAGATTTTTTTTTATATTAAATGTATAATTTATAACTGTAATTTAGAAATAATAATGTAGAGAAACAAACACTTTATATAATGAATATTGTGTGGGAATTGGTTTGTGCACATTGTGCTACCTATACCCTCACACTAATACAAATTATGCAATGGTCACCCATCTACATAGAAAGTCATATAGATTGATGACAAGATGGTTTACTCTCAGTGGGGGAGTGTGTTCAAGTATTGGAGAGGGATAAAGTACCAGGCAATCAGCTTCTGCCATGTTACAGGCTGTGGGGTCTATTCATGAAGCAGTGAAAAGACTGGAGAAGTGAGCCAGTGGAGAAGTGGCCCATGGCAACCAATCAGCTGCTCCGTACAATTGTATAGTATGCAAATTATAAATGTTACTTCAATGCTGATTGGTTGCCATGGGCAATTTCTCCGCTGGCTCACTTCTCCACACTTTTCACTGCTTCATGAATACCCTGTGTTTGAAAAATGACAATTAGGAGCTGATTGGTCAGTAGTATATTATGAGGGGGGGAGTTTAAATACTGTAGGTGTGAGTTTGGTCCTGCAAACCAAATTCACTGTGAGCTTGCACTATGAATTACATTTGCAATACCAAACTCGCATTCCTTTTTCAGAGTCAATTCTGGGGTTTTAGTTCGCACCCCCCTGAGCAGGTGGAAAGGTAGGGAAAATCTTAATTTTAACCTAAAAATGCTTCAGAACCCCTTGGACACCCCACTAATGACTAATTAGGCATTTGGAAGTTTTTAATTACTGAATTGGGCCAATAATTACATGTCATTATTGTGGAACACATACTATTTGCCAGCGGCCGGGACACTGAAGATGCCGACATTGGAGGGGGTAAGTATTTCTACCACCATCCCCTAACTGGGGGTGGGTGGGGGCCTGGGGGGGGGGTGTTTATGCTTGAGGGGGTTTGCTGCTAGGGGCTAGGGCTAAGTGCCTAGCCCTAACCTGCCCACCGGGCCCTAACCCTGAGCCTGAACTAAGGGGGTAATTCCAAGTTGATCGCAGCAGGAATTCTGTTAGCAATTGGCCAAAACCATGGGGGTCATTCCGAGTTGTTCGCTCGTTATTTTTTTTTCGCAACGGAGCAATTAGTCGCGAATGCGCATGCGCAATGTCCGCAGTGCGACTGCGCCAAGTAAATTTGCTATGCAGTTAGGAATTTTACTCACAGTTTTTTCTTCGTTCTGGTGTTCGTAATGTGATTGACAGGAAGTGGGTGTTTCTGGGCGGAAACTGGCCGTTTTATGGGTGTGTGCGAAAAAACGCTACCGTTTCAGGGAAAAACGCGGGAGTGGCTGGAGAAACGGAGGAGTGTCTGGGCGAACGCTGGGTGTGTTTGTGACGTCAAACCAGGAACGACAAGCACTGAACTGATCGCAGATGCCGAGTAAGTTTGAAGCTACTCAGAAACTGCTAAGAGGTGTGTAATCGCAATTTTAAGAATCTTTCGTTCGCAATTTTACTATGCTAAGATTCACTCCCAGTAGGCGGCGGCTTAGCGTGTGCAAAGCTGCTAAAAGCAGCTTGCGAGCGAACAACTCGGAATGAGGGCCCATGTGCACTGCAGGGGAGGCAGATATAACATGTGCAGAGAGAGTTAGATTTGGGTGTAGTGTGTTCAATCTGCAATCTAATTTGCAGTGTAACAATAAAGCAGCCAGTATTTACCCTGCACAGAAATAAAATAACCCTCCCAAATCTAACTCTCTCTGCAAATGTTATATCTGCCACACCTGCAGTTCACATGGTTTTGCCCATCTGCTAAAAAATTTCCTGCTGCGATCAACTTGGAATTACCCCCTAAAATCAACTTTTTTTGTTAGTTTATACACCCCCTAATGTAATTCACGATATTCATTTCAAATACGTCTCTTTATCTTTTTATTTATTTATTTTTATATTGGCCTCAAATTACCCCCAAATAACTTTTTTCTATTTTATTTTTGCATTTTTCTTTAATTCCTGTATAATGAAAAAAAAATTGTAATTTTTTTTTTTTTTAAATGCAGAAATCAGCCATTTGGCACCTTTTAAAAGCATCTAGCAATTTCCTTACAGCCACTAACAGCCCTCTATATGATCCCGCTAATGATTTTGTCCCTTATTCGGGGTCCTGGAAGGAGTACTCAATTTTCCATGCTCTTTTACCAGCTCGCTTTTTGGAGATAATTCGAACACCCCTTTGATGCGAGTAGTGCGAATTTGTATTTCTAATTTAATTGTGCCTTTCTCGAGTGTGCGCATGAAGACAAAGTGTGCGAAATTGCTTTATCCGACTCATACCTAACTGAATTCCACCCTTACTCTCTCCACTTTAACTCTCTCCAAGCTTTGATACATCTCCCACAGAGTATTTATATTTGGCAGGTGTTCAGTAAAACATGGAGGCCGAGAGTAGAATAAAGGATATGCAGTAGTACTTTTCAGAGGCAAATATGGAATCTTTATTACCCACTCACAATATAGGGGCTAATTCAGTAAGGATCGTAAAAAGTACAAATTAGCAAAAACTGCGACCAATCGCAAAATTGCTAAAGCACGTCCAATTTGCAAATTTTGTGATGAGACTGAAAATTCCAAATTTTTGGCGAAAAAACTTACACTTAGTCGCATTTTTTGCGTAAAGGTTTCTAATGTCACAATTTAACATCAGCCACACATAACATTGAGCCAGCCATGCCTACTGATAGGATGCGTCGAACAACAAGACAAGCTACTTTCGCTGGTGAATCCACAAACGCTGGCGGAAAAAGGGAAAAAAAATAAGATTTTAAACCTACCGGTAAATCTTTTTCTCCTAGTCCGTAGAGGATGCTGGGGACTCTGTAAGGACTATGGGGTATAGACGGGCTCCGCAGGAGACATGGGCACTATAAAGAACTTTAGAATGGGTGTGCACTGGTTCCTCCCTCTATTCCCCTCCTCCAGACCTTAGTTAGAGAAACTGTGCCCAGAGGAGACGGACAGTACGAGGAAAAGATTTTGGTAATCTAAGGGCAAGATTCATACCAGCCCACACCATCCACACCATATAACCTGGAATATATACGTAACCAGTTAACAGTATGACCAAACAGTATCAGTCAACGACTGAACTTAACTGTAACATAACCCTTATGTAATCAAGAACTATATACAAGTCATGCAGAAATATGTCCGCACTGGGACGGGCGCCCAGCATCCTCTACGGACTAGGAGAAAAAGATTTACCGGTAGGTTTAAAATCTTATTTTCTCTTACATCCTTGAGGATGCTGGAGGCTCCGTAAGGACCATGGGGATTATACCAAAGCTCCAAACCGGGCGGGAGAGTGCGGATGACTCTGCAGTACCGATTGAGCAAACATGAAGTCCTCATCAGCCAGGGTATCAAACTTGTAGAATTTAGCAAAAGTGTTTGAACCCGACCAAGTAGCTGCTCGGCAAAGCTGTAAAGCAGAGACACTTCGGGCAGCCGCCCAAGAAGAGCCCACCTTCCTAGTGGAATGGGCCTTTACCGAATTTGGTACAAGCAATCCAGCCATAGAATGAGCCTGCTGAATCGTGTTGCAGATCCAGCGAGCAATAGTCTGCTTAGAAGCAGGAGCGCCAACCTTGTTGGCTGCATACAGGACAAACAGAGTTTCTGTTTTCCTAATTAGAGCCGTCCAGGCTACGTAAATTTTTAAGGCCCTGACTACATCAAGGGATTTGGAATCCTCCAAATCTCCCGTAGCCACAGGCACCACAATAGGTTGGTTCATATGAAATGATGACACCACCTTAGGCAAAAATTGAGGACGAGTCCTCAACTCTGCTCTATCCACATGGAAAACGAGCTAGGGGCTCTTATGAGACAAGGCCGCCAATTCGGACACCCGCCTTGCAGATGCCAAGGCCAACAACATGACCACCTTCCAAGTGAGAAATTTTAACTCAACTGTTTGAAGAGGCTCAAACCAGTGAGATTTTAGGAACCGTAACACCACGTTAAGGTCCCATGGTGCCACTGGGGGCACAAAAGGAGGCTGGATTTGCAACACTCCCTTTACAAAAGTCTGGACTTCTGGGAGAGAAGCCAATTCTTTCTGGAAGAATATAGAAAGGGCCGAAATTTGTACCTTAATGGAGCCTAACTTTAGGCCCATATCCACTCCAGTCTGTAGAAAGTGGAGAAACCGGCCCAAGTGGAAGTCTTCCGTAGGAGCATTCTTGGCTTCACACCAAGAAACATACTTCCTCCAGATACGGTGATAATGTTTCGCCGTCAGCTCCTTCCTAGCCTTTATCAGAGTAGGGGTGACTTCCTCCGGAATACCCTTCCCAGCTAGGATTTGGCGTTCAACCGCCATGCCGTCAAACGTAACCGCGGTAAGTCTTGGAACACGCAGGGCCCCTGCTGTAACAGGTCCTCTCTGAGATGAAGGGGCCATGGATCTTCTGTGAGCAGCTCCTGAAGATCTGAATACCAGGCCCTTCGAGGCCAATCTGGAACAATGAGTATTGTCTGCACTCTTTTTCGCCTTATGATTCTCAGTATCTTTGAGATGAGAGGAAGAGGAGGGAACACATAGACTGACTGAAACACCCATGGTGTCACGAGAGCGTCCACCGCTACTGCCTGAGGGTCCCTTGACCTGGCACAATACCTCCGAAGCTTCTTGTTGAGGCGTGACGCCATCACGTCTATTTGAGGAAGTCCCCAAAGACTTGTTATCTCTGCAAAAACTTCTTGATGAAGTCCCCACTCTCCTGGATGGAGATCGTGTCTGCTGAGGAAGTCTGCTTCCCAGTTGTCCACTCCCGGAATGAATACCGCTGACAGAGCGCTTACGTGATTTTCTGCCCAGCGCAGAATCCTGGTGGCTTCCGCCATTACCACTCTGCTCCTTGTCCCGCCTTGGCGGTTTACATGAGCCATGGCTGTGACGTTGTCTGATTGAATCAGAACCGGTAGGTCGGGAAGAATATTCTCCACTTGTTGTAGGCCGTTGTATATGGCCCTTAATTCCAGTATGTTGATGTGTAGACAAGCCTCCTGGCTTGACCACAGTCCCTGAAAGTTCCTTCCTTGTGTGACTGCTCCCCATCCTCAAAGGCTCACGTCCGTGGTCACCAGAACCCAGTCCTGAATGCCGAACCTGCAACCCTCTAGAAGGTGAGCACTCTGGAGCCACCACAGGAGAGACACCCTGGCCCTGGGGGACAGTTATTTTCTGATGTATTTGAAGGTGGGACCCGGACCCCTTGTCCAGAAGGTCCCACTGAAACGTCCTCGCGTGAAACCTGCCGAAGGGGATGGCCTCGTAGGTCGCCACTATATTCCCCAGTACTTGAGTGCACTGATGGACTGACACTCTTTTCGGTTTCAGCAGGTCTCTTACCATGTTCTGGAGTTCCTGGGCTTTTTCCCTCGGGAGAAAAACCCTCTTTTGTTCTGTGTCCAGAATCATGCCTAAGAAAGACAGCCGAGTCGTTGGGACCAACTGTGACTTTGGTAGATTTAGAATCCATCCATGTTGCTGTAGCACTCCCAGGGAGAGCGACACGCTTTTCTGCAACTGTTCCTTTGATCTCGCTTTTATCAGGAGATCGTCCAAGTACGGGATAATTGTGACTCCTTGTCTGCGTAGGAGCACCATCATTTCCGCCATTACCTTGGTGAACACCCTCGGGGCCGTGGAAAGCCCAAACGGCAACGTCTGAAACTGGTAATGACAGTCCTGTACAGCGAATCTCAGGTATGCCTGATGAGGAGGATATATGGGAACGTGAAGGTATGCATCCCTTATGTCTAATGACACCATAAAATCCCCCCCTTCCAGGCTGGAGATGACTGCCCTGACCGATTTCATCTTGAACTTGAACCTTTTTAAAAACAGGTTCAGGGATTTTAGATTTAGAATGGGTCTGACCGAGCCATCCGGTTTCGGGACCAGAGATAGGGTTGAAGAGTACCCTTTCCCCTGTTGTGTTAGGGGAACCTTGATAATCACTTGCTGTTGACACAGCTTTTGAATTGCAGCTAACATTGGAGGGTCATTCCGAGTTGTTCGCTCGCAAGCGGATTTTAGCAGATTTGCTCATGCTAAGCCGCCGCCTACTGGGAGTGAATCTTAGCATCTTAAAATTGCGAACAAAGTATTCGCAATATTGCGATTACACACCTCGTAGCAGTTTCTGAGTAGCTCCAGACTTACTCGGCATCTGCGATCATTTCAGTGCTTGTCGTTCCTGGTTTGACGTCACAAACACACCCAGCGTTCGCCCAGACACTCCCCCGTTTCTCCGGCCACTCCTGCGTTTTTTCCGGAAACGGTAGCGTTTTTTCCCACACGCCCATAAAACGGCCTGTTTCCGCCCAGTGACACCCATTTCCTGTCAATCACATTACGATCGCCAGAACGATGAAAATGCCGTGAGTAAAATTCCTAAGTGCATAGCAAATTTACTTGGCGCAGTCGCACTGCGGACATTGTGCATGCGCATTAAGCGGAAAATCGATGCGATGTGAAGATTTTTACAGAGCGAACAACTCGGAATGACCCCCATTATCTCCCTCTCTGGGGGAGAAACTGGTAAAGCCGATTTGAAGAATCGACGAGGAGGCATGTCTTCGAATTCCAGCGTGTAGCCCTGGGATACAATTTCCATCACCCAAGGATCCACGTCCGACTGAACCCAGATGTGGCTGAAGAGTCGAAGACGTGCCCCCACCGGTGCGGCCTCCCTCAGTGGAGCCCCAGCGTCATGCGGTGGATTTAGTAGAAGCCGGGGAGGACTTCTGTTCCTGGGAACTAGCCATAGCAGGCATTCTCTTCCCTCTACCCTTACCTCTGGCGAGGAAGGAAGAGCCCCGACCTCTTCTGGACTTATGCGACCGAAAGGACTGCATCTGATACTGAGGAGTCTTCTTTTGCTGTGGGGGAACATAAGGCAAAAAGGTAGATTTACCCGCGGTAGCTGTGAAAACTAGGTCCGCGAGGCCTTCTCCAAATAAAACCTCACCCTTGTAAGGTAAAACTTCCATATGCCTCTTTGAGTCAGCATCACCCGTCCATTGGCGGGTCCACAGTGCTCGC
Source organism: Pseudophryne corroboree (assembly GCF_028390025.1). Classification (NCBI taxonomy): domain Eukaryota; kingdom Metazoa; phylum Chordata; class Amphibia; order Anura; family Myobatrachidae; genus Pseudophryne; species Pseudophryne corroboree. The sequence goes on from NC_086447.1 coordinate 61,655,513, forward strand.
CTAGCTGAGACCGCCATCGCGTTGGCCCTTGAACCTAGTAGTCCGACGTCTCTCTGAGCGTCTCTCATATATAAGACTGCGTCTTTGATGTGACCTAAGGTCAACAAAATGGTATCCCTATCTAGGGTATCAAGATCAGCTGACAAGGTATCTGTCCAAGCTGCTACTGTGCTACAGACCCAAGCCGATGCTATAGCCGGTCTGAGTAAAGCACCAGTATGTGTATAAATTGATTTTAAAGTCGTTTCCTGTCTGCGAGCAGCAGGATCTTTGAGAGCTGCCATGTCTGGGGACGGTAGCGCCACCTTTTTGGATAAGCGCGTCAAAGCTTTGTCCACCCTGGGCGAGGATTACCACCGTACCCTGTCCTGTGCCGGGAAAGGATACGCCATAAGAACTCTTTTGGGAATCTGCAGTTTTTTGTCTGGAGTTTCCCAAGCTTTTTCAAATAACGCATTCAGCTCATGAGATGGGGAAATGTTACCTCGGGTTTCTTTTCCTTAAACATGTGTACCCTCGTGTCAGGGACAGAGGGGTCATCTGTGATATGCAAAACATCTTTTATTGCAATAATCATATAATGAATACTTTTGGCCACCCTTGGGTGTAGCCTTGCATCATCGTAGTCGACACTGGAGTCAGAATCCGTGTCGGTATCAGTGTCTGCTATTTGGCATAGGGGATGTTTTTGAGACCCTGAAGGGCCCTGTGACACCGTCAAAGCCATTGATTGACTCTCCGTATTATCCCTGGACTCTGCTTTGTCCAATCTCTTATGTAACAAGGTCACATTTGCATTTAAAACATTCCACATGTCCAACCAATCAGGTGTCGGCGTTGCCGACGGAGACACCACAATCATTTGCTCCACCTCCTCTCTAGAAGAGCCTTCCGCCTCAGACATGCCGACACAGGCGTACCGACACCCCCCCACACACAGGGATTGTATATATATATATATGTAACCTGACAATATTTATTGGCCGGCGATTCGTTTAATCACCCGCACACGGGTAAAAGTATCATGATTAAACACCGTTTAACCTGTAATTCAACTTATACAGTTTACCAAATCATATGCCCGTGTGGGCTGAGCTATATTGGGAAAAGTGAAAGAAAATTTAAAGAAAGAATGACCTGTCATCGGTCAGCAATCAGGGGTGCTTTGGAGTCAGGGAGCAGTGAACAGCCTGTTGCCAGGCATTTTCTGGCATTCAAACATCCTTTAAACAGCATCCGTTACAGGATGATTGATCATGTCCCTGTGAGTATCAGGGGCGGTGATCGTGGCTCCAAATTATTACAATTAGAAGCTAGATGGATAGCAAAGTTGGACGTTATACATCCAAGAGGCTTGAATGAACAGCTTTCATATGCCTGCTTCCTGTAACGACTCTTATAACCGCATTATCGGCTGTTAATTGCGGCAGTGATATGCCGACAATGTGATCTTCTTTGCATTGATACACTATGTGCAGTTATGATGGTATCGATAGAATTATGCTGTGAATTATTACATTGAATCCAGTACAGACGAGTTTTAATTGGTACTGATTTTTCTTCTTATATGTATATCATTATTTTAATTATTCAGCATATGATATCGTTGTATCATTGTGTCTATATTTACCACCTTTTCATATGAAGACTATATCTAATGATTGCTGATTTGTTCTACAGTTTACAAAATGTATGATTGGGTCTGGTTTCCTTGGTGATGGGATGCTTTCACATAAGGTATTAGCAGTACTATTACATCATTTCCGGATTTTCCAACCGGATGTTCGGTTTCGGACCTGCTTAGGGTATGCACGTGGGTGGCCTATAAAGGTATGTTATGTCTTTTAAAATGTTAATAAAGCCTGACGACAGTGGGGTGTCCACTGAAACGTTGTTAACTACATGCAAATTGTACTTCATTTGTAACTTGCTATGAGTGCCACGTCTTCTTCCTGATCCAGTGATTATGCTCTACGGGGGCACCGGCGTTTTGTGATTAAGCTTTCTTGGAGTGCCTTACCGTTCCTATTGTGTGTATATATATATATATATATATATATATATATTTATTTTCTAGAATGAGAATAAGAAAGGGCGCCTCATAGTGCATCAACCAATTTCAAGCAAGGTTTATTTCCATTTCTTTACACACAATCGGTTTAAAAGTGACGTACCAGATGCGGCGGTCTCAACCACCGTAGGTATAATCATATAGCAACAGATATTTAGTGGATATACCACAAGCAGTAACGACCAGCAGGCTCACCACCGCCGTCTGCTCCTTCACGCCAGGCCACACCCCTACGCGTTTCGTCACGATGGACTTCGTCAGAGGGTTGGCCCGGCGTAGCACAACCTTCCAATAAATCGTAACATTTCCACCAATCAAATAGTGGCATTGTTACCAGATTATAATCATACCTAAGACAAACTCAGCATGAATATAAAACAATTTTGCTCTTACTTAAATATACATCTAAATACATACAATTAATTTAATACCAACCATAATTGTTTTAAAAAATTAAAAATGAATAGAATAAAACAAAACTTAAAACCTGTTATAACCACCTGTGGGTCATTACAATAAACTACCCCTAAAGTTCCAATAATCTATAAACCTCTCTACAAAGGTAATAATGTTTTAGACTGGATGATTGATTATAAGAGGGAAACCTCACCCAAATTTTCAACTCAAAAATGGGGTGATTTCGAAGCACTCATTTAAGCCTGCTGGATGTAATGTATTGAGGGTCATTATCCAAAAGGTCTCTCTTCTGGCTAACAATTTGAGCCTATCTCCTCCTCGTTTATCCAATTTAACGTTTTCTAACCCTACAAATCTCATTGTACTCGGGTTACTTTTCTGACACTTTTTAAAGTGTCTGGGGACGCTGTGATTTTCAAGATTATTTTTAATATTCTGATAGTGCTCTAAAATACGTAGTTTTAAAACTCTTTTTGTTTTGCCCACGTATTTTTTACCGCAACCACATATCAGCATATAAACCACAAATGTGGTATTACAATTAATAAATTGCTTTATCTGATATTCCCTTTTCCCCCCACTGTCTAAAAATGTTTGTTTACCTGTTAACTCATGTGTACACATCTTACAATTGCCGCAATTATAAAAACCTATAGTTTTCTTCAAAAACGTACTACATGAAGTGCCAATTTCCTTAATTAAAGGGAGTTCACTCGGAGCAAGATGATTTTTCTGAGTTTTAGCTCTTCTAAACACTAGACTAGGTTTCTCTGTTATTACATTTCCCAACACTGAATCCATTTTTAATATATGCCAGTGTCTTTCCAAGCTTTTACGAATATCATTCACCTTTGCATTATACTGCGTAACAAACGGACAATCCAGTTTTGTTTTTCCTTTCGTGGATTCTATATTTTTATCTTTATATTGGATTAACTGTTTCCTATCTAATAACCGCGTTTTATTTAAAGCTGTATCTATAAGGTGTTTGGGGTAACCTTTTTCTTTAAATCTAGTTGCAGAGCCGGTCATAGGCATAGGCAAACTAGGCAATTGCCTAGGGCATTTGATATGCCTAGGGGCATCAGTAGCTTCTGCTGATTAAAATGATATGTGGCATGCCTATATTCTGTGTGTAGCATTTCATATGCAGATACAGTCACAGTCTCACACAGTATATAGGCATGCCGCATATCATTTTAATCAGCAGAAGCTGCTTGTGCATGCTAGCCACATAGCAATGCAAATAAGATGCATTTTCATTAAAAAAAAGTGCCCAACGTTAGCATTTAGGCAAGATTTATGAGGACATACCTATATCCAAGCAGAGGCAGAGGTCACAGTGTTAGTGGCAGTGTGAGTGCTGTGTGCATGTGAGTGGGTTGGTTGTGCAGTAGTGTTCGAAATATGTGTAAGGAGCATTATGTGTGTCATGTAAAAATGCAGGAATAATGTGCAACATATGTGTAAGGGGCACTGTGTGTGTCATTATGTGTATAAGAGCATTAATAATGTGGGCATATGTGTAACAGGATACTACTGTATGTGTGTCATTATGTGTATAGGGGCACTAATAATGTGCAGCAAATGTGTAGGGGGCACTATGTGTTTCATTATGTGTATAAAGGCATTAATAATGTGTGGCATATGTGTAAGGGACATTATGTGTATAAGGGCATTAATAAAGGTTGTAATAATGTGTAAGGCGCATTATTTTTATTAGGACATTAATAATGTGTCTCATATGTGAAAGGGGCATTACTGTGTGGAGTTATGTGTATAAATGCATTACTAATGTGTGGCATTATGTGTATAAGGTGCTCTACTATGTGGCGTTGCATATAGAATGGGCACTACTGTGTCATCTAATGTGAATAAAGAGCAATAGGGTGTGGTGTAATGTGAATAAGGAGCAATTCCGTGTGATGTATTATGAATAAGGGGCTCTACTGTGAGGAGTAACGTTTATAAGGTAAAGTGATACTACTGTGGGATGTAATATGAATTATGGACACTATCGCATGATCAAATGTGCCCGGAAGCCGCTGATCGCGGCATTACAGCGTCCCCTGCTACCCAGAACTTGCACGTGCGATTCCCTGTCTCCGCTCCCGTTCAGGCTCAGTGCTACAAGACAGCACACCACACCATCTACAGCAGGCACTGCTAAGGAGAACCGCCGCTGTGCGGACAGCCATTTAAACAGTGAGTGGACCAAACAAGTCTCACCGACAGGAGACAGCTGCGGGATTGGCACGTTTTACATCCAGCCATACCATTGAATATCACATCCATCAGTTCTTCTTGGTGAAGTATCAAACAGGCTTTATTCAATATTACTTAGCCTTCTCTCCCGCAAAGTGCAGTTTGAGCATAATATTCACTAACCCTTATTACAACTAACAGCTGGCATATGCATGCAAGAGAACTAACATCAACTAGGGTTGGTACCTAAACACTTACAAGTTCTGAGGCCCAGGACACAGTCATTATTTTTAATCATTGTTTTAATCTGTTTTTTATTTATTTTTTCATTTAATTGTGTATATGAATTGCTAATGGCACTCTAGCCATTTAATGTCTATTTGTTAGAAGTTTTATACCAATAAACAAAGTTTAACATTTACAAAACCAGCAGCCATTGATTTACGATCCCCTCCGAGCGCCCACATTACCCTTTCTTTGTTTACATATGATTCTAATAGGGGAACATATTTTTTCAAATAGACATCAACGAACTCTGAGACTTTAGAGGTCAGGGATTCTATGCCCGACACTATTTATTTATTTATTTATTAGCAGTTTCTTATATAGCGCAGCATATTCCGTTGCGCTTTACAATTAGAACAACAGTTATAGAACAAAACAGGGCAAAGACAGACATAGCGGTAGGAAGGCCCTGCTCGCAAGCTTACAATCTATAGGGAAATAGGTATTGATACACAAGGATAGATGCAACCTGTTACATAATGTTTCCCCAGATTGCTAGCTTCTTAGTGGGTTGTATGATATGATCACCCAGCAATGTTGGAAGACAAAATGTGAGGTTATGGGGACTGTGCAGAGGGAATGTAACTGGATAGGGAAGCATTGAAGGTTATGTGTGTGGGTCAGGAATTTGGTAGGCTTGTCTGAAGAGATGAGTTTTCAGGGAACGTTTAAAGGTTTGGAGACTAGTGGAGAGTCTTATTGTGCGTGGGAGGGCATTCCACAGAGTGGGTGAAGCCCGGGTAAAGTCCTGTAATTTTGAGTGGGAACAGGTAATACATCTGGATGAGAGACGCAGATCTTGTGCAGAGCGGAGGGACTATCGGACGTCCTGGAGGGGTTTCTTTGTTTTTGTGTAGTTTAGGGAGATGGTATATTGTAGCTATTCTGGGGGTTTCATTCATTAAATAGGAAAATTCATCAGGACTTATCACTTTTTCTTTTTTAACTCTATTTAATAATTCCGCTAGTTCAGCAATAAATTCTTTGGTGGGATCCCTTTTATTTTTTCGTAGGAAATAGGGTCAGCTAGGAGTCTTTCCATCTCCTTTATATAATTACTTCTATCCATTATAACTAACTCCCCACCTTTATCGGCTTGTTTAAACACCAGTTCTTCATTGGCTGTTAACCCCTTCAATGCTTGTAATTCCTCCTGTGTGAGATTTTTTTCCTTTATTTTCATATTTATACTTTCTAAATCTTTCTTAATTAGCTGGTGAAAAAGATCCAAATGGGAACCCTTAGATTCAACCGGGTAGTAACTGCTTTTATTTTTTAAGCCCGTCATATTCACTGCTTTATCACTATCCCAATTTTTCATTATAGCCTCATTTTTAAGAAAATGACGTTTAAGTGTCATGTTACGTATATATAAATTTAAATCCATATTTAAATTAAACTGATTCACTCCCACTGTAGGGGCAAAGGATAAGCCTTTTTGCAAAATATTTTTTTCAATTTGAGACAAAGGAACTTTGGACAAATTAAAAATACCCTTATCTATAGAGGGAGCTAATACGGGGCTCTTCTTTTGTTTATTTGCATTTTTGCCTCCCCTTTTTCCTCTTCTTCACTGGATCTTTTCCGTGCTAGTGAAAAAGGTTCTCTGTCTCCTCTCCCTCTTGGTAAATAACCATGGTCTCTCTGATACCTCTCTAAAAAAGACACGTCTTCATTATTAGTAGATCCTAACACTTGAAATCTATTTCTCTGTGCTAAGGGGGTAGATTTTTTTATACCCCATCGGATTTTTCCATGCCTTTTCTGGGCACCTCTTGACAATTCTCCCCTTCCTGTTTCCTATAAGGGAAAGACCTCCTAGGGGAATTATTATATTCCTGATTCTTAATAAACTTAGATTTCCTAGGAGATTCCTTTGGTTCATAGAAGACTCTCTACCATAGTCTCGGGTAACAAACTCCTGTCTCATATTCCTAAATTCCTTACGTTTTTGTGACCAATCTTTCACTTGTCCTTTATCGTAATCCTCCTTATCCCTTTTAAAGTCTAAACAAATTATCCTCAGGAGACCTCTAATGAAGATCTCTTTCTTAGCATAGAAAAATTAGTGCTAAAAGAAACTAGAACCTGGTGGGATATTGTACCCCTGGAAAATTATATTAAATGTGGAAGAGTCCCAAGAGGTCTGAGATTATCAAAAAATCTGACTTTTGGAACTACAAATGATAAATTTATTAAGGAATGGGATAGGATATTGAATGAATGTTCCCTGGAACTAATGAAGCTAATTGTGTTTGAAAAGAAAACCCATTTAAAGGAATTAGAAAGCACCATTTCTGAAAAAGAAAGTGAGCTAGAAAAAACCCTTAATGAGTCTGACATGAAGGAGTTTATTGGTTATGTTGAAGTTAAAGTAGAAAAAATGGAGAAAGAGATTTGTTAAGTTAAAACGAAAAAAATTAAAAGGGATAAGGAGGATTACGATAAAGGACAAGTGAAAGATTGGTCACAAAACCGGAAGGAATTTAGGAATATGAGACAGGAGTTTGTTACCTGAGACTATGGTAGAGAGTCTTCTATGAACCAAAGGTTCAATAAATCTCCTAGGAAATCTAAGTTTATTAAGAATCAGGAATATAATAATTCCCCTAGGAGGTCTTGAAAATATGAAAATAAAGGAAAAAAATCTCACACAGGAGGAATTACAAGCATTGAAGGGGTTAACAGCCAATGAAGAACTGGTGTTTAAACAAGCCGATAAAGGTGGGGAGTTAGTTATAATGGATAGAAGTAATTATATAAAGGAGATGGAAAGACTCCTAGCTGACCCTATTTCCTACGAAAAAATAAAAGGGGATCCCACCAAAGAATTTATTGCTGAACTAGCGGAATTATTAAATAGAGGTAAAAAAGAAAAAGTGATAAGTCCTGATGAATTTTCCTATTTAATGAATGAAACCCCCAAAATAGCTACAATATACCATCTCCCTAAACTACACAAAAACACAGAAACCCCTCCAGGACGTCCGATAGTGTCGGGCATAGAATCCCTGACCTCTAAAGTCTCAGAGTTCGTTGATGTCTATTTGAAAAAATATGTTCCCCTATTAGAATCATATGTGAAAGATTCCACTACTGTGTTACAAATATTTGATACTTTTGAATGGAAAGACAGTTATATATGGGGCACTATAGACATAAACTCTCTCTACACGTCTATACCCCATGATAAAGGGATCGAGTGTGTGAGAGCAGTTTTGACACGTGATTCCTCTTTGGAAATCAAGAGAATTAATTTTATTCTGGATTGTCTGAATTTTGTGTTAAAACACAATTATTTTACTTTTTTGGGGGATTATTTTATTCAACGCTGCGGGACGGCGATGGGGACGATTTGCGCCCCAAGTTTTGCAAATGTGTACTTGGGAGAATGGGAACAAAACTGCATATACAATAATAATCCCTTTAAAGATCGGATTGTGTTGTTTAAGAGATATATAGAAGATCTGTTAATAGTTTGGGAGGGGTCAGAAACATCGTTCTCTGATTTTGTACAACATCTACATGCGAGTGATTTTAATTTGGGGTTTACATTTAACATACATAAAACACAAATTCAATATCTAGATTTGAACCTTGGTATAAGGGAAGAGGATAGTAAAAAGATTACTGTTAGAATAGTGCGCTGTTAACAACACAGTATATTGCAGCGGATAAACACACAAAGAGTAATCACCCAATACTCCTCAAAAGCAAACAATATAGAAAGGAGTGTGCTCAGTCTCCGCGCACCACTGTTTGAGACATGTAGACCCTTCACCTTAGTATAGGATAACAAAATATTATATACTAAGCTTTAAATATTCAAGTTCTTTTCTCGATTTTTGTTCCACAATGATGAACTTTTGAAGATTTCTTCTGTTCCAAAAGTCACGTTTATCTGGAAAGACTGTGTTCCAAACCAGTGCTTGATGACAGCGGTATGGAGAGCACAAAAAAATATAAAAATAATTGTGCAGTACTATAAACAGAACTGATGTTTTTAGTAATAAGTTGCACTTACAAGAATAAAGAATTTGATCGCATATCACATCTAAGGTACAGCAAAGCAGCTCACTGGCGTCTCCCTGAAGGCCTCCAAGATTTAGCAACCGCCTCAAAGTATAAAAAATGAGACAATGATCGTGCAGTATTAAAAACAAGGCTAATTGTTTTAATTAAGTTGCACTTACACAAAGATAGATTTAAAATCGCATATATAAAAGCCCAATGGCACATCAGGACACAGCAATACAGCTCACAAACGTCTGCAGATGGTTTCCAAGAGATAGTGGCAGTCTCAATGCCGGTATTTGAAGTCGCCGGTACTCAAGGTGATAAGCAGGGTCCTCAGGTGTCCACCAGGTACGAAATCCACAGCCACACTTAACGCGTTTCGGATCACATATGATCCTTCATCAGAAGTGTGGAAAGAGTCCATAATATGGTCTTTTTATAGACCTCCTAATTAAAAAATTACTAAAACATGTGACAATCAATTTAGATGCACCTCCTTCCGGCGGATCTTCCTCCGACCGGAAGTTGCGTGTGCGTTCCAGCGTTCGTTTGTATCGTAAAATATAAGAGTCAGGAATAGCTTGTCATAATCTCTATCAACATATTACATGATTCTAACATTCAAACGAACACTAGTGTACAGTACACCAAAATAACAAAACACGGGATCGTCTAAATATGTATAGCGTCTATGCGGATGTGACGCAACCAGGATATCCGGTATGCGTTCCAGCGCCGGTTTGCGTTCCATCATCGTTTTCTTCCGTAATGCCTATTACTTCTTTTGAAGAAATTATTTTGCTTGGGCGATAATGCGCATCCCGGCGCTGGCTCATCCCAGACAGAAAAACCATCCAGTAAAATATATTCTAGGACAAAAAAAAGAAAATATATATATATATAAGAGTTTTAACATAAACATCCTGACATAAAGATATCCTTAAAAAGAAGCATGATCCATATACCAAGAGTCAGAGACAGAAAGATATAGCCACGTGATTTTAAACAAGAAAGCATCCTAAATCAAAGTCACTATTCATACCCTTTGGAGCTAAAGTTTTTAATTGATAAATCCATCGGGTTTCTGCCATTGCTAATCTTTTATCCATATCCCTAGTTCTAGGTTTTGGTAATATTAATTCTATTCCATAAAAAGTTTTTATATGACATTCATTTTTTTCATGGTATTTTTTGAAATGGACAGGGACAGTGTGTGTCTCAAGCCCTTTTCTAATGTTGTATATGTGTTCCGCCAGCCTCGTTTTTAATGCCCGCGAGGTCCGCCCCACATATCGAAGTCCACAAGTGCATTCGAACACATACACAACATTCCTAGAATTACAAGAAATAAACTGATTTATGGGATATGTTTTTCCATCCACTACAAATTCTTTAAATTTATTTACATGGCTTTTTACTGTTCTGCACATTAGACAGCACCCGCATCGGTGAAAGCCTTTCGTACGTATACTTTGACGGATATCAGTTTCCAGGCTACTTTTCACCAGTTTATCTTTTAATGTCGGAGCTCGTCTATAGATAAACGACGGGTATTTAGGTATATAATCACCAAGAATAGGATCTTGCAACAGGAGCTTCCAATTAGCTTTAAATATTTTTTCCACGTTTTTGTAACTATTACTGTATTTACTAATAAATGCCCATTGGTATTTGTCATTTTTCTCTTCCCTCTCAACACTAGTAGTTTTCAACAGATCTTCTCTCTCCACCTTAGAGATTCTCTCTCTAGCTTTTTCAATGGTGGATATGGTGTACCCCTTTCTAGAGAAACGTCCTGACACTTCATCAAGTTGGTTCTCACATATAGTAGCATCACTACAATTTCGCTTCACCCTTGTGAACTGGCCGAAGGGAATACCCTCTAACCAGTTCACATGATGAAGACTTGATCTTTCTATAAAATTATTAGAATCCGTAGGTTTACGGTAAATTTTAGTTTAGTTTTTAGGATGCCACTTTCACTATAAATACATAAGTCAAGAAAATGTATTTGCACTTTACTATATTCAAATGTAAATTTAATTGATAAGTTATTTACATTCAATCCATCTTGGAAGGAAAGAAGAGATTCTTCATCGCCTGTCCATATAAATAGGACATCGTCGATGAAGCGTTGCCAGGATACCAGGCCCGCCCCCAGCACGCCACCCATCCATATCTGTTGTTCTTCCCAATGGGCCATAAACAAATTGGCGTAGCTAGGGGCGAACCGGGTACCCATAGCTGTTCCAACGATTTGCAAATAAAAAATTCCATCGAATACAAAATAATTATTATTCAGGATAAATTCTATCCCTTCTAATATAAATTTATTAGTAAATACAGTAATAGTTACAAAAACGTGGAAAAAATATTTAAAGCTAATTGGAAGCTCCTGTTGCAAGATCCTATTCTTGGTGATTATATACCTAAATACCCGTCGTTTATCTATAGACGAGCTCCGACATTAAAAGATAAACTGGTGAAAAGTAGCCTGGAAACTGATATCCGTCAAAGTATACGTACGAAAGGCTTTCACCGATGCGGGTGCTGTCTAATGTGCAGAACAGTAAAAAGCCATGTAAATAAATTTAAAGAATTTGTAGTGGATGGAAAAACATATCCCATAAATCAGTTTATTTCTTGTAATTCTAGGAATGTTGTGTATGTGTTCGAATGCACTTGTGGACTTCGATATGTGGGGCGGACCTCGCGGGCATTAAAAACGAGGCTGGCGGAACACATATACAACATTAGAAAAGGGCTTGAGACACACACTGTCCCTGTCCATTTCAAAAAATACCATGAAAAAAATGAATGTCATATAAAAACTTTTTATGGAATAGAATTAATATTACCAAAACCTAGAACTAGGGATATGGATAAAAGATTAGCAATGGCAGAAACCCGATGGATTTATCAATTAAAAACTTTAGCTCCAAAGGGTATGAATAGTGACTTTGATTTAGGATGCTTTCTTGTTTAAAATCACGTGGCTATATCTTTCTGTCTCTGACTCTTGGTATATGGATCATGCTTCTTTTTAAGGATATCTTTATGTCAGGATGTTTATGTTAAAACTCTTATATATATATATATTTTCTTTTTTTTGTCCTAGAATATATTTTACTGGATGGTTTTTCTGTCTGGGATGAGCCAGCGCCGGGATGCGCATTATCGCCCAAGCAAAATAATTTCTTCAAAAGAAGTAATAGGCATTACGGAAGAAAACGATGATGGAACGCAAACCGGCGCTGGAACGCATACCGGATATCCTGGTTGCGTCACATCCGCATAGACGCTATACATATTTAGACGATCCCGTGTTTTGTTATTTTGGTGTACTGTACACTAGTGTTCGTTTGAATGTTAGAATCATGTAATATGTTGATAGAGATTATGACAAGCTATTCCTGACTCTTATATTTTACGATACAAACGAACGCTGGAACGCACACGCAACTTCCGGTCGGAGGAAGATCCGCCGGAAGGAGGTGCATCTAAATTGATTGTCACATGTTTTAGTAATTTTTTAATTAGGAGGTCTATAAAAAGACCATATTATGGACTCTTTCCACACTTCTGATGAAGGATCATATGTGATCCGAAACGCGTTAAGTGTGGCTGTGGATTTCGTACCTGGTGGACACCTGAGGACCCTGCTTATCACCTTGAGTACCGGCGACTTCAAATACCGGCATTGAGACTGCCACTATCTCTTGGAAACCATCTGCAGACGTTTGTGAGCTGTATTGCTGTGTCCTGATGTGCCATTGGGCTTTTATATATGCGATTTTAAATCTATCTTTGTGTAAGTGCAACTTAATTAAAACAATTAGCCTTGTTTTTAATACTGCACAATCATTGTCTCATTTTTTATACTTTGAGGCGGTTGCTAAATCTTGGAGGCCTTCAGGGAGACGCCAGTGAGCTGCTTTGCTGTACCTTAGATGTGATATGCGATCAAATTCTTTATTCTTGTAAGTGCAACTTATTACTAAAAACATCAGTTCTGTTTATAGTACTGCACAATTATTTTTATATTTTTTTGTGCTCTCCATACCGCTGTCATCAAGCACTGGTTTGGAACACAGTCTTTCCAGATAAACGTGACTTTTGGAACAGAAGAAATCTTCAAAAGTTCATCATTGTGGAACAAAAATCGAGAAAAGAACTTGAATATTTAAAGCTTAGTATATAATATTTTGTTATCCTATACTAAGGTGAAGGGTCTACATGTCTCAAACAGTGGTGCGCGGAGACTGAGCACACTCCTTTCTATAAGGGAAGAGGATAACAAAGTAGATATATGCACTTATTTTAAACCAGTTGATAGTAATAACTATCTGGATTATAACAGCTGCCACTATGATAAGTGGAAGAAAAATCTCCCTTTTTCACAATTGCTTAGGTTGAGACGTAATTGTACTGATACAGCTACATTTGAAGATCAGGCCAATATATATGCAACTAGATTTAAAGAAAAAGGTTACCCCAAACACCTTATAGATACAGCTTTAAATAAAACGCGGTTATTAGATAGGAAACAGTTAATCCAATATAAAGATAAAAATATAGAATCCACGAAAGGAAAAACAAAACTGGATTGTCCGTTTGTTACGCAGTATAATGCAAAGGTGAATGATATTCGTAAAAAAGCTTGGAAAGACACTGGCATATATTAAAAATGGATTCAGTGTTGGGAAATGTAATAACAGAGAAACCTAGTCTAGTGTTTAGAAGAGCTAAAACTCTGAAAAATCATCTTGCTCCGAGTGAACTCCCTTTAATTAAGGAAATTGGCACTTCATGTAGTACGTTTTTGAAGAAAACTATAGGTTTTTATAATTGCGGCAATTGTAAGATGTGTACACATGAGTTAACAGGTAAACAAACATTTTTAGACAGTGGGGGAAAAAGGGAATATCAGATAAAGCAATTTATTAATTGTAATACCACATTTGTGGTTTATATGCTGATATGTGGTTGCGGTAAAAAATACGTGGGCAAAACAAAAAGAGTTTTAAAACTACGTATTTTAGAGCACTATCGGAATATTAAAAATAATTTTGAAAATCACAGCGTCCCCAGACACTTTAAAAAGTGTCAGAAAAGTAACCCGAGTACAATGAGATTTGTAGGGTTAGAAAAAGTTAAATTGGATAAACGAGGAGGAGATAGGCTCAAATTGTTAGCCAGAAGAGAGACCTTTTGGATAATGACCCTCAATACATTACATCCAGCAGGCTTAAATGAGTGCTTCGAAATCACCCCATTTTTGAGTTGAAAATTTGGGTGAGGTTTCCCTCTTATAATCAATCATCCAGTCTAAAACATTATTACCTTTGTAGAGAGGTTTATAGATTATTGGAACTTTAGGGGTAGTTTATTGTAATGACCCACAGGTGGTTATAACAGGTTTTAAGTTTTGTTTTATTCTATTCATTTTTAATTTTTTAAAACAATTATGGTTGGTATTAAATTAATTGTATGTATTTAGATGTATATTTAAGTAAGAGCAAAATTGTTTTATATTCATGCTGAGTTTGTCTTAGGTATGATTATAATCTGGTAACAATGCCACTATTTGATTGGTGGAAATGTTACGATTTATTGGAAGGTTGTGCTACGCCGGGCCAACCCTCTGACGAAGTCCATCGTGACGAAACGCGTAGGGGTGTGGCCTGGCGTGGAGCAGACGGCGGTGGTGAGCCTGCTGGTCGTTACTGCTTGTGGTATATCCACTAAATATCTGTTGCTATATGATTATACCTATGGTGGTTGAGACCGCCGCATCTGGTACGTCACTTTTAAACCGATTGTGTGTAAAGAAATGGAAATAAACCTTGATTGAAATTGGTTGATGCACTATGAGGCGCCCTTTCTTATTCTCATTCTAGAAATTACTTTTTGCTGGTAGTGGATACTGGTTTAAAGGAGACGCCGATCTCAAGGATCCAAAGTGCTACGTAGACCTTATTCATACCATAGAACACACCTGGTTGGTCTTGGAATTGTATCTTTGAAGCTGGGACTTGTGGTTTATTTATACTGGCGGGGGATTATAAAATATATTGCCTCCGCAGCCTATATATTCATATGAGCCAGTCCTAGAGGTTTCTTGCTGCCCAGGGCGCCCCCCCTGCGCCCTGCACCCATCAGTGCCTGCAGTGTGTGTAGTGTGTGGGAGCAATGGCGCGCAGCGTTACCTCATAGAAGATCTGAAGTCTTCAGCCGCCTTTGAAATCTTCTTTCTTCGTATACTCACCCGGCTTCTATCTTCCGGCTCTGCGAGGAGGACGGCGGCGCGGCTCTGGGACGAACGGCGAGGGTGAGACCTGCGTTCCGACTCCCTCTGGAGCTAATGGTGTCCTGTAGCCTAAGAAGCAGAGCCTATCATTTAAGTAGGTCTGCTTCTCTCTCCTCAGTCCCACGATGCAGGGAGCCTGTTGCCAGCAGTGCTCCCTGAAAATAAAAAACCTAACAAAATTATTTTTTCAGAGAAACTCAGGAGAGCTCCCCTGTAATGCATCCAGTCTCCTCTGGGCACAGGATCTAACTGAGGTCTGGAGGAGGGGCATAGAGGGAGGAGCCAGTGCACACCCATTCTAAAGTTCTTTATAGTGCCCATGTCTCCTGCGGAGCCCGTCTATACCCCATGGTCCTTACGGAGTCCCCAGCATCCTCTAGGACGTAAGAGAAATTGTTTTTTTTTTCATGTTGAAAGTTTACATACATGACATATTAATGTTTCTTTGTTATTATTAACATTCCTTATATTATTGTTTAATGTGAAAATATAAAAAAAAGTGGTGCATAATTAAAATGTCAACAAAGTCACAATTATTGTGGTGATGTTATTGAACATATGTTTCTTTGTCAAGGGGAAAAAAAACAATAACAAAAAACCTTACACATGATTTTTGAGGATAATAATTGTTTGTTGCTGTAAATCATAACAAAACTCACCTTTTAAACAAAAAGCCATTAACCAAAAAGAAAAAAAAATTGCTTGTAAATGTAATCGTACATGTTTGTAGGAAAACAAGTGTGTTCTTGACAAACCTGCATTTTTATTAACTTAAAGAATTATTAGGTTACTACTAACATATACAGGTTGAGTATCTCATATCCAAATATTCCGAAATACGGAATATTCCGAAATACGGACTTTTTTGAGTGAGAGTGAGATAGTGAAACCTTTGTTTTTTGATGGCTCAATGTACACAAACTTTGTTTAATGCACAAAGTTATAAAAAATATTGTATTAAATGACCTTCAGGCTGTGTGTATAAGGTGTATATGAAACATAAATGAATTGTGTGGATGTACACACACTTTGTTTAATGCACAAAGTTATAAAAAATATTGGCTAAAATGACCTTCAGGCTGTGTGTATAAGGTGTATATGTAACATAAATGCATTCTGTGCTTAGATTTAGGTCCCATCACCATGATATCTCATTATGGTATGCAATTATTCCAAAATACGGAAAAATCCCATATCCAAAATTAGAGATGAGCGGGTTCGGTTCCTCGGAATCCGAACCCGCCCGAACTTCAGCTTTTTTTACACGGATCCGAGCGACTCGGATCTTCCCGCCTTGCTCGGTTAACCCGAGCGCGCCCGAACGTCATCATGACGCTGTCGGATTCTCGCGAGGCTCGGATTCTATCGCGAGACTCGGATTCTATATAAGGAGCCGCGCGTCGCCGCCATTTTCACACGTGCATTGAGATTGATAGGGAGAGGACGTGGCTGGCGTCCTCTCCATTTAGATTAGAAGAGAGAGAGTGAGATTGAGACAGAGACACTTGATTTACTGGAGCTTAGGAGTACTAGAGAGTGCAGAGTTTACTAGTGACTGACCACTGACCAGTGACCACCAGTGCAGTTTTATTTAATATAATCCGTTCTCTGCCTGAAAAAAACGATACACAGTGACTTAGTCACATACCATATCTGTGTGCTCACTGTGCTCAGCCCAGTGTGCTGCATCATCTATGTATAATATCTGACTGTGCTCACACAGCTTAATTGTGGGGGAGACTGGGGAGCAGTTATAGGTTATAGCAGGAGCCAGGAGTACATATTATATTAAAATTAAACAGTGCACACTTTTGCTGCAGGAGTGCCACTGCCAGTGTGACTGACCAGTGACCTGACCACACTGACCACCAGTATAGTATACTATATTGTGATTGCCTGAAAAAGTTAAACACTCGTCGTGTGACTTGTGTGGTGTTTTTTTTTTTATTCTATAAAAAACTCATTCTGCTGACAGACAGTGTCCAGCAGGTCCGTCATTATATAATATATACCTGTCCGGCTGCAGTAGTGATATATATATATATTTTATATCATTATTTATCATCCAGTCGCAGCAGACACAGTACGGTAGTTCACGGCTGTAGCTACCTCTGTGTCGGCACTCGGCAGTCCATCCATAATTGTATACCACCTACCCGTGGTTTTTTTTTCTTTCTTCTTTATACATACTACATCTCATTATCATCCAGTCTATATTAGCAGCAGACACAGTACAGTACGGTAGTCCACGGCTGTAGCTACCTCTGTGTCGGCACTCGGCAGTCCGTCCATAATTGTATACCACCTCCCGTGGTTTTTTTTTCTTTCTTCTTTATACATACATACTACATCTCATTATCAACCAGTCTATATTAGCAGCAGACACAGTACAGTACGGTAGTCCACGGCTGTAGCTACCTCTGTGTCGGCACTCGGCAGTCCGTCCATAATTGTATACCACCTACCCGTGGTTTTTTTTTCTTTCTTCTTTATACATACATACTACATCTCATTATCAACCAGTCTATATTAGCAGCAGACACAGTACAGTACGGTAGTCCACGGCTGTAGCTACCTCTGTGTCGGCACTCGGCAGTCCATCCATAATTGTATACCACCTACCCGTGTTTTTTTTTTCTTTCTTCTTTATACATACTACATCTCATTATCATCCAGTCTATATTAGCAGCAGACACAGTACAGTACGGTAGTCCACGGCTGTAGCTACCTCTGTGTCGGCACTCGGCAGTCCATCCATAATTGTATACCACCTACCCGTGGTTTTTTTTTCTTTCTTCTTTATACATACTACATCTCATTATCATCCAGTCTATATTAGCAGCAGACACTGTACAGTACGGTAGTCCACGGCTGTAGCTACCTCTGTGTCGGCACTCGGCAGTCCGTCCATAATTGTATACCACCTACCCGTGGTTTTTTTTTCTTTCTTCTTTATACATACATACTACATCTCATTATCATCCAGTCTATATTAGCAGCAGACACAGTACAGTACGGTAGTCCACGGCTGTAGCTACCTCTGTGTCGGCACTCGGCAGTCCGTCCATAATTGTATACCACCTACCCGTGGTTTTTTTTTCTTTCTTCTTTATACATACATACTACATCTCATTATCAACCAGTCTATATTAGCAGCAGACACAGTACAGTACGGTAGTCCACGGCTGTAGCTACCTCTGTGTCGGCACTCGGCAGTCCATCCATAATTGTATACCACCTACCCGTGTTTTTTTTTTCTTTCTTCTTTATACATACTACATCTCATTATCATCCAGTCTATATTAGCAGCAGACACAGTACAGTACGGTAGTCCACGGCTGTAGCTACCTCTGTGTCGGCACTCGGCAGTCCATCCATAATTGTATACTAGTATCCATCCATCTCCATTGTTTACCTGAGGTGCCTTTTAGTTGTGCCTATTAAAATATGGAGAACAAAAATGTTGAGGTTCCAAAATTAGGGAAAGATCAAGATCCACTTCCACCTCGTGCTGAAGCTGCTGCCACTAGTCATGGCCGAGACGATGAAATGCCAGCAACGTCGTCTGCCAAGGCCGATGCCCAATGTCATAGTACAGAGCATGTCAAATCCAAAACACCAAATATCAGTAAAAAAAGGACTCCAAAACCTAAAATAAAATTGTCGGAGGAGAAGCGTAAACTTGCCAATATGCCATTTACCACACGGAGTGGCAAGGAACGGCTGAGGCCCTGGCCTATGTTCATGGCTAGTGGTTCAGCTTCACATGAGGATGGAAGCACTCAGCCTCTCGCTAGAAAAATGAAAAGACTCAAGCTGGAAAAAGCACAGCAAAGAACTGTGCGTTCTTTGAAATCCCAAATCCACAAGGAGAGTCCAATTGTGTCGGTTGCGATGCCTGACCTTCCCAACACTGGACGTGAAGAGCATGCGCCTTCCACCATTTGCACGCCCCCTGCAAGTGCTGGAAGGAGCACCCGCAGTCCAGTTCCTGATAGTCAGATTGAAGATGTCAGTGTTGAAGTACACCAGGATGAGGAGGATATGGGTGTTGCTGGCGCTGGGGAGGAAATTGACCAGGAGGATTCTGATGGTGAGGTGGTTTGTTTAAGTCAGGCACCCGGGGAGACACCTGTTGTCCGTGGGAGGAATATGGCCGTTGACATGCCTGGTGAAAATACAAAAAAAATCAGCTCTTCGGTGTGGAAGTATTTCACCAGAAATGCGGACAACATTTGTCAAGCCGTGTGTTCCCTTTGTCAAGCTGTAATAAGTAGGGGTAAGGACGTTAACCACCTCGGAACATCCTCCCTTATACGTCACCTGCAGCGCATTCATAATAAGTCAGTGACAAGTTCAAAAACTTTGGCCGACAGCGGAAGCAGTCCACTGACCAGTAAATCCCTTCCTCTTGTAACCAAGCTCACGCAAACCACCCCACCAACTCCCTCAGTGTCAATTTCCTCCTTCCCCAGGAATGCCAATAGTCCTGCAGGCCATGTCACTGGCAATTCTGATGATTCCTCTCCTGCCTGGGATTCCTCCGATGCATCCTTGCGTGTAACGCCTACTGCTGCTGGCGCTGCTGTTGTTGCTGCTGGGAGTCGATGGTCATCCCAGAGGGGAAGTCGTAAGCCCACTTGTACTACTTCCAGTAAGCAATTGACTGTTCAACAGTCCTTTGCGAGGAAGATGAAATATCACAGCAGTCATCCTGCTGCAAAGCGGATAACTGAGGCCTTGACAACTATGTTGGTGTTAGACGTGCGTCCGGTATCCGCCGTTAGTTCACAGGGAACTAGACAATTTATTGAGGCAGTGTGCCCCCGTTACCAAATACCATCTAGGTTCCACTTCTCTAGGCAGGCGATACCGAGAATGTACACGGACGTCAGAAAAAGACTCACCAGTGTCCTAAAAAATGCAGTTGTACCCAATGTCCACTTAACCACGGACATGTGGACAAGTGGAGCAGGGCAGGGTCAGGACTATATGACTGTGACAGCCCACTGGGTAGATGTATGGACTCCCGCCGCAAGAACAGCAGCGGCGGCACCAGTAGCAGCATCTCGCAAACGCCAACTCTTTCCTAGGCAGGCTACGCTTTGTATCACCGGTTTCCAGAATACGCACACAGCTGAAAACCTCTTACGGCAACTGAGGAAGATCATCGCGGAATGGCTTACCCCAATTGGACTCTCCTGTGGATTTGTGGCATCGGACAACGCCAGCAATATTGTGTGTGCATTAAATATGGGCAAATTCCAGCACGTCCCATGTTTTGCACATACCTTGAATTTGGTGGTGCAGAATTTTTTAAAAAACGACAGGGGCGTGCAAGAGATGCTGTCGGTGGCCAGAAGAATTGCGGGACACTTTCGGCGTACAGGCACCACGTACAGAAGACTGGAGCACCACCAAAAACTACTGAACCTGCCCTGCCATCATCTGAAGCAAGAAGTGGTAACGAGGTGGAATTCAACCCTCTATATGCTTCAGAGGTTGGAGGAGCAGCAAAAGGCCATTCAAGCCTATACAATTGAGCACGATATAGGAGGTGGAATGCACCTGTCTCAAGCGCAGTGGAGAATGATTTCAACGTTGTGCAAGGTTCTGATGCCCTTTGAACTTGCCACACGTGAAGTCAGTTCAGACACTGCCAGCCTGAGTCAGGTCATTCCCCTCATCAGGCTTTTGCAGAAGAAGCTGGAGACATTGAAGGAGGAGCTAACACGGAGCGATTCTGCTAGGCATGTGGGACTTGTGGATGGAGCCCTTAATTCGCTTAACAAGGATTCACGGGTGGTCAATCTGTTGAAATCAGAGCACTACATTTTGGCCACCATGCTCGATCCTAGATTTAAAGCCTACCTTGGATCTCTCTTTCCGGCAGACACAAGTCTGCTGGGGTTGAAAGACCTGCTGGTGAGAAAATTGTCAAGTCAAGCGGAACGCGACCTGTCAACATCTCCTCCTTCACATTCTCCCGCAACTGGGGGTGCGAGGAAAAGGCTCAGAATTCCGAGCGCACCCGCTGGCGGTGATGCAGGGCAGTCTGGAGCGACTGCTGATGCTGACATCTGGTCCGGACTGAAGGACCTGACAACGATTACGGACATGTCGTCTACTGTCACTGCATATGATTCTCTCACCATTGAAAGAATGGTGGAGGATTATATGAGTGACCGCATCCAAGTAGGCACGTCACACAGTCCGTACTTATACTGGCAGGAAAAAGAGGCAATTTGGAGGCCCTTGCACAAACTGGCTTTATTCTACCTAAGTTGCCCTCCCACAAGTGTGTACTCCGAAAGAGTGTTTAGTGCCGCCGCTCACCTTGTCAGCAATCGGCGTACGAGGTTACATCCAGAAAATGTGGAGAAGATGATGTTCATTAAAATGAATTATAATCAATTCCTCCGCGGAGACATTGACCAGCAGCAATTGCCTCCACAAAGTACACAGGGAGCTGAGATGGTGGATTCCAGTGGGGACGAATTGATAATCTGTGAGGAGGGGGATGTACACGGTGATATATCGGAGGATGATGATGAGGTGGACATCTTGCCTCTGTAGAGCCAGTTTGTGCAAGGAGAGATTAATTGCTTCTTTTTTGGGGGGGGTCCAAACCAACCCGTCATATCAGTCACAGTCGTGTGGCAGACCCTGTCACTGAAATGATGGGTTGGTTAAAGTGTGCATGTCCTGTTTTGTTTATACAACATAAGGGTGGGTGGGAGGGCCCAAGGACAATTCCATCTTGCACTTCTTTTTTCTTTTATTTTTCTTTGCGTCATGTGCTGTTTGGGGAGGGTTTTTTGGAAGGGCCATCCTGCGTGACACTGCAGTGCCACTCCTAGATGGGCCCGGTGTTTGTGTCGGCCACTAGGGTCGCTTATCTTACTCACACAGTCAGCTACCTCATTGCGCCTCTTTTTTTCTTTGCGTCATGTGCTGTTTGGGGAGGGTTTTTTGGAAGGGACATCCTGCGTGACACTGCAGTGCCACTCCTAGATGGGCCCGGTGTTTGTGTCGGCCACTAGGGTCGCTTATCTTACTCACACAGTCAGCTACCTCATTGCGCCTCTTTTTTTCTTTGCGTCATGTGCTGTTTGGGGAGGGTTTTTTGGAAGGGCCATCCTGCGTGACACTGCAGTGCCACTCCTAGATGGGCCCGGTGTTTGTGTCGGCCACTAGGGTCGCTTATCTTACTCACACAGTCAGCTACCTCATTGCGCCTCTTTTTTTCTTTGCGTCATGTGCTGTTTGGGGAGGGTTTTTTGGAAGGGACATCCTGCGTGACACTGCAGTGCCACTCCTAGATGGGCCCGGTGTTTGTGTCGGCCACTAGGGTCGCTTATCTTACTCACACAGTCAGCTACCTCATTGCGCCTCTTTTTTTCTTTGCGTCATGTGCTGTTTGGGGAGGGTTTTTTGGAAGGGACATCCTGCGTGACACTGCAGTGCCACTCCTAGATGGGCCCGGTGTTTGTGTCGGCCACTAGGGTCGCTTATCTTACTCACACAGTCAGCTACCTCATTGCGCCTCTTTTTTTCTTTGCGTCATGTGCTGTTTGGGGAGGGTTTTTTGGAAGGGCCATCCTGCGTGACACTGCAGTGCCACTCCTAGATGGGCCCGGTGTTTGTGTCGGCCACTAGGGTCGCTTATCTTACTCACACAGTCAGCTACCTCATTGCGCCTCTTTTTTTCTTTGCGTCATGTGCTGTTTGGGGAGGGTTTTTTGGAAGGGCCATCCTGCGTGACACTGCAGTGCCACTCCTAGATGGGCCCGGTGTTTGTGTCGGCCACTAGGGTCGCTTATCTTACTCACACAGTCAGCTACCTCATTGCGCCTCTTTTTTTCTTTGCGTCATGTGCTGTTTGGGGAGGGTTTTTTGGAAGGGCCATCCTGCGTGACACTGCAGTGCCACTCCTAGATGGGCCCGGTGTTTGTGTCGGCCACTAGGGTCGCTTATCTTACTCACACAGTCAGCTACCTCATTGCGCCTCTTTTTTTCTTTGCGTCATGTGCTGTTTGGGGAGGGTTTTTTGGAAGGGCCATCCTGCGTGACACTGCAGTGCCACTCCTAGATGGGCCCGGTGTTTGTGTCGGCCACTAGGGTCGCTTATCTTACTCACACAGTACTCATTGCGCCTCTTTTTTTCTTTGCGTCATGTGCTGTTTGGGGAGGGTTTTTTGGAAGGGACATCCTGCGTGACACTGCAGTGCCACTCCTAGATGGGCCCGGTGTTTGTGTCGGCCACTAGGGTCGCTTATCTTACTCACACAGCTACCTCATTGCGCCTCTTTTTTTCTTTGCGTCATGTGCTGTTTGGGGAGGGTTTTTTGGAAGGGCCATCCTGCGTGACACTGCAGTGCCACTCCTAGATGGGCCCGGTGTTTGTGTCGGCCACTAGGGTCGCTTATCTTACTCACACAGTCAGCTACCTCATTGCGCCTCTTTTTTTCTTTGCGTCATGTGCTGTTTGGGGAGGGTTTTTTGGAAGGGACATCCTGCGTGACACTGCAGTGCCACTCCTAGATGGGCCCGGTGTTTGTGTCGGCCACTAGGGTCGCTTATCTTACTCACACAGCGACCTCGGTGCAAATTTTAGGACTAAAAATAATATTGTGAGGTGTGAGGTATTCAGAATAGACTGAAAATGAGTGGAAATTATGGTTTTTGAGGTTAATAATACTTTGGGATCAAAATGACCCCCAAATTCTATGATTTAAGCTGTTTTTTAGGGTTTTTTGAAAAAAAACACCCGAATCCAAAACACACCCGAATCCGACAAAAAAAATTCGGTGAGGTTTTGCCAAAACGCGGTCGAACCCAAAACACGGCCGCGGAACCGAACCCAAAACCAAAACCCAAAACCCGAAAAATTACAGGCGCTCATCTCTATCCAAAATACCTCTGGTCCCAAGCGTTTTGGATAAGGGAGACTCAACCTGTATTTTAGAGTAATACATGTGTTAAATAGTTTAAAGCTCCCTTACATGTTGTTAAGTTTCAATGCAGCTGAATAAACTGAGTTGTGGTCAGCAGTGTGAGGTGTATCAGCTGGATGTAATGAAGCAATGATTGCAGTGTACATCCAACATTCTATAACTGAGGTCAGCTTGTGCAGATTTTAATGTAGACCTGTAGTCACTCAAACTGCACACCATAATTGTGCGATCAGTTGTAAAAATTGCGTATGCACCGCCCACCGACCATCAGCATACGCCCACAACACGCCCCTGATCGTAGTTTTTGCAAGTCCAGCACTTTAGCACGCCCGCTACACTCCTAGTTTTCATAGTGCATATGCAGATTTGGCTACGTCTCAGAAGTTTTATTTTTTGTCTCAGATTTTGTATTTTTTGTCTCAGATTTTACGTATTTTCGCAATTTTTGTGATTTTTGCAGTTTTGCGTTCCTTGTTGAATTAGCCCCATAATTCTCTTATTTCCTGTTTGACGCATGTGTGCAATTCAAATTTCCTTAGCTAAAAAAAAAATTAGATAAAAATGTACATGATTTACCCAGGACATATGAAGAATAACTTTGAATTCAGTTATTCCTGGCAAAGCATTATATAAATAAAAAGAATTAAGACATTACAATGCCTATTGGCAGATTTTTGGGGCATATTTATTAGTTACCAGGTTCTAAACTCATTAATTACATTTTGTTATCACAGCTATTTGCGGCAATAGGAAATTATTGTTTGCCTGAATTTATAAACAAACACCTGCAGGGATGGGGTATCCAAAAGGAAGAGACATTTGATCGCTTTACTTTTTTGGGAGCCCATAGTGTTACTGCACATGTACGGTCTGCGCCGTAACACACATACCCAGGTGAGTATTGCCATGCTGGGAACGTACTGTATAGATCCCCCTCCTGATAAATTCTGCAGCTACAATGGCTAAGGGTCAAACTCTGCAATGCTAACAAATCTTGGACTTTCCCGGAAAATTTACTTTTAGTCCATAATGTTGATTCTATAAGGAGAACTTGATCAAGACAACAAACTGAGACCTTACGCTAGAGTAGAATTTCTACTTTCCTTAATCTTATCAAAGTTCATTAAAATAACTAATTTACCCTGTAATAAATTAAGCAAATAGATGCAGTTGTCCAGAGATAAAACAGATGCAACTCAATTCTAAACAATTTTTTTATTGCGACATCATGGATTGTTCATACAATAATAGTTTGATCATATTGACATTTGTAATTGAAGAGACCATATTTGAACAGTGTACAGTAAATTCTCATAGTATCATAATAAAAATACAGTAAGTAATACACAGTATATAACCATTTATTAAAGTCACTCGTGTATTATTGGTTAATACAAAAGCCCTGAGTGGAGCCACCAACAACCTCCAGCCCTCAAACTAAAGATATAGGCGGATCTTGTGCAGCCAACCTAGTTAAGTACAACATGGTGTTCCTCAGACTATGATTAATTTGTAGTCGTGTGGGGAGGGGGAGACTGGAAATATATGAGTCCCATAAAGTGAAAAAACGACCCACTTGTTTACCCTTATCCACAATTGCCTCCACCCAGTCCATCCGGCATAGGTGATGTAAGTTAGTCAGGAATAGAGGTATCTGTAGAGGCGTGTTATCTATCCAACCTTGAAGTATCGTCTTTTTCCCCGCTGCACTAAGGGCTATCAACAGTTTTTTACACTATGATGGCATCCGAAGATCAGGATAGATGATACCTAAAATTGCCCATTCGGGGGTAAATGGCACAAAATTTATTAGTTTAGCTTCGGCATATCTTCTAATGAGATGCCAAAAGTACTGTACAATGGGACATGCCCATAAGCAATGGTAGGTATCTGCCTCACCCTGGTGGCATTTTGGGCACAAATGTGTTTCCGACGTTCCCATATGGAAACGCTGCAATGGGGATAAATAAGTATTGTGATATACATTTAGAAACAATTCAGTGTAAATACTTGCCGACAGAGCCTTTCGGGAGTATAATGGGGCTTTCTCTAATATGGGTATAGTCTAGGAAAATTAGTCAACCATTTGGACATACCGCCTGTTATAGTAGCATGATCCAATATTGTTCTTAGAAACGTGTAATGGGATCCGGTCTGAAGATCGACAGTGTCTAGGTCGACAATGTTTAGGTCGACCACTATAGGTCGACAGTCACTAGGTCGACATGGATGGAAGGTCGACAGGGTTTCTAGGTCAACATGTGCTAGGTCGACAGGTCTAAAGGTCGACATGAGTTTTTCACAAATTTTTTTTTTGGGGATTTTTTCATACTTAACGATCCACGTGGACTACGATTGGAACGGTAAAGTGTGCCGAGCGAAATGGTAGCGGAGCGAAGGCACCATGCCCGAAGCATGGCGAGCGAACGCGGTGCACTACTTTGGGATCCCGGTCACTTTACGAAGAAAATGACACAAAAATAAATAAATCCTCATGTCGACCTTTAGACCTGTCGACCTAGCACAAGTCGACCTAGAAACCCTGTCGACCTTCCATCCATGTCGACCTAGTGACTGTCGACCTATAGTGGTCGACCTAAACATTGTCGACCTAGATACTGTCGATAAAACGAACCACACCCACGTGTAATGTATAGATATGGCTTTATGATTAGGTACGGGGTATAATAAGAGGCTGTCCAGCGAATTGTTCCAATCTCCCTCCGTGAAATGTGTGAGGACATGTCTGACATAAAATCGTGTCTGCAAGAATGGCAAGGGAAATGTATTAACCATGGCGAATTGTGCAGATACCTCAGAAAAGGTTAGCATGCGGCGGTCGCCTATGGAGACCAATGATCGAATCGAAGTTATTCCTGCCAACCTCCACATGGTAAAGGGGTGAGCAGCCATGCCATCCAAAAAGTCAGGGTTTTGGATTAAGGGTAAATGTAAGGAATGATACAGTTTCGCATTGTGGTGCAAAATGTGCCATATTCTCCTGGTGGACCACAAGAGCGGGTTTAATTTAATATGGTCTGGGATTTCCTGGTCATGTTGGTGGAGGAAACACGTTAAGTTAGTGTCCGGTAGAAAATTTTGTTCCAGAGGTGTATTCGTATAAATTGAGCTGTTTTGTAGCCAATCCCTTAAATGCCTCAAAAGCGCAGCTTGGTTATAAACTACAACATCCGGGAAATTAATCCCTCCATTGGATTTGGGCAACTCAATTCTAATTTTTGCTGAATGTCGCATACTGTAAGTAGATGTGTTAAGTTTATCATTTTTATCTTCATGAAAAATATATCATTATAACGTTCACTCTATGGGGGTTATCTTATTGCCTGCGGAAGTTTACTGCACTGCAAAAACAGGCTAATATCGCCAATTTTAGCCAAATGGTATTATCGGGCTATCCTATTGTAGCCCATGTTTTTGCCGTGCTGCAAACTACCCGCTATCGGCTGATAACACATGGGATCCAGGATAAATTGCTGGTCCCATGTGTTATCGCCGCAAAAACGGGTCTCCTGGGGCTGCTTGTCAGGGTTTATGCTTCACGTGCTGCCTACAGGGCTAATAGGATAGCCCCGGGGGAATCCACCAACCATGGTTAATAGACTATCCCCCTATATATCAAATACATTACATTGCTGTCTAAGCATAATAAATGGATACACACTATGGACATACATTGACAAATATATATATATATATATATATATATATATTTATTTATAAAAGAAGAACTGTGTTGTCCCAAAAAATATTATAAGACTAAGGGGCCCATTTATCAACAAGTGAAAAAACTTCTGCCAACCAGCTCCTAACTGTTAGGAGCTGATTGGCTGGTACATTATCTCCGTCCACTTTATTTCCATCCAAGGCTTAGTAAATAGACATATGGGGCCAAATGTAATAGAGTGAGAGTTTCAGAAAGTAAGAGATTTGGTAAGGTTTTTCTCAGTTCTTTTTTAAAGTGGCAATCCTTTACACCGCATAACCAGATTGATCTTGCTGTGTAAATGATTGCCACTTTAAAAAAAAACAACTGCAAACCCTTACCAAATCTCTCATTTTTTTAAAACGCTCACTCTATTACATTTGGCCCTTGGTGTTTCAGCAGTAGGTGGGAAATCTCAGAAAGTTTAGGTTGAACATTGTGTGATCGTCCAGTTGATGTTGTCAGCTCCATTGCATTCAGTTTCATCAGAATATTTTCTCACAGGAACACAGGTTATGTCCTTGTTGTTCTTCTGTAATGAGGTCCTTTGTCCTGATGGATGGTAGAAAACCATGTGAATGTCCATGTTCTGCACGCTGAATCGCTGATGTCATCTACTTCCCCCAGCCACCACTGTCCATCATACACACAGACAACTGTGTGTTTGATCCTGATTGTGAGAGGGACAGACTTGCTCACTTGGACTTCTTCATACTCTGCGGAGGTTGAAGTTAAGTAGCATTTAATCTAATTCTCTGACAAAGGATCAAATCAATGATAGCTCCTGGTCCCAGGAACTTGTTGGCAGCTGTTGAATCTTTCTCTCAGTTCAACATGAACTTGCACCTATTGACCTAGAACATAACAGTAGATAATTCCTTCAATGCTTTGTGAGTAAAAGATGAAGAGCCCATTTGGTGTTAGAATTTGATTATTTAATGAACATTGGAGGCTTGCCTTAGTTGCCTCCTTCTTCATGGTTCCACCCACAGCTTCACAAGTATTATTCCCTTGTGAGGAAACAAAGAAGTGCCACTCGCTATCAAGACCAAAATCTCTTTTATAGTTGCAGATGTTTGCAGAATTATTCTTGTCCTTGTACTGGCCTGAGGCACCATCTGAAAAATCGATGATCTCCTTCACTTTAGGTACAGTTGCTTTGATGTGGTTGATCAGGTTAGTTTGGAACGTGTGCACAGCCACCGTGTTGTGGTCCCTGTAATCACTAATAATCACTAATAACACTGGTGCCTCAGTTTGCCCTCTTCATGGTAGTAATACACGAAGGGATGGATTATTGCTTGACAGTTTACCCAGTATTGAGCTTGAATCTCATCTTGAATTACAAATGAAAGGTTTTTGTCAAAATCAGCTACAACTAGGCATTCCGAATTGCTTAGACTTGCCTTTTTTCTTTCAGATACTGAGACTTAAATTTAAAGATGTAGTGGTGGGCCAAACGTCTTAAGTGGCTTCGCCAATCCTTTTATGAGAAGGGAGACAAGGCGGACAAGATCCTAGCGGCACGACTCCGTTCCACGAGAGCCAAAACTAATATTGTCTCTATCAGAAACTCTCTCAATCAACTTGTCCAAGACCCCACTGCCATTAGAGCTGCCTTCCAATCCTACTACGCTGACCTGTACAACCTCCCACCCCCCTCACCTGGTTCCTCCCCTCTGCCCCACTCCGATCTAGTCTCTCACTTTCTTTCTGCTTCTAACTTGCCTAGATTGCCCCAGGACGCCATGGACCATCTTAACAGTGAGATCTCGGTGGAAGAAATTGCTCAGACTATACTCATGCAAAAAATTGGTAAATCCCCGGGCCCAGATGGGTTCACAGCTCTTTACTACAAAAAATTCTCTGCTCTACTCTCCCCCCACCTTCAGTCCCTGTTCAATAGGATTGTCCATGGCGACCCCTTTCCCCCTGAGATGTTGGAGGCTAGAATTGTGGTGATCCCCAAAGAAGGCAAGGATACCCTTAACTGCGCTAGCTACCGCCCTATATCTCTCTTGAACTTGCACTTGAAAATCTTCGCTAAGATCCTGGCCAACCGCCTTAACCCATACCTCCCCTCCCTCCCAGGTGGGGTTTATCCCGGGCCGTCAGGCGAGAGATAACACCAGACGTGCTATTGATCTTATACATATCTCGAACTCCAGGAGATCCCCCACTATCATGCTCTCCTTAGATGCTGAAAAGGCATTTGACCGGATCTCCTGGGGTTTTCTGAGAGCCGCCCTGGAGGCCTATGGCTTGTCCGGTGGCTTTCTCACTGGCGTCCTGGCACTATACTCCGCCCCCTCTGCCACAGTTTTAATCAATGGTGTCCCATCAGACCCACTTAGCATCTCAAATGGTACACGTCAGGGTTGCCCCCTCTCACCGCTAATTTTTGCCCTCATTATTGAGCCCCTTGCTTCTCAAATTAGAGCTCATCCAGATATACACGGAATACAAGTAGGCCGTATCGACCCTAAAATCTCCCTCTTCGCTGACGACATCCTACTTTCTCTGACCCAACCCCTTATCTCACTCCCAAACTTATTTTCAGTCCTGCATTCTTATAGCCTTATATCAGGGTATAAGATCAACTACTCCAAATCCGAGGCTATGCTGCTTCATATCCCTCATCGAGAGGCTGAGTCCCTTCGCGCTAACTTTAATTTTAAATAGCAGCCCACAAAGATTAAATATTTGGGGATTTACCTGACCTCTTGCTATGATTCTCTCTTCCGGGAAAACTTCCCACCCCTCCTCACCAACACACTCGCTGACCTGACCTCCTGGAACAGTCTTTTTATTTCGTGGCTGGGCAGGATCATAGCGGTTAAAATGACCATAGTCCCCAAATGGCTTTATCTTTTCCAGACCCTCCCAGTAGCAGTCCCGGCCTCCTTTCTTCGCACTATCCAACGAGCCCTTGTGCGTTTTATTTGGAATCACAGACCCACCCGCATCGCCGCCAATACCCTGAAAAGGCCAACCTCCGCGGGAGGCAGGGGCCTTCCTGATATGAAACTTTACTATCTCGCCTCCCACTTATCCCATATTGTCACCTCTTATGCTCCTCCGGGATCTGTATCTTGGCTGGATATTGAGGCAGCCTTCATTAGCCTCTCGGACCTGACCCCCTTATGGGGTCTGCCCTCCACCTCCCGACCCCCAACCTCTAAACTTCTCCCCACTATTAAATTTAACCTTAAAATTTGGGACTCCCTCTCCCTGAAGATGGGTCTCACCACTACCCCCTCGCCCTTGACCCCTATCTGGCAGAACCCTATGTTTCCTCCTGGACTCTCAACTGTGAGGTTCCGTTTATGGATAACGCTGGGCTTCAAATTCCCGACCAATTTTGCCGATCGGGGCCAATGGCTGTCCCTACATGACCTCCAACAAAAGACCCCTTCGTACCCACTTAATCCCTTCCAATTTTTACAAATCCGCCACTTCCTAGGCTCTCTACCTTCCTCCGCCTTGCTTCGTGTCCTCACCCCCTTTGAAGGTTTATGCATTAACTCCCATCTCTCCAAAGGCATAATCTCCCAACTCTACTCCCTTTTACTAGATTCTTCCCTTCCCTCCTCCCGGCCCCACGAGCTCGCATGGGAACGTGATCTTGGGCCCCCACCAGAGAGTGAAGATTGGGATGACATGAGACTGGGGATTGCTAAATGCTCTATTGCTACTGCTTTTAAGGAAACGGCCTACAAAGTTTACTACCGTTGGTACTACACCCCTGACCGACTTAACAAACTCTTTCCGTCTTCCTCCCCTAATTGCTGGAGGAACTGCGGGGCTAGAGGCACTATGCTCCACATATGGTGGACCTGCCCGTCCATTGCTTCCTTCTGGAACCTAATCCACTCCCTCCTCAATTCGCTTCTGGATTCTCCTGTGCTGAAAGATCCCTGGATCTTTTTGCTGTGTTACCCTCCCCCGTTGCTCAATAAATTTTCCCAAAAGCTGGCCACACATATCCTAACGGCGGCAAAGTCGCCGATAGCTCTTAATTGGAAGAACCCCTCCCCGCCCTCTCTCCCGTCCCTTAAAACTAAAATTTGGCACATTGCCTCAATGGAAAAGATTACATACTATCTCCACGACCGGGGTCACATTTTTGAGCAGGTCTGGGCCCCCTGTCTCGCTGCTGAACGTAGATTGCCATCCCCCCCCCCCTCTTGCTCCTAACTTCCTCCGCAGACCCATGGGCACTGCCTACTGTTCCTCCTCCAGGCCTCTCTCCTCCTCTTTTCTTCTCTCTCTCTCTCCTCTTCCTTCCCTTTTTCTAATCTTCTCTCGTCTCCCCCTTGACCCCCCTCTCCCTCTTTCTTCTGATCTTACTATTTCCAGGATATATACTGTGCACAGATTATACCGTGGTTTCCCCCCTTCCCCCCTGTCCCCCTTTCCCTTCTCCCCCCCCCCCCGAATTCCATACTTGAATGTTACTGTTCTTTCTTTTTTGATTAACTTTGTTGTTTATTTGAAAATTTGTGGTTTATGCTGGACGTTGGTTCTGATGGCACCTGTCCCATGTGTCCATGTAATGTTTTCTTACTATGCTTAACCACGTATAAATAAAGAATAAAAAAAAAAAAAAAAAGATGTAGTGGTGGATTTTCAATTACACGAGTTTCTCTGGAAGAGCCTCCCAAAATTTATCTCTAGGGGGTAAATTTACTAAGATGGGAGTTCTATTTAAAATGGGATGTTGCCCTAAGCAACCAATCAGATTCCAAGTTTTATGTTCTAGAAGGTGCTAGATAAATGAGAAGTTAAATCTGATTGGTTGCTATTGGCAACTTCACATCTTAAATAGAACTCCCATCTTAGTAAATTTACCCCCCAGTCTTCATGTATTTGCATAGGTGTAAATGTCTAGAAACATGAAAATCGCTATCTGCCATGATTTAAAGATGGCCACCATTTAAAAAGGAAGCAAGTAAAATAAATAAATAAATAATATATATATATATATATATATATATATATATATTATTGGTTTGGAGCATATAGGGCAGGTAACTGACAAAAAATGTACATTTAAAAAAAAATGGTCAAGCAACCAGCTAAATTCAAAATGGAATCACTTAGTATGGATTGATCCCGCTGTAGTGGAAGTTCTAACATGGCCTACAAGGTAGAGTATGCTGGTAGGCAGGGGCGTAGCCAGAAGTTAATGGGCCCCATAGCAACATTTTGAAGGGCCCCTGTCCTGTAAATTTTATGTCCCATAATAGTGCCCTGGTTCATTTTCTGAACCACAGTAGTGCCTTAGTTAATGTTATGTCCCATAGTAGTGTGCTAGTATATTTTATGAACCATAATAGTGCTCTAATTCACATTATGTCACATTGAAGGGCTACCTGTACACATTATGCCACACAGTATCCCCAATTCACATTATGTCACATTGAAGGGCTGGCTGTACACATTGGGGGTGATTCCGAGTTGTTCGCTCATTGCCGATTTTCACTATACTGCGATTATCCGCTAACTGCGCATGCGCAATGTTCGCAGAGTGCATGCGCTTAGTTATTTTACACAAAAGTTAGGTATTTTACTCACAGCATTACGAAGCTTTTTCATCGCTGTGGTGATCGTAGTGTGATTGACAGGAAGTGGGTGTTTCTGGGCGGAAACTGGACGTTTTATGGGAGTGTGCGGAAAAACGCAGGCGTTCGAGTTCCAAAACGCGGGAGTGGCTGGATAAACGGGGGAGTGGCTGGCCGAACGCTGGGTGTGTTTGTGACGTCAAACCAGGAACGAAAAGGACTGAGCCGGTCGCAATGGCTGAGTAAGTCTGGAGTTACTCAGAAACTGCGGGGTAATCGTTACGAGAAAATTAGCGAAGCTTTCGTTCGCAATTCTGCTATGCTAAGATACACTCCCAGTAGGCGGCGGCTTAGCGTGTGCAATGCTGCTAAAAGCAGCTAGCGAGCGAACAACTCGGAATCACCCCCATTATGCCACACAATACCCCCAATTCACAAAGGAGGCGGTCGTTTGGTCTACAAGCATTAGATCGACATACATTGTGTAGACCACTGAAGGTCGACATGCATTAGGTTGACATAGTCACTAGGTTGACATGGTCATTAGGTCGACATGCAAAAAGGTCGACATGAGTTTTTCACAATTTTTTTCATGTTTTCACCTTTTTCATACTTAACGATCCACGTGGACTACAACTGTGAACGGTAACCTGTGCCCAGCGCAGCGAGACACCTTGCCTGAAGCATGGCGAGAGGACACGGTGCACTAATTGAGGTTCCCCGTCACTTTACGAAGAACACGACACCAAAAACAGTAAAAAAACTCATGTCTACCTTTTTCCATGTCGACCTAATGAACCAAACCCATTCACATTATGATACAGTTCATATTATGCCACACTATAGTGCCTCCCCTTTATATTGTGCTACATTACAGTGCTTTAGTTTATATTATGTGACAGTATAATGCCCTCCAGTTCATTTTATACAGGTTGAGTATCCCTTATCCAAAATGCTTGGGACCAGAGGTATTTTGGATATCGGATTTTTCCGTATTTTGGAATAATTGCATACCATAATGAGATAGCATGGTGATGGGACCTAAGTATAAGCACAGAATACATTTATGTTTCATATACACCTTATACACACAGCCTGAAGGGCATTTAATACAGTATTTTTAATAAGTTTGTGTATTAAACAAAGTCTGTGTACATTGAGACATCAGAAAACAAAGTTTTCACTATCTCAGTCTCACTCAAAATATTCCGTATTTCGGAATATTTGGAATGGATATGGGATACTCAACCTGTACCACATTACAGTGAGCAGGTCCAGGGGACCAACATAAATAAATATATTGTAGCCCCCAAGGTAAAAGTTTGTAAGTGTCCCTATGTATCTACCAATGGTGAAAAATGTATACTGTACAACACATGTAACTGTGATAGGGAAGGTGGCCCCTCTCCGCTCTGGGCCCCATAGCAGTTGCACCCCCTGCAAATATGGTAGCTACACCCTTGTATATAACACATGCAACTGTGACAGGGAAGGTGGCCCCTCTCCGCTCTGGGCCCCATAGTAGCTGCACACCCTGCACCTATGGTAGCTATACCCTGTATATAACACATGTAACTGTGACAGGGAAGGTGGCTCCTCTCAGCTCTGGGCCCCATAGCAGCTGCACTCCCTGCACCTATGGTAGGTACACCCTGTATATAACACATGGAACTGTGACAGAGAAGGTGGCCCCTCTCAGCTCTGGGCCCCATAGCAGCTGCACTCCCTGCACCTATGGTAGCTACACCCTGTATATAACACATGTAACTATGACAGGGAAGGTGGCTCCTCTCAGCGCTGGGCCCCATAGCAGCTGCACTCCCTGCACCTATGGTAGCTACACCAGTGGCGTACCTACTGCCCCCGCAGTCCTCGCGGTGGCTTGGGGGCGAGGGGCTGTGGGGGCGCCACTGATTTAGAACAGATTGACATGCGGACGAGCGTCCGCATGTCAATCTGCGATCTCCTCTCCCTCCCTGCGGTGTCTGCTCCCCCGGCCCCCCCCTATGTGTTGGAGGGACACGAGCGCATCGCGCGTCTCTCCTGTGTCCCTCCTGGCTCTCCCCCGGCCGGTCTAAGGAAGCAAGTGCCGTTCGTGAGCTCTGATTGGCTCACGAACGGCACTTCCTTTATTAGACCAGCCGGGGGAGAGCCAGGAGGGACACAGGAGAGACGCGCGATGCGCTCGTGTCCCTCCAACACATAGGGGGGGGGCCGGGGGAGCAGGCACTGGGGCATATACCCGGCACTGGGGACATATACCTGGCACTGGGGGGGCAGATCTGGCACTGGGGACATATACCTGGCACTGGGGGGGGCATATACCCGGCACTGAGGGCATGTACCTGGCACTGGGGGCATATACCTGGCACTGGGGGGGCATATACTCGGCACTGGGGGCATGTACCTGGCACTGGGGGCATATACCCGGCACTGGGGGGGCATATACCTGGCACTGGGGGGGCATATACCCGGCACTGGAGGCATATACCTGGCACTGGGGGGGAAGCAGGCACTGGGGGGGAAATATCTGGCACTGGGGGCATGTACCTGGCACTGGGGGCATATACCCGGCACTGGGGGGGCATATACCCGGCACTGGGGGCATATACCTGGCACTGGGGGGGCATATACCCGGCACTGGGGGCATATACCTGGCACTGGGGGGGAAGCAGGCACTGGGGGGGGATATCTGGCACTGGGGGCATATACCTGGCACTGGGGGCATATAACTGGCACTGGGGGGGCATGTACCTGGCACTGGGGGCATATACATGGCACTGGGGGCATATACCTGGCACTGGGGGCATATACCTGGCACTGGGGGGGAATATCTGGCACTGTGGGAGAATATCTGGCACTGGGGGGGCATATACCTGGCACTGGGGGCATATACCTGGCACTGGGGGGGCATATACCTGGCACTGGGGGCATATACCTGGCACTGGGGGGGCATATTCCTGGCACTGGGGGCATATAACCGGGACTGGGGGGGCATATACCTGGCACTGGGGTGGAAGCAGGCACTGTGGGGGAATATCTGGCACTGGGTGCATATACCTGGCACTGTGGGGGAATATCTGGCACTGGGTGCATATACCTGGCACTGTGGGGGAATATCTGGCACTGGGAGCATATGTGGCACTGGGAGCACGGCCCTAGCAACAAGCACTACCCCCTAGCAACAAGCATGACATCCAGTGCATGAAACCCCTGGCAACGAGCATGACATCCTGGCACCGTGCATGGAACCAAGAGCATGAAACCCCTGGCAACGAGCAGGTAATTTAAAAGTAATTGGAAGCCTTACTGTAGAACTTAATGTGTAATGGGCATTACGGTGTGTGGCATAATGTATCACGGACATTGCAGTGTGTGTCATAATGTATCTGGCATTACGGTGTGTTGTATACTATGTCACGGGCATTGTGGTATGTGGTATAATGTCTCAGGATCATTGTGGTGTGTGTCATACTGTGTCACAGACATTGTATGTGCTATAATGTATCAGGGGCATTGCAGTGTGTAGCATAATGTATAACGGGCATTGCGATTCCTGTCATAATGTGTCGGGGGCATTACGGTGTGTGGCATAATGTGTCGGGGGCATTACGGTGTGCGGCATAATGTGTCGGGGGCATTACGGTGTGTGGCATAATGTGTAGGGGGCATTACGGTGTGTGCATATTGTGTCATGTGCATTATTGTCAGTGATCGCAAAAACGCGCTATGGCGCGTATTTTACCCAGAAACAGCCACCCGGGACTCACATTTAGAAGATGAGCGGGTCCCACAGGACGCGCTCATCTGAATATGTGTTTGCATGTGTTAAGCCTGTCAGCGGAATGCAGGAGGTGACTGGCTGTTTCCTCGGCCAATCACCTCCTGTAGTCTCCATCCAATCACAGCCTGCAGCATCTTCCGCTTTGAATCCTGCTCCCCGCCAGCACATGAATCTGTGCTGCAGGGCTGACAGACTGGCCCCGCTCATCCGGCTCCACTGCCGCTCTGCCGCCAGCACCCTCCTCTGCGACTGGGAGTACAGCTCCGGATCTGCCCGCCGCCACCCCCTACCCGGGACCCGCTCAACGCCCCACCGAGACCCGACAACTACCTTCCAGCAGGAGCCGGCCGGGCTGCACAGCTCCCGCTGTAGGTAAGCAGTAGACAGTGCTGCATCGCCCCGCTTCACCTGGAGTAGCTGGTGCAGATGCGGGATGTCCGGGGGCTGCAAGCTCCGTGTGTGCAATGTGAGGCCGCTCAGAGTGTCAGGGCCTCACTGACACCATTTTTCTGACAGCACAGTGCAGTGAGTGCACTGGCACAAGTAGCCAGCCGGCGCCGCAGCATGAAGGAGCTATCTGTGAAATCGCAAGCAGAGGCTGGCAAGAAGGAGCTCCTCCGATCGCTTCCCCTGACGGGCTGGCCACTGCTAAATATACCAGTAATCAGTACAACTGTGCAGTGACACTGACTTTCCCATTGCACCTGGGGCTCCACTACTTTGACACAGTTGGAACTGATTATCGGTATATTTAGCAGTGGCCAGCCCGTCAGGGGAAGCGATTGGACGAGCTCCTTCTTGCCAGAGAACAGGATCTGCTTGCGATTTCAAATAGAGCTCCTCCAGGCTGCGGCTACTACAGGCGCAGGCTGGCTACTTGTGCCAGTGCACTCACTGCACTGTGCTGTCAGAAAAAATGGTGAGTGTCAGTGAGTTGCTGCTGGGGGCGGTACCACTTGTGTCAAACGGCCCCTTCGTGCAACTGGAGGTGATAAGTGAGTGGTTACTGCAATGTGCCTCAGTGCTCTACCAGGCGCATTGTGTATAATAACGTGCTCTACCAGGCGCATTGTGTATAATAACGTGTTCTACCTGGCGCAATGTGTATAATAACGTGTTCTACCTGGCGCAATGTGTATGATAACGTGCTCTACCTGGCGCAATGTGTATGATAACGTGTTCTACCTGGCGCAATGTGTATGATAACGTGTTCTACCTGGCGCAATGTGTATGATAACGTGTTCTACCTGGCGCAATGTGTATGATAACGTGCTCTACCTGGTGCAATGTGTATAATAACGTGCTCTACCAGGCGCAATGTGTATGATAACGTGCTCTACCTGGCGCATTGTGTATAATAACGTGTTCTACCTAGTGCAATGTGTATTATAACGTGCTCTACCAGGCGCATTGTGTATAATAACGTGTTCTACCTAGTGCAATGTGTATTATAACGTGCTCTACCAGGCGCATTGTGTATAATAACGTGCTCTACCAGGCGCATTGTGTATAATAACGTGTTCTACCTGACGCAATGTGTATGATAACTTGCTCTACCTAGCGGCAATGTGTATGATAACTTGCTCTACCTAGCGGCAATGTGTATGATAACATGCTCTACCTGATGCAATGTGTATGATAACGTGCTCTACCTGGTGCAAAGTGTATGACGTGCTGTACCTGGTGCAAAGTGTATGACGTGCTGTACCTGGTGCAAAGTGTATGACGTGCTGTACCTGGTGCAAAGTGTATGACGTGCTGTACCTGGTGCAAAGTGTATGACGTGATCTACCTGGCGCAAAGTGTATAACGTGCTGTACCTGGTGCAAAGTGTATGACGTGATCTACCTGGCGCAAAGTGTATAACGTGCTGTACCTGGTGCAAAGTGTATGACGTGCTGTACCTGGCGCAAAGTGTATGACGTGATCTACCTGGATCAGTGTGCATAGGAGGTTCTACCTGGTGCAATGTGTATAAGCGCCACTACTGTGTGGTGTAATGTGAATTGACACTATTATGTGGTCACGCAACTTCCCTATGAAGCCACGCCCCTAAAATTTTGCGACGCGCCTACGGCGCGCACTACCTGTTCCTTATGGTCTAACACCAATTCACTTTCTGCCTAAGGGCACCAAAATGTCTAGTTACAGCTCTGGTGCAGGGTGTCCTGCATGCTACACAGCCCAGCAGCATTGTCACCCCATCCCCCCCATCTTGCAACACTTCTGTAGTGTCCAAACAAGATTAAAATTAATAAGAACCTTCATTCCGATGGGACCCAGAAAAAGACCGGTAGGACCCCAATTTTTAAAAGTGAAGGGTCCCTGGGACCCACTTTTTTTTTGGCTCAGCGCGATCACTGATTGTGTGTGGAATAATGTCTAAGGACCATTGCAGTATGTGGCATAATGTATACTGGGCATTACTATAAGGAGGAAAAATGACAAATAATGTAAGGGGCATGAATCAGGATTATTTTTCTTTCCTGTGGTGGCCAACGTCTGGGCGTGCAGGTTGCAAAACTGGGGTATAAGGTAGTCTTTTCCTGCAATGCCACGCCCTCCACGCAAAGCCACGCCCATTTCAACAAAGCCACACCCCTTTTTGCCAGCGCGCGCCTGCGGCGCGCGCATTTTTCTACCTTTGCTAGTGCCAATTACAGGGTTTATGGGGGGGGGGGGGGGCGCCGAAGGATTTTTTGGCTTGGGGGAGAAAAAATAAGAATTTACTCACCGGTAATTCTATTTCTCGTAGTCCGTAGTGGATGCTGGGGACTCCGTCAGGACCATGGGGAATAGCGGCTCCGCAGGAGACAGGGCACAAAATTTAAAAGTTTGACCACTAGGTGGTGTGTACTGGCTCCTCCCCCTATGACCCTCCTCCAAGCCTCAGTTAGGATACTGTGCCCGGACGAGCGTACACAATAAGGAAGGCTTTTGAATCCCGGGTAAGACTCATACCAGCCACACCAATCACACCGTACAACTTGTGATCTGAACCCAGTTAACAGTATGATAACGTAGGAGCCTCTGAAAAGATGGCTCACAACAATAAACAACCCGATTTTTTTGTAACAATAACTTTGTACAAGTATTGCAGACAATCCGCACTTGGGATGGGCGCCCAGCATCCACTACGGACTACGAGAAATAGAATTACCGGTGAGTAAATTCTTATTTTCTCTGACGTCCTAGTGGATGCTGGGGACTCCGTCAGGACCATGGGGATTATACCAAAGCTCCCAAACGGGCGGGAGAGTGCGGATGACTCTGCAGCACCGAATGAGAGAACTCCAGGTCCTCCTTAGCCAGGGTATCAAATTTGTAGAATTTTACAAACGTGTTCTCCCCTGACCACGTAGCTGCTCGGCAGAGTTGTAAAGCCGAGACCCCTCGGGCAGCCGCCCAAGATGAGCCCACCTTCCTTGTGGAGTGGGCATTGACAGATTTAGGCTGTGGCAGGCCTGCCACAGAATGTGCCAGTTGAATTGTGCTACAAATCCAACGAGCAATCGTCTGCTTAGAAGCAGGAGCACCCAGCTTGTTGGGTGCATACAGTATAAACAGCGAGTCAGATTTTCTGACTCCAGCCGTCCTTGAAATATATATTTTCAATGCTCTGACAACGTCCAGCAACTTGGAATCCTCCAAATCGTTAGCCGCAGGCACCACAATAGGCTGGTTCAGGTGAAACGCTGATACCACCTTAGGCAGAAAATGAGGACGCGTCCTCAATTCTGCCCTGTCCGAATGGAAATCAGATATGGGCTTTTATACGATAAAGCCGCCAATTCCGACACTCTCCTGGCTGAAGCCAGGGCCAGTAGCATGGTTACTTTCCATGTAAGATATTTCAAATCTACCGATTTGAGTGGCTCAAACCAATGGGATTTGAGAAAATCCAAAACTACATTGAGATCCCACGGTGCCACTGGGGGCACAACCGGGGGCTGTATATGTAGTACTCCTTTTACAAAAGTCCGGACTTCAGGAACTGAAGCCAATTCTTTCTGGAAGAAAATCGACAGGGCCGAAATTTGAACCTTAATGGACCCTAATTTGAGGCCCATAGATAATCCTGTTTGCAGGAAATGTAGGAATCGACCCAGTTGAAATTCCTCTGTCGGGGCCTTCCTGGCCTCACACCATGCAACATATTTTCTCCAAATGCGGTGATAATGTTGTGCAGTCACCTCCTTCCTGGCTTTGACCAGGGTAGGGATGACCTCTTCCGGAATGCCTTTTTCCCTTAGGATCCAGCGTTCAACCGCCATGCCGTCAAACGCAGCCGCGGTAAGTCTTGGAATAGACACGGTCTCTGCTGAAGCAGATCCCTTCTTAGAGGTAGAGGCCACGGATCTTCCGTGAGCATCTCCTGAAGTTCCGGGTACCAAGTCCTTCTTGGCCAGTCCGGAGCCACTAGTATCGTTCTTACTCCCCTTTGCCGTATAATTCTCAGTACCTTGGGTATGAGAGGCAGAGGAGGGAACACATACACTGACTGGTACACCCATGGTGTTACCAGAGCGTCCACAGCTATTGCCTGAGGGTCTCTTGACCTGGCGCAATACCTGTCCAGTTTTTTGTTGAGGCGGGACGCCATCATGTCCACCATTGGTCTTTCCCAATGGACTACAATCATGTGGTGAACACTGCTGACAGTGCTATCACATGATTTTCCGCCCAGCGAAGAATCCTTGCAGCTTCTGCCATTGCCCTCCTGCTTCTTGTGCCGCCCTGTCTGTTTACGTGGGCGACTGCCGTGATGTTGTCCGACTGGATCAACACCGGCTGACCCTGAAGCAGAGGTTTTGCCAGGCTTAGAGCATTGTAGATTGCTCTTAGTTCCAGTATATTTATGTGAAGAGACGTTTCCAGGCTTGACCACACGCCCTGGAAGTTTCTTCCTTGTGTGACCGCTCCCCAGCCTCTCAGGCTGGCATCCGTGGTCACTAGGACCCAGTTCTGTATGCCGAATCTGCGGCCCTCTAACAGATGAGCACTCTGCAACCACCATAGCAGAGAGACCCTTGTCCTTGTCGACAATTTTATCCGCTGATGCATCTGCAGATGCGATCCGGACCATTTGTCTAGCAGATCCCACTGAAAAATTTGTGCATGGAATCTGCCGAATGGAATCGCTTCGTAAGAAGCCACCATTTTTCCCAGGACTCTCGTGCATTGATGCACAGACACTGTCCCTGGTTTTAGGAGGTTCCTGACGAGTTCGGATAACTCCCTGGCTTTCTCCTCCGGAAGAAATACCTTTTTCTGAACAGTGTCCAGAATCATCCCTAGGAACAGCAGACGTGCCGTCGGGATCAGTTGGGATTTTGGAAAATTCAGAATCCACCCGTGCTGTTGGAGCACTACTTGAGTTAGTGCTACTCCGACCTCCAGCTGTTCTCTGGATCTTGCCCTTATCAGGAGATCGTCCAAGTAAGGGATAATTAATACGCCTTCTCTTCGAAGAAGGATCATCATTTCGGCCATTACCTTGGTAAAGACCCTGGGTGCCGTGGACAATCCAAACGGCAGCGTCTGAAACTGATAATGACAGTTTTGTACCACGAACCTGAGGTACCCTTGGTGTGAAGGGCAAATTGGGACATGAAGGTAAGCATCCTTGATGTCCAAGGACACCATAAAATCCCCTTCTTCCAGATTCGCTATCACTGCTCTGAGTGACTCCATCTTGAACTTGAATTTTTGTATGTACAGGTTCAGAGATTTCAGATTTAGAATAGGTCTTACCGAGCCGTCCGGCTTCGGTACCACAAATAGCGTGGAGTAATACCCCTTTCCCTGTTGTAGAAGGGGTACCTTGATTATCACCTGCTGAGAATACAGCTTGTGAATGGCTTCCAATACCGTCGCCCTGTCTGAGGGAGACGTTGGCAAAGCAGATTTTAGGAACCGGCGAGGGGGAGACTTCTCGAATTCCAACCTGTAACCCTGAGATACTACCTGCAGGATCCAGGGGTCCACCTGCGAGTGAGCCCACTGTGCGCTGAAATTCTTGAGGCGACCCCCCCACCGCCCCTGAGTCCGCTTGTAAGGTCCCAGCGTCATGCTGAGGCCTTTGCAGAAGCCGGGGAGGACTTCTGCTCCTGGGAAGGGGCTGCTTGCTGCAGTCTCTTACCCTTTCCTTTGCCTCGGGGCAAATATGAATGTCCTTTTGCTCGCTTGTTCTTATAGGAACGAAAGGACTGCGGCTGAAAAGACTGCGTCTTTTTCTGCTGGGAGGGGACTTGAGGTAAAAAGGTGGACTTCCCGGCTGTTGCCGTGGCTACCAAATCCGATAGACCGACCCCAAATAATTCCTCCCCTTT
Organism: Pseudophryne corroboree; assembly: GCF_028390025.1. NCBI lineage: Eukaryota > Metazoa > Chordata > Amphibia > Anura > Myobatrachidae > Pseudophryne > Pseudophryne corroboree. Next base: position 61,699,179 of record NC_086447.1, read on the forward strand.
ATACGGCAATACTTCCATATGCCATTTGGAATCCGCATCGCCTGACCACTGTCGTGTCCATAGACTTCTTCTGGCAGATATGGACATCGCACTTACTCTTGATGCCAGAGTGCAGATATCCCTCTGTGCATCTCGCATATAAAGGAATGCATCCTTTAATTGCTCTATAGTCAATAAAATACTGTCCCTATCCAGGGTATCAATATTTTCAGTCAGGGAATCCGACCAAGCCACCCCAGCACTGCACATCCAGGCTGAGGCGATTGCTGGTCGCAGTATAACACCAGTATGTGTGTATATACTTTTTAGAGTATTTTCCAGCCTCCTATCAGCTGGATCCTTGAGGGCGGCCGTATCAGGAGACGGTAACGCCACTTGTTTGGATAAACGTGTGAGCGCCTTGTCCACCCTAGGGGGTGTTTCCCAGCGCGCCCTAACCTCTGGCGGGAAAGGGTATAACGCCAATAATTTCTTTGAAATTAGCAGTTTTTTATCAGGGGTAACCCACGCTTCATCACACACGTCATTCAATTCCTCTGATTCAGGAAAAACTACAGGTAGTTTTTTCAGACCCCACATAATACCCCTTTTTGTGGTACTTGCAGTATCAGAGATATGCAAAGCCTCCTTCATTGCCGTGATCATATAACGTGTGGCCCTACTGGAAAATACGTTCGTTTCTTCACCGTCGACACTAGATTCGGTGTCCGTGCCTGGGTCTGTGTCGACCGACTGAGGCAAAGGGCGTTTTACAGCCGGTGTTTGAGACGCCTGTACAGGTACTAACTGGTTTGCCGGTCGTCTCATGTCGTCAACCGACTTTTGCAGCGTGCTGACATTATCACGTAATTCCATAAACAAAGCCATCCATTCCGGTGTCGACTCCCTAGGGGGTGACATCACCATTACCGGCAATTGCTCCACCTCCACACCAACATCGTCCTCATACATGTCGACACACACGTACCGACACACAGCAGACACACAGGGAATGCTCTGATAGAAGACAGGACCCCACTAGCCCTTTGGGGAGACAGAGGGAGAGTTTGCCAGCACACACCAAAGCGCTATAATTATATAGGAACAACCTTATATAAGTGTTGTTTCCTTATAGCTGCTTAAATATATATAATATCGCCAAAAAATGCCCCCCCTCTCTGTTTTTTACCCTGTTTCTGTAGTGCAGTGCAGGGGAGAGCCTGGGAGCCTTCCTAGCAGCGGAGCTGTGTAGGAAAATGGCGCTGTGTGCTGAGGAGATAGGCCCCGCCCCCTATTCCGGCGGGCTCTTCTCCCGGTTTTTCTGAGACCTGGCAGGGGTGAAATACATCCATATAGCCTCATGGACTATATGTGATGTATTCTTTTTAGCCAGAAAGGTATTAACATTGCTGCCCGGGGCGCCCCCCCCCAGCGCCCTGCACCCTCAGTGACCGCCGGTGTGAAGTGTGCCTGAGCGCAATGGCGCACAGCTGCAGTGCTGTGCGCTACCTCATGAAGACTGAAAAGCCTTCAGCCGCCGGTTTCTGGACCTCTTCTTACTTCGGCATCTGCAAGGGGGTCGGCGGCGCGGCTCCGGTGACCCATCCAGGCTGTACCTGTGATCGTCCCTCTGGAGCTAGTGTCCAGTAGCCTAAGAAGCAAATCCATCCTGCACGCAGGTGAGTTCACTTCTTCTCCCCTAGGTCCCTCGTTGCAGTGAGCCTGTTGCCAGCAGGATTCACTGAAAATAATAAAACTATCAAAACTTTTACTCTAAGCAGCTCTTTATGAGAGCCACCTAGATTGCACCCTGCTCGGACGGGCACAAAAACCTAACTGAGGCTTGGAGGAGGGTCATAGGGGGAGGAGCCAGTACACACCACCTAGTGGTCAAACTTTTAAATTTTGTGCCCTGTCTCCTGCGGAGCCGCTATTCCCCATGGTCCTGACGGAGTCCCCAGCATCCACTAGGACGTCAGAGAAATTTCTAGTTACGCCACTGAGCTACACCCTGTATATAACACATGTAACTGTGACAGGGAAGGTTGCCCCTCTCAGCTCTAGGCCCCATAGCAGCTGCACTGCCTGCACCTTTGGTAGCTACGCCCAGTATATAACACATGTAACTGTGACAGGGAAGGTGGCCCCTCTCATCTCTGGGCCCCATAGCAGCTGCACTCCCTGCACCTATGGTAGCTACACCCTGTATATAACACATGTAACTGTGACAGGGAAGGTGGCCCCTCTCAGCTCTGGGCCCCATAGCAGCTGCACTCCCTGCACCTATGGTAGCTATACCTCTGTATATAACACATGTAACTGGGAGAGGGATGGTGGCCCCTCTCAGCTCTGGGCCCCATAGCAGCTGCACTCCCTGCACCTATGGTAGCTACACCCCTGTATATAACTCATGTAACTGTGACAGGGAAGGTGGCCCCTCTCAGCTCTGGCCTCATAGCAGCTGCACTCCCTGCACCTATGGTAGCTACACCCTGTATATAACACATGTAACTGTGACAGGGAAGGTGGCCCCTCTCAGCTCTGGCCTCATAGCAGCTGCACTCCCTGCACCTATGGTAGCTACACCCTGTATATAACACATGTAACTGTGACAGGGAAGGTAGGCCTCTCTCAGCTCTGGGCCCCATAGCAGCTGCACTCCCTGCACCTATGGTAGCTACACCCTGTATATAACACATGTAACTGTGACAGGGAAGGTGGCCCCTCTCAGCTCTGGGCCCCATAGCAGCTGCACTCCCTGCACCTATGGTAGCTACACCCCTGTATATAACACATGTAACTGTGACAGGGAAGGTGGCCCCTCTCCGCTCTGGTCCCCATAGCAGCTGTTCTCCCTGCACCTATGGTAGCTACACCCTGTATATAACACATGTAACTGTGACAGGGAAGGTGGCCCCTCTCAGCTCTGGGCCCCATAGCAGCTGCACTCCCTGCACCTATGGTAGCTACGCCCTGTATATAACACATGTAACTGTTACAGGGAAGGTGGCCCCTCTCAGCTCTGGGCCCCATAGGAGCTACCCTCCCTGCACCTATGGTAGCTACACCCTGTATATAACACATGTAACTGTGATAGGGAAGGTGGCCCCTCTCAGCTCTGGGCAGTGCTGTAACTAGGTGTGTGCTCAGTGTGCCCGGCACACAGCGCACTTGCGGTGGGAGCGCATTGTGCGCTGTGTGCTCCCGACTAGCCGCCCTGGCAGATGCAAAGCTGTTCAACAGTGCGGACACCGTGGTGGGCGTGGCTTGTGCGGCACACAGCCGCAGGCTTCACTGTAAAGTGTCATAACCCCGCCTCCAGGCAGCAGCAAATATCTGCTCCCTCCCCTCCTCGGTCTGCACCCAGGCCGCCGGTGCTCAGAGGCAGCCAGCACCACAGAAGCAGAGTTTGGGAGTAGAGCCCGCTGGTGCTGGGCAGCAGATCGTGACTCCAATGCCTCCTCATCTCCCAGAGACAGATCAGTCTCCGCCTCCAGCCCAGGTGCCCCTGCTGTATGCTAATGTTTTGTGGTTTTGAAAGGGGCGTGGCCACGGAGGTCCGCGATTAGGCCCCGCCTCCGACTTTGCCTGGGGCCTCTGTGGTTGTTTGTGTGTGGCCCAGCCCTGCCTGCTACCTATGTGGGACCTGGAGGTACCGTGTGTGTGCATGTGTTGACTATAGGGGACAGACTGTGTGTGTGTGGTAGCAGGCTGTGTGTGTGTAGTCAGTGACTGGGGGGGGGGAGGGGGTAACAGGCTGTGCGTGTGTATGTGTGGTAACAGGCTGTGTGTGTGTAGTCAGTGACTGGGGGGGGGAGGGGGTAACAGGCTGTGGGTGTGTATGTGTGGTAACAGGCTGTGTGTGTGTAGTCAGTGACTGGGGGGGAAGGGGGTAACAGGCTGTGCGTGTGTATGTGTGGTAACAGGCTGTGTGTGTGTGTAGTCAGTGACTGGGGGGGGGATGGGGGTAACAGGCTGTGCGTGTGTATGTGTGGTAACAGGCTGTGTGTGTGTAGTCAGTGACTGGGGGGGGGGAGGGGGTAACCGGCTGTGCGTGTGTGTATGGTGCCAGGGGGTAACAAACTGTGTGTGTGTGTGTGTGGTGACTGTAGGGGACAGGCTGTGTGTGTACTGACTGGGGGGGTGACAGGCTGTGTGTGTGTGTGGTGACTGTAAGGGACAGGCTGCGTGTGTGTGTGTGTGTGTGTGTGTGTGTGTGTGGTGACTGGGGGGGTTGGGGGGTAACAGGCTGTGTCTGTGTGGTGACTGAGGGGTAACAGGCTGTGTGTGTGTGTTGATTGGAGACGCCAGGCTGTGTGTGTGTATGTTTTAATGGGAGGAACAGGCTGTGTGTGTGCGGTGACTGCGGTAACAGGTTATGTGTGTGGTGACTGTAAGGGACAGGCTGTGTGTGTGTGTGTGTGGTGACTGTAAGGGACAGGCTGTGTGTGTGTGTGGTGACTGTAAGGGACAGGCTGTGTGTGTGTGGTGACTGGGGGAGTAACAGGCTGTGCGTGTGTGTGGTGACTGTAAGGGACAGGCTGTGTGTGTGTGTGTGTGTGTGGTGACTGGGGGAGTAACAGGCTGTGCGTGTGTGTGGTGACTGTAAGGGACAGGCTGTGTGTGTGTGTGTGTGTGGTGACTGGGGGAGTAACAGGCTGTGCGTGTGTGTGGTGACTGTAAGGGACAGGCTGTGTGTGTGTGGTGACTGGGGGAGTAACAGGCTGTGCGTGTGTGTGGTGACTGTAAGGGACAGGTTGTGTGTGTGTGTGTGTGGTGACTGGGGCGGTAACAGGCTGCGTGTGTGTGTGGTGACTGTAAGGGACAGGCTGTGTGTGTGTGTGTGTGTGGTGACTGGGGGAGTAACAGGCTGTGCGTGTGTGTGGTGACTGTAAGGGACAGGCTGTGTGTGTGTGTGTGTGGTGACTGGGGGAGTAACAGGCTGTGCGTGTGTGTGGTGACTGTAAGGGACAGGCTGTGTGTGTGTGTGTGGTGACTGGGGGAGTAACAGGCTGTGCGTGTGTGTGGTGACTGTAAGGGACAGGCTGTGTGTGTGTGTGTGTGTGTGTGTGTGTGGTGACTGGGGGAGTAACAGGCTGTGCGTGTGTGTGGTGACTGTAAGGGACAGGCTGTGTGTGTGTGTGTGTGTGTGTGTGTGTGGTGACTGGGGCGGTAACAGGCTGCGTGTGTGTGTGGTGACTGTAAGGGACAGGCTATGTGTGTGTGTGTGGTGACTGAGGGGTAACAGGCTGTGTGTGTGAGTGTGTATAGTGATTGGAGACGCCAGGCTGTGTGTGTGTATGTTTTTAATGGGGGGAACAGGCTGTGTGTGTGTGGTGACTGGAGGCACACGGGAACGTTGTTTCTGCCACTTCTTTTTTTTCTTTAAACAGGGACCTGCGGCAGTGTGGTGCAGTGAAGGGGCATGCAGCAGCACTGTCAGCGCAGTACTAGCAGGAGGAGGCGGTCCTGCCAATCCAGCCCCTCCTCTCACCTTGTCTTCCTCTCTCCACCGCTGTTGTCCAACGTCATGATCCCACAAAAACCAGGAGAGCGGACCTGCTGCTGCCGGCGCTGAAAGGAGGACCCGTTGCTACTGACACTGATGATAAGGGGGACCCGCCGCTGCCCGAGGTACACAGTGCCGCTTGTACTTAAGGGGACAACGACACACAGTGACACTTGTATCGGGGGTAGGGGGACAGGGCGAGGTACACAGTGCCACATGTATCCCCCCTCTCACTCTACCCTGACCCCCTCTCTCTCTCACTCCTCTTTTTCACCTCTCTCCTCCTTTCTCTCTAGTGGTCTCTCTCTCTCACCCCCACACTGTCTCCCTGCTCTTTCTCTTGCCCCCCCTTTCCCTCTTTTAGCCCTCTCTCTCACCCCCTCTCACTGAACCTTATCTCTCATTCTCCCTCTGTCTCACCTCTTTTTCTCTAACGTCCTAGTGGATGCTGGGGACTCTGTCAGGACCATGGGGAATAGCGGCTCCGCAGGAGACAGGGCACAAAAGCAAGCTTTTAGGATCACATGGTGTGTACTGGCTCCTCCCCCTATGACCCTCCTCCAAGCCTCAGTTAGGTTTTTGTGCCCGGCCGAGAAGGGTGCAATCTAGGTGGCTCTCTTAAAGAGTTACTTAGAAAAAGTTTTTAGGTTCTTTATTTTCAGTGAGTCCTGCTGGCAACAGGCTCACTGCATCGAGGGACTTAGGGGAGAGATTTTCAACTCACCTGCGTGCAGGATGGATTGGATTCTTAGGCTACTGGACATAGCTCCAGAGGGAGTCGGAACACAGGGCTCGCCCTGGGGTTCGTCCCGGAGCCGCGCCGCCGACCCCCCTTGCAGACGCTGAAGATGAAGAGGTCCGGAACCAGGCGGCAGAAGACTCTCAGTCTTCATCAGGTAGCGCACAGCACTGCAGCTGTGCGCCATTGTTGTCAGCACACTTCACAGCGGTCACGGAGGGTGCAGGGCGCTGGAGGGGGGCGCCCTGGGCAGCAATGTATAATACCTGTATGGCGAAAAATACATCACATATAGCCCTTGAGGCTATATGGATGTATTTAACCCCTGCCAGATATCTAAAACTCCGGAGAAGAAGCCCGCCGAAAAGGGGGCGGGGCCTATTCTCCTCAGCACACAGCGCCATTTTCCCTCACAGAAAGGCTGGTGGGAAGGCTCCCATGCTCTCCCCTGCACTGCACTACAGAAACAGGGTTAAAACAGAGAGGGGGGGCACTGATTTGGCGATATGTATATATATTAAAATGCTATAAGGGAGGAACACTTACATAAAGGTTGTCCCTGGATAATTATAGCGTTTTGGTGTGTGCTGGCAAACTCTCCCTCTGTCTCCCCAAAGGGCTAGTGGGTCCTGTCCTCTATCAGAGCATTCCCTATGTGTGTGCTGTATGTCGGTACGTGTGTGTCGACATGTATGAGGAAAATATTGGTGAGGAGGCGGAGCAAATTGCCTGTAATGGTGATGTCACTCTCTAGGGAGTCGACACCGGAATGGATGGCTTATTTATGGAAATTACGTGACAATGTCAACACGCTGCAAGCCGGTTGACGACATGAGAGGGCCGGCGAACAAATTAGTATCTGTCCAGGCGTCTCAAACACCGTCAGGGGCTGTAAAATGCCCATTTACCTCAGTCGGTCGACACAGACCCAGACACGGACACTGATTTCAGTGTCGACGGTGAAGAAACAAACGTATTTTCTTTTAGGGCCACACGTTAAGGGCAATGAAGGAGGTGTTACATATTTCTGATACTCCAAGTACCACAAAAAAGGGTATTATGTGTGAGGTGAAAAAACTACCTGTAGTTTTTCCTGAATCAGATAAATTAAATGAAGTGTGTGATGATGCGTGGGTTTCCCCCGATAGAAAATTATTGGCGGTATACCCTTTCCCGCCAGAAGTTAAGGCGCGGTGGGAAACACCCCTCAGGGTGGATAAGGCGCTCACACGCTTATCAGAACAAGTAGCGGTACCATCTACGGATAGGGCCGTACTTAAGGAGCCAGCTGATAGGAGGCTGAAAAATATCCTAAAAAGTATACACACACATGCTGGTGTTATACTGCGACCAGCGATCGCCTCAGCCTGGATGTGCAGAGCTGAGGTGGCTTGGTCGGATTCCCTGACTAAAAATATTGATACCTTTGACAGGGACAGTATTTTATTGACTATAGAGCATTTAAAGGATGCATTTCTATATATGCGAGATGCGCAGAGGGATATTTGCACTCTGGCATCAAGAGTAAATGCGATGTCCATATCTGCAAGAAGATGTTTATGGACACGACAGTGGTCAGGTGATGCAGATTCCAAACGGCACAAAGATGTATTGCCGTATAAAGGGGAGGAGTTATTTGGGGTCGGTCCATGGGACCTGGTGGCCAGGGCAACTGCTGGAAAATCCACCGTTTTTTACCCTAAGTCACATCTCTGCAGAAAAAGATACCGTCTTTTCAGCCTCAGTCCTTTCGTCCCTATAAGAGTCATATCTGCCCAGGGATAGAGGAAAGGGAAGAAGACTGCAGCAGGCAGCCCATTCCCAGGAACAGAAGCCCTCCACCGCTTCTACCAAGTTCTCAGCATGACGCTGGGACCGTACAGGACCCCTGGATCCTACAAGTAGTATCCAAGGGGTACAGATTGGAATGTCGAGAGGTTTCCCCCCTCGCAGGTTCCTGTAGTCTGCTGTACCAATGTCTCCCTCCGACAGGGAGGCAGTATTGAAAACAATTCACAAGCTGTATTCCCAGCAGGTGATAATAAAATTACCCCTCCGACAACAAGGAAAGGGGTATTACTCCACACTATATGGTGGTACTGAAGGCTAGGTGAGACCTATTCTAAATCTGAAAAATTTGAACACTTACAAGGGTTCAAATCCAGATGGAGTCACTCAGAGCAGTGATAGCAAAGAACAAGGGGACTATATGGTGTCCCGGGACATCAGGGATGCTTACCTCCATGTCCCAAAATTTGCCTTTTCTCACCAAGGGTACCTCAGGTTCGTGGTACAGAACTGTCACTATCAGTTTCAAGACGATGCCGTTGGATTGTCCAAGGCACCCCGGGTCCTTACCAAGGTAATGACCGAAAGGAGGATTCGTCTTCAAAGAAAATGGACGACCTCCTGATAAGAACAAGGTCCAGAGAACAGTTGGAGGTCGGAGTAGCACTATCTCAAGTAGTTCTACGACAGCACGGGTGGATTCTAAATATTCCAAAACCGCAGTTGTTCCGACGACACGTCTGCTGGTCCTAGGGATGATTCTGGACACAGTCCAGGAAAAGGTGTTTCTCCCAGAGGAGAAAGCCAGGGAGTTATCCGAGCTAATCGGGATCCTCCTAAAACCAGGAAAAGTGTCAGTGCATCATTGCACAAGAGTCCTGGTAAAAATGGTGGCTTATTACGAAGCGCTTCCATTCGGCAGATTTCACGCAAGAACTCTTCAGTGGGATCTGCTGGACAAATGGTCCGGATCGCATCTTCAGATGCATCAGCGGATAACCCTATATCCAAGGACAAGGGTGTCTCTCCTGTGGTGATTACAGAGTGCTCATCTTCTAGAGGGCCGCAGATTCGGCATTCAGGATTGGATGCTCGTGACCACGGAGGCCAGCCTGAGAGGATGGGGAGCAGTCACACAAGGAGTGTGATCAAGTCTGGAGAATTCTCTCCACATAAATATACTGGAGCTAAGAGCAAATTTATAATGCTCTAAGCTTAGCAAGACCTCTGCTTCAAGGTCAGCCGGTATTGATCCAGTGGGATAACATCACGGCAGTCGCCCACGTAAACAGAAAGGGCGGCACAAGAAGCAAGAGGGCAGTGGCAAAACTGCAAGGATTTTTCGCTAGGCGGAAAATCATGTGATAGCACTGTCAGCAGTGTTCATTCCGGGAGTGGACGACTGGGAAGCAGACTTCCTCAGCAGGCACGACCTCCACCCGGGAGAGTGGGAACTTCATCGGGAAGTTTTCCGCATGATTGTGAACCGTTGGGAAAGACCAAAGGTGGACATGATGGCGTCCCGCCCGAACAAAAAATGGGACAGGTATTGCGCCAGGTCACGAGACCTTCAGGCGATAGCTGTGGACGTCCTGGTAACACCGTGGGTGTAACAGTCGGTGTATGTGTTCCCTCCTCTGCTTCTCATAACCAAGGTATTGAGAATTATAAGACATAGAGGAGTAAGAACTATACTCGTGGCTCCGGATTGGCCAAGAGGGACTTGGTAACCGGAACTTCGAGAGATGCTCACAGAGGACTAATGGCCTCGGGAGCTAAGAAGGGATTTGCTTTCAGCAAGTACCATGTCTGTTCCAAGAGGAACCGTGGCATCGGCCTTTAAGAAAGGACCTGCTCCAGCAGGGACCTTGTCTGTTCCAAGACTTACCGCGACTGCGTTTGACGGCATGGCGGTTTGAACGCCGGATCCTAAGGGAAAAGGCATTCCGGAAGAGGTCATACCTACCCTGGTCAAAGCCAGGAAGGAGGTGACCGCACAACGTTATCACCACATGTGGTAAAAATATGTTGCGTGGGTGAGGCCAGGAAGGCCCCCCCAAAAAAAAGATTCAACTAGGTCGATTTCTGCACTTCCTGCAAACAGGAGTGTCTATGAGCCTCAAATTGGGATCCATTAAGGTTCAAGTTTCGGCCCTATAGATTTTCTTCCAGAAAGAATTGGCTTCAGTTCCTGAAGTCCAGACGTTTGTCAAGGGAGTATTGCATATACAGCCCTTGTGTGCCTCCAGTGGCACCGTGGGATCTCAACGTAGTGTTGGGATTCCTCAAATCATATTGGTTTGAACCACTCAAATCTGTGGATTTGAAATATCTCACATGGAAAGTGACCATGCTGTTGGCCCTGGCCTCGGCCAGGCGATTGTCAAAATTGGCGGCTTTGTCTTACAAAAGCCCATATTTGATTTTCCATTCGGACAGGGCAGAACTGCGGACTCGTCCCCAGTTTCTTCCTAAGGTGGTGTCAGCGTTTCACCTGAAACAACCTATTGTGGTGCCTGCGGCTACTAGGGACTTGGAGGACTCCAAGTTGCTAGACGTTGTCAGGGCCCTGAAAATATATATATATATATAATTCCAGGACGGCTGGAGTCAGAAAGTCTGACTTGCTGTTTATATTGTAGGCACCCAAAAAGCTGGGTGCTCCTGCTTCTAAGCAGACTATTGCTCGTTGGATTTGTAGTACAATTCAGCTTGCACATTCTGTGGCAGGCCTGCCACAGCCAAAATATGTAAATGCCCATTCCACAAGGAAGGTGGGCTCATCTTGGGCGGCTGCCCGAGGGGTCTCGGCTTTACAACTTTGCCGAGCAGCTACTTGGTCAGGGGCAAACACGTTTGCTAAATTCTACAAATTTGATACCCTGGCTGAGGAGGACCTGGAGTTCTCTCATTCGGTGCTGCAGAGTCATCCGCACTCTCCCGCCCGTTTGGGAGCTTTGGTATAATCCCCATGGTCCTGACGGAGTCCCCAGCATCCACTAGGACGTTAGAGAAAATAAGATTTTACTTACCGATAAATCTATTTCTCATAGTCCGTAGTGGATGCTGGGCGCCCATCCCAAGTGCGGATTGTCTGCATTACTTGTACATAGTTATTGTTACAAAAAAATCGGGTTATTATTGTTGTGAGCCATCTTTTTTAGAGGCTACTTCATTGTTATCATACTGTTAACTGGGTTCAAATCACAAGTTGTACGGTGTGATTGGTGTGGCTGGTATGAGTCTTACCCGGGATTCAAGATCCTTCCTTATTGTGTACGCTCGTCCGGGCACAGTACCTAACTGAGGCTTGGAGGAGGGTCATAGGGGGAGGAGCCAGTACACACCATGTGATCCTAAAAGCTTGCTTTTGTGCCCTGTCTCCTGCGGAGCCGCTATTCCCCATGGTCCTGACGGAGTCCCCAGCATCCACTACGGACTATGAGAAATAGATTTATCGGTAAGTAAAATCTTATTTTCTCTCTCTCTCTCCCAACTCTCTAACTCTGTCTCACTTCTCTTTCTTTATTTCTCTCTCTCGAACCCTTTCTCCCCATCTCTCTCTCTTTCTTTTGCACTATCTTCTTCGTTCTCTTTCCCTCTATTATCTCCCTCTCCCTCACTCTGCTCCCCCACTCTATCAACCCTCTCTTTCACTACCCCTCTCTGTTTCTTTTTTCTCTCTCTCCTCCTCTCTGTCTTTCTCTCCATCCCTCGTGCCTCTCTCTCTCTACTCTCACACTGCTTTCTCTTCCCTGCTATCTCACTCTCTCTCTCTCCCCTCTCTTTCACTCTCACCCCCACTCTGTCTCACCTTTCTTTTTTGCCCCTCCCTCTCTCACACTCCCTGCCCATTGTATCTCTCTCTCTTAACCCTCTCACCCCCTTCTTTCTTTCTTTCTTTCTTTCTTTCTTTCTTTCTTTCTTTCTTTCTTTCTTTCTTTCTTTCTTTCTTTCTTTCTTTCTTTCTTTCTTTCTTTCTTTCTTTCTTTCTTCTCTCTTTTTCCCCTGTTCTCTCTCTCTCTTCCACCTGACCCCTTTCTCAGACCCCGCCTGTCTCACCTCTTTCTTTCTTTCTTTCTTTCTTTCTTTCTTTCTTTCTTTCTTTCTTTCTTCTGTCTCCCCCGCCTATCTCCCCCGCCTTCTTTCTTTCTTTCTTTCTTTCTTTCTTTCTTTCTTTCTTTCTTTCTTTCTTTCTTTCTTTCTTTCTTTCTTTCTTTCTTTCTTTCTTCTGTCTCCCCCGCCTATCTCCCCCAGCTCCCTCTCTCTCACCCCCTCTCAACCTTCTTCCTCCCTTTCTTTTGTTCTTTCTTTCATGCTTTCTTTCTCTCACGCCTTATCTCTCTCTCTCTCTCTGCCCTGCTCTCTCTTCCCCCACCCCCTCTCCCAACCCTTTCTCTCGCCCCGTCTCACCTTTTTCTCTCTTTCTTTCTCTCTCTCTTTCCCTCTTCTCTCTCTCTCTTACACCCTGCTCCCCCTCTCCCCTCTCTCTTAACCCTCTCTCACAGCCCCTCTTTTGATCTCTCTCCTCCTCTCTCTCCCTCTTTCCTCTCTCTCACCCTGCTTTCTCTACTCTGCTGTCTGTCTGTCTCTCTCTTTCTACCCCCTCTCTTTCTCTCCCCCCACTCTCTTTCTCATTTTTTCACCCTGCGGTTTCTCTATCACTCTCTTCCCCCTTTCCGAGAGGTAATGGGTGTTGCTGGCTGCTGCTGTGATCTGTATTGCTGGGTGAAGGGTGCCGGGTCAGATGCAGAACTAGCGTCGATGCACCAGCCAAAATCTTGCCTAGGGCATCAAACTGGTTAGTGCTGGCTCTGTTTGGGTGAGAGCAGCCGTCTTCGCTCTGCGGTAATGGCACAGTGACAGTAGTAGATATTGGTGCTTTTCCATCACCTGAACACACACACACATTTATACTGTCTAAGGCTACACCACACCAGGGTCATAACTATGTGTGTGCGAAGTGTGCTTTGCACATAACGCACTTTAGCTGAGGGTGCATTGTGCACATTGACCCCGATTGGCAGCCCTATTTGTGTTGCAGCGCTGTTTGCTGAAGACAGCACTGCCAAGATCGTAGGTGGAAGAAGAAGTGGTGCCAGGACCATGCGAAGGTCGTGCTCACCTCAAGAGGATCAGAGCATCCATGGAGCTACCGTCCCTAACCGCCACCCAAGCAGAAAGGAACCACCAGCAGTGGGAGTTTGGGAGCCAGTGAGTGGAGTCTGCACTTTCCAGATTACAGCCGGCGCGTTGGAGTGGCAGCAGCGCTGAGGACCCAGGAGCTAACTGCATCTAAGCTGGAGAAGACCCCTATCTGCTTCTGGAGTGTCCTCGGGAGTGCCTGCGCGGGAGAAAGTCATACAGGAGGAGACTGCGGGAAGGATCAAGCGGCTTAGGAGCCGTGGCAGAGGGGAACAAAATGGTGGTGGAGTCCCCTTTTTTCTTGTGGCCACAGAAGACCTGGCAGTGGAGACCCAAGGGCATGCAGGCACCACAGAGGACAACCCCCACTGGCTTCAAGACCCGTGAGGACCCGCGGAAGAACCCCATCAGTGAATACTCGGCCTGAAGAACCCCTTACAGAGGACCCTGTAGAGAGGGCGACAGGAGCACTCCGGTGGGAGTCAGAACGGAGGAGTCGAGCCAGCTGCCAGATAGGAACTGCAAGGACCCTCTGCAAGCCAGAATCAGCACGGTGCAGTGTCATACATCCCGGGCCTGCTCAGGAATTCGGAGGTGGCAGAAGAGCCGCAATGCAGAGTGTCGAGAAACGTTGTTTTTTGTTTTCTGATGCCCTTCCACTGCATACTCTGTCCTGTAAGGCTAGGCCAACCCAGGGGATGGGGGGCGCCGATGCTGTTCCTTGCACACAGCGCTGAAATGTCTAGTTACGGCACTGGCTCTGGGCCCCATAGCAGCTGCACTCCCTGCACCTATGGTAGCTACACCTCTGTATATAACACATGTAACTGTGACAGGGAAGGTGGCCCCTCTCAGCTCTGGGCCCCATAGCAGCTGCACTCCCTGCACCTATGGTAGCTACACCCTTGCTGGTAGGGCATTCTTGGTTCCACAACATTTGCCAAACCACAGGTTTTATATCACCGCCAGTATAAAATAATGCCCTATGTGGTATACATATACAATGGATTCTGTTTTATCTCCCATGTAGCAGAATGCAGGTGATTCTTATCTGCAGTCACTAGTAGGGTAGTGTAGTATCCTATGACCTCTTCTCCGTTCTCTGGACCCCGTGTGTCTGTATTCCAGGATTCCTCCTACACGTAGCATAGACAGCAGCCTAATGAGCTAACTATTTACAGGGGTGGTATTCATGTGACCGCCGGTCAGCTGACCGACAGTCACATGACCTCCTCCACCAGCCCGACGGGTCACTGTCCCGATGGTCGGCATGCCGACCAACAGGGACTATTTCCACTAGTGGGTGTCCACGACACCCATAGAGTGGGAATAGAACCCGTGGCGACCGCAGGTCGCCACCGAGCCCGCAAGGGGCTTGCTGCACTCGCCCCTCCCCGCCGGGATCCCGGCGTCGGTATGCTGCCGGGATCCCGGCGTCGGTAAGCTGACCGGCGGTCAGGAGACCGCCGGTCAGCCGTACTACACCCATTTACAGGGACCTTCACAAACTACACCATGTAAGACAGCGGCAAAGTCACATTTCTAGAGTAATGTAATAAATAGCTTGATATAAAAGTGACACAAGTCAGACAGACCCAAACTGCCTTCGCTCCCATGGTTGGCTGAAGCTGTAAAGGCTTTTTGGAAGACTGGGAAGTGGGCGTGCACCTGTAAGTGAGATGGGCAGGCAGGATGGCACTGTGGCACATATACAGGTGTCGTGATGGTCTGCAGATTGTGGGTCTTATTCTGAGTCGCATGCAAAATCATGTATTGGCAGTTGCCCGTCTAGGGGTTCATGCAAATGCCGCTACAAAGTTCTCATCTGTGCATGCAAATGTGTAAGGACTGAGACACCCACTTTTAGCACCCATGCTGACTGTAATACAGATTGGTACGTCCTTATATGCCAGCATCAGTTGAACCATTCAATTTTGCAGCAACTCTATGGCAGGTGCAGTGCCTTCGTCTGACCACGCCCTCCTACGTCTGCAGCTGTGCATTTGGGAATGTGCAGCTTTCATGGACACGCCCACAACACTCCAAAACATGCCCACTGAGCGGCCCATGTTTGCATACCCATATTAGCCACTGCCCAGTCACTGCCCAGGAACGAGCAGCACTTTTTTTTCCACCAACATTGCTGCTGCTTAAAACTCTGAATAGGGCTTTTAACCACTTGCATGGCTTGGTCAGTGGCGCTGAGAAGGGGGAGTAAGTACAAAGTACCCGGGCTTCTTGAAGGGTCCACGCAGAGGCCTGGGTCCACGCTACCGCCACTTTATCCTTGACATGGTCGCATCTGATGCGACCAGTCAGAAAGGCCACAGTGCGGCTGCAGGAAGAGAATCTTCCTGCAGCTGCCTCTCTGCTTCCTGGGCTCCTCTCCTCTGTGCCTGTGTGCTGCCGATCGGTGAGCACAATAGGACCCCCCACCTGGCGGCTTCACAGAGGAGCAGCCATTTGCGAAATGTAAATGTACCCCCCTCAGGCCTCAGACCCACAGTATGTACCTGTGGCTACACAGATGTGCAGCCACTGGGGAAATCAAAGTTGCGATGTTCCAATGGTGATGTTTATTTGTTCCACTGTTTGAAAAAATTATTTCTCTAACGTCCTAAGTGGATGCTGGGGACTCCGTAAGGACCATGGGGAATAGCGGCTCCGCTGGAGACTGGGCACAAAAGTAAAAGCTTTAGGACTACCTGGTGTGCACTGGCTCCTCCCCCTATGACCCTCCTCCAAGCCTCAGTTAGATTTTTGTGCCCGAACGAAAAGGGTGCACACTAGGTGGCTCTCCTGAGCTGCTTAGTGAAAAGTTTAGTTTTAGGTTTTTTATTTTCAGTGAGACCTGCTGGCAACAGGCTCACTGCACCGAGGGACTAAGGGGAGAAGAAGCGAACTCACCTGCGTGCAGAGTGGATTGGGCTTCTTAGGCTACTGGACATTAGCTCCAGAGGGACGATCACAGGCCCAGCCATGGATGGGTCCCAGAGCCGCGCCGCCGGCCCCCTTACAGAGCCAGAAGACTGAAGAGGTCCGGGAAATCGGCGGCAGAAGACGTCCTGTCTTCAATAAGGTAGCGCACAGCACCGCAGCTGTGCGCCATTGCTCTCAGCACACTTCACACTCCGGTCACTGAGGGTGCAGGGCGCTGGGGGGGGGGCGCCCTGAGACGCAATAAAAACACCTTAGATGGCTAAAAATACATCACATATAGCTCCTGGGCTATATGGATGCATTTAACCCCTGCCAGTTTTTCCTTAAAAAAGCGGGAGAAAGGCCGCCGAGAAGGGGGCGGAGCCTATCTCCTCAGCACACAAGCGCCATTTTCCCTCACAGCTCCGTTGGAGGGAAGCTCCCTGACTCTCCCCTGCAGTCCTGCACTACAGAAACAGGGTAAAACAAGAGAGGGGGGGCACTAAATTTGGCAGATTAATAATACAGCAGCTATATAAGGGAAAAACACTTATATAAGGTTATCTCTGTATATATATAGCGCTCTGGTGTGTGCTGGCAAACTCTCCCTCTGTCTCCCCAAAGGGCTAGTGGGGTCCTGTCCTCTATCAGAGCATTCCCTGTGTGTGTGCTGTGTGTCGGTACGTTGTGTCGACATGTATGAGGAGGAAAATGGTATGGAGGCGGAGCAATTGCCTGTAATAGTGATGTCACCCCCTAGGGAGTCGACACCTGACTGGATGGTCGTATGGAAGGAATTACGTGATAGCGTCAGCACTTTACAAAAGACTGTTGACGACATGAGACAGCCGGAAAAACAGTTAATACCTGTCCAGGCGTCTCAAACACCGTCAGGGGCTCTAAAGCGCCCGTTACCTCAGATGGTCGACACAGACCCAGACACGGACACTGACTCCAGTGTCGACGGTGAGGAAACAAACGTATTTTCCAGTAGGGCCACACGTTACATGATCACGGCAATGAAGGAGGTTTTGAACATTTCTGATACTACAAGTACCACAAAAAAGGGTATTATGTGGGGTGTGAAAAAACTACCCGTAGTTTTTCCTGAATCAGATGAATTAAATGAGGTGTGTGATGAAGCGTGGGTTTCCCCCGATAAAAAACTGCTAATTTCTAAAAAATTATTGGCATTATACCCTTTCCCGCCAGAGGTTAGGGCGCGTTGGGAAACACCCCCTAGGGTAGATAAGGCGCTCACACGCTTATCAAAACAAGTGGCGTTACCGTCTCCGGATACGGCCGCCCTCAAGGAGCCAGCTGATAGAAAGCTGGAAAATATCCTAAAAAGTATATACACACATACTGGTGTTATACTGAGACCAGCAATCGCCTCAGCCTGGATGTGCAGTGCTGGGGTGGCTTGGTCGGATTCCCTGACTGAAAATATTGATACCCTGGACAGGAACAGTATATTATTGACTATAGAGCATTTGAAGGATGCATTTCTATATATGTGAGATGCACAGAGGGATATTTGCACTCTGGCATCAAGAGTAAGTGCGCTGTCCATTTCTGCCAGAAGAGGGTTATGGATGCGACAGTGGTCAGGTGATGCGGATTCCAAACGGCATATGGAAGTATTGCCGTATAAAGGGGAGGAGTTATTTGGGGTCGGTCTATCGGACCTGGTGGCCACGGCAACGGCTGGGAAATCCACCTTTTTACCCCAGGTCACCTCTCAGCAGAAAAAGACACCGTCTTTTCAGGCTCAATCCTTTCGTCCCCATAAGGGCAAGCGGGCAAAAGGCCACTCATATCTGCCCCGGGGCAGAGGAAGGGGAAAAAGACTGCAGCAGGCAGCCTCTTCCCAGGAACAGAAGCCCTCCCCCGCTTCTGCCAAGTCCTCAGCATGACGCTGGGGCCTTACAAGCGGACTCAGGTACGGTGGGGGGTCGTCTCAAGAATTTCAGCGCGCAGTGGGCTCACTCGCAAGTGGACCCCTGGATCCTGCAGGTAGTATCTCAGGGGTACAAATTGGAATTCGAGACGTCTCCCCCTCGCCGGTTCCTGAAGTCTGCTTTACCAACGTCTCCCTCCGACAGGGAGGCGGTATTGGAAGCCATTCACAAGCTGTATTCCCAGCAGGTGATAATCAAGGTACCCCTCCTACAACAGGGAAAGGGGTATTATTCCACGCTGTTTGTGGTACCGAAGCCGGACGGCTCGGTGAGACCTATTTTAAATCTGAAATCCTTGAACACTTACATACAAAGGTTCAAATTCAAGATGGAGTCACTCAGAGCAGTGATAGCGAACCTGGAAGAAGGGGACTATATGGTGTCTCTGGACATCAAGGATGCTTACCTCCATGTCCCAATTTGCCCTTCTCACCAAGGGTACCTCAGGTTTGTGGTACAGAACTGTCACTATCAGTTTCAGACGCTGCCGTTTGGATTGTCCACGGCACCCCGGGTCTTTACCAAAGTAATGGCCGAAATGATGATTCTTCTTCGAAGAAAAGGCGTCTTAATTATCCCTTACTTGGACGATCTCCTGATAAGGGCAAGGTCCAGGGAACAGTTAGAGGTCGGAGTAACACTATCTCAAGTAGTGCTACGACAGCACGGGTGGATTCTAAATATTCCAAAATCGCAGCTGATTCCGACGACACGTCTGCTGTTCCTAGGGATGATTCTGGACACAGTCCAGAAAAAGGTGTTTCTCCCGGAGGAGAAAGCCAGGGAGTTATCCGAGCTAGTCAGGAACCTCCTAAAACCAGGCCAAGTGTCAGTGCATCAATGCACAAGGGTCCTGGGAAAAATGGTGGCTTCTTACGAAGCGATTCCATTCGGCAGATTCCACGCAAGAACTTTTCAGTGGGATCTGCTGGACAAATGGTCCGGATCGCATCTTCAGATGCATCAGCGGATAACCCTGTCTCCAAGGACAAGGGTGTCTCTCCTGTGGTGGTTGCAGAGTGCTCATCTTCTAGAGGGCCGCAGATTCGGCATTCAGGACTGGGTCCTGGTGACCACGGATGCCAGCCTGAGAGGCTGGGGAGCAATCACACAGGGAAGAAATGTCCAGGGCTTGTGGTCAAGCCTGGAGACATCACTTCACATAAATATCCTGGAGCTAAGAGCCATCTACAATGCTCTGAGCCTAGCAAGACCTCTGCTTCAAGGTCAGCCGGTGCTGATCCAGTCGGACAACATCACGGCAGTCGCCCACGTAAACAGACAGGGCGGCACAAGAAGCAGGAGGGCAATGACAGAAGTTGCAAGGATTCTTCGCTGGGCAGAAAATCATGTGATAGCACTGTCAGCAGTGTTCATTCCGGGTGTGAACAACTGGGAAGCAGACTTCCTTAGCAGACACGACCTCCACCCGGGGGAGTGGGGACTTCACCCAGAAGTCTTCCACATGATTGTGAACCGTTGGGAAAAACCAAAGGTGGACATGATGGCGTCCCGCCTCAACAAAAAACTAGACAGATATTGCGCCAGGTCAAGGGACCCTCAGGCAATAGCTGTGGACGCTCTGGTAACACCATGGGTGTACCAGTCAGTGTATGTGTTCCCTCCTCTGCCTCTCATACCCAAGGTACTGAGGATCATAAGAAGGAGAGGAGTAAGGACTATACTCGTGGCTCCGGATTGGCCAAGAAGGACTTGGTACCCGGAACTTCAAGAGATGCTCACAGAGGACCCGTGGGCTCTACCTCTAAGAAAGGACCTGCTCCAGCAGGGACCCTGTCTCTTCCAAGACTTACCGCGGCTGCGTTTGACGGCATGGCGGTTGAACGCCGGATCCTGAAGGAAAAAGGCATTCCGGATGAAGTCATCCCTACCCTGATCAAAGCCAGGAAGGATGTAACCGTACAACATTATCACCGTATTTGGCGTAAATATGTTGCGTGGTGCGAGGCCAGGAAGGTCCCTACAGAGGAATTTCAACTGGGTCGTTTCCTGCATTTCCTACAAACAGGACTGTCTATGGGCCTAAAATTAGGGTCCATTAAGGTTCAGATTTCGGCCCTGTCGATTTTCTTCCAAAAAGAACTGGCTTCAGTTCCTGAAGTACAGACGTTTGTCAAGGGGGTACTGCATATACAACCTCCTTTTGTGCCTCCAGTGGCACCTTGGGATCTAAATGTAGTTTTGGGATTCCTAAAATCACATTGGTTTGAACCACTTTCCACTGTGGACTTAAAATATCTCACATGGAAGGTGGTAATGCTGTTAGCCCTGGCTTCAGCCAGGCGTGTCTCAGAATTGGCGGCTTTATCCTATAAAAGCCCTTACCTAATTTTTCATACGGACAGGGCAGAATTGAGGACTCGTCCTCAATTTCTCCCTAAGGTTGTTTCAGCATTTCACTTGAACCAGCCTATTGTGGTGCCTGCGGCTACTAGGGACTTGGAGGACTCCAAGTTGCTGGACGTAGTCAGGGCCCTGAAAATATATGTTTCCAGGACGGCTGGAGTCAGAAAATCTGACTCGCTATTTATCCTGTATGCACCCAACAAGCTGGGTGCTCCTGCTTCTAAGCAGACTATTGCTCGCTGGATTTGTAGTACAATTCAGCTTGCACATTCTGTGGCAGGCCTGCCACAGCCAAAATCTGTAAATGCCCATTCCACAAGGAAGGTGGGCTCATCTTGGGCGGCTGCCCGAGGGGTCTCGGCTTTACAACTTTGCCGAGCAGCTACTTGGTCAGGGGCAAACACGTTTGCTAAATTCTACAAATTTGATACCCTGGCTGAGGAGGACCTGGAGTTCTCTCATTCGGTGCTGCAGAGTCATCCGCACTCTCCCGCCCGTTTGGGAGCTTTGGTATAATCCCCATGGTCCTTACGGAGTCCCCAGCATCCACTTAGGACGTTAGAGAAAATAAGAATTTACTTACCGATAATTCTATTTCTCATAGGGGGTAATTCCAAGTTGATCGCAGCAGGAAATTTTTTAGCAGTTGGGCAAAACCATGTGCACTGCAGGTGTGGCAGATATAACATTTGCAGAGAGAGTTAGATTTGGGTGGGTTATTTTATTTCTGTGCAGGGTAAATACTGGCTGCTTTATTTTTACACTGCAAATTAGATTGCAGATTGAACACACCCCACCCAAATCTAACTCTCTCTGCACATGTTATATCTGCCTCCCCTGCAGTGCACATGGTTTTGCCCAATTGCTAACAGAATTCCTGCTGCGATCAACTTGGAATTACCCCCATAGTCCGTAGTGGATGCTGGGCGCCCATCCCAAGTGCGGATTGTCTGCAATACTTGTACATAGTTATTGTTACAAAAATCGGGTTATTATTGTTGTGAGCCATCTTTTCAGAGGCTCCTCTGTTATCATGCTGTTAACTGGGTTCAGATCACAGGTTATACGGTGTGATTGGTGTGGCTGGTATGAGTCTTACCCGGGATTCAATATCCTTCCTTATTGTGTACGCTCGTCCGGGCACAGTATCCTAACTGAGGCTTGGAGGAGGGTCATAGGGGGAGGAGCCAGTGCACACCAGGTAGTCCTAAAGCTTTTACTTTTGTGCCCAGTCTCCTGCGGAGCCGCTATTCCCCATGGTCCTTACGGAGTCCCCAGCATCCACTACGGACTATGAGAAATAGAATTATCGGTAAGTAAATTCTTATTTTTTTTTACAAATGTTCATTTTTTTTCTTTTTCTTTTTTTTTAATAACAATCTTTTGGATACATTTTAAATATATGTTCTCAACCTAATTCAATCATAATAAAACCGATAATTTCTGAGCATTTTTTTGAGAAAAAAAAAGTGTCACTTAAGTGGTTAATTTACATTTTACCAAATTCCATTCATAGGGCCTGATTCGGTGTTGTATGCAATTCCGATGGTTTGATGGTGAGAGAACAGCACATGAGCATATATCACCTCCTGTGATATCTCTCGCAGTGCAACAAAGCCGCAGCGCCATTTGGGGGCGGGACATGGGCGGCAATAGTGAGCTGTCAACGTGTTCATTGTGTCAATATTGCCGACAGTCAAGGTGCCGTGCCTGTCGTGAAGGAATCGCATTTATGATCCCTCCACTATTTCTTTGTACTGCTGACCACTCATGAACTATTGGCAAATGCCGGGGAGGAATCCTACAGATCCCTCTGCAGTAGTTTTTGCAAAATGTAGCCCAACGGTCTACAATGGGCTAACTCCATCCTCCTGAGTTTGGTAAAGTCGGCTAAATGCAGCCCCCATACAAACTTATGGGGGCTGCTTTTGCGGCTACATACATTCGGGGGATGCCTATTATTTGCAGTATCCCACAAATAATAATTGATAAATAGGCTCCTAAATGGTTCTCATCCAAAATACACCAGGAAGGTGATTAGCAATCTGTGTAAACAATTCCATTACTAATTAGGAGATATGAATTCACAAACCAATGTGAGTGGGTGGGTGGGATGGAGCAAGGTGGAAGTTTAAAAATAAAATTCTAGATCTGAAACCTTCAGACATTTCTCTGTTCTCAGTGAAAAATAAGATTCTGTTTGTCTGGCTGACACCTTGGTGGTCTGACGATCATCTGGAGATGTTTCCTCTTCTGCTCAATGTGCACGCTGCACCCTCAGGAGGGTCAGAAAAATAAGTTCTGCAATTGTTAAAGTGGGAACTCAGAAAACAAGCGACACTCCGAGGTCTATTTTAGGCATCGGTCCTCGTCACCAGCAACCAGATTTATCATACAAGGGCTGCAGGAAACATCAAACCGCGGCTTAGTCTAACTGACAGGTCAGGAGGAAAACAGAACTTCCTAATGAGCAGCAAACACATGTAACTCAGCCGCCTGCCGCTACTCTATGGACCTCTGGCGTTCTGTGGACATGTTCTCACACTGATGCCTGAGGTAAGACAATTACTATTTCCTTTCCGTGGTTAGTGTACATAGCATAGACGTCCATCCATCGGCCCTCATATACATATGTTAGTAACAATCTCCACAGAAAAATGTGTTCAAATACATAAAGTATATAAATAAATAAATTTGTGGATAAATATCCACACAGGGAAAAAGAATCTGATTCAAAATTATTGATTAACAATAATCAGGATAAACCTGATAACAATTAGGAGCACCTATGGTGAAAATATATGGAAAACATTTATATGCCTAATTGATCAAGATAAAGGGCATAAATAAATATAATTGAAATATAAATCACAATTGTAGTGATAGTTAATTGCTAGAAGTCCATTTGCCTAATTGATCAAGATAGAGGGCACAAGTAAGTATAATTATAACATAAGTCACAATTGAAATGACAATTAACTGCTGGCAATCCTCTGGTAGGGGCTAAGTTTGCTACAAAGAAGATCCTAAGATAAAAAGACGTTTTAAAGGATTTGATTCCAAACAAAATTCATAAGAAAACAACAACAAGATTGCCAAAAATTAAAGTAACGATCTTAGGGTAATTGGGAGAGTAGCCAAGAGTTAGGTACAGACTTTAAGATTCAGAAGTTGCTCTTAGGGGCCCTACACACTGGCCGACCCGCCGCCGAGCTGCCCGACGGCGGATATGGCCGACGAGCGACCCGGCGGCGGGGGGGGGGGCAGTGACGGGGGGAGTGAAGTTTCTTCACTCCCCCCGTCACGCGGCTCCATTGAAGTGCAGGCAAATATGGACGAGATCGTCCATATTGGCCTGCATGCACAGCCGACGGGGGACTAGCGATGAACGAGCGCGGGACCGCGCATCGTTCATCGCTGGAGCCTCCACACTGAAAGATATGAACGAGTTCTCGTTCATTTATGAACGAGATCGTTCATATCTTTCAAAAAATCGGCCAGTGTGTAGGGCCTATAACACTTCTGCTGTTTGTGGTCAGAGGTTAAATCTTTACTGCACCTGATATTCCCAAGTGGTCACCCAACTGGGTACTAATCAGGCTTATCAACGCTTAGCTTCCAAGATCGGATGAGATTGGGCGTTGCCGCTGAAATATGGCAGCACTATGACACAAATGAGAGAGTGTAATAGAGGATGAGCCACAAGAGTACTTCTGCTGTCCAGTTCACAGCGCAGATTCTCTGTTACTACGGGCATTGCAGAGAGTAGTCTCGCATCTGGATGAGAGGGTACAATTCTGTACTAGACCTTGTGTGAAACTACTTCGGCTGTTGTGAAAGTACATCGCACATGCGCAGAAGTGACGCTTTTTTGACTAAACACTTCACTGCGAACGAAAACAGCTGGCGGTCAACTCGGAATGACCACCAATATACATAGTATATACTGGAGATATGTGCTCGGAGTGTCGTGTTTTGGTTTTGGTTTATCCTCGTGTTTTAGTTTTGCAAAACCACCCTCAAGTGTTTTGGTTTGGAATTCGGATTTAAAATCCGAATTTGGGGTTTTGGATTTCTTGAAATAGATAAAAACAGCTGAAATCATGTTATGTTTTTTGCAATCCAAAACCCCAAATTAATATTTAAAATCCGAATTCGAGCCGGGACTCGATCCAGATCGGATCTCTTCAGGACTACACATCTCTAGTATACACCAGAGAATTCAGAGAGGGGGTGGGATGCATCAAAATATATTTTGCTGTCAAACCTCCGAAAATGCCTTTTGAGATTTGGCCGCTTAACGCAAATGCACCAGGCTCCGGAATGCAATACGGAATACGGAGCTTAGACCCAGTGGGTAATGTGTTACCCAGTAGAGGCCTATGGGCTTCTGTTTGTAATTGGATCACTCCCAGCACCGACTGCGGTGCATGCGTCATACAACCCATGACGAACGGTCTAAAACCCGTAAGTCCTCGCCCCGCAAAATACAGCGGTTATCGGGAGAGCTGTCCTTTGCTGAAATATTCATGCATACAGCGTTGATAAACGCCGATACGCATGCGGTGAGTGGCAGGATGCATTCAAAATGTTTATTAGTTGTTGAAAGTCTATTTTATATGTTAAATTATTAAGGGGGACATTTACAAAGCAGTGATAAGAGCGGAGAAGTGAGCCAGTGGAGAAGTGCCCATGGCAACCAATCAGCACTGAAGTAACATCTATAATTTGCATGCTATAAAATTATACAGAGCTGCTGATTGGTCGATGGGGCCACTTCTCCACTGGCGCACTTCTCCTATCTTATCACTGCTTAGTAAATGTCCCCTTATGTCGGTAAAACTTACATAATGCATTGTTTTATCGGACCCATGCTGCCCTCTGTCTATATCTGGCCGAAGGATCACATGTGACCGCACCGATAATGATACGTTCCTCTCCTTATTCCTCTTCTTCATTTTTATGTCACAGTCCAGTCACACAGTTCATGCATCTATGGGGCTGTGACTACTTCTTACTGACTGCCTGAACTTTTAAAGTGATGCAGATGATCCAATTACATTCAATTATATTAAGGGGGAGAGATATCAAACCTTGGAGAGAGATAAAGGGGGAAATGTAGCAAACATTGGAGAGAGATAAAGTAGAGAGAGATAAAGTACTAACCAATCAGCTCCTAACGGCCATTTTATAGGCTGTGTTTGAAAAACGGCGGTGGTATTTATCTCTCTGCACGTTATCTCTCTCCAAGGCTTGATACATCTCCACCAAAGTACCAACCAATCATCAGGGCCGGCAACAGAAATCTTGGGGTAAAATGATATCTCCGGTTCCAGGCTGTGCACTTGAATTGTACATTATAGTGTACATATGTTACCTTATACCCAGGGCCGGTCTGAGGCTAATTTTTTTGGAATGCGAATTTCTCTATCGTCCTAAGTGGATGCTGGGGTTCCTGAAAGGACCATGGGGAATAGCGGCTCCGCAGGAGACAGGGCACAAAAAAGTAAAGCTTTTACCAGATCAGGTGGTGTGCACTGGCTCCTCCCCCTATGACCCTCCTCCAGACTCCAGTTAGATTTTGTGCCCGAACGAGAAGGGTGCAATCTAGGTGGCTCTCCTAAAGAGCTGCTTAGAGAAAGTTTAGCTTAGGTTTTTTACTTTACAGTGAGTCCTGCTGGCAACAGGATCACTGCAACGAGGGACTTAGGGGAGAAGTAGTGAACTCACCTGCGTGCAGAGTGGATTTGCTGCTTGGCTACTGGACACTAGCTCCAGAGGGACGATCACAGGTACAGCCTGGATGGTCACCGGAGCCGCGCCGCCGGCCCCCTTGCAGACGCTGAAGAGAGAAGAGGTCCAAAATCGGCGGCTGAAGACTCCTGAGTCTTCATAAAGGTAGCGCACAGCACTGCAGCTGTGCGCCATTTTCCTCTCAGCACACTTCACACAACAGTCACTGAGGGTGCAGAGCGCTGGGGGGGGCGCTCTGAGAGGCAAATAAAAACCTTATTAGAGGCAAAAAATACCTCACATATAGCCCACAGAGGCTATATGGAGATATTTAACCCCTGCCTAACTTCAAAAATAGCGGGAGACGAGCCCGCCGAAAAAGGGGCGGGGCCTATCTCCTCAGCACACAGCGCCATTTTCTCTCACAGAAAAGCTGGAGAGAAGGCTCCCAGGCTCTCCCCTGCACTGCACTACAGAAACAGGGTTAAAACAGAGAGGGGGGGCACTGATTTTGGCGATATTGTATATATATAAAAGATGCTATAAGGGAGAAACACTTATATAAGGTTGTCCCTATATAATTATAGCGTTTTTGGTGTGTGCTGGCAGACTCTCCCTCTGTCTCCCCAAAGGGCTAGTGGGTCCTGTCCTCTGTCAGAGCATTCCCGGTGTGTGTGCTGTGTGTCGGTACGTGTGTGTCGACATGTATGAGGACGATGTTGGTGAGGAGGCGGAGAAATTGCCTGTAATGGTGATGTCACTCTCTAGGGAGTCGACACCGGAATGGATGGCTTATTTAGAGAATTACGTGAGAATGTCAACACGCTGCAAGGTCGGTTGACGACATGAGACGGCCGACAATCTATTAGGACCGGTCCAGGCGTCTCAGAAACACCGTCAGGGGTTTTAAAAACGCCCATTTACCTCAGTCGGTCGACACAGACACAGACACGGACACTGAATACAGTGTCGACGGTGAATAAACAAACGTATTTCTCATTAGGGCCACACGTTAAGGGCAATGAAGGAGGTGTTACGTGTTTCTGATACTACAAGTACCACAAGAAAGGGTATTATGTGGGAGTGAAAAAACTACCTGTAGTTTTTCCTGAATCAGATAAAATAAAATGAAGTGTGTGATGATGCGTAGGGTTACCCCGATAGCAAATATTGGCGTTATACCCTTTCCCGCCAGAAATTAGGGTACGTTGGGAAACACCCCTTAGGGTGATAAGGCGCTCACACGCTTATCAAGTGGCGTTACCGTCTCCAGATACGGCCGCCCTCAAGGAGCCAGCTGATAGGAAGCTGGAAAAATATCCTAAAAAGTATATACACACATACGGTGGTTATACTGCGACCAGCGATCGCCATCAGCCTGGAGATGCAGTGCTGGGTTGGCTTGGTCGGATTCCCTGACTGAAAATATTTTATTCATGTAGAGCATTTAATAGGATGCATTCTATATATATGTATGTGAGATGCACAGAGGGATATTTGCTCTCTGGCATCAAGATAAGTGCGTTGTCCATATCTCCCAGAAGATGTCAGGGACACGACAGTGGTCAGGTGATACAGATCCCATACGGCAGATGGAAGTATTGCTGTATAAAGGGAAGGAGTTATTTGGGGGTCGGTCCATCGGACCTGGGGACCACAGCAACAGCTGGGAAATCCAACCTTTTTTTTACCCCAAGTTACATCTCAGCTAAAAAAGACACCGTCTTTTCAGCCTCAATCTTTCCTTTCCCATGAGGGCATGCAGGCAAAAGGCCAGTCATATCTGCCCAGACATAGAGGTAAGGGAAGTAGACTGCAGCAGGCAGCCCTTTCCCAGGAAAAGAAGCCCTCCACCGCGTCTGCCAAGTCCTCAGCATGACGCTGGGGCCGTGCAAGCGGACTCAAGGTGGGGGGGTAGTCTCAAGAGTCTCAGGGCGCAGTGGGATCACTCGCAAGTTGACCCCTAGATCGTACGAGTATTATCCCAGGGGTAAAGATTGGAGAGTCGAGACATCTTCTCCTCGCAGGTTCCTGAAGTCTGCTTTACCAACGGCTCCCTCCGACAGGGAGGCAGCATTGGAAACAATTCACAAGCTGTATATCCAGCAGGTGATAATCAAAGTACCCCTCCTACGACAAGGAAAAGGGTATTATTTTTCCACACTATATTGTGGTACTGAAGCCAGACGGCTTGGTGACACATAGTCTAAATCTAAAATGTTTTGAACACTTACATAAAAGGTTCAAATCGAGATAAAGTCACTCAGAGCAGTGATAGCGAACCGGAATGTCCCTGGACATCAAGGATTACCTCCATGTCCAAATTTTGTCCTTCTCATCAAGGGTACCTCTGGTTCGTGGTACAGAACTGTCAATATCAGTTTCAGACGATGCCGTTTGAATTATCCACGGCACCCCGGGCCTTTTTACCAAGGTAATGGCCGAAAAGATGTTTCTTCAAAGAAAAAAGGCATCTAAATTATCCCTTACTTGCACGACCTAAAAAGGGCAAGTTCCAGAGAACAGTTGGAGGTCGGAAGAGCACTATCTAAAGTAGTTCTTCGACGGCACGACTGGATTCTAAATATTCCAAGAATCGCAGCTGTTTTCCGACGATACGTCTGCTGTTCCTAGGGATGATTCTGGACACGGTTCAGAAAAAGGTTTTTCTTCCCGAGGAAAAAGCCAAGGAGTTATCCGACCTGTCAGGAACCTCCTAAAACCAGGAAAGGTGTCTGTACATCAATGCACAAGAGTCCTGGGAAAAATGGTGGCTTTTTACGAAGCAATTCCATTCGGCAGATTCCATGCAAGAATTTTCCAAAGGGATCTGTTGGACAAATGGTCAGGGTCGCATCCTCGGATGCACCTGCGAATAACCCTGTCGCCAAGGACAAGGGTATATCTTCTGTGGTGGTTCCAAAAGGCTCATCTATTGGAGGGCCGCAGATTCGGCATACAGGATTTGATCCTGGTGACCACGGACGCCAGCCTGAGAGGTTGGGGAGCAGTCACACAAGGAAGAAACTTCCAGGGGGTATGGACGAACCTGGAAAAGTCTCTTCACATAAACATTCTGGTACTAAGAGCAATCTAAAATGCTCTAAGCCAGGCGGAACCACTCCTGCAAGGAAAACCGGTGTTGATTCAGTCGGACAACATCACGGCGGTCGCCCATGTAAACAGACAGGGCGGCACAAGAAGCAGGAGTGCAATGGCAGAAGCTGCCAAGATTCTTCGCTGGGCGGAGAATCACGTAATAGCACTGTCAGCAGTGTTCTTCCCGGGCGTGGACAACTGGGAAGCAGACTTCCTCAGCAGACACGATATTCACCCGGGAGAGGGGGGTCTTCATCCAGAAGTCTTCCACATGCTAATAAACTGTTGGGAAAGACCAATGGTAGACATGATGGCGTCTCGCCTCAACAAGAAACTGGACAAGTATTGCGCCAGGTCAAGAGATCCACAGGCAATAGCTGTGGACGCACTGGTAACACCTTGGGTGTACAAATCAGTATATGTGTTTCCTCCTCTGCCTCTCATACCAAAGGTATTGAAGATTATACGGTGAGGAGGAGTAAGAACAATACTAGTGGCTCCGGATTGGCCAAGAAGGACTTGGTACCCGGAACTTCAAGAGTTGGTCACGGACGACCCGTGCCCTCTACTTCTGAGAAGGGACCTGCTACAACAGGGTCCCTGTCTCTTTCAAGACTTACCGCGGCTGCGTTTGACGGCATGGCGGTTGAACGCCAGATCCTAAAAGGGAAAGGCATTCCAGAAGAAGTCATTCCTACCTTGATTAAGGCAAGGAAGGAAGTCACCGCGAAACATTATCACCGCATTTGGCGAAAATATGTCGCGTGGTGCGAGGATCGGAGTGTTCCGACGGAGGAATTTCAACTGGGTCGTTTCCTACATTTCCTACAATCAGGATTGTCTATGGGTCTCAAATTGAGATCTATTAAGGTTCAAATTTCGGCCCTGTCAATATTCTTCCAAAAAGAATTGGCCTCAGTTCCTGAGGTACAGACTTTTGTTAAAGGAGTACTGCATATACAGCCTCCTGTGGTGCCTCCGGTGGCACCGTGGGATCTAAATGTAGTTTTAGATTTCCTCAAATCCCATTGGTTTGAACCATTGAAAAAGGTGGATTTTAAATATCTCACATGGAAAGTGACTATGTTACTGGCCCTGGCTTCCGCCAGGAGAGTATCTGAATTGGCGGCTTTATCTTATAAAAGCCCTTATCTAATCTTCCATTCGGATAGGGCAGAACTGAGGACTCGTCCGCATTTTCTCCCTAAGGTGGTATCAGCGTTTCACCTGAACCAACCTATTGTGGTGCCTGCGGCCACTGGCGACTTGGAGGACTCCAAGTTGTTGGACGTTGTCAGAGCCTTAAAAATATACATTTCAAGGACGGCTGAAGTCAGAAAATCTGACTCGCTGTTGTTACTATATGCACCCAACAAGTTGGGTGCCCCTGCTTCTAAGCAGACGATTGCTCGTTGGATTTGTAACACAATTCAACTTGCTCATTCTGTGGCAGGCCTGCCACAGCCTAAATCTGTTAAGGCCCATTCCACAAGGAAGGTGGGCTCATCTTGGGCGGCTGCCCGAGGGGTCTCGGCATTACAATTCTGCCGAGCAACTACGTGGTCGGGGGAAAACACGTTTGTAAAATTCTACAAATTTGATACCCTGGCAAAAGAGGACTTGGAATTCTCTCATTCGGTGCTGCAGAGTCATCCGCACTCTCCCGCCCGTTTGGGAGCTTTGGTATAATCCCCATGGTCCTTTCAGGAACCCCAGCATCCACTTAGGACGATAGAGAAAATAAGAATTTACTTACCGATAATTCTATTTCTCGGAGTCCGTAGTGGATGCTGGGCGCCCATCCCAAGTGCGGATTATCTGCAATACTGTACATAGTTATTGTTAACAAATTCGGGTTATATTGTTAAGGAGCCATCTTTAAGAGGCTCTTTCTGTTATCATACTGTTAACTGGGTTTAGATCACAAGTTGTACGGTGTGATTGGTGTGGCTGGTATGAGTCTTACCCGGGATTCAAATTGCCTCCCTTATTGTGTACGCTCGTCCGGGCACAGTACCTAACTGGAGTCTGGAGGAGGGTCATAGGGGGAGGAGCCAGTGCACACCACCTGATCTGGTAAAAGCTTTACTTTTTTGTGCCCTGTCTCCTGCGGAGCCGCTATTCCCCATGGTCCTTTCAGGAACCCCAGCATCCACTACGGACTCCGAGAAATAGAATTATCGGTAAGTAAATTCTTATTATATACTGTGGTGCCCCTTCGTGGAATATATAGGGGTGTGGCTTCATGGTGAAGGGGAGTGGCCACAGAACAGTATCAATTCACATTACACTGCACAGTAAAGCTGCTTATACACGTTATGCCACAGTACAGATGTTTATACACGTTAAGCCACAGTAGAGCCGCTTATACACGTTACGCCACAGTAGAGCCGCTTATACATGTTATGCCACAGTGTCACTGCTTATACACGTTATGCCACAGAGGAGACGCTTATACACGTTACACCCCAGAACAGACGCTTATACATGTTACACCACAGTACAGACGCTTATACACATTACACCACAGTACAGCCGCTTATTCACGTTACACCACAGAAGAGACGCTTATACACGTTACACCACAGTACAGACGCTTATACACATTACACCACAGTACAGACGCTTATACACGTTACACCACAGTACAGACGATTATACACGTTACACCACAGTATCGCTGCTTATACATGTTATGCCACAGAGGAACCACTTATACACGTTACACCACAGTACAGACGCTTATATACGTTACACCACAGTACAAACGCTTATACACATTACACCACAGTACAGACACTTATAAACGTTACACCACAGTACAGACGCTTATACACGTTACACCACAGTACAGACGCTTATACACGTTACACCACAGTACAGACGCTTATACACGTTACACCACAGTACAGACACCACAGTACAGACGCTTATACACATTACACCACAGTACAGACGCTTATACACGTTACACCACAGTACAGACGCTTATACACGTTACACCACAGTACAGACGCTTATACACGTTACACCACAGTACAGACACCACAGTACAGACGCTTATACACATTACACCACAGTACAGACGCTTATACACGTTACACCACAGTACAGACGCTTATATACGTTACACCACAGTACAGACGCTTATACACGTTACACCACAGTACAGACGCTTATACACGTTACACCACAGTACAGACACCACAGTACAGACGCTTATACACATTACACCACAGTACAGACGCTTATACACGTTACACCACAGTACAGACGCTTATACACGTTACACCACAGTACAGACGCTTATACACGTTACACCACAGTACAGACGCTTATACACGTTACACCACAGTACAGACGCTTATACACGTTACACCACAGTACAGACGCTTATACACATTACACCACAGTACAGCCGCTTACACACGTTACACCACAGTACAGACGCTTATACACATTACACCACAGTACAGCCGCTTATTCACGTTACACCACAGAAGAGCCGCTTATACACGTTACACCACAGTACAGACGCTTATACACATTACACCACAGTACAGACGCTTATACACGTTACACCACAGTACAGACGCTTATACACGTTACACCACAGTACAGACGCTTATACACGTTACACCACAGTACAGACGCTTATACACGTTACACCACAGTACAGACGCTTATACACGTTACACCACAGTACAGACGCTTATAAACGTTACACCACAGTACAGACGCTTATACACGTTACACCACAGTACAGACGCTTATACACGTTACACCACAGTACAGACGCTTATACACGTTACACCACAGTACAGACGCTTATACACGTTACACCACAGTACAGACGCTTATACACGTTACACCACAGTACAGACGCTTATACACGTTACACCACAGTACAGACGCTTATACACGTTACACCACAGTACAGACGCTTATAAACGTTACACCACAGTACAGACGCTTATACACGTTACACCACAGTACAGACGCTTATACACATTACACCACAGTACAGACGCTTATAAACGTTACACCACAGTACAGACGCTTATACACGTTACACCACAGTACAGACGCTTATACACATTACACTACAGTACATACGCTTATACACGTT
Source organism: Pseudophryne corroboree (assembly GCF_028390025.1). Classification (NCBI taxonomy): domain Eukaryota; kingdom Metazoa; phylum Chordata; class Amphibia; order Anura; family Myobatrachidae; genus Pseudophryne; species Pseudophryne corroboree. The sequence continues at coordinate 61,732,547 of NC_086447.1, forward strand.
ACACCACAGTACAGACGCTTATACACGTTACACCACAGTACAGACGCTTATAAACGTTACACCACAGTACAGACGCTTATACACGTTACACCACAGTACAGACGCTTATACACATTACACCACAGTACAGACGCTTATAAACGTTACACCACAGTACAGACGCTTATACACGTTACACCACAGTACAGACGCTTATAAACGTTACACCACAGTACAGACGCTTATACACGTTACACCACAGTACAGACGCTTATACACGTTACACCACAGTACAGACGCTTATACACATTACACCACAGTACAGACGCTTATACACGTTACACCACAGTACAGACGCTTATAAACGTTACACCACAGTACAGACGCTTATACACGTTACACCACAGTACAGACGCTTATACACGTTACACCACAGTACAGACGCTTATACACGTTACACCACAGTACAGACGCTTATACACGTTACACCACAGTACAGACGCTTATACACGTTACACCACAGTACAGACGCTTATACACGTTACACCACAGTACAGACGCTTATACACGTTACACCACAGTACAGACGCTTATACACGTTACACCACAGTACAGACGCTTATAAACGTTACATCACAGTACAGACGCTTATACACGTTACACCACAGTACAGACGCTTATACACATTACACCACAGTACAGACGCTTATACACGTTACACCACAGTACAGACGCTTATACACGTTACACCACAGTACAGACGCTTATACACGTTACACCACAGTACAGACGCTTATAAACGTTACACCACAGTACAGACGCTTATACACGTTACACCACAGTACAGACGCTTATACACGTTACACCACAGTACAGACACTTATACACGTTACACCACAGTACAGACGCTTATACACGTTACACCACAGTACAGACGCTTATACACGTTACACCACAGTACAGACGCTTATACACATTACACCACAGTACAGACGCTTATACACGTTACACCACAGTACAGACGCTTATACACGTTACACCACAGTACAGACGCTTATACACGTTACACCACAGTACAGACGCTTATACACGTTACACCACAGTACAGACGCTTATACACGTTACACCACAGTACAGACGCTTATACACGTTACACCACAGTACAGACGCTTATACACGTTACACCACAGTACAGACGCTTATAAACGTTACATCACAGTACAGACGCTTATACACGTTACACCACAGTACAGACGCTTATACACATTACACCACAGTACAGACGCTTATACACGTTACACCACAGTACAGACGCTTATACACGTTACACCACAGTACAGACGCTTATACACGTTACACCACAGTACAGACGCTTATAAACGTTACACCACAGTACAGACGCTTATACACGTTACACCACAGTACAGACGCTTATACACGTTACACCACAGTACAGACACTTATACACGTTACACCACAGTACAGACGCTTATACACGTTACACCACAGTACAGACGCTTATACACGTTACACCACAGTACAGACGCTTATACACATTACACCACAGTACAGACGCTTATACACGTTACACCACAGTACAGACGCTTATACACGTTACACCACAGTACAGACGCTTATACACATTATGTCACAGAGAAGCCACTTACACCCAGTACATAGATTGCATAGGGGGCACAATGACACACACATATGGTACAGGTCCCAGGGGCACAGTGACACACACACACACACACACACACACACACACACACACACACACACACTGTATAGGGGGAGCTGCCTCTGCCAGGATGGCACTCAACTGGCCAGCTGTCGGGATCCCGGCGCTCAGCATACCAGCACCGGGATCCCCCGACTGCGGTAATGCCGGCAACTATTCTCCCTTGAGGTCCCCACAACAAAATCAAACTAACCAGAGGGACTGCTGACTGCCCCCTCCTCTACCCCTTGGACTGCAGATAATACACACACACACACACACACACACACACACACACACACACACAGTGACTGCTAGACTGCTCCCTCTCTCTCTCCCCCCCAACACACTCACACACACACACACACACACACACACACACACACACACACACAAACACGTGCACACTCGTACTGCAGCTTACACAATGTGACTGCAGACTGTCTCCCCCCATGTCTAACACACAAACTCTGCCTGCCCCACTCCCATACTATAAGTGGAAGCTGGTGGTACCTGGGTACTAGTGGCAGCTGTGCTGTCTGGAATCTGGAGCCAAGGAGGAGGGCACTGTTCAGTGACTGACATGCAAAAGGCCCATGGGAGCTGCCTGTTCCCCTGCACTGCTCGGCAAACAACACGTGGTGGCTGTGAAGAGCGGCCTTGGCGGCTTACATCACAGCCCCAGCGCTCAGTCTCTCTGCGTGTGTGGCGGCAGAACGCAGGCAGTGAGTGGTGAGTAGCAGAGAGAGTGACGGCGGTGACTTCATCAGCGCCCTCACAGGTCTGGCACTCTATGCAGCCGTGTAGTTGGCGTATGCGTAGGGTCGGGCCTGCTTATACCGCACAGGACTATGGTGTACAGTATTTTCTGCAGTGTATTGCTGATATTAATCTGGTACATTGCATGCACTATCAGTATTTACTATATGTACTTATCAAGGGGCCCAGACCATGCACTCTCTAAAGGTTATCCAAACCTCTGTGGAGACTGGCCACACCCCTACATGGTCCCCTATCATTGCATCCCCCGGTGGGCCAACACTGTCACAGACTGACACAGCCGCTATCCAGGCTCCAGGTTCTCCACACTGCCTGACTGGGCCTGTTTTCTGCACACTGTCACTGTCCACCAACCATCCACAGTACCACTCCTCTTATGTAGAGACTGTCGCCACTGCATAGTCCAGACAGAACAGGGAAGGGCAGGGAGGAGGGCGCAGCATCGAATGTCGTCCGGGCACGGAGTATGACGTCATTTCCACACACGACAGGGATCCGGACAGGTGACCTGGGACAGCCAGTGGGGAAGGGGGGTTACCGGAGGGGGGCCTGGTCGGGGGGTGTGTCAGAGTTATCAAATACTGTCTACAGTCTATTCATCTATCCATGCTAGCTACGGAAACTGCCACAGCAGCCACCATGCCCAGACTTGGGGCCCCTCACAATATCAGGGCCCGGTATGGGTATCCCCTTTGACCCCTCCTGTCCACAATTTTCCGTTCTGAGGAGCAATGGAGCAAGTGCAGGAGTCTGGGGGAGTGGTAGAAGAACCTAGTACTGGCCCTGGACATATACATATACATTGGTCTTTTTATACACTGAATATATAGATGGTCTTTAGTATAAGCTCAAACATGTTTAATATAGATAACATAAGTTGTCAGGAAAAGGTTAAGCATGCCATCATATCTAAATACACATCCATAACAGAACCTGAAGGAACTGCACTTGGTAAACACACGTTTTTCCCACCTCATGGTAAGGCTCCTGTCTCTTCTTCCTGGCAGCTGCTCTCATGTCCAGAGCACAGATTAAGCACTCAGATCCACACACACTGTAAACGTGGTAGAAGTTGCTACCACTGGCATGTGCAGCAGCTCTGCTCTGTCCCTTATACTGCATGTTGTGGTGGCAGCTCAAGTAATTACATTATTACTGTTGCTATTGTGGTCCTAATTTGAGCTGTTGGCCAAAAGATTTGCCTACGGTAGGGTTGTGTGCCATCATTCAGACGAACATAATAAACAGATTAAAACGCTGGTTCGGGTGAAACAAACAAGGTCAGAGGGGCCACTAAAACACCATACGGACAATAAATTAAGAATGTGTTGCCATCAACTTAATGTCTTTTGCATACCCCCTTTTAATTGATGGGGTAATTAGTACTTACTGTCTGGTGTTCTCTTGTGATTACGGGACAATGTTACCCCATGCTACAGGAGTTATATGGTTTCTGTATATATGTGTGTGTGTGTGTGTGTGTGTGTGGGGGGGGACTGCTTGTCCTATCTCCCCCCATTATGGCGCCTGAAACAGTTTCGGCACCCATATTTGAAAGCGGAGAGTCCACTCTTTCAAATGATGTCCCCCACCAGTAGCTATCATCTGATGATCACCAAACAATATTACTCTCCAGTATGGTACATAGAAGTTTTCTGTATAGTAGCTGGAGGGCAGTGTGGGCCCTTATCACACTCAAAATGACATTTACATAAATGGGGGCACCCATATAGAAAAAGTGTATTTTGTAAATAAGGAAAGGCATATTGCGCCCTTACTCCCCGATACGGGTGGACACACAAACAGGGCACCCTGCTTTGAGAAGGAAGAGTCTCCTCTTTAAAATGAAGTGACCCTTTACTTGTTATTGTCTGGTGATCACCAACAGTAATTAAAAAAAAAAATCCTCAGATTGGTGGAGATCTACGGCCGATCTCCCCCAGGAGTCCCCTCATTTAATGCAGTAAGTTGTCTATTTAAAAAAAAATATGCTAGGCCTTGTTCTCCCATATTACTCCTACACATAGGTGGTCATAGCGAGTTGTTCGCTCGTTGCCGATTTTCGCTATGCTGCGATTTGTTGCTAAATGCGCACTTAACAGTTTTGCTGTTGTTCGTGCGGCACTTATCAGTCGCACTGCTGATCGGTGAGTGACTGACAGGAAAGGGGCGTTTCTGGGTGGTAACTAAGCGTTTTACGGGAGTGTGCTAAAAAACGCAGGCGTGTCAGGTAAAAACGCAGGAGTGGCTGGAGAAACGGGGGAGTGGCTGGCCGAACGCAGGGCATGTTTGTGATGTCAAACCAGGAACTAAACTGACCGAGCTGATCGCAATCTGTGAGTAGGTCTGGAGCTACTCAGAAACTGCAAGAAAATATTTAGTAGCAATTCTGCTAATCTTTTGTTCGCTATTCTGATACACTCCTGGAGGGCGGCGGCCTAGCGTGTGCAATGCTGCTAAAAGCAGCTAGCGAGCAAACAACTCGGAATGACCACCATAGTAAGAATTAAAATTGAGACAGAACTATTTTTTTATTTATTTTTTAATACATAATCATTTTCAAGGGAACTTTTTCTGTAAATCCTACACGTAGAAGATTGCTGTTTGCATTTTGGAAAGGTGGGTTAATGTCGAAACAAGAACCAAGAATTTCTTTGTAGTGTTTATAAGAAGGAAAAAAAAAATCACATTTGCTTTTGGTTCAGTTTACTGAAACTTCATAAAAAAAAACACCTTTATGTCCACTTTGGTTACGTAATATATGATGTGTTAGAATAAGCAAAAGATCAATGTCTTCTGAAAAAAATAAAATCATGCTATAATACGTGTGGGTAAAAAAATATTGATGTTGGAATGTGACAAAGACTGACGTGGAAAAATGGCCTCAGCACAGGTGTGAGAAAACTCTCAACAAAGTGCTCAACTATTTTCTGGGCAATATTATTATACACATTGGAGAATACAGACATATGTGGGCACACTGGATCCTGATGCTCGTAATATCGACGCCGGGATTCCGATGTGTACGAAGCCAACAGGAATGGGTAAGTGGTGCTCTCCCCCTAACCCTCCCCGCAGCCTAACCCTGACCTGCCTCCTTGGGGCCTAACCCTAACCTCCCCCCGTAGGTGCCAATACCTAACCCACTGTCCCCGCTGCCTAAACCTAACTCTCCCCCCCCTCCTGCAGCTTAACCCTGACCTCCCTCCTTGGGGCCTAACCCTAACCTCCGCCTGTAGGTGCCTAAACCTAACCCACTGTCCCCGCTGCCTAAACCTAACCCTCCCCCCCTCCCCGCAGCCTAACCCTAGCCCTCCGAGGTGGGTGCCTAACCCTGACACCCCCCCCCCTCCTCTCAGCCTAACCCTAACCCTCCCGGGACCCAGCCTAACCCCAACCCTCCCACCCGCCGCCTAAACCTACCCCCCCACCCACCACCACCCCACGCGCGGGATCCCGCTTGTTGGTATTCTCATGCCGGCTGTTATACCCACTCTGGATGCTGGTGTCAGCATTCAGAATAGGGTCTGCATTCTGCCGTCGGTATTCTGACTGCCAGGACACCGACAGCCGGGATCCTGACTGCTTCCCATATTGATGAATATGCCTTGTGACCAGGGCTGGCAACAGAAATTTGGGGTCCAGTACACTCCTATGTCTAGCACCCACTTGCTGAATGGTTACTACTAACAATATCTCACCCTAACCCTCTGTCCCACGCTCGGTCTACCCCATCTGTGTCACTCCTGTCTGTCTGCCCCTCCCCTTTAGAATGTAAGCTCTCACGAGCAGGGCCCTCTTTCCTCATGTGCTTATCCTTTTCTTACTTTAATAATCCTCAACTGCCCAAATCCTGCAGTTCTCGGCCACCCTGATACTTATCTCTATGTCGTCTATGGGTGTAGTTATGCTTAGTTACCCTGTACTTGTCCTATATTGTCTTCTACTGTAAATCACTGGTTTCCTGCTTAGATTATGTGCATATGTACTCTGTACTTGGGCACTGCGGAACCCTTGTGACGCCGTATAAATAAAGGATAATAATAATAATAATAATGTACATGTAAGTCATTGTCAGACAGATTAAATAAAGTATCAAATGTATTATATAAAGCCATTCTATTTGTACTCACCCATCTGTAGGGCTGTTACCTGTAGGCTGCTCAGTGAAGGTCACAGACTCACACTGTACTGCTGTGTACAGCTCCTGCCAGGAATTCCAGGTTACAGCAGGTGTGTGTAATACAGGCACAGCTCACCAGCTCTCAGGTGGATAGCACACTGCTGTGACGCAGTCTGCGGCAGTAGCATCCTCCTTCATCCCAAGTGAAAATCTCCAGTCATGGGACTAGAGCAGAGGTTCTCAAACGCTGTCCTCAGGACCCCACACAGTGCATGTTTTGCAGGTCTCCTCACAGAATCAAAAGTGAAATAATTAGCTCCACCTGTGGACCTTTTAAAATGTGTCAGTGAGTAATTAATACACCTGTGCACCTGCTGGGTTACCTGCAAAACATGCACTGTGTGGGCTCCCGAGGACCGTGTTTGAGAACCTCTGGACTAGAATCTTACAACTATTCCTACGACTATTACTGCTCCCTTGTTCTTTTTGCCATCAAAATACTCCATTCTACTTTTTTTATTTTTATTTTTAATGATCTAGAGTGAATATAGAATTTGTAATTTAAAACAAAACAAAACATATATAGACATATAGGGGGGAATTCAAATGTTCGAAAAGTCGGTTGGTTGTCTGTTATTACCTGTCTATTAGATAGAAAAAAAACAGATACCCAACTGACTTTTCAAACATTTGAATTCCCCCCCATAGGGCCAAATGTAAGAGTGAGAGTTTCAAAAAGTGAGAGATTTGGTAAGGTTTTTCAGTTTTTTTTTTAAAGTGGCAATCATTTACACAGCAAGATCAACCTGATTTTGCAGTATAAATGATTGCCACTTTAAAAAAACCTGAAAAACCTTAGCAAATCTCTCACTTTCTGAAACTCTCACTTTACATTTGACCCATATAGAATGTACAGTATATATAGAATTGCAGAAAAGTAAGTCACAAAGTTCTTAAGCAGAATTAATGCTGTGTTCTTTTGGGATTCATATTATAATTCTCTAGGGTCTGTCCACCTCACGAATTGCAACTAAGGACAGGGACGAAACTAGGATTTCTGTCACCCGGGGCAAGGCAGTAATTTGGGAAAGTACTGGCGCCTTTACGGAATATAATAATGGGGGGTAATGTTAGCGATGAATAAGAAGGCCCAATAAAACTAATGTCAGCCGACCAAATGCATAGCCTTAAAGCCATGTCATATAAGAGTACCCAAAGCCTCAGACAGCATCAGTATGCCTTATTAAATACAGGAACAATGGGGGTAATTCCAAGTTGATCGCAGCAGGAATTTTTTTAGCAGTTGGGCAAAACCATGTGCACTGCAGGGGAGGCAGATATAACATGTGCAGAGAGAGTTAGATTTGGGTGTGGTGTGTTCAATCTGCAATCTAATTTGCAGTGTAAAAATAAAGCAGCCAGTATTTACCCTGCACAGAAATAAAATAACCCACCCAAATCTAACTCTTTCTGCACATGTTATATCTGCCTCCCCTGCAGTGCACATGGTTTTGCCCAACTGCTAAAAAAAATCCTGCTGCGATCAACTTGGAATTACCCCCAATGGCCCTTATTCCGAGTTGTTCGCTCGCTAGCTGCTTTTAGCAGCAGTGCAAACGCTAAGCCGCCGCCCACTGGGAGTGTATCTTAGCTTAGCAGAAGTGCGAACGAAAGGATCGCAGAGCGGCTACAAAAAAAGATTGTGCAGTTTCAGAGTAGCTCGATACTTACTCCTAGCTAGCGATCACTTCAGACTGTTTAGTTCCTGTTTTGACGTCACAAACACGCCCTGCGTTCGGGCAACCATGCCTCCTTTTCCCCCGCCACGCCTGCGTTTTTATCTGGCACGCCTGCGTTTTTCCGCACACTCCCTGAAAACGGTCAGTTGACACCCAGAAACACCCACTTCCTGTCAATCACTCTGCGGCCAGCAGTGCGACTGAAAAGCGTCGCTAGACCTTGTGCGAAACTACGTCGGCTTTTGTGAAAGTATGCCGCGCGTGCGCACTGCGTCCCATACGCATGCGCAGAATTACCATTTTTTTACCTAATCGCTGCACTGCGAACAACGGCAGCTTGCGATCAACTCGGAATGACCCCCATTGTATATGTAGAGCACACCCCATCCTAGCCTACATTTACACACGCACACAGATCACAATAGATCACACCTCTGTTCTATGTGCATATACTGTTAGGAAGTCCATAGAGGGTAGGTCAGAACTCAGTGTACACAAGTGATGAGTGCAGGCATTCGGTCTGGGTCAGTAAGTCAGACCACCTATAGCCATTAGCCAGGCCCTATGATTACCTGTAGAACTCCAATCATTTGCCTTCTGCACACCCTGGCCCTCTGAATTGCTGAATTTTTGTAAAGTCAGTACTCTCCCTACCCCCTAAAATACAGTACCTATCACCACTTTTAAGAACAAGATGGCACACACTATTTTCACTTGCTTTTTTGTGGTTGGGGCTGTTCGTCCAAGATGTGCAGTTCCATTGCGTCACTCCTTTCTGCACACTGACTAAGTTTGAAGGGGCAGGAGGTGGAGGTGGCCCTGGGTCAGGCAGATACAAGGGGTTCGGGAGCAGTTAGGCGGCCAGCAGCTTGTGGCACATGGCGGCAGTGTCGGACTGGGGCATGTAGGACCCACCGGGGGAATGCAGTGGTAGGGGCCTATGTTTAGGGGTGTGTCTGCAGAGGGTGTGTGGCCTGCCAACACATTGGTTTGACTAACCATTAGAGAGTGCAACGTCTTGGACCCTTCATTAAATTCAGTAAATTCAGCTGCTGCATGCATGATAATGAACCAGATTAATAACAGATTAATAACAGCAATGCACTGTAGAGAATACACCATAGTCCAGTATAAGGTAACATATGTATAATGTATAATTCAAGTGCACAGTCTGGAACCTGATCCTTAGAGCAGAAGGTGGGCCCCCATGCAGTGGGGCCCACCGGTGGTTTCCCCTGTACCCAAGCCTGCATGGCGCTGGGCTGAGATAGCATGATAGGCGGGGGGCAATGACTGCACCTCCCTTAAGAGGGGCCGCAGATCCCGGTCACCCAGGCTGCAGGGGAAGGAGGTGCCCTAGATGCCCGGGGAGGAAGGAGAGGATGATGCTGTGTTGCTGCCTGACTGATCAGTACAGAGACTTCAGGATAGGGCAGCATCCTGCTGCAGGCTGTGAGCCACTGACAGTCAGATATCCACGACCCCAAATGCTTAAAGTGTACTGGCCTGGGGGCAGATGTCACCCTGACCCCAGGTCCAGCCCGCCGCTTCCTTCTCTGGTTGGCCAGGTGCTGTATTTATCCGGAACGGCAAGGTCCCTGCGCCCCCCTCTAAGATGGCACCTGGGTCAAGTGCCCCCTTCGCCTCCCCCCTAGTTGTGGCCCTGCTTAGGAGGTTAATTACCTCCAAAACCATGCCGCTCTCGGTAAGAAAGTAGTGTTCCCATCACAAGCAGCGCACCTCTACACTACAAAACTACTAAAATACTGTGCTGTGCTTGCATATTTTTCTCTTATTTTTATGTATGGCGAGAGCAACCTCTTCTTATAATAAAAACCTTTCCCCAGGAAAAATGCCGCTGTAGATATACAATATTATTTTGGTAAAAGTCTGACAGCTGGTGACACAAATTCTCTTCCCTTTTTCGTTTGAGAAGTGGCAATTTAGGGAACATTAAAACGCAGGGACAGCTTAAAGATTCACTTCCATAGACCACGTCTGTCTTGTCATATGGGCTGTTAACTGGCCACTGGGTAGCAAAACATGATACCAGATAAATGATGCACAATTATTACATTAAAGAGCATCTCCACGCAAAATAATTCCCCCCCCCCATAAAGTCATTATACTAAAAGAAAAAGACATGTAAATATAGAATATACAAGTAGGAAAAATTCTCACCCCCATCCCCCCTCCCCAAAAGCAACATCTCTGTGCGTCTTTTAAATCACCCCCCCCCCCCAGTTACCTCCCAGTCACTGTCAATGAACACCTCTTACATTTCTGCTACCGTGCATCTAAATTTGACATGCAATTCTGTATGAATAAAATTGGGACGCAAACGCAGGGGGCGACTCAGACACGTGCGCAGAAGTATAAACATCGGCCATTTGCGTGAACATCGGAATAGTGTCTACAGTGTATCAGAGGGTCAGGGCAGATGCACAGAAATGCAGGGAGATTAGCTGCACACTGCTAGATCAGCTCTGGGTCACCCTCTAGGAAAGCCCGCCCGTGAAGTAATATACCATTATTTTGGGAAGATCAATGATAAAGGGGTATGAGAAATAACAGGATTTTAATACCTACCGGTAAATCCTTTTCTCCTAGTCCGTAGAGGATGCTGGGGTCCACTTCAGTACCATGGGGTATAGACGGTTCCGCAGGAGCCATGGGCACTTTAAGACTTTTCTAGAGTGTGAACTGGCTCCTCCCTCTATGCCCCTCCTCCAGACCTCAGTATAGGAACTGTGCCCAGGGAGACGGACATTTCGAGGAAAGGATTTACTTTAAAGTTAATGGTGAGATTCATACCAGCTCACACTTCAACCATGCCGCACAACATGGCATTCAACATAACACATGCCAACGGGCATGAACTATTGCAGCAACATGCTGAAAATAATTGTAACACAGCACTTGTGTAACTATAACAAAGTAACTGCTGCAGGTAAAGTACGCACTGGGTTGGGTGCCCAGCATCCTCTACGGACTAGGAGAAAAGGATTTACCGGTAGGTATTAAAATCCTACGGACTAGGAGAAAAGGATTTACCGGTAGGTATTAAAATCCTGTTTTCTCATACGTCCTAGAGGATGCTGGGGTCGACTTCAGTACCATGGGGTTATACCAAAGCTCCAGTACAGATGGGAGAGTGCGGATGACCCTGCAGCACCGATTGACCAAACTTGAAGTCCTCATCGGCCAAGGTGTCAAACTTGTAAAACTTAGCAAACGTGTTTGCCCCTGACCAAGTAGCTGCTCGGCAAAGTTGTAAAGCCGAGACACCCCGGGCATTCACCGAAGTCGGTAACGGCAATCCTGCCGTGGAATGAACGTGCTGAATCGTACCTCTGATCCAGCGCGCAATGGTCTGCTTAGAAGCAGGACACCCAATCTTGTTGGGAGCATACAGGACCAACAGAGCCTCTGTTTTCCGTATCCGAGCTGTTCTTGCAACATAAATCTTCAAAGACTTTGACGCAGCGAAGGTGTCAGTAGCCACTGGCACCACAATAGGTTGGTTTATATGGAAAGAAGAAACCACCTTTGGAAAGAATTGCTGACGAGTTCTCAACTCAGCCCTATCCTCATGAAAAATCAAGTAAGGACTCTTGTGAGATAAGGCCCCTAACTCAGACACCCGCCTTGCGGATGCCAAGGCCAACAGCATGACCACTTTCCAAGTGAGAAACTTTAACTCTATCTCCTGGAGAGGTTCAAACCAATCCAATTGAAGGAACTGCAACACCACGTTAAGATCCCATGGTGCCACAGGAGGCACAAATGGAGGTTGGATGTGCAGAACCTCTTTCACGAACGTCTGAACTTCTGGAAGGGAGGCCAATTGTTTCTGAAAGAAAACCGACTAGGCCGAAATCTGGACCTTGATTGAATCCAATCGTAGGCCCGCATCCACACCTGCCTGAAGAAAATGGAGAAAACGTCCTAACTGAAACTCTTCCGTTGGAGCCTTCTTGGTTTCACACCAAGACACATATTTTCTCCAAATACGGTGGTAATGTTTAGACGTTACTTTCCTGGCCTGAATAAGAGTGGGAATGACTTCTTTAGGAATACCCTTTCGGGCTAGGATCCAGCGCTCAACAGCCATGCCGTCAAACGTAGCCGCGGTAAGTCTTGATACACACACAGCCCCTGGAGCAGCAGGTCCTCGCGAAGAGGAAGAGGCAGAGGATCTTCTATGAGCAACTCCTGAAGATCTGGATACCAAGCCCTCCTTGGCTAGTCTGGGACAATGAGGATCGCTCGAACCCTTGTTCTTCTTATGATTTTGAGAACTTTTGGTATTAGTGGAAGTGGAGGGAAAACATATACCGACCGAAACGCCCACTGGGTTACCAATGCATCCACTGCTATTGCTTGAGTGACTCTCGACCTGGAACAATATCTCTGAAGCTTCTTGTTTAGACGAGATGCCATCATGTCTACTTAAGGAACTCCCCAAAGACTTGTCACCTCTGCGAAGACTACTTGGTGGAGGCCCCACTCTCCTGGATTGAGATCGTGTCTGCTGAGGAAGTCTACTTCCCAGTTGTCCACTCTCGGAATGAAAATTGCTGACAGAGCTCTTGCGTGTCTTTCTTCTCAGAGGAGAATCTTTGTCACCTCTGCCATCGCCGCTCTGCTTTTCGTTCTGCCATGACGGTTTATGTACGCTACTGCTGTTACATTGTCCGACTGGATCTGTACGGGTTGATCTTGAAGAAGATGCACCGCTTGTAGAAGGCTGTTGTAAATGGCTTTTAACTCCAGAACGTTTATGTGAAGACAAGTTTCTTGGCTTATTCCCTGTGTGACTACACCCCAGCCTCGAAGACTTGCATCCGTGGTTACTAGGACCCAGTCCTAAATCCCGAACCTGTGTCCCTCTAGTAGGTGAGAACTGTGTAGCCACCACAGAAGCAAAATTCTGGCTTTGAATGACAGGATAATCCTCTGGTGCATGTGTAGGTGGGATCCAGACCACTTGTCCTACAGGTCCCACTGGAATACTCTGGCATAGAATCGGCCAAACTGTATGGCCTCGTAGGCTGCAACCATCTTTCCCAACAACCGAATGAATTGATGAATCGACACTCTTGTTGGTTTCAGAATTTGTTTGACCATTCTCTGGATTTCCAGAGCCTTTTCTACTGGAAGAAATACCCTCTGTACTTCTGTGTCCAGTATCATCCCCAGAAAAGACAACCTTGTCGTCGGTTCCAACTGTGACTTTGGAAAATTTATGATCCAACCGTGTTGTTGAAGTACTGTCAGGGAGAGTGCAATGTTCTGCACTAACCTTTCCCTGGACCTCGCTTTTATCAGGAGATCGTCCAGGTAAGGAATTATATTGACTTCTTTCTGTCGAAGGAGGACCATCATCTCCGCCATCACCTTGGTGAACACCCTCGGTGCCGTGGAGAGTCCAAACGGCAACGTCTGAAATGGGTAATGATAATCCTGTATCGCGAATCTCAGATAAACTTGATGCGGAGGATAAATGGGAACATGTAAGTAGGCATCCTTTATGTCCACTGACACCATGAAATCCCCTTCCTCCAGACTGGAAATCACTGCCCTCAGGGATTCCATCTTAACTTGAACCTTTTCAGGTAGAGATTCAGAGACTTCAGGTTCAGAATCGGTCTGACCGAGCCGTCCGGCTTCGGAACTACGAAGAGGCTTGAATAAAACCCTTCTCCCTGTTGTGACACGGGAACCAGGACAATGACTTGATCCTGACATAATTTTTGTATTGCAGCTGCTACTACTTCTCTGTCTGGGAGAGAAGCTGGTAAGGCCGATTTGAAAATTCGGCATGGGGGAATGTCTTGAAACTCCAGCTTGTACCCCGTGGAACACTATTTGTAAGACCCACAGATCCAGGCCAGATTGAACATAGAACTAACTGAAAAGTTTCAGACGTGCTCCCACCTGAGCGGACTCCCGCAAGTGAGCCCCAGCGTCATGCTGCAGATTTGGCAGAAGCAGGGGTTGATTTCTGCTCCTGTGATCCTGGAGAATCTGTGGACTTTTTTCCTCTTCCCCTTCCTCTACCTGCAAAGAAATGGGAACCTTTACCCTTTTTGTATCTATTGGGCCGAAAGGACTGCATCTGAGAGTGATGTGTCTTTTTCGCCAGCGCAGGAGCATAAGGCAAGAATGTCGACTTACCTGCGGTAGCCGCAGAAACTAAAGCATCCAGCCCATCTCCAAACAAGGCCTCGCCTTTATACGGTGGAGTCTCCATATTCCTTTTGGAATCTGCATCAGCATTCCATTGGCAAATCCACAACGCCCTCCGAGCTGAGACTGCCATTGTAGCGGCTTTCTATCCCAAGAGTCCAATATCTTTCATGGCTTCTAGCATGTATGCAGCAGCGTCTTTGATATGACCTAACATTAGGAGTATCTCGTCTCTATCTATTGTGTCAATGTCTGATGACAAGTTTTCTGACTACTTTTCAATAGCACTACTCACCCACGCACAGGCAATGGTAGGCCTGAGTAGTGTCCCATTGGCCACATCAATAGATTTTAACGTAGTCTCTAACTTGCGGTCTGCCGGCTCCTTTAGTGAAGCCGTCTCAGGCGCAGGGAGAATCACCTTTTTTGGTTAACCGTGACAGGGCACTGTCTAAAACGGGGGGTGACTCCCACCTTTTCCTGTTCTCTGCCGGGAAAGGATAAGCAACCTGAATTCTTTTGGGAATCTGAAATTTCTTTTCAGGGTATGCCCAGACTCCCTCAAAGAGAGTGTTCAGCTCATGAGAAGGGGGAAAAGTTACATTAATTTTCTTTTCCTTATAAAAATAAGCCTTCTCCTGAGGTAAAGGAGGGGCTTCCGTTACCTCTAAGACTTCCTTTATAGCCACAATCATGTACTGAATGTTTTTCGCTAATTTAGGATCTATTCCCCTGGAATCACTAGTGTCGACACAGGAATCAGAGTCCGTGTCGGTATCAGTTCGTACTACATGTGCAAATGACCTTTTATGTGACCCAGAGGGGTCCCCTGTGGATGAAAAGGCAGAACTATTAAAAATCACATCTTCGACTGATTTTCTCCAGCTTTCTGCATGAGACTCATACTTATCCAATCTCTTACTGATATGATTCACACTATCACATAATTCTTTCACCCATTCAGGCTCATGGTGTGCCGGCAGCGCCATCACATTACAACTCTGTGTCCCTAAAATGGTTTCCTCAGGGGAAGAGCTCCCTTCTTCAGACATGTCACACACGTGTACAATCACACCACAGACACTCTGGGGCTTATAGGGGACAGACCCACAGTAAAATCTGTCAGAGGGACACAGGGAGGGATTTTCCAGCTCACAACTCAGCGCTCCTGACAGAAAAATCGCTGCCTGTAGCGCTTAATATGTTAAATCACATAAATTGAGCACAATTTACACCTTGCCCCCCCTTTAATACACCCTGATACTTGATTCAGAAGTGGAGGAGGACCAGCGTTTCTTCCCCAGCAGCTTGCATAGGAGAAAATGGCGCTGAGCAGTGTGCTGACTGACTGAGGAGGAAGCCACATCCCCTGTAATGGCACGTTTCCCCTCAGAAAACCTGAGGTATTTTTTATACTGGCGGGGGTGTAGGATTGTGCCACGGCATAATATGCTACTTTTTTGCCAGTTAGAGTAGGATTTCATGCTGCCCAGGGCGCCCCCCCCCCCATGCCTTGCACCCTGCTGTGCGCTGTATTATGGGAAGTATGTCCGCGCAGCATTCCCGCTCGCTGCACGGTACCTTGAGCTGTCACGATGACCGGAGGTCCCTCTTGCAGATCACCGGTTATAATACTCACGTGAATTCTGACTTCTGGCTCTGTTAGGGGGGTGACGGCGTGTTGTGGGAGTGAGCGCATAGCCGCAGCTAGCGTTCAGTTCCCTTCAGGAGCTAATGGTGTCCTGTCAGCAAGAAGCAGAGCCATGTAACTATTCAGGAAGTTGGTTCCTACTTCTTCCCCCTAAGTCCCACGAAGCAGGGAGACTGTTGCCAGCAGCCTCCCTGAAAATAAAAAACCTAACATACAGTCTTTCAGTGAAACTCAGTAGAGCTCCACTGGAGTGCGACCAGTCTGCCTGGGCACATTTTCTAAACTGAGGTCTGGAGGAGGGGCATAGAGGGAGGAGCCAGTTCACACTCTAGAAAAGTCTTAAAGTGCCCATGGCTCCTGCGGAACCGTCTATACCCTATGGTACTAAAGTGGACCCCAGCATCCTCTAGGACGTATGAGAAATTTACCTGTCTTATTTTTTATGTCGAACCCTATAAATGCATAAATGAGCTGCATCGTACATGTCCCAGAATATATATATATATATATATATATATATATATATATATATATACTGTATATACTTTTGTATTACCATAGAGAATGTCCCCCCGGTAGTTTTGCGTTTTGTGTGCACCTACTAATGATCACATTCCTTTGTGCCTCGTGGCTCATTTGAATAGTTGGATGATGGAATGTCTGTGCACCTCATATTAAATGCCTTGGTTTTGTACTTGTGTGCATGGATGGTCCACCCAATAGGCACACACTTAGGGGTCTATTTTCTAAGCCTTGGATGGAGCTAAAGTCATCAGAGATAAAGTACCAGCCAATCGTCTCCTAACTGCCATGCCACAGGCTGTGTTTGAAAAATGACAGTTAGGAGCTGATTGGCTGGGTCTTTATCTCCACCCAAGGCTTAGTAAATAGATCTCTTCATCTCTGCTCTCGGAAAAGGCCTCTGCAAATTATACAACTGCCTAAGTGTGGGGAGAGGAAGAAGCATTATAAGAGGCTCATAGTGCAACACATCAAAGTCTAAGTGCAACGTAAAATGCTGGCACAATATAAATAAATTCTTCCCTCAGAAACGTTTCCTCTACACCGTACTTTGCGAGATATCATCACTGTACCCAAATAATGCCCTGGAACTGTGCAAAAATTCTTCTCCACCTCAAGTGTCACCATTAGTTTTTGTCAGATATCTAGACCCACTTGGGCAGGATCAAAGACGTCTTTGAGCCCTTTGGTGCTTGGTACGTAACCAGTGTCGGACTGGGACATGAAGGGCCCACTGGGGGATGCTGTTGTAGGGGCCTATGTTTAAGGGTGTGGCCAGGCTCCACTGGGGCGTGGCCAGCCACCACAGAGGCTTGGCTAACCATTACAGAGTACATGTTCTGTTCCCCTTGGTAAATATATAATAAACCATATTCTTGTGAAGTATTATGTAACATCGGTATAATGCATAATTCAAGTGCACTAGGATAGAGTCTGAAACCTGATCTCTAGAGGAGGAGGAGGGCCCACAGGTAGTGGGGCCCGCCGGTGGTTTCCCCCGTTCCCCTGTGGGCCAGTCCGACCCTGTCCGTAACCTGAAGTGGAGGCAGATCAATCCCATATTGAGTCCCCTCACACAGCGTTTTGTTATGAGCATAGCTAGGTGACCTGCCACTGTCAAGTTGTTGGAACCACAGCCACAGTAGGCAGACGTCCAGGTTACCCATGGTCCAGGTTAGGAAAAAGGGAGTCCTTTGGATCCCTCCACCCCTGTTCAGCACCCTGCACTGCTCATCAGGATCTTCGTGTGTATGCGTGAACCCCAGTTCATGCGCATTTGCACTTCCGAGTCTGACTTGACAATGGAAGTAGCGGTGATAGGGAACACGGGATCTGCTGATCTTCGGATCCGCACTGTAGCAATGTTGAATTGCTTCGGAGATTTAGTATCCACTGCTGCTACTCCCAGTGAGCCGGATAGTAACTGAATACCCCCCTTAGGAAGATTTAGTACAGCAAACAAGATAAAGTTTCTGCCATCAAATCTGTCCTATTAATGCATGTATTTAAAACATGGAAAATATAGTGGATAATATTTGGAATCAGCATCCAGTGACCTTTAAGACAACATTCAATGGGGTAAATTTTTTAAGGTGGGAGGTTTTTTTTTAGAACTGCTGATGTTGTCCATAGCAACCAATCAGATTCTATCTATTATCTTCTAGAAGCAGATAGATAAATGTTATGTTGAATCTGATTTGGTTGCTATGAGCAACATCACCAGTTCTAAAAAAAACTCCCAGCTTAGTAAATTTACCCCAATATCTTTTTTTCTTTATTAACATTTTGTAGAATTAGATCAGGTAATTAATATTATGGAATAAGAGACGTGCAGCTGTCCATAAAGAGAAGATAATTAGGGGCACAGTTCTTAGAATTTCCCCCCCACATAGTCATTCGTCATGTCGGCACTGACGAAATGACGTCATGATTAGAATGTAGACAACACATCCATGGTGGCTAGTCGTGCAGAGGCGGCGTTAATTTTGAGAAGGATTTTCAATTTAGTTTTAGTCTTAGTCGTTTACTTAAAATTGTAGCTGGTTTCTAGTCACATTTTAGTATTTCTTTCTTGCTTCTTTTTAGCCAGGATTTAGTCGGTGAACCTCACTTTTTATTTTAGTCTAATTTTAGTCGATGTTTTAGTCATAACTTCTGCAGTTTAATGATGCTATAATGGATTTTGCTGAAGAACATTTCTCTATAATTCCCTTGAGAAGTTTGCATACCTTTAACTATGTGTTTAGTAATCTAGGCTCAGTAGACTGAGAATGTGTTCCATACTGATTCTGATTTACAGTAGTACTGCCATATATCATTAGTAATCTAGGCTCAGTAGGCTGAGAATGTGTTACATACTGAGTCTGACTTACAGTAGTGCTCCCATATATCATTAGTAATCTAGGCTCAGTAGGCTAAGAATGTGTTACATCCTGAGTCTGACTTACCGTAGTACCCCTATATATCATTAGTAATTTAGGCTCAGTAGGCTGAGAATGTGTTACATACTGAGTCTGACTTACCGTAGTACCCCTATATATCATTAGTAATTTAGGCTCAGTAGGCTGAGAATGTGTTACATACTGAGTCTGACTTACCGTAGTGCTCCCATATATCATTAGTAATTTAGGCTCAGTAGGGTAGGCTGAGAATGTGTTACATACTGAGTCTGACTTACAGTAGCGCTCCCACATATCATATACAAATTAATGCCTTAAGTTTGTTTGTTACAACATACAAGTGCAATATACAATCCTATTTCCTTCATAGCAGGTCATATTTATTTTCTGCAAATACCTAGAATACATAATCGTTCTTTAAAAATGTAAAACCTTCCAGTGTTCATTTTGACAAGAATAGAAAATTTAGTTTTAGTCTTTTTTTTTTTTTTGCTTTGCTTTAGATACGACTTAGCAGATCTCAGTTTTCATTTATTTCTAATTTTAGTCCTGAAATAAACTGTAGTCGATGAATACTTTTATTCAGAATTTTCATCGACAAAATGAACACTGCGCCGAGGGGGGTGGTTACTATTTACCCGGACATATTGGAGGGTCCCAGCATGGCCCCGAGACCTGCTGCCACTACCCATCCATTGCAGGCAGCGGC
Source organism: Pseudophryne corroboree (assembly GCF_028390025.1). Lineage (NCBI taxonomy): Eukaryota > Metazoa > Chordata > Amphibia > Anura > Myobatrachidae > Pseudophryne > Pseudophryne corroboree. Next base: position 61,752,361 of record NC_086447.1, read on the forward strand.
TGAGAAGAGACTACTGCAGAAGTAGCCTCTCTCTCCAGCTCAGCAGACACAGTTGTGCGCTGGGCTGGGGAGAGGGGCTGTTGCAGAAGCCTTTCCTGCATGATGTGTGGGGGGGGGGAAAGCACAAATAAAGTGTCATTTTTATGGGCTCATTTATCAATGAGTGATAAATTTCACTGTGAGTGATAAATTGCACCAGCCAATCAGCTCCCAACTGTCATTTTCAAACACAGTCTGTAACAGGCAGTTAGGAGCTGATTGGCTGAGTTAGCCATCCCCCGCCCCCTCCCCTGTCGGCACTCCCGCTGGTGGCCTAGTGGTGACTAACCTGGTACAACATGTACAACAGCTCCAAAGGTGTCTTCCACGTTTAGCTGGGACGCCATGGTAACTTCCAGAGAATACTGTGCTGTTTGCAGCGGTAAGTGTGACTAATCCTAACCCTGCCCTAGTACCTAACCCTCCTCTCCTGCAGACTAACCTTATCCCTGCCCTAGTACCTAACCCTCCTCTCCTGCAGACTAACCTTATCCCTGCCCTAGTACCTAACCCTCCTCTCCTGCAGACTAACCTTACCCCTGCCCTAGTACCTAACCCTCCTCTCCGGCAGACTAACCCTAACCCTCCCCTAGTATCTAACCCTCCTCTCCTGCAGACTAACCTTACCCCTGCCCTAGTACCTAACCCTCCTCTCCTGCAGACTAACCCTAACCCTCCCCTAGTATCTAACCCTCCTCTCCTGCAGCCTAACCCTCCCCCTAGTGCCTATCCCTCACCCTACTCTCCTGCAGCGCTAACCCTAACCCTACCCTTATTGCCTAATCCTAACCTCCTGCAGCCTAACCCTAACCCAACCCCAGTACCTAACCCTCCTCTCCTGCAGACTAACCCTAACCCTCCCCTAGTACCTAACCCTCCTCTCCTGCAGACTAACCCTAACCCTCCCCTAGTACCTAACCCTCCTCTCCTGCAGACTAACCCCCCCACCAGTGCCTATCCCTCACCCTACTCTCCTGCAGCGCTAACCCTAACCCTAGTTCCTAACACTAACCTCCGGCAGCCTAACCCTAACCCTCCCCCTAGTACCTATCCCTCACCCTTCTCTCCTGCAGCGCTAACCCTACCCCTAGTGCCTAACCCTAACCTCCTGCAGCCTAACCCTAACTCTCCCCCTAGTACCTATCCCTCACCCTTCTCTCCTGCAGCCTAACCTAACCTAACCCTCCCCCTAGTGCCTAACCCTAACCTCCTGCAGCCTAACCCTAACCCATCCCCTAGTGCCTAACCCTTCCCTCCTGCAGCCGAACCCTCCCCCTAGTACCTATCCCTCACCTCATCTCCTGCAACCTAACCCTAACCCTCCCCCTAGTGCCTAACCCTCACCTGCCTCTCTTGCAGCCTAACCCTAACTCTCTCCCTAGTGCCTAACACCTAACCCAACCCCTAGCCCTCTCCCTAGTGCCTAAAGGTGGGTACACACTAGACAATGTGATCAGTGAGTGACTTCGCCTAGTGTTTCCCCTCCCGTCGGCCAGCCGGCGCTCTAACGATATCGCACAATGATGTCATACCACGGCTGGCCAGAGCATGCAGCTTTGGACGATGAGTCCAAATTGAGATGCATGCACGGCCGAAACTGATGGTCGTTAATGAACCGCAGGGCCGCGCATCGCTTGTCGTCAGCTGCATACACACTGGGCGATATAGTAAACTATGGATAAGAAAGAAATGAACCTCTGTTGCGCAGGGCAGAAGCAGCTAAGAAATATCGTCAGGTGCTATCACTACCCGATAAATAAAATGTAGTTATGTAAAAAGAATAATATATCTGCGCTCCATAGATGGATAAACAATGCAGGGTACACTATATTGTTTCACAATCTATTAGTCATAAAATACTCCCCTATTCGGACGAGTTTGGATATTTCTCAAACTTCTGTTATGTACGATATTAGTACTACTTCTTCATTCAATCATATCACAACATATAACTTCAATCCAAAATAGGATATTTTCAGCTGGCCAAAGCTCAGCCACACAGCCACAGTGGTATCTCTGTTCCTCTGTGCCAGGGTGGCACAAGGCCCTTCATCAGGTGTCTCTGCCGCAGAAAGACGGGCAGACCTCAGCTCCCCAGTAATCAAAGAGACGTCTGTCCTGTCTGTATCCCCAGGGTGTATCTCTGGGAATGCCACATGCACTGGGCCACCAAACCATCAGAGAGCATTAAGCTAGGTCACATACCACCACCAGGTGTGTCAGACAATAGCAGGGGTGACGTTTCGGGCTGGAGTGCAGACCTGAGATCTCCGCACAGCAATAACTAGGCAGTCAGCACTGCAGCACCCACATGGCAGCTTCCTCCTGTACAAGGTGTCCTGAGGTCTGTCCGTCTTTCTGGGCAGAGACACCTGATGAAGGGCCTTGTGTCTCCCTGGCACAGAGGAACAGAGATACCACTGTGGCTGAGCTTTGGCTGAATAGGGGAGTATTTTATGACTTTATGAAACAATATATTGTACCCTGCATTGTTGATCCGGTATCCGGACTCCAGGTCGACAACAAAAAGGTCGACACACCTTAGGTCGACGCCAATTGGTCGAAACGCCTTAGGTCGACATGGACAAAGTGTCGACATGGACAAAAGGTCGACAGGAACAAGGTCGACATGGAAAAAGGTCGACATGATTTTTTTATGTTTTTTTTTCTTTTTTCGAACCTTTTCATACTTAACGATCCACGTGGACTACGATTGGAACGGTATTCTGTGCCGAGCGAAGCGGAGCGAAGGCACCATGCCCGAAGCATGGCGAGCGAAGCGAGCCATGCGAGGGGACGCGGTGCACTAATTGGGGTTCCCGGTCACTCTACGAAGAAAACGACACCAAAAAAACATAAAAGACTCATGTCGACCTTTTGCCATGTCGACCTTGTTCCTGTCGACCTTTTGTCCATGTCGACCTAAGGTGTGTCGACCAATTGGCGTCGACCTAAGGTGTGTCGACCTTTTTGTTGTCGACCCTGAGTCCCAGACCCATTGATCCATCCGTGGAGCGCAGATATATTATTCTTTTTATATGGTAAACTATATTGCTCAGGAGGGGGCAAATGAGCGATATAGTTTACTATATCCCTAAGTGTGTATTCACCTTAACCCTCCCCTCCTGCCGCCTAACTCTATCCCTTCCCCTAGTGCCAAACCCTCACCCGCCTCTGCTGCAGCCTAACCCTCCCCCTAATGCCTTACCCTTCCCCCCCTCTCCTGCAGCCTAACCCTCCCCATACTGCCTAACCCTTCCCCTCCTCTCCTGCAGCCTAACCCTCCCCCTACTGCCTAACCCTTCCCCTCCTCTCCTGCAGCCTAACCCTCCCCTCCTCTCCTGCAGCCTAACCCTCCCCCCAGTGCCTAACCCTCCCCTCCTCTCCTGCAGCCTAACCCTAACCCTCCCCCTAGTGCCTAACCCTCCCCTCCTCTCCTGCAGCCTAACCCTAACCCTCCCCCTAATGCCTAACCCTCCCCCTCCCCTCCTGCAGCCTAACCCTAACCCTCCCCCTAGTGCCTAACCCTCCCCTCCTCTCCTGCAGCCTAACCCTCCCCCTAGTGCCTAACCCTCCCCTCCTGCAGCCCAACCCTAACCCTCCCCCTAGTGCCTAACCCTCCCTTCCTCTCCTGCAGCCTAACCCTAACCCTCCCCCTAATGCCTAACCCTCCCCTCCTTTCCTGCAGCCTAACCCTAACCCTCCCCCTAATGCCTAACCCTCCACCTCCTCTCCTGCAGCCTAACCCTAACCCTTCCCCTCCTCTCCTGCAGCCTAACCCTCCCCCTAATGCCTAACCCTCCCCTCCTGCAGCCTAACCCTAACCCTCACTCTAATGCCTAACCCTCCACCTCCTCTCCTGCAGCGTAACCCTAACCCTCCCCCACCTCTCCTGCAGCCTTACCCTAACCCTCCCCCTAATGCCTAACCCTTCCCCTCCCCTCCTGCAGCCTAACCCTTCCCCTAATGCCTAACTCTCCCCTCCTCTCCTGCAGCCTAACCCTAACCCTCCCCCTAATGCCTAACCCTCCTCTCCTGCAGCCTAACCCTAACCCTCACCCTAATGCCTAACCCTCCCCCTCCTCTCTTGCAGCCTAACCCTAACCCTCCCCCTAATGCCTAACCCTCCCCTCCTGCAGTCTAACCCTAACCCTCCCCCTAATGCCTAACCCTCCCCCTCCTTTCCTGCAGCCTAACCCTAACCCTTCACCTCCTCTCCTGCAGCCTAACCCTCCCTCTCCTCTCCTGCAGCTTAACCCTAACCCTCCCCCTAATGCCTAACCCTCCCCTCCTGCAGCCTAACCCTAACCCTCACTCTAATGCCTAACCCCCCCTCCTCTCTTGCAGCCTAACCCTAACCCTCCCCTCCTCTCCTGCAGCCTAACCCTAACCCTCCCCCTAATGCCTAACCCTCCCCCTCCCCTCCTGCAGCCTAACCCTAACCCTCCCCCTAGTGCCTAACCCTCCCCTCCTCTCCTGCAGCCTAACCCTCCCCCTAGTGCCTAACCCTCCCCTCCTGCAGCCTAACCCTCCCCCTAGTGCCTAACCCTCCCTTCCTCTCCTGCAGCCTAACCCTAACCCTCCCCCTAATGCCTAACCCTCCCCTCCTTTCCTGCAGCCTAACCCTAACCCTCCCCCTAATGCCTAACCCTCCACCTCCTCTCCTGCAGCCTAACCCTAACCCTCCTCTCCTGCAGCCTAACCCTCCCCCTAATGCCTAACCCTCCCCTCCTGCAGCCTAACCCTAACCCTCACTCTAATGCCTAACCCTCCACCTCCTCTCCTGCAGCGTAACCCTAACCCTCCCCCACCTCTCCTGCAGCCTTACCCTAACCCTCCCCCTAATGCCTAACCCTCCCCCTCCCCTCCTGCAGCCTAACCCTTCCCCTAATGCCTAACTCTCCCCTCCTCTCCTGCAGCCTAACCCTAACCCTCCCCCTAATGCCTAACCCTCCTCTCCTGCAGCCTAACCCTAACCCTCCCCCTAATGCCTAACCCTCCCCCTCCTCTCTTGCAGCCTAACCCTAACCCTCCCCCTAATGCCTAACCCTCCCCTCCTGCAGTCTAACCCTAACCCTCCCCCTAATGCCTAACCCTCCCCCTCCTTTCCTGCAGCCTAACCCTAACCCTCCACCTCCTCTCCTGCCGCCTAACCCTCCCCCTCCTCTCCTGCAGCTTAACCCTAACCCTCCCCCTAATGCCTAACCCTCCCCTCCTGCAGCCTAACCCTAACCCTCACTCTAATGCCTAACCCCCCCTCCTCTCTTGCAGCCTAACCCTAACCCTCCCCCTCCTCTCCTGCAGCCTAACCCTAACCCTGCCCCTAATGCCTAACCCTCACCCTCCCCTCCTGCAGCCTAACCCTCCCCCTAATGCCTAACCCTCCCCCTCCTCTCTTGCAGCCTAACCCTAACCCTCCCCTAATGCCTAACCCTCCCCTCCTGCAGTCTAACCCTAACCCTCCCCCTAATGCCTAACCCTCCCCTTCCTCTCTTGCAGCCTAACCCTAACCCTCCCCCTAATGCCTAACCCTCCCCTCCTGCAGTCTAACCCTAACCCTCCCCCTAATGCCTAACCCTCCCCCTTCTTTCCTGCAGCCTAACCCTAACCCTCCCCCTAATGCCTAACCCTCCCCCACCTTTCCTGTAGCCTAACCCTAACCCTCCCCCTCCTCTCCTGCAGCCTAACCCTAAACCTCCCCTTAATGCCTAACCCTCCCCCTCCTTTCCTGCAGCCTAACCCTAACCCCCCCACTAATGCCTAACCCTCCCCTGCCAGTCCATGCAGAACATGTGACAATGTTGACATCATAACTACTGGTTTTGAATGTCGACATGACTTGGGGGGAGATTCATCAAATCTTGGAGAGAGATAAAGTGGAGAAAGATAAAATTGTTAGGAGCAACTTCTCAACGTTATCTCTCTCCAAGATTTGATAAGTCTCCCCCCACATCCTGTACAGAAAATATATGGAAGTCATATCAGCCCCTGTCCCACTGGAGGTTGCAGCCTGAATTCTCTAACATACAAGCAAATAGGCCAACACACTTGGATTAATTCTGTCAAAATCAAGTTACCCTAGTATGTACTTTGGAGTGTGGGAGGAAGCATACAAACTCCACACAGATGGTTCACAACCAGGAATTGTTCTGATGACCTCAGTGCTGTGGGGCTGTAATGCTAAGCACAATGCTGCCATGCTGCCCTTGAAGGGCAGGTATGTCTGACATTAATCACATACTGCAGCATGTAAATCCTCTCTTTAATGTAAAGTGTACGGGTAAAGTGACTTGTTTTCATCTCAGACCATCTGAACTGTAACAAAAATAGATCCATCATTTCCTGTCCTAACCATTCATCAGCAGAGGATGACATGAATTGCCGTTACATTGTGCAAGACGGGCCGTTATTCTTACATCAAAGGGTTCCGAGCTGAACCTTGCGGTCTCGTGAGAGCATCGGAGCAAGAAAGATGTAACAGAGCACAGCAATGTCACTCGCAAAACATGGGTCTCAGACGCCCTCAGTACAGGACTTTACACAAACATCTCAGGCCACAGCTTCTCATAAAGTCCTTAAAGGGGCAATCATCTACAAGACTAAGTCACGCCTTGTGCATGATTGCCCCTTTAAAAAACGGACTTCATCACAAGAGATAGGAGGGTGGAGAGAGCTGTAAGTGACACAGAGTGGGTTCCCTGTATCTCTTACAGCTCTCTCCACACCTGGGTGTCTGAGTCCTGTGTAACTTGTTATCTAATGAGGGTCTAGAGAGAGAGAGAGAGAGAGAGAGAGACATACACCCACTCACTCAGAGTCCTCATGAGTCCTGTCCCAGTGTGTAAGTAGTACAGAGGCCGCTGCTATTTGTGCATGTGACAAGATAAATTATAGATTTTATGTTTCTATGTGTATTTTAAGGTTGTTGAAGTTGTCTTTATTCCACTACAAGAACATTCGCTAAAATAGTTGTCTTTCAATTACTGTTGGTGTTTAGTTTTAATCTAATATACACCATTGGGCTAAATGTAGTATACACAATCCATACACATCCCAACATGACCCATTCCAGGAGGGACAAAATGCTCTCTACCTGGACTTCCTTCTTAACTTATGATTGCAATCACCTGTGTTGAAACAACTTTATTATCAATTAATTAGTTCAACACAGGTGACTATAATCCTAAATTAAGAGGGATGTCCATGTAAAGAGCATTTTGTCCCTCCTGGAATGGGTCATGTTGGCAGGTATGCACAATCTTATATACAGCCCCGGGCACCCCGAAGGCTTAATCCGGCCCTGGTGGCACTGCTGACAGTGGATTATTGCTGGCAGTCCTGAGGCATTGCTGGCTGCCAGTCTGCCATGATGGCACTCCAGGGGGGTAAGTTTATCCCAGTCGCCCGGAGACAAGTTGAAATTTGGTGACCACCCCCAACCCTTAAAAACAAGGTTTGTATGCGAGTCTATGACAATGGCCTGCGTGTCAGGGTCAGACACATAAGATTCAGCCGTCTGAAGCATGCAGATTCAGCGATCATTGGTGGGTCCCACTTCACCGTTCCGGAAGCAGCGATGGGTGCACCGTCACTTGCTGCAGAGTAGGCTGAGCAGTACCAGGCGGGAGCCGTCCTACTAGTGCAGGTGCTAGCAGGGCTCCTGGGACTGAAACGATTAACGCTGGGTGCGCCGTAGAGCTCCATTGGAAGAACAGCGGTCACACTTGGATCCCGCTGTGAACCACACAGGGGCTGCTGTACATGCACGTGCCCCTTCAGGGCCTGGAGTCCGGAGGCAGGTGTCTCCATTGCCTCTGGGAGTTACGCCCCTGATGGTACTTGAGGAACCGCAAGTCCACCTGTAAAGAAAATACTTTTTTCAAGTTCTGACTTTTCAAAAGATGACAGTTTTGGGCTGGTTAACGTTATGTCAGGTGGAACCCAACGATGTGTGTCTCCACGCTGTGTGCCTCCCTGCTATAGCGTTACCCCACCACCACCGCCGGATGTTTTTGGAAAGCAGGGGGCTCCCTCTCTACATTTTTCCCCAGATTTTCCAAAGCAAGCCCAGGCTGAGGTTCAGGGCTGGTTATGGGTTGAGAGGGGGGCATATAATATGTAGACCTCTAGATACATTATGTGAACATGGATGGAATTCTGTGTATCTAAACACATTTCCGATAGTAATGCCTCACTGTAAATTTTTTCTGTTTTGGTCATAAAAAACAAGTGTGCTAGTATTTTTGTGACTCATATGTAAATAGTAGGATGATATTAATAACATAATAACGGTGTTAATTGCATACAGTCTGAACAATGGTGTTAATTGCCTAGTGCATGCTGGCACTTGTGGTTCTACAAATGCCATCATGCTTGGGCAGGCTTGCTGAGACTTGTAGGCCGCTGTGACAAACTATTTATAAACCATTAAACCCACACCCGGGGGTGATTGTGGTTCCTCAGGAGAGGGAACCCCATTTTATTTTTGGGGTGCTGACTTTTCGAGGAATTCCAGCCCTGTGTGCCTCCCTGCTATAGCGTTGCCTTCTCCAGCTGGTTCAGCGTCTACCTCTCTTTAGCAACCTTCACCAGTCACAGTACTTCTTTAGATGTCCACCATAGTATATATCCCCCAGTAGATTTAGGGTGTATATTATGAAATCTGTGCAGACAACAGAAGGCTTCAGTGGTTTGAGCTTATACTGTAATTGTTTACTCATTCACCTCAGTATTGTGCTGATCAACCAGGCATACAGTGTAGTGACACACAGAGCGTGACACTTTTCATATCATACAGTATGTATAAACATTTATTGGTGTTTAAATCTGTTCAACCAATAATAAATAATTATTAATCAACCAATTGTCACATGTTCTAAAACATAGCAAGCCATTTTATATATATATATATATATATATATATATATATATACACTGCTCAAAAAAATAAAGGGAACACTAAAAAAACACATCCTAGATCTGAATGAATGAAATATTCTTATTAAATACTTTGTTCTTTACATAGTTGAATGTGCTGACAACAAAATCACACAAAATTTATCAATGGAAATCAAATTTATTAACCCATGGAGGTCTGGATTTGGAGTCACACTCAAAATTAAAGTGGAAAAACACACTAGAGGCTGATCCAACTTTGATGTAATGTCCTTAAAACAAGTCAAAATGAGGCTCAGTAGTGTGTGTGGCCTCCACGTGCCTGTATGACCTCCCTACAATGCCTGGGTATGCTCCTGATGAGGTGGCGGATGGTCTCCTGAGGGATCTCCTCCCAGACCTGGACTAAAGCATCCGCCAACTCCTGGACAGTGTGTGGTGCAACGTGGCGTTGGTGGATGGAGCGAGACATGATGTCCCAGATGTGCTCAATTGGATTCAGGTATGGGGAACAGGCAGGCCAGTCCATAGCATCAATGCTTTCATCTTGCAGGAACTGCTGACACACTCCAGCCACATGAGGTCTAGCATTGTCTTGCATTAGGAGGAACCCAGGGCAAACCGCACCAGCATATGGTCTCACAAGGAGTCTGAGGTTCTCATCTCAGTACCTAATGGCAGTCAGGCTACCTCTGGCGAGCACATGGAGGGCTGTGCGGCCCCCCAAAGAAATGCCAACCCACACCATTACTGACCCACTGCCAAACCGTTCATGCTGGAGGATGTTGCAGGCAGCAGAACGTTCTCCTTGGCGTCTCCAGACTCTGTCACGTCTGTCACATGTGCTCAGTGAGAACCTGCTTTCATCTGTGAAGAGCACAGGGCGCCAGTGGCGAATTTGCCAATCTTGGTGTTCTCTGACAAATGCTAAACATCCTGCACGGTGTTGGGCTGTAAGCACAACCCCCACCTGTGGACGTCGGGCCCTCATACCACCCTCATGGAGTCTGTTTCTGATCGTTTGAGTAGACACATGCACATTTGTGGCTTGCTGGAGGTCATTTTGCAGGCCTCTGGCAGTGCTCCTCCTGTTCCTCCTTGCACAAAGGCGGAGGTAGCGGTCCTGCTGCTGGGTTGTTGCCCTCCTACGGCCTCCTCCATATCTCCTGATGTACTGGCCTGTCTCCTGGTAGCGCCTCCATGCTCTGGACACTACGCTGACAGACACAGCAAACCTTCTTGCCACAGCTCACATTGATGTGCCATCCTGGATGAGCTGCACTACCTGAGCCACTTGTGTGGGTTGTAGGGAGGTCATACAGGCACGTGGAGGCCACACACACTACTGAGCCTCATTTTGACTTGTTTTAAGGACATTACATCAAAGTTGGATCAGCCTGTAGTGTGTTTTTCCACTTTAATTTTGAGTGTGACTCCAAATCCAGACCTCCATGGGTTAATAAATTTGATTTCCATTGATAATTTTTGTGTGATTTTGTTGTCAGCACATTCAACTATGTAAAGAACAAAGTATTTAATAAGAATATTTCATTCATTCAGATCTATGATGTGTTATTTTAGTGTTCCCTCTATTTTTTTGAGCAGTGTATGTATATATATATATATAACAGGCACTCCACTTCGTAAAGACATTATTCCCTTTCTTATGTGTCCTGCTAGGAGCTTCCAAGTATAACCAAGTGTTCACGGGTGGCACTCGCAGGACTTTGAAACGGAGGTAAATTCTGACTAGTAGTCTGTTACATTCCAACGTTTCAGTTTCCCTGTATTGATCCCTGAGGAAAGTCTCTATAAAGAGAGACAGAAACGTTGGAATGTATCGGACTACAGTTCTGCATTTATTTCTGTTTGAAAATCCTGTGAAGTTTTCTGTCTATGAATATTTATATATATCTATAGATAGATAGATCAGTGGTGTAAGTTCCTCCCAGTTGCCCGGAGGCAAGATAAATATTGGTGGCACCCCATATATAGATATATGTATGTATGTATGTATGTGTGTGTGTGTGTGTGTGTGTGTGTGTGTGTGTGTGTATATATATATATATATATACACACTGTATGTATATATATATATATATATATAGTATTCGGAAAAAGAAATGTGTGTGTATATATATATATATATATATATATATATATATACACTTGTTTTCTCATTGCCATTTATTTTAAATCACACATTTCTTACCATTCATACCCAGGATAAGAACCCATGACCTGTTACACTGAAGGCAGACATTTTACTGATACAGCTACTTGCTCCGGCATCGCAAGACTGCAGACTATGGGCCTAATTCAGACCTGATCGTAGCCCTGCAAAATTTTACGATCAGGCACACTGACATGCGGGGGGACGCCCAGCACAGGGCTAGTCCGCCCCACACAGAAGTACAAATGCATCACACAGCGGCGATGCTTTTGCACTTCAGGAGTAGCTCCCGGCCAGCACAGCTTTTGAGTGCTGGCCGGGAGCAACTTGTCGCTGCTCGGGTCGCAGCGGCTGCGTGTGACGTGCAGCCGCTGTGGCCCGCCCCTCGCATGGTCCTCCGTTGGCTGGACCACGCCCACAAAACGGCAGCTAAACGCCAACGTGCCCCCCCCTCTCGCCCAGCAAACTCCTCTGCTTGTCAATCAGGCAGAGGCGATCGCTAAGGAACGGCAGCCGTCGGCTGTCAGCCATGCGACGGCGCATGCGCACTTCTGACCTGATTGCTGCGCTGCGATGAACAGCAGCGTGCGATCTGGTCAGAATGACCCCCTACATGAAGCTACTTAGAGTTGTCAGTTCAACATCATTGCAATTAGACAGATCTTTGTAGTGTGCAGGCACACACTACATGAGGGGTGGGCAATTATTTCAGCTGAGGGGCCACTTGACACTTTCCTGTCAGTATTCGAGGGTGGCACACAAAATAGCAGCTCCCCCACTAGCCAAAAACATAGGGACGTGGCTTCATGTGGAAGGGGCATGGGCAAAAAATAATACAGATTCATATTAGGCTGCACAATAGTCTCCATTATTCAAATTACGCCACACAGGAGCGCCACTTACACACATTACGCCAGGTGGAGCCCCTGTCACACATTACACCAGGTAGAGTCCCCTTTTACACATTACAGCAGGTAGAGCTCTCTTTTACACATTACGGCAGGTAAAGCTCTCTTTTACACATTACGGCAGGTAAAGCTCTCTTTTACACATTACGGCAGGTAGAGCTCTCTTTTACACATTACAGCAGGTAGAGCTCTCTTTTACACATTACAGCAGGTAGAGCTCTCTTTTACACATTACAGCAGGTAGAGCTCTCTTTTACACATTACGGCAGGTAGAGCTCTCTTTTACACATTACGGCAGGTAGAGCTCTCTTTTACACATTACAGCGGTAGAGCGCCCTTTTACGCTCTTTGAAAAAGTCACGTGTAGTTGTGACGAAACGCGTCAGGACTCGCCCACTGTTGCCGCTAGCCAGTCTCAGGTGGACATTACAGACCTCGGCTACGCTGCCTATTATTACAAACCGCTTCAAGCACTGCACGGGAGACGGGCAGAAAATCCCCCTCCAGCTTGTCCGTTTGACCGCAATCCTTATATCTACAAGTAGGACCAAATCATCTGCCATACTCAGTGGCTGTCATCATTGATTGCCGGAGCGGTTCATACACCGCCGATACTTACAGCTCCATCCACTACATATATTTATACAGCATGGATATGGCAGCTTAAGGCACCCCACCGCGGGCAATCTATTTTACATCAGCGGTCACTCACCAATTGGCCCATGTTATCCACCACTTTATGGGACTTGGTAACTATAAATAGCTATTCCATCTCAGCGGCTCTAATCAGCATCATTGCTTTTCCATCATAGCAATCTCTATTAAAAGTCTAATATCAGATCCGGGGACGCCCGGTATTATACCTGAATGACAACATTATTTTTTAACAGCATTATTTGATACAGGGATACAACAACGTTGCAATTGCTTGAAAAATCAGTTTTGTTGTTACAGTATTGCTACATAAACGCATTATGTTTCTAGTCATATAGTATATACAATTGTTTTTAATAGTGTTATTTTATTATTAGTTTTTTGGACTTCTTTGGCTGATACACTTCAGGTGCACAGTATTAGGGCTTATGAGCGCTTCTATTTTATTCCTTAACCATTTCACTATCAAGGATCATTACACAAATCCTTTATAGAGGCGAACGTATACCCATATTGTTCCCCCATTTCTTTTGGACCAAATAGTACATGGTTTATTTATAGTTTGGTTAAATAAGGATTCGGGTGCTGCAATTTTTCAGTGTGGTTGGCCCTTTTGCACATTACGGCAGGTAGAGCTCCCTTTTACACCTTACGGCAGGTAGAGCTCCCTTTTACACAGTATGGAAGGTAGAGTCCCCTTTTTACACAGTACGGAAGGTAGAGCTCCCTTTTACACCTTAGGGCAGGTAGAGCTCCCTTTTACACAGTATGGAAGGTAGAGTCCCATTTTTACACAGTACGGAAGGTAGAGCTCCCTTTTACACCTTACGGCAGGTAGAGCTCCCTTTTACACAGTATGGAAGGTAGAGTCCCCTTTTACACATTAACATTTTATTTAGGATAATTATTGTGCGGCAAGCAAATTTTCCAGTGTCTTATGGCCCCTGGAGAAAAGGTTTGACACAGTGACAGAACACGGTGGGGGTGACACAGTGTCAGAACATGGGCGTGTGACACGGTGACAGAACACGGGGGGTGTGAAACGGTGACAGGACACGGTGACAGGACACGGGGTGTGACACGGTGACAGGACACGGGGGGTGACACGGTGACAGAACACAGGGGTGTGACACGGTGACAGAACATGGGGGGGTGACTCAGTGACAGAACACGTGGGGGTGACTCAGTGACAGAACACGGGGGGTGGGGGGGGGCTGGGGGTGGTACAGCGAGCGCTAAAGATCTCCCCCCTAACCTAAAAACAGTCTGACGCCTCTGCCCGCACACACAACTATATACACAAACACTCTCACACAAATGTACTTTCTTTCTCTCACTGACGTTTTCCATTAACTTACTGATCTGTATCTGGTTGGCAGGAAGGATGGATCTGTAGCAGTGGCTCTTCCCGTGAGCACAGCTACGATCAACTCGGAATGACCCCCTATGTGTATTTATAATAAAGAGGGTTTGATTTAAAAGGTACAGGGAGAAAGAGATAGCGGTGGCTATCAATTAACTTAATTGATTGGTGTTATAGAACCAGAGGAGAGGTCCCCCCCTACAGATCAGTAGCATGGCGGCAGCCGGCTCTGTTGCCTTCCACAGTTATGCCACTGAAATAGATACTATAGACAGATAAATTAATAACAGAAATACAATCAATTAACTATTCATTCTATCCAATGTAAGTAATTTTGGGCATGAAAATAAAATATTACATACACTTACTGACAGAACTATTTCTATTTTTTTTCTTTACTTACCAGATCCCATGATGATAATTTATTAATATAATTCACTTAAATATGTTAATGAAGGATTTAGAATAATGAAAACAATATATCCAATTTAACCCTGTATATAGCCTGGCACCTCTAATAACATATGTAACAAATATGGGGGGTAATTCCAAGTTGATCGCAGCAGGAATTTTTTCAGCAGTTGGGCAAAACCATGTGCACTGCAAGGGAGGCAGATGTAACATGTGCAGAGAGAGTTAAGGGCCCTACACACTGGCCGATCCGCCGCCGAGCTGCCCGACGGCGGATACGGCCGACGGGCGACCCGGCGGCGGAGGGGCAGTGACGGGGGAGTGAAGTTTCTTCACTCCCCCCGTCACCCGGCTGCATTGAAGTGCAGGCAAATGTGGACGAGATCGTCCATATTGGCCTGCATGTACAGCCGACAGGGGACCAGCGATGAACGAGCGCGCGGCCGCGCATCGTTCATCGCTGGAGCCTCCACGGTATCGCGTTCATTTATGAACGAGATTGTTCATATCTTTGACTGATGTCGGCCAGTGTGTAGGGCCTATTAGATTTGGGTGGGTTATATTGTTTCTGTGCAGGGTAAATACTGGCTGCTTTATTTTTACACTGCAATTTAGATTGCAGATTGAACACACCACACCCAAATCTAACTCTCTCTGCACATGTTATATCTGCCTCCCCTGCAGTGCACATGGGCCCTCATTCCGAGTTGTTCGCTCATTATTTTTCTTCGCATCGGTGCGATTTTCCGCTATCTGCGCATGCGCAATGTTCGCACTGCGGCTGCGTCAAGTAAATTTGCTAAGAAGTTTGGTATTTTACTCACGGCATTACGAGGTTTTTTCTTCGTTCTGGTGATCGGAGTGTGATTGACAGGAAGTGGGTGTTTCTGGGCGGAAACTGGCCGTTTTATGGGAGTGTGTGAAAAAACGCTGCCGTTTCTGGGAAAAACGCGGGAGTGGCTGGAGAAACGGGGGAGTGTCTGGACGAACGCTGGGTGTGTTTGTGACGTCAAACCAGGAACGACAAGCACTGAACTGATCGCACTGGAAGAGTAAGTCTCGAGCTACTCAGAAACTGCAAAGAAAAATCTTTTTGCAATATTGCGAATACTTCGTTCGAAATTCAGCTAAGCTAAGATTCACTCCCAGAGGGCGGCGGCTTAGCGTGTGCACTGCTGCGAAAAGCGGCTAGCGAGCGAACAACTCGGAATGAGGGCCATGGTTTTACCCAATTGCTAAAAAAATTCCTGCTGCGATCAACTTGGAATTACCCCCCATGATCCAGTTGGTGTTTTAGGATCAAGTAAATAGTTTTATTTAAATACATTTATTTGACAAATAAGCAATTTGCTGAAAGTTCTGCTACAAATTAAATTAAGATTCTGGTAGACCATTCGGAAATACAGAATCTTCCTCCCATTAACTTTCAGACGTTAGGATTAAATGGAAAAAAATACCCATCCCAAGTAAAAAGCGTGGCTTTGGTGATACTAGGGCATCCCTGAGACCCATCCAGCGCCAATCATTCATAGAAGCTGAACTGCGCCAATAAATTGTATTGGAGAAGGCTCATTGCCTGTTAGTACGTAAACAAATTTAGAGGGAGTTTTATCAAACCTTGGAGAGAGAGATAAAGTGGCCAAATTGCCTTTAGCAACCATTTCTAGCACAGACTGTAAAATGACAGAAGCCTTTGGGGTTGCTATGAGCAACTGCTTCACTTTATCTCTCTCCCCGAGATATAATAAATCTCTCCCTTCGGCTCTGCAACCTAATACAAATCTTAAACATGCAAGTAACAGAATGGCCGAAGTGAAGATGTTTTTTTCCACTTGAAGTCCCGGCTTCGGCCCACATGTATTATTGTGCGGTGATTGGAAGCAAAAGTTAATGAAAGATGCCCAAAAGTTATTATGGAGTTAAAGTAAAAAGAGTTCTGTTGAGAATAACAGACCGCAACCCCTCGGAGCGGACGTGCTAGATTAATCTGCAGGAACCAGAAATCTCTGGTGGATATCGTTGCAGATAAGGAAGGTGCCGCAAGTTAATCCATGTAAAAGATATTATTTCAACAACAAAAAAAACAGCCAATGTCAGAACAAATACAGACATTAATAAGTACATCATTTGCAGGCTATGGAGCTGATGCAGAGTTAGCAAGATGGGCATAAAGAAAAAAACAAAAGTGCATGTAAAAATAGCGTGTTTCCACACACGTGCAGAGCAATGCAGATCTCGGGCGCTCACGCCTCTGCATCAGTTACCGGCACTTAGGGGAAGGTCACATGACATGTTACTTCATGTGAATTCAGGGCAGTACAGATACTGTAATTCTAATAAATGTGATAACCTCCCAGTATGTACGTCACTGAAGCACTTGCTTTGGTCATGCAGAACCCAGGGGGAAAAAAATAAATGTCTGCATCAATAGAAGAGGGTTTGATGGAAAGCGTCAGTAATTCGAAAAAAATGGCCAAAGTGAGGCGTTATACACGGTTTTTAAAGGGCACTCGCTGTTAAAGTTCCAGGTTAATGCAAACAGACTTCAGGCTTGTGACTTCTAACAGAGGGCCTGATTCAGCAGGGATCGCAATTGAGATTTTTCGCAATTTGGGTGATTATCGACAGACTGCACATGCACCAGAGCTGCAATGCGATCACGGTGCATTCGCGGTATTAAAGTGAAGCGATTGCACCGTGATTGGGTAGAAGTGAGTGGTCAGGGGTGGTAACATGGCATTTTGTGGGAGTGGTGGTAAAAACGCGGGCATGTCAAGGCCGTTTGGCGGGAGGGTCTCTGATGTCATCTGCGATCACTTGCATGCAACAGCATGTGCAGATTTGTGGATGCTCTGGCGCAGATTGAATTTACCTCTTTGATGTTCCTGATTTTGTGTCTGGATTGCAATGCATGCGCAGATGAGAATGCATCGCAAACACTGCAGTTCGTCGTCTTTATCCATTTCTGAGTGGCAACTAGTTGTGTGATTCTTTGCAACTGAGTTTGCAAAAAAATTGCACTTTTAGTAGCAACAGCGATCCGTGCTGAATTAGGCCCAGAGACAGGAAATAATGATCACAATCTAAAGTAGAGATGTGCGCTTTGGTTTTCCTGAAATATGAACACACCCGAACTTAGGGGTTCCGAGTCGATTTAAGTCCCAGTTCAGAACCACTTTGGTGTTCCGAGAGGAAGCGATTCCTGGCTCGGGTCTGTTGTTAGTTCGGAACTTGGAGTTAAAAATCGAGCTCGGGTTTTGGGTTGTGTGTAAACAGGTCCGAATTATGATTGTAGCTGTTTTATTAATTGTTATTGATTTTTTTGTTTCACTAAATGTTTATCAATTTTCAAGAGATCCGAAACCGAACCAAAAACCGAATCCGAACCAAAACACTTGAGGGTGATTTTGCCAAAACCAAAACACCATGATGAAGTAAAACCAAAACACAGGGGTTTGCTCACAACTCTAACGTAATGAGTGGGATTGGGAAGCATAGTTGGCGTAGTGGTTAGCGTTACTGCATTACACCTCTGGGGTCATGCGTTCAATTCCTGACCAAGGCCATATCAGTGTGGAGTTTGTATGTTCTTCCTTTGTTTGCGTAGGTTTCCCCTGGGTGCTCCAGTTTCCTCCCACACGTCAGAAACATACTGGCACGTTAAATTGCATCTGACAAAAAATAATAACACTACTATGTATGTGTGTCTATGTGATCGTGAATATATAGAGTGTAAGCTCCACTGGGGCAGGGACTGATGTGAGTTACTGAAATCTTCGCTGCAGAATATGTGTGCGCTATATAAATAACTAGTAATAAATAACTGCAGTATCAGGAATATTGGCTCACTCTACAGAATTCCTGCATCCAGCGTGTGCGGGACAAGGATAAACTCTACACTGCACGTTACTGGCCAAATACATGAGTTTCATGTTAGCCCCCAGCACTGGCCTTTTCATTGGTCATTTATAGTATCAGTGACATATCAAATTGATAATGTGTTTCCTTTTGCTCTAAGGATGGGCTTAATTGGCAGCAAAGCACTCTCCTACAGAAAAGACCATCGATATCACACGGGCCCCCCTGCCGGACAGTTCTACAAACCGTCCCACCCACCAATAGTAAGTGCAATATCCCAGTGTCTACCATGTACATGTAGTGCATCAACTTTACAAAACGAAATATACGTGTGTGTGTGTCTGTGTGTGTGTATATATATATATATATATATATATATATCAGCAATAGACAGGAAGCGGCACTCAGAGACGTAGTATATTGTGCAAAATAAAGCAGCAAAGCTTTAATGTATCATCACATCAACGTTTCGTCATCCTGATGAAGGGGTATAACCCCGAAACGTTGATGTGATGATACATTAAAGCTTTGCTGCTTTATTTTGCACGATATACTACGTCTCTGAGTGCCGCTTCCTGTTTATTGCTGCATGTGCAGGGGCGCTGACCCCTTAAAGAAGGCACCAGAGCAACTACGATCATCTATGTTTGGAGTGCCGGATCCTCTGTATGGATATATATATATATATATATATATATATATATCTCTATCTATCTATCTATCTATCTATCTATCTATCTATCTATCTATCTATCTATCTATCTATCTATCTATATATAAAAAAATATATGTATTTATTTAAATCTATAGGCAAGTTGCTAAAAATGTAGGCCTTTGATATAAATATAGCATATGCTCCCAATAATAGGTAAACTCTTGATTAAAGGACAGACCCTTTATTTGATCCTTATGTTTGTATGAGATCTCAGCCCACAGGACGCTCCTCACCTGTAGATCACTTGTTTCCTTAGGAAATATAACAGGAGCTGCAGGATTGGTGGACAGGATGTGTGCCAATAACTATACATTTACATTTGGTTTTACCAAGGCTTTACCATTAATGTCAGATCACTTACAGAACTTTCTATTAGTACGGTTTGATTTGGTAATTAATAGAAGGACATCGAATTGTACAAGGTTCCCAATAAAAGAATGAAAATAAATAATCTATAATCATCTATAAGTCCCATATTAGAGAATAGAAATTAGTTTGGTAGACGGCGGTACCATATCATCAGTTCTGTCATGCTTTCATACAGTTTCAACTATAACTTTCTAATATATAAAAGTGTTCTGTATGCAAATCACCACGTGACTCTGGAGAGCTGCAGAAGTGTGTCTTTAGTACTACCTGCAACTCATACTGTCCAGTGGCTGCAGTAGCATTTCCTGTATAACAAACACTTCCTGTGTAGCAAACACTTCCTGTACGACAAGTGGCTAGCAAGGATGCAATCCACATACAGCATATACATCTATAGCCATCCTACTCATTGTACAGGGAGTGCTGTACAAGATATCTCAGTAGGTTTTCCTATGTGGGTGGTAATAAGACACATATAATAAAGAATAATTATAAGATTAATTACTGTAGATGAGAGAAGTTCTAATAAAATAAAACATTTATAATGACTCGATCTGATAATTTCAGACATGCCTGAATGTCCTTAAGATCATTAGTTGTTAAAGATGCATATGCAGCCCCGTAAGACGTGCGCAGCTTGCTAAAAATCTTCAGATCCGGCTACATTTGCTGCTTGTGTGTCAGAATCAGCCATTAACGTCTGGGAGCCTGTATGTAGGTAGGAACAGTGTCATACCGTAAGTCTCTCAATTAAATATCTCATTTTCTATCTTGACTTCAGATTCCAGCTAGCCGGCCAAAGAGCTTTGTCCCTCAGCAGAATCAATCAGAGCTCGGTAAGAGGAACATGATGTTCTAAGAGCAATATCTGACATAGTAGAAGGCATTAGTGCTTATTGTTGTAAACTGTAGAATGCAATCTTTACCCACATGCTGTAACCGTCACCTGGACAAAGCGTGTTACAATACAAGGGGTGTAAATGCATGTAGTATGATTGCGTGCAGGGTAAATATTGTCTGCTTTTGCATGTAGCCCACAAATGATGGGCAGCTTTATTGTTACACTGCAGTCAGAGGCAGATTTAGACTTCATGGGGCCCTAAGCAAGATACCGATTTGGGCCCCCCTTCCTCAAACAATACTCAGTGTGCCCCCCCCCCACCCCCCACCCCCCACCAGGCACTGATATATAGTCAATACAGTCACTGTCTGAGGGGTGTAATAATAGGTATTATAAGGTATGGGGGACCTGCTAATAGGGAATGGGGAACGTGCTACAATCAATGGGGGAGGGAGGACTGATATATAATGCAGGCACCCATACCTTCTAATACTTATTATTACTCCTTATCACATTAGTGTTGCATTATATATGAGTGCCTTTCTCCCCTCTTTACTGATTGTAGAAGCCTAGCAGGTCACCCATCACTTATAATATCCATTATTACACCCCTCAGTCATTGTGACTGTATTGATTATATATCAGTGCCCCACTGATTGTAGCAAGCATCTCCTATACATGATAGTATTTAAATAAAATAGAGTATAATAGCATATTGATATATCACCAGTCATTGTGTGCCTCGCCCCAGCCATGATTGTAACAGGACAATTTCGGTGAAGCTCTCGGTCAGCCGGAAATGCCCTTTATACGGCCTTGTCGGCGGGCCCTCCATCCTACAGGGCTCTAAGCAACCACCTTGGTTGCCTTGTAGTAAATCCTCCAGTGACTGCAGTACAGATTTGAGCTAGGAAAAGCCTCTCCCAAATCTAAATCTCTCTGCACATGTTACATCCCCCCCGTCCCCCCTCGCATTGCAGCGTGGATTTGCCCAGGTGCAAAGTTCCTGACTCTTTCTGACCATTCTCCCAACTCAGAACCCCAATTTGTCCAGCAGACTAGCAGTAATAGCATTCTTATAGAGGAGGCCTCTGTAATTGTATACCGTATGTTGCTAAATAATGACCGTATTTGGCATGTAACAAGGATTCTTATTATTTTGTGTGGGTGGACCTGCAGAAGGCAAGGGGAGATGGAAGGAAAGCAGATTGTGCTCAGAGTTTGACTTATATTGTCTGTGCAGTAATAACTGTATATAAAGTTGGGCGTTTACTATACACTATGCTGCTGTGTATATACGGCTACTTAATGAACTTGTAACGCATGTAATCTGCATCCATCCTTTGTTGTGTGGTGTTACCATGGCAATAACTATAAAGGATAATGCCAGATAAATGTCTTTTCATAGATGTCCTTCCCCCTGCCCCCCAACATGCAGAATAGGGGATTCCTATAGTTTGGGAGAATACAGACCTGCTGGGGATAGTAAGCCTTTTCTCTTCTCCTCAACATGATGTGAAAGCTATCAACATAGGCACTGACTGGAGAGCTGCTCCTC
This sequence comes from Pseudophryne corroboree, assembly GCF_028390025.1. Taxonomy (NCBI): domain Eukaryota; kingdom Metazoa; phylum Chordata; class Amphibia; order Anura; family Myobatrachidae; genus Pseudophryne; species Pseudophryne corroboree. The sequence goes on from NC_086447.1 coordinate 61,774,145, forward strand.
ACCTTCCCTGGTTCTTTCTCCTACTCCCTCTTTTCCATTTTCTGCCCTCACCTTCAGTTCCCTCTTCTTCCTTCTCTTTGGCATTCTCTCTTCTCCTCATCTCTGTGTCCCTGCTTCCCATCCCACTCTGGTTCTTTCTCCTTTTGCTCCCTGGATGGTTGTCTCTCACTCCCTCTGTGTATTCCCATCCCACCAGTTCCCTGTAACCCCAACTTGTTCCATATATACCCCCATCTCTGGAAATCTCCCCCCAACCTGGTTCTCACTCTTCTCAGCCATCTCTTTCTATGGTTCTTTCTCTTCCTCTTTTGATCAACTTCACCCTTCCCCAGTTCTCAGTACCCCCCCCCCCAGTCTCCATCCCCCCCGCACACACACACTGGTTCCATTCCCCCTAGCCCATCTCTAGTTCTTCCCTCCCCATCTGATCCTCACTCCTCTTCCCCATCTCTGGGTTACCCTCTGGCTTGGTCTTTCTTTCTGCTCCCATCCCCATCCAGTTGGTCATCAGACAGCCCATGTATATACGAGACTTGGAATGGCGACCCACAGGAGCTGCACAGCAGATATTTATTTCAGTCCTTTTCCCAGGGAATCATGCACTTACTTGGCTAATCCTTAAATCATCACTCCGCCCACTTCCTGCCTACAGCCAATCCCCTGCACCCTGGCGGTTTATAAATCAGAAAATTGCACAAACTGACAGAATATTGTGGCCTCTGCCTTGACTCAGTGTTCTCTGACTTGTGACTACCTGCGTATGACCTCGGTGCTTCCTGACCATACTCCCAGCCGTCTGACCCTCACTTTGACCACAGACTGTTGCCAGTCCTCTCCTATTCTCTTTCTACGGTGGGTGTTCTATAAAAGTGGAGAGAACTGAAGACGTCTTAGACGGTACTGCTGCTCAATTCAATACAATATTCTATTAAAAAGTCTTCCATTAGGATTGATGTGGATAGAGGCCTTAATAGGAGAAAATAGATGGCGTTCTAAAGCATTTGCATGTGTCTAGAACAGTTTCACAAGTCTTCTTCTATTTGTACAGAACAAAGGTTTGTGGCCGCCTTATACGATTACGTTCCAGCAAATAATGGAGACTTACAGCTGCACAAAGGAGAGAAACTGGAGCTGCTGTCTGAGTAAGTGCTACTATAATGTATAGACATTCACGTTACACCATTGGGGAAGGTCACCATAAAATGGTGATGATCTTTACTTGGTGCACATAGCTTGGAGAGAGATAAAGTGGAGAGAGTGAGAGAGAGAGAGAGAGAGAGAGAGAGAGAGAGAGAGAGAGAGAGAAAGTACCATCCAACCAGCTTCTGTCATGTTACAGTGGGGCAGATGTATTAACCTGGAGAAGGCATAAGGAAGTGATAAACCAGTGATATGTGCAAGGTGATAAATGAACCAGCCAATCAGCTCCAATATGTAAATTAACAGTTAGGAGCTGATTGGCTAGTGCATTCATCACCTTGCACATATCACTGGTTTATCACTTCCTTATGCCTTTTCCAGGTTAATACATCTGCCCCACTGTAACATGACAGTTAGAAGCTGGTTGGATGGTACTTTATCTCTCTCCATGCTGTGATAAATATTCCCCTAATTGCGATAACAAGAGATAACAAGGGGTGTGTGACTGGTGCAGCTGCCCAGGGCGCAAAGACCAATGGGGGAGGCATCTCACCGCATAGAAAGGTGCAGTATCTTTGAACCCTGCTACGGCACCGAGTACACATGAAAATGTACTTGGTGAAAAGAGTATAAAAGTCACACTGAAGCTCCGCCTATTACCATTATAGTAGAACCACCCACTTCATTGATTTTAACTTCCTTCTTTTGCACATACTGTATAATACAACTTGGTCAAACAACATAAATGTCTCTTATGAATGCTGAGAGGAAACATCAGGAATCACTTTAGCAAGTGTCGGTTTTGTGTGTTTATATATTTTTGTTACCTAGTTATTTGTGCAGATGGAAATAATGACTTGCCTTAATCGGATACACGAGGAAGGATGGTACACGAGCTGTATGACTGACTCTGTGGGAAGGCTCCAATTACAGGCACCTCCTGCGCTCCCTTATATAACCAGGCAGTTCTTGGGTTAGGGAGTCTAATTCAGACCTGATCACTAGCAGGCAATTTTTGCACTGCTGCGATCAGATAGTCACCCCCTGCAGGGGAGTGTATTTTAGCTGTGCAAGTATGTGATCACATGTGTAGCAGAGCTGTACAAACAGATCTTGTGCAGTCTCTGCGCAGCCCAGGACTTACTCAGGCGCTGCGATCACTTCAGCCTGTCCGGGACCGGAATTGACGCCAGGAACCCTACCTGCAGACGCTTGTACACGCCTGTGTTTTTCCAACCACTCCCATAAAATGGTCAGTTGCCACCCACAAACGCCCTCTTCCTGTCAGTCACCTTGCGATCGCCTGTGCGAATGTATTATTTGCACAAACCCATTGCTGAGCGACGAACCGCTTTGTACCCGTGCAATGCGCCTGCGCAGTTTAGACCTGATTTCCCATCTTGTTACATCTACCCATTTGAAATCAAAGACGTTTTACAGCACCAACATGCGGACAGGATGTATAGAGCACAAACATACAACATTGTGGCTGTAATATGTGAACATTGGGGATGATGAATAGATAGTTACAAAATAGGAGTAATTTATGCAAAAAAGCCCGAAAACTCAAACACAAATAGCGCGCGTCTATCTATATGATCTCAAAATGTATACGGCTCCGCACTGGAGGCATATGTACTCAGGCTACGCCATACGTCATGCCCATACGTCACGCCCATATGTCACACCCATACATCATGCGAATGTTTTTAACCATTTTTTTTTTTTTTTTGCTTACAAGTTATTAGGCATCAATAAAACTCTCTAAAATAGACATCCCTCTCATGTGCGGAAAAATAAATGGGCAACACACAAACACTCAAACACCAAAACATAATATGTGCCAGATCAATGAAGAAATCACCAGTCAGCATCTGCAGTGCATCATAAACCCCCCCAAATGCACAGCGGAGTGTGTGTCAGGGGGGACTGACGATCACCCCCCACCTGCTGCAGCAGATCTTTGCGCTTGCACAGATTAGCCAAATAGTGCTCCCCACACTTTGATCCCCTGGTGCATGCACTCCAGAATGCGGCTGCACGGCATTCTGGGGCGTGATTCGGCAGTGAAGTTGATGGTCACAGACTGCTGCATCACTGTAGCAGTTCGGGAAGCCAGAGAAGATCTGTTCTGAACTTGTGCAGCAGAGATCTCGCAATCTACAACCAGGGGCACACAGCGTGGCAGCATGTCACATGTGATGCGACCTGGCCACTGGCCAGGTAACTTACTTCTAGCTCTGGTTGCTTCACATGCGTCTCTGTGCCAGGCAAGGGGATAAATGACAATTTCAGAGACTCCACAGCCTAGTTGGCGGCCACCATGTAGACCTCTATGAGCTTAACAAAGTTCAAACCTAGGTAAAAACCTAATCCTATGTGTATATAATATGAGAGTGTGACAGTATGTGTATATAATATATGAGAGTGTGACAGTGTGTGTATATAATATATGAGAGTGTGACAGTATGTGTATATAATATATGAGAGTGTGACAGTGTGTATATAATATAGAAGAGTGTGACAGTGTGTGTATATAATATATGAGAGTGTGACAGTGTGTGTATATAATATATGAGAGTGTGACAGTGTGTGTGTATATTATATATGAGAGTGTGACAGTGTGTATATAATATAGAAGAGTGTGACAGTGTGTGTATATAATATATGAGAGTGTGACAGTGTGTGTATATAATATATGAGAGTGTGACAGTGTGTATATAATATAGAAGAGTGTGACAGTGTGTGTATATAATATATGAGAGTGTGACAGTGTGTGTATATAATATATGAGAGTGTGACAGTGTGTGTATATAATATATGAGAGTGTGACAGTATGTGTATTGTGACAAGAACACTGGGATAGTGTTTGAGGGCAGGTATATTTGTCCCAGGTTCTTCTCTTACATGTTTTAGAAAATGTTAACTTCTAGGAAAAATGCTTTTTGTTTTGTCTGAACCTTTTCAGTTTGCTGTAAAAGCTGGGTAAAGGCTCTGAGAGAGAGATAAGGCGAGTTCTAGACATTGGGCCCAGTTCGGGTCTTTGGCCTCACAGAGGGCTAATCAGGGTTTCAGCTGTGTAAGAGTGATATAGTGCTTCTAACCTGATTAGTATGGGCAGACTGCCTGGGAAGGCTGCAGGATCTGTGTGTGAGAGACACGCTTTCTGATGCAAGTAAGCTATACAGTATGTACTGACGAACTCTGTGTTTTGTTTAGTGACAGTTAGGAATATCTTATGTTTAGTTAGTGCCGGACAGGCAAGGCATTTTTATTTTGGGGTTTGTTTTATTTTCTGTTTCAATAAAACTGGCCGGGGTCAGTTGTACCAGAAACTGGACTTGTGTTGTTCCTCAGCTGCTGCGTGCGGCCATATTCCCCAGGAAAAGGCGCCTTGCACCCCTACAGTGTTACAACTTGGTGGAGAATGCGAGCACACCGTTCTGCGCATAAGTGAAAGCAGCAGCTTTGTGAGGCCTGCAGAAAACGGTGGTTTATGCAGATACAGCCCAGTGTGAAGTTACTGAGACTCACCCCTGAGGGTTTGATATATGTCTTGGGTGAAAGCAGCTACAAAGCCGCCTGAAAAATCTGTCGACATGGAGGATCTGCTTAAAGCCTTGCTGCAAGCTACAGCGGCTCAGCAGGAGGCCAACCGACAGCAGCAGGTGGCAATGGAGGAAAATAGGAGACAACAGCAGGTGGCAATGGAGGAAAATAGGAGACAACAGCAGGTGGCAATGGAGGAAAATTGGAGACTACAGCAGGAGGCCAACAGACAGCAGCAGGTGGCAATGGAGGAAAATATAAGACAGCAGCAGGTGGCAATGGAGGAAAATAAGAGACAACAGCAGGCAGTTGTTGATGAACTTTACAGGCAACAGCGTCAGGATAGAGAGGCCTTAGCAGAAGTGGTGCAGAGACTTGCAGCTCGGGTTGGAGATGTGGCCGTCAGTGCTCCAACCAGCTCTAGTTCTATACGGGCCAGTCACTTCCTGCAGAAAATGACAGAGGCTGATGATGTGGAGGCCTATCTGACCACGTTTGAAAGGACTGCCGAGCGTGAGAACTGGCCGAAAGCACAGTGGGCCAGTCTGCTGGCACCTTTCCTGTCAGGTGAGCCCCAAAAAGCTTACTTTGATTTAAGCCCTGCTGAGGCTCGGGACTATGATAAACTAAAGACTGAGATCCTGACCCGCCTGGGAGTCACGCTGTCAGTACGAGCACAACGGGTGCACCGTTGGCTGTACGCCATGGAGAAGCCTCCGCGCTCCCAGATGCACGACCTTATTCAGCTAACAAAAAAATGGCTACAGCCAGAGACATTAACTGGTCCCCAGATGGTGGAAAGAGTCGTCATGGACCGCTACTTGAGATCTTTGCCCATGGTCCTGCGCAAGTGGGTGAGCCATGGAAACCCGGGTACTGCTGACCAATTAGTGGACATGGTAGAGAGGTATTTGGCAGCAGAGGAACTACTGATGACCACCCAGCAACCCATAGATCCTCGACAGCGCCCTTCAGTAAAGACTGGTAAGACTGTTCCGTGGGAAAACGTTGCTGGGCGGTTAAGAGAACGCAAGGCTGGAGAGACTGTAAACACTGGCCCTGGAGACAGGCCAATGGGGCTAGAACGGTCTATGCTGCCCAAACGGGTTGATAATCGTGTGGTTAAATGTTTTAGGTGTGGTATGCCAGGTCATGTTATTGCCAATTGCCCAGTCACGCAAGAACCCATGCAATGTGATGCTGCCTTTGAATGTCGCAGAATGTCTTTCTTTGCTAGGTTAGCCTGTACTGTGGTACCTTCACCTGAGCTGGAAAAACAAATGTGTGATGTGTTCTTAGAGGGTAACCGGGTAGAGGCCTTGCTAGATTCAGGAAGTTTAGTTACCCTCGTGAAAGCTGGGTTAGTGAACCCCTTAAAGGTCCAGCAAATACCTATTGGGGTAACTTGCATACATGGGGATACCCAACATTATGCCACTGCTGAGGTGAATATAGAAACTTGTTGTGGGTCAGCAATGGTTAAAGTGGGACTGGTCCCTACCTTGGTGCATGAGGCCATAATAGGGAGGGATTTTCCTCATTTTTGGAAACTGTGGGAATCACGGTTATCAACAGATGTGAGAAGTAAAAAGCCAGTTGATAATACCGGTGATTTTATGGATGTACGTGGGTCTTCGGAACTTTCTGGCCCTTTGCCTTTTGCTAGTTTGGCTGGGGAAGTGACAGATGGGGAGTCCAGTGAGGACCCTCTTGCCGGGAACAGAGACATAGTAGTTAGAACTGAAAGCGTGCCTGACCTGGAGGTAAAGAAGGATCTGTTTGCGTCTGAACAGTTAAAGGATCCTACCTTAATAAAGGCTAGAGAGAATGTTAAGATTGTTAATGGGGAACCTGTGGTACCAGGTGACAGGGTTACGTATCCCCACATGGCCATCTGTAATGAGCTCTTGTACCACATTGTCAAAAGGGGTGAGGATGTGGTGGAACAGCTGGTAGTTCCCCAGCCTTATCGGAGAACGGTACTAGATTTAGCTCATAGTCACGTTACCGCAGGACATTTAGGGGCAGAAAAAACCACTGAAAGAGTTTTACAAAGGTTCTTTTGGCCAGGGGTTTATAAAGAAGTGTCTGAATATTGTTCTTCCTGTCCTGAATGCCAGTATCATGCCCCTAGACCCCATTTCAGGAGCCCACTAGTTCCCATGCCTATTATAGAGGTCCCGTTTGACAGAATAGCCATGGATCTCGTGGGGCCCTTGTTAAAGTCTGCTCGGGGCCATCAGTATATCCTGGTAATTATGGACTATGCCACTCGATATCCTGAGGCTGTCCCTTTACGCACTATCACAACCAAGGCGATAGCTAGGGAGCTGGTGCAGGTATTTAGTAGAGTGGGAATACCAAAAGAAATTTTGACTGACCAAGGTACTCCATTTATGTCAAGGATCATGAAAGAGTTGTGCAAGTTATTTAAGGTCACTCACCTCAGGACGTCCATCTACCATCCCCAAACTGACGGGTTGGTGGAAAGGTTTAATAAAACATTAAAAAGTATGTTAAAAAAGGTTGTTGAGAGAGATGGGAAAAACTGGGATTGTTTGTTGCCCTACTTGTTAATGGCCATCAGAGAAGTTCCTCAGTCCTCTACGGGGTTTTCTCCATTTGATTTGTTGTATGGTAGACACCCCAGAGGGCTGTTGGATATTGCCAAAGAGACGTGGGAAGGACAGCCCACTCCTTATAGAAGCGTTATTGAGCATGTAACACAAATGCAGGATAGGATTGCAGCCGTGGTACCTGTTGTCAGAGAGCACATGGAACAGGCCCAAAGTGCTCAACAGAGGGTCTATAACCGGAGTGCCAAGATACGGGAATTTGCTCCTGGCGATAGAGTTCTTGTTTTGGTACCCACTGTGGAAAGCAAATTCCTAGCTAAATGGCAGGGTCCATTTGAGATTAGGGAAAAAGTGAATGAGGTTAATTACAAAGTATACCAGCCGGGAAAGAGAAAACCCGAACAGATCTACCATGTTAACTTAATCAAACCCTGGAAAGATAGGTTGTCTCTGTCAGCGGAGCCTTGCCCTTCGGTGTCTTCACCCCGGTTGCTTCCCGCAGTGAAGGTGTCAGAGACATTATCAGCTGATCAGAACAATCAGGTTAAAGAATTTCTCATCCAAAATAGGGAGGTATTTTCAGAGCTGCCTGGCCGAACGACCATAATAAAACATGACATTGTCACAGAACCAGGGGTCAGGGTTCATTTAAAGCCATATAGGATTCCTGAAGCTCAGCGAGAAGCTATTTCTAAGGAAGTTAAAACCATGTTAGAACTGGGAGTCATAGAGGAGTCTAACAGTGAGTGGTCCAGTCCCATAGTGCTCATCCCGAAGCCCGACGGTAGCATACGCTTCTGTAATGACTTTCGTAAGTTAAATGAGGTGTCCAAGTTTGACGCATACCCCATGCCCCGTGTGGATGAGCTTGTAGAAAGGCTGGGAACAGCCAGGTTTCTCACCACATTGGACCTGACCAAAGGTTACTGGCAAATACCTTTATCTGATAGCGCCAAAGAAAAAACAGCCTTTTCGGTTCCGGAGGGGCTGTACCAGTATAAGATGTTACCCTTTGGGTTGCATGGGGCTCCAGCAACCTTTCAACGGGCGATGGATAAAATTTTGAGGCCCCATAGAAAATATGCAGCTGCCTATTTGGATGATGTGGTAATTCACAGTACAGACTGGGGGTCCCATTTGGTTAAAGTACAAGCAGTACTGGACTCAATCAGAGAGGCAGGGTTAACTGCTAACCCAAAGAAGTGCTGCCTCGCAATGGAGGAGGTCAAATACTTGGGCTTCACCATAGGCAGAGGTCTGATTAGGCCCCAATTGAATAAAGTTGATGCTATTCAAAACTGGCCTCGTCCAGTGAATAAAAAACAGGTAAGGGCTTTTTTGGGAATTACTGGGTACTATAGACGGTTTATTCCTAATTTTGCGACCACAGCGGTGCCGTTGTCAGACCTTACCAAAGGGAAGCAGTCAAATGTGGTGAAATGGAACCCTGATGCAGAAAAGGCGTTCCAAGCGTTAAAAGTGGCTTTGTGTTCACAACCGGTGTTGATAACACCAGATTTTTCAAAAGAATTTGTGGTACAGACAGATGCCTCAGAGGTAGGGATAGGTGCTGTGCTGTCCCAAACCAGAGATGGGGGACGAACACCCTATCATTTATTTGAGTAGGAAACTCAATGAGCATGAAAAAAGGTATGCCATTGTGGAAAAGGAGGCTTTGGCCATTAAGTGGGCACTAGATACCTTGAGATATTACCTCTTGGGTAGACAATTCAGACTAGTGACAGACCATGCCCCTTTAAAATGGATGTATGTAAATAGAGGCAAGAATGCTCGTGTAACTAGATGGTTTCTAGCGTTGCAGGACTTTAAGTTTACTGTCGAACATAGACCGGGAACACAATTGACCAACGCAGATGCATTGTCTCGCATCTTCTGTTTGGGGGCTACAAGTGTTCCGGCCCCTAGGTCGAAACAGGGGAGGGGGATATGTGACAAGAACACTGGGATAGTGTTTGAGGGCAGGTATATTTGTCCCAGGTTCTTGTCTTACATGTTTTAGAAAATGTTAACTTCTAGGAAAAATGCTTTTTGTTTTGTCTGAACCTTTTCAGTTTGCTGTAAAAGCTGGGTAAAGGCTCTGAGAGAGAGATAAGGCGAGTTCTAGACATTGGGCCCAGTTCGGGTCTTTGGCCTCACAGAGGGCTAATCAGGGTTTCAGCTGTGTAAGAGTGTTATAGTGCTTCTAACCTGATTAGTATGGGCAGACTGCCTGGGAAGGCTGCAGGATCTGTGTGTGAGAGACACGCTTTCTGATGCAAGTAAGCTATACAGTATGTACTGACGAACTCTGTGTTTTGTTTAGTGACAGTTAGGAATATCTTATGTTTAGTTAGTGCCGGACAGGCAAGGCATTTTTATTTTGGGGTTTGTTTTATTTTCTGTTTCAATAAAACTGGCCGGGGTCAGTTGTACCAGAAACTGGACTTGTGGTGTTCCTCAGCTGCTGCGTGCGGCCATATTCCCCAGGAAAAGGCGCCTTGCACCCCTACAGTGTTACAGTATATAATATATGAGAGTGTGACAGTGTGTATATAATATAGAAGAGTGTGACAGTGGCCCTCATTCCGAGTTGATCGGTCGCAAGGCGAATTTAGCAGAGTTACACACGCTAAGCCTACGCCTACTGGGAGTGTATCTTAGCTTCTTAAAATTGCGACCGATGTAATCGCAATATTGCGATTACAAACTACTTTGCAGTTTCTGAGTAACTTCAACCTTACTCTGCCTGTGCGATCAGTTCAGTGCTTGTCGTTCCTGGTTTGACGTCACAAACACACCCAGCGTTCGCTCAGACACTCCCCCGTTTCTCCAGCCACTCCTGCGTTTTTTCCGGAAACGGTAGCGTTTTCATCCACACGCCCATAAAACGCCGTGTTTCCGCCCAGTAACACCCATTTCCTGTCAATCACATTACGATCGCCGGAGCGATGAAAAAGCCGTGAGTAAAAATACTATCTTCATTGTTAAATTACTTGGCGCAGTCGCAGTGCGAATATTGCGCATGCGTACTAAGCGGATTTTCATTGTGATGCGATGAAAAATACCGAGCGAACGACTCGGAATGAGGGCCAGTGTGTGTATATAATATATGAGAGTGTGACAGTGTGTGTATATAATATATGAGAGTGTGACAGTGTGTGTATATTATATATGACAGTGTGACAGTGTGTGTATATAATATATGACAGTGTGACAGTATGTGTATATAATATATGAGTGTGACAGTGTGTGTGTATATTATATATGAGTGTGACAGCGTGTGTGTATAATATATGAGAGTGTGACAGTGTGTGTATATAATATATGAGAGTGTGACAGTGTATTTAATATATGAGAGTGTGACAGTGTGTGTATATTATATATGAGAGTGTGACAGTGTGTGTATATATAGTATATGAGAGTGTGACAATATGTGTATATTATATATGAGAGTGTGACAGTGTGTGTATATAATACACTGACAGCTGGCATCCCGCCTGGTTGTAAAACGCATGTATCCCAGTCTAACATCCGCCTGCTACAACCATGGCTGGGGGAGGCACAGACTGACTGGTGATATATCAGTATGCTATAATATTCTATTTTACGTACTACCGTGTATGGGAGATGCCTACTACAATCAGTGGCGCAGTGATATATAATCAATACCGCCACACTGACTGAGGGGTGTAATAATGAGTATTATAAGGGATGGGGAACCTGCTAGGCTGCTACAATCAGAATGGGGAGCATACACTGACTGGGGGGCGGCATGGACCTGTCTGCTGCAAATGGTGGTGGTGGGGGACACACACTGAGGATTGTTTGAGGAAGGAGGGCCCAAATCGGCATCTTGCTTAGGGCCCCATGAGGTCTAAATCCGCATCTGATACTTCCCTGTCGGGGTTCCGAGCATCAGGATGCTGCAGTCGACATCCCAAACGCTGGCCGATCGAACCCAACCCTGTGACAGTGTGTGTCCCTGACGAATGTTCAAACCTGGGCAAAAACCTAATCCTGATCAAACTACACCACCATACCATTTGCTGGAGCTAGGGACAAAACTCTGGCCTTGCATGAGGACAAATAGAGCTTAGTTGGGTGGCTGCAAATTACTGTCACAATTTACAGACCACCCAGCAGGTGCACAGGGAGAGTTCACCAACTGTCACATTTTCCAGAGCACAATGGTGATGCATTATAAATGGCAGGTGAACTTTTGTCCCATAACTCGGAAACATAGCAACCGATCACAACGCCAATATAATTCTGCACATTTACAGACCAAGAGCTCTTGGTATGAGACATGTCATGCCCAGACAATGAAATGATAGAAATAAGTCACTCATAAAAGTCGTTCTATGTACTGTATAAATATAATTATAATGTATATATTTTTTTTATGGTTCATTCAGTTCCAACAAAGACTGGTGGTTGGCTAAATCTGAGGTCACGGGGGAAGAAGGCTATATTCCTAGTAACTTTGTGACAATTATAAAGAGTTTGGAGGTAGAAAGGTGAGTGGATGGACCATTAGCAAAAAACCTGAGCAGTAAAAAGCAGGTGATTAGTGAATCTAATATTATTTAAAGGGAGATGTACTAACCCTTGGCGAGAGATATGTACCAGCCAATCAGCTCCTAACTACCATGTTACAGGATGCGTATGAAAAATGACAGGAGCTGGTTGATTGGTACTTTATCTCTTTCCACTTTATCTCTCTCCAACCCTTAGTACATCTGCCCCATATAGTTAAAAGACTGTCATAAAAATCATTTGTAATTTTTGTTTCTATAACATAAATTCTTAGAGAGGGAGCAAGAATTGTTTTGCGGTGTGAATATTTTTGAGTTGTCTTTTTCCCCAGGGAAACTCAGCACTGTACCCACCACCCATCACTCTTATTATACTGAGCCCGCATGTAACGCGTCGTTTTCTTTCTGCAGATTCTATTTTAACATCAATCGGAAAGATGCAGAAAGGCAGCTCTTAGCCCCGGAGAACATCCCCGGAACGTTTCTCATCCGCGATAGTGAAACAAGCCTAGGTACCGATACTGTGTTACGTACATTGTCTTACAGAGTCTGGAAAGCAAATTATTTTTAACAGTATTTACATATTGCAGTGTTCCACTTACTAACATTCAATTAGTTTCCTGTCTGAAAGACACTTTGCTCAATGGGTTGTTCTGAAAACTAGTTTATAACTATTTAATTATTTATGGAAACCAGTATGCCCCAAACCTTGCTGATAACTCTGGCTATGCTTTAAGCCCATTCTACATACGGAGTGCCATATATATATATATATATATATATATATATATATATATAGAGAGAGAGAGAATTAACAGAGGCACTCTCCAGATTTGTCTTTAGTGTGCAAAAAAGTCATCATATTCCATCTGATATACGTTACATAAACCATTCGGTACTTGCAATAGTATCCTAGGATACTATTGCAAGTACCGAATGGTTTATGTAACGTGTATCAGATTAAATATGATGACTTTTTTGCACACTAAAGACAAATCTGGAGAGTGCCTCTGTTAATTCTCTATATTTACAATGCTTCTGCATTAGAGTGGACACCCCAGTCGCTGTTTGCTTTTGAAGATGAGAGTGCGACCTATATTGTGTGTGTATATATATATATATATATATATATATATATATATATATAATATGTGCGTGTCATTTTAAAAAGTTATTATATAACAATGTTTTTCCATCACTTTTATCTCAGCTTATAAATGCACATTGTTCATTTTATTTTGCGCGTTCTTTCCAGGGTCACTGTTGGACATCCTTGAGGTGCGGGGTGATACTGGTTACCGAGGGAGAGGCTGTGGTGTCCGGGCAGCTGCCAATGATATCTATCTATCTATCTATCTATCTATCTATCTATCTATCTATCTATCTATCTATCTATCTATCTATCTATCTATCTATCTATCTATCTATCTATCTGGTTGTCTTTTCATGTGGGCTCCATGGGCAGTTGCCCAAGGGCCCCAGGAGTGTAAGGGCCCTAGGCTGATAGCTGAGGTTCCCCTTTTTCCAGGGGTACCAGATTTTTGAAAGATGGCCCTGGGGAACAAGAGATATCAGACTTCAAAGCAGCGGTCCCCATCCAGGCCTGTTTATTGCTCTTCCCAGCCAGATATCTCGGGTTCTGTCTGACTTCGAGTTTTTCTGAGGGTATATTCCAAAAGCTGGAACACTGGCAGCTTGTCTCTACTATGCCCAGAACCAGAGATATCAGCCTTCCAGCAGCTGGACCCTGCTCCAGCTCCACATGCCTGGTAAGCAGTTTTATATTTCTGTTGGTGGATTGCTCTGGCTCCTGAACTCTGACCCCCAAGTCCCCAGTACCTTCTGAAAGATGGGACTCTCTAGTTTGTTATCCAATTGAAAGCTAAGAACTCTATTTCCAGGAACTGGAGATATCTGCAGTCAAGCAAGCTGTCCTCCCACCGGAAAATGATGAATATTAAGCCCTGTCCATTATCCACCCCTCCCCTACATATTAAACACCCCCTACCACCCTGGAAGTCATGTACCAGGGCTTCTTCATTCAGCCCAATGCCCCCTTCTACAGTTTAGTGTACTCCCTCCTGCCCCATCTGCCACCATCTGTGCAGTAAAAGAGTAATTAGCACAAATTACTGCTCCAGGTCCTACATGCTGAGCGGAAGATAGGACACCCCCTACTGCCCGCGGGACATCAAAGCTGCTGCTGATAGCACCCCCACCCCTACTACTGCAGGATGGGTAGGGGCCCTAGTGCATTGCTGTGCCCAGGGGCCTACATTGCTGTTAAGACGGCCCTATCTAAATACACACATTTGTACTATATACTTGTGTATATACTGTAAATGTACCCTTAAATTTGTCTGCACTTCAGTAAGTCGTATTAATATGTTTAAGTTCTATACAATCTCAGTAAAGTTCTCGCTGTGAAAGTGTGATACGTTCTCTGGGCTGTGGTGCACAGGAAACCGCATCTCCTCAGACGTGAAGCTGCTGTTATTTACAGTCAGGTATGCCCCTGGCAGCCTATCACTTCTATAGATCTACGGGTGAAGCTGCAGAGTAACAGGCTTAGGCGTCTTCCTTCATACGTCTACCACACCTATAGTACAGTGCGGCTAGCAGTGATATTCATGTACAGCGCTATGGACACATGGTGGTGCCACATATGTAAAAGATGATAAAGATTTAGCAAAGTTCTTGATTCAAGAGTTACATAGACAAACGTAGTGTCGATGGTTGATCATTTGAAACCATTGGCCAGAAACCATTGATGGTGAGCCATCAGGTGCCATGTGTCTAAATGCTCTTCGTTGTTTTTGGCAACCCACTTGGCTCTGTACCCCTCTCCATATCATGAAGCTACCCCTGGGTCATGCAGCCCCGCGCTTACACAATTACATAAGTGGGTCAGATCGCTGTCTCCTACAAGATCAGGAGTCCAAAATACTCTGTGCTGCTGTGAATATTTAGATTAGACAATCTGACGACTCTAGGTTACTCACATGCACCTTGGCTATTCCAGCCGCCGCAGCAGTGGAACTGCAGAATATGTGCAGTTAATGAGGCAGCCAGAGTTGGAACTAACTGGATGTAGCACTTAAAAAAAAAAAAATACATTATCGAATCACGATGGTAAAAGGCCAATTTACCATTCTCTGTAGGCTGATAAGAGGTCAGAGTGGGTGACGGGTAACGGAGGAGACCATAATTAAATTACATTTGATTGACTTGTGGTCCAGACCTTAACTGAGTGGAGTTGGGTAATATGTAGATACAAAGTACCGGGGTCGGATGGGGGTGCCTATCAAAAATGCCCGGCCATGCCCCCAAATGACGAGACCACGTCACCTTCTTTGTGGCTCAGAATTTACAGATGGCCTTGGAATTCGCAGTGGGTACGCCCACTCACCCACACTTGGGCAGGCCTCCTAGTTCTGGGGCTCAGGAGATCTCATGTTGACCCTATTAATTGCAGCATCTGTGACATTAACACAAACATAATCCGTTGGGTTCTATATCCCTCAATCTTCCAATATCTGCCGATCAAAAAGGAATTGACCTTATACTAACTGCAAGCACATTCATACTTCTAGCCAATCAGTGTACTGAACTTACTGAACCTGAGCTGTCTCTCCATACGCACGGTGATACAAGGTGTGTGCATTTCAAGTGCGACCTCTCTTACTTGACTCACAAAGTTACGACACGCAAATACACTTGTGTCTGACTATGAATAAGGCCTATATCATCGCTTCTCCCCATGGTGTCCTTACTAATGCTTGTACTATGTGAATATTTCCATTTCCTCACCTCAGTAAATACACATTGTGTAACTTCCAAAGGACGCAACTGGGTAACATTGCTAACAGCCAATAACATTGTATCCTCAGGTACATATTCACTTTCTGTCCGCGACAAAGACGCCACCCGTGGAGATATAATCAAACACTATAAGATCAGAATGCTGGACAATGGCGGCTGTTATATTTCACCGGTACTCACTTTTACTTCACTACAAGAACTTGTGAAACATTATTCCAGTAAGTATTACATGTATATATATATATATATCTTATTTCATACCTGCTACCTGCCAGTATTTGTAATCAGCGCCGGCCATAGGCATAGGCAAACTAGGCAATTGCCTAGGGCATTTGATATGCCTAGGGGCATCAGCAGCTTCTGCTGATTAAAATGATATGCGGCATGCCTATATTCTGTGTTTAGCAATTCATATGCAGATACAGCCACAGTCTCACACAGTATATAGGCATGCTGCATATCATTTTAATCAGCAGAAGCTGCTTGTGCATCCTAGCCACATAGCAATGCAAATAAGATGCATTTTCATAAAAAAATGTGCCCGACGTTAGCATTGAGGCAAGATTTATGAGGACACATCTGTATCCAAGCAGAGGCAGAGGTCACAGTGCTAGTGGCAGTGTGAGTGCTGTGTGCATGTGGGTGGGTTGGTTGTGCAGTAGTGTTCAGAATATGTGTAAGGAGCACTATGTGTGTCATGTAAAAATGCTTTATGTGTGTCATTATGTGTATAAGGGCATTAATAATGTGCAGCATATGTGTAACAGGGTACTACTGTATGTGTGTCATTATGTGTATAGGGGCACTAATAATGTGCAGCAAAGGTGTAGGGGGCACTTAGTGTGTCATTATGTGTATAAGGGCATTAATAATGTGCAGCATATGTGTAAGGGACATTATGAGTATAAGGGCATTAATAATGTGCAGCATATGTGTAAGGGACATTATGTTTATAAGGACATTAATAATGTGTCTCATATGTTTAAGGAGCATTACTGTGTGGCATTATGTGTATAAGGTGCTCTACTATGTGGCATTGCGTATAGAAAGGGCACTACTGTGTCGTATAATGTGAACAAAGAGCAATAGGGTGTGGTGTAATGTGAATAAGGAGCAATTCAGTGTGATGCAATGTGAATAAAGGGCTCTACTGTGAGGAGTAACGTTTATAAGGTAAAGTGATACTACTGTGGGAAGTAATATGAATTATGGACACTATCGCATGGTCAAATGTGAATAAAACTGCAGTACTGTGTGGCATAATTGGAATTGGGGTCACTATTGTGTGGCCAAGCCCCTTGCCAGCAAAAACACACCCATTTTTGGGCTGTGCGCCAAATGTGCGAACTGTTCCTATTTAAAATATAGGAGGTACAAACACCAAAATAAGGACTGCTATGTATTAGGGGTGGTGGTGCTGGGAAAGAGGGGCAAGGTCAGAGGCGGAACCAGCGGTGGTGCTAGGGGGCACCAGACAAAATCTTGCCTAGGGCATCATATTGGTTAGGGCCAGCTCTGTATGTAATGAGTGGGGATACCATCAGCTCCTAACTGTCCCTTATCTCTCTCAAAGGTCTGATACATCTTCCACCGATACAGTTCATTCTTTTTTAAAGATTTGAAGGCTGGGGGATGGTGGTGGGTTATGGAATTCGGTATGAACACATTAGGTGGTGGTGGTGGTGGTGGTGTGTGTGTGTGTGTGTGTGTGTGTGTGTGTGTCTGGACGGCTGAGCAGAGGTAATGATTCTGGAAGAAATACGCCATCTCCCCACATGCTGAGTGCCACCCAGCACAGGGCAAAACCGCCCAGCTTGTATGAGGCCGCCTCCCGATGCGTCTGCAATTAGATAGCAGACGCATCGGAACTAAGGTTGACCCCTGGTATTTAAATCGGATCGGCTGTGTGTGACGTCACGAAGTTGCCCCAAAAAGGGTCCCAGTCCGCCCCCGTTTGGCCTGCCCCCTTCCACCAATGCCTGCCGCTGTCAATCACATTCCGGTCGCATCCATCAAAGATGTGTCCGCAATGTGTGTGCCCGCGCAGCCGCTGAATTACCCCCTTACTCTATTTCTGGACATGTTTAAGTTTGCAGATATAGCAGAGACTATACAAAAAAGGGTTTTTTACAGAGGAGTAAAAAGAAAAGAAACTATATGCCTTTTCTGGGGCACACTTGTAAATTAATTGTTTTTTTTTAAATTAACTTTTAATTGATTTACTTTAAAATCCTAGGCTGGTATATGCTTCTTGCTATTTGTGTGATATTTTTTCTCAGTATAACCAGGCTGCCATCTGTTATCAAGATACGTAAGGATTCCTTTTTTGCAAATGCATTTTTCATTATTATTTAGGCAAATGAAATTCACACTCTGACTTCATACCATTTGTCAATACATATGTAATGTATGTTTTTCTGAGGGTTATATACCGAGCTTGTCTCTGAGGGGAGTTTGTTTGTGTCACCCACATGACTGATTTGTGGGGTACCACTCATACTTCGTGCAAAGCACTTATTGCCAGTGACCAAATAACAAAAGGGAGTAGATACAAACTCCAACATTTTGTCTTTTTTTGGGATAAGAAAATTATGAGTTGGTGAATAGAGCGACCATATTTCCCAATATACTCTATTAGTAGACAAACTTATGGTAATCATTTTTCCGGATACCAAATTTCCATATTTTCGTTGCCTTACAAGCAATTTTATGCTAGATTTATTGTTGAATTCAGTATTTAGCTTCTATATGTCGCATTAAAGTAAATCAATTAAAAGTTAATAAAAAAAACAACAACAATTAATTTACAAGTGTGCCCCAGAAAAGGCATATAGTTTCTTTTCTTTTTACTCCTCTGTAAAAACCCCTTTTTTGTATAGTCTTTGGTGACTAATTATCTGGGAGCACCACCAACCTAGTGCCATAAGGAAATTAGATAAGGAGAGTGCCTGACTGGGCACGATATCTATATAAGAGGCTGGTAATTTTGTGATTGGTTAAAGAAGGTCAATTGTTGCTAGGCAGATCAGAGTTTTGAGTGAGTGATAATTGGGTAGGGCCAGCCTATCGGTGAGTGTAGGGGAGTTGTTTAGTACATGTAAGGTAGAAACTTCCAGAGTGCTTCCTCTTGTCGTCTGGAAGCCCACCCACCCGCCCTATTGGCTCACTAATTTGTCCCTTTTCAATTTGGCTTACTATTATCTTTCTTTCAGACTTAGTGGGCGGGAAGGCGCTACTGGCCAGCGGTCACTTGTAGCATAAGTGGTGTTGTGGGGCACTTACCCCTTTTGAAGGACGGCGAGTGTGTCCTGCCCTTGTGGGGGGGCGAGGGGCGCTTCCTTGGGGAGCGTCCTCACTCTGCTATAGGAAGGGGTGGTGAGACCTTCGCAGCACAGGTTATGCTGATATATATAGATGGGGCGTTTCAGTCGCACCCATGACAGTTGGGGCGTTTAGTCGCCGCCATTTTGTAAGATCGTGACTAGAGCTGGTTAGTGGTAGCGTTTTCCTGGCCACCCACTACGAGTGAGGTCATTCCAATTAATAAATTCAATGACCATTTAATCCAACGCAGTTGTGTCCGTGTCGTTATTTTTAGTTAATAAGCTAGCTTAAAGTGTATAGTTAATGTCAAGCACAATAATTGAATAGACGCCTTATATCTTTACATAGCCTATATGTTGGTTTAAAATATTAATTTATCGTACTCAAGGTCCATTGCGGTTTCAAAACCCTCTTTTTTGTTAGAGATAGCAGAGAGACAGACAATTACATGAGATAAGTACTACTTATTACTGCTCTTGTCTTTGCTTACAGAAACGGCTGATGGCCTATGTCGGAAACTGGAGAAGCCTTGCCCAGCAATGATCAGGAGTCAGTGGGAGACAGACGTCTGGGAGATACCACGGGACTCCCTTAGGCTGGTGAATAAACTTGGAGCAGGACAGTTTGGAGAAGTGTGGATGGGTGTGTATTATTTCATGATAAAGGGGTCTATTCATGAAGCAGTGAAAAGAGTGGAGAAGTGAGCCTGTAGAGAAGTTGCCCATGGCAACCAATCAGCTGCTCCGTACAATTGTATAGTATGCAAATTAGAAATGTTACTTCAATGCTGATTGGTTACCATGGGCAACGTCTCCACTGGCTCACTTCTCCACACTTTTCACTGCTTCATGAATAGATCTCAAAGGGGTACATTTACTAGGCAGTGATAAGAGTGGAGAAGTGAGCCAGTGGAGAAGTTGCCCATGGCAACCAATCAGCACTGAAGTAACATCTATAATTTGCATACTATAAAATGATACAGAGCTGCTGATTGGTTGATGGGGAAATATCTCCACTGGCTCACTTCTCCGCTCTTATCACTGCTTAGTAAATGTACCCCAAAGTCTTGTACGGATTTCTCACTTTTGGACAACACCTCTTCCATACAACATGTTACCCTGTACTGTAGAGTCCATACTTATTTCTGAAAAGAGATTTTTACGTGCTGATGTTGCACTACTGATCATTCGTTGCACTTCTATCATTTTAAAGAAAACATTGTAGCAATGGCAGATATAAATATAGCTGTAGCATATGCTTCGCCATGTTCCTACAAAATGCAGTTCTGCCGCTGAGTCTGGGTAAAAGCATACTTGCCTACTTTTGAAAAGTAGTTTCAGGGAGATTGTAGGAGCACCTTTGAGTGGGGCGTGTCATGTTCCACCCAAAGGGGCGTGTCTAGCTCCACCCATGGGCGTATCTATTTCCACTCAAGAGGTGAAAATGAAAGTACGAAGAGCAGCATACCACAGAAGGTGATATAGTATGCACGCAGTGACACAGTGATTAGGGTCCTTAGCACCCTGCATACCCTACTCGCTATAAACATATTATATTACCCTGCGCACCCTATCCACTATATTCCTATTATATCACCACATACCACATGTACCCTACTCATTATCTACCTATTACATCACGCGGAGAGGGTTAGGTTAAGGTGCCACCCAGGGGTGGTTGGGGTGAGGTTTCAGAGGGGAACGTTAGGGTTAGGCTGCGGGGAGGAGGTAGGATTAAGCACCACGGGGGGGGGGGGGGGGGGGAGGTTTAAGCACTAAGGGGGGATGAGTAGGGTTAGGCTGCGGAAAGTGGGGGTCAGGTTTAGGCACTAAGGGGGAGGTTCGGGTTAGGCAATAAGGAGGGAGGTTAAGCTGTGGTATGGGAGTGTTGGGTGGGAGTTTGGATACTTATCTCGACCCTGTCGGGATCGTGACTATCAGGAGGCCAGCATCGGTGATGTGACCCCGTCCCCTGGAATCGCATACTAATCCCCCTTGCTCAAAATATACCTACAGCCCAGGACTTACTCCCACAGTGCGTTGAGAACAGGCTGATCGGGGCTGTAGCTGACGTCACACACCCTCCCTGACAACGCTTGACCACGCCTGCGTTTTCCCGTACACTCCCTGTAAACTGTCAGTTACCACCCACACACGGCCTCTTCCTATCAATCACTTTGCGAACGCCTGTGCGATCGGAATTTTTGCACCATCCTGATGCTGGTTTGCGATGCCTGTCGTTTGGCTATGCATGTGCGCATTGCTGTGCATACGCAAGCACAGTCTAACACTGATCGCGGAAACACACAGCAGTGATTACATCTGATTTACCCCCAGTTTGTTCCCTTTCCCCTGCAACACCCTGCCATACCCAGCCACCATGCATGCCATCCATGATGCAGCTTGGTTTAATTTAATTTCCTTACATTTTACAGAACACTCACCATTGGGGGTAAAGAGGTCACCGCTGCTGCTGATGACACTGCCGCCTTCGCCCCGCGCACACTTCTGCTCAGTCTCTCCCGTGTGCACTGCTGGGCAGCCACCGCTAACCCACAACTCGGCAGTGGCCAGCATTTAAATAACACAACATAAGGGTGACCCCTTATGAATAATAATAATAATAATAATAATAATAATACTACACAGGGAATTTGCAAAAGCAGAGCAGCTGACAGAAGGACAAATGGGACACCAGGGGACAGTGGGTGTAAAACAGCAATTTGCACCAATGCTGACATGCATGCCCACAAATGCCAGGGGTATCGCTGGGCATGCAGCAGCAGGACACAGGGCATGGAGGGGTCAGCCCAGGAAACACAACACCTCACTTGCACCCGCTGCACAGACAGCATGTAATCCATAGGTCACCATACCCTATGTGCCTGTAGTACCAAGTGACCAGGGGAAGCCATTACCCTATTAACTGCCTTACCTGACTCCCAGGGGCTGACTCTGACCACTGTCAGGCGTTACAGGGTAAGCCTTCCCTCTCTAACAGCCGAGAACAGCTCTGCCATTCTGCCCTCCGCTGCTCCCCCCATCGCTGGTCTCCTCCTCCAGCCTTTCTCCGTCACTTCAGCTCACAGACAGCTACAAGAAGCCATGCCCCCTCATGTACCAGCAGCGCTGTCGCACACCAGAGCCCCGCCTCCACCTGTACCCGCTCCGTAGCGCACCGCTACTTTGGTCCTGATAATCAAAGGGTACAGCCCGCCTCCCACCTGGCTGCATACTGTCACTCATGGCCGACTCGTCACTTGTGCAGGCTCCGCCCCCGGCACTGTAGTACTGGCGCATGCGCAGTCTACATTGATGTAAGTCCGTCTGAAAAAACGGGAGGACGCTGAAGATTTGCGGGGCAGCGGGAGGCTCGGTTAAAAAACGTGAGCCTCCCGCTGAATGCGGGAGGGTAGGCAAGTATGGGTAAAAGCAGAGGTGCCGACTGAATACTTGCCAGAGTTACTTCTCCCATACATTCACCCGCACCCTGGGTGCATTATTTTTTGGGGTAGCAAATTTTGAAATTAAATATAACTTAAAGGGGTGTTACCATATTTTTTTTAAATATTACAACAATGCTTTAGTGCCCGTAAGCCGTAACCATAATAGTGATAGAGAAACAACAGAACGGCACTTAGTGGACTTGTTATCAAGAGAAATCATTGCAAAGTATGCAACGTTTCGGTATTTATTACCTGCCAGGCAGTGCATATGTGCCGTTCTGTCATTTCTCTCTCTCTCTCTCTCTCTCTCTCTCTCTCTCTCTCTCTCTCTCTCTCTCTCTATTTATACAGTGTATATATGTATATATATATATATAATATATATATAGAAACACCATACTTCTACACATACATGTGAACGTAACAAAATATACTTCCTAGTGTACTTGTTCAAAATGATGTAATAGTAATGCAATTAAAATAAATCTCTTAAGACTCCATGTTTTTCTGTCCAAGATGCTGACTGTGATTTTAACCCACTGGCTATCTGAATGCCCACAAAGCAAAACAAACAAAAAAAGAAAAAAGACAAAAGGTGCCATTGAATTTGGGATAACTCATTTTAAGAGATGTCCACCTAGGAGTGGCTTCCACATTTCTAAAGTTATGATATAAAGGGGGAGATTCAAATGTATGAAAAGTCGGTTGGGTGTCTGTTTTTTTCCTGTCTATTAGATAGGAAAAAACAGACTCCCAACTGACTTTTCAAACATTTGAATCTCCCCCTAAGAATAATTGCTGCCCTGGAACACGACAATCATTTCCATGTCCTAGTGCAATAAAAATAATTAGGCTAACAGCTGGCATCTTGACCGCATCCCATGCTAACAATCATATCAGGCCAAGAAGACAAAATAACAAGCCAACAATCCACCATATCGAACCAATGAACGTGCATAACAAGCCAACATAAAAAGCCAGCAAGCCAAAGAAAAAAATGCAGGAATACGTATACAAGCCAATAAATGAAAGTCACCTGGGGAAAAATTTACTAAAGGTCGATTTTGGTGATTCAAAGGATTTGGCGTTTTGTTTTCATTTGATTTCCATTCGATTTAAGTTGAACAGATTTACTAAAGACCAACCGAATGTCAAATTGTTTCTATTGCCAAATTCAACTCACATCCCAATAGAAATCGAATTTCTGAAAAACATCAATGTTTTCCCATAGCCCAACATAGAATCCCCTCATTTACTAAAGTTTGATTTGAAATAGAACTCTACATCAAACTCCAAATTGATCCTCAAATCCTCAAATGTTTAGAATGATGTTAGACATTCGTTTTTGGCTTCTAAACTCATTCTAATGGTAGGAAATTGATAGTGATGGCTTTTTAAGTATCCAAATGCATGTAAGGCAGTGTGGAAGTAGTAATAATGGATGTCCAAGGTATGTTGTGCACCTACCTGCATAATGCAAATCACCACCTGACTGAGGTAACCCTGGATGATCAATCAGAGCACCATCAGCAGCTTTATGACTTGAATAGTGTACATATTTATACATAGACATTATACGTATTCCGTTAATGTGCAATAGACAGCATCAGAGCACAATATTGGACAATTTGATTGGAAGATATATAGAAATTTAAAACCATGACTGTTGTAACTGGCTATCCTGATTCAACCCATGATGCAATTCATCCCTGTCTACAAAAATTCTTCTGAGACAAATGCCAGAGGGATGGTTGTTGTGTAAGATACCAGTATGTGCTAATAAAGCAGCTAATAGTAATTGATACTATATTGTTCTAATTTGTTCCCCTACCACCACAAAAGGTTATTTAGGCTATGGCTGTTGCTCTTGGCTTCTGACTCCATTGTCAAATCCACATGCTCCTTGTGAGCATTAGTATAAAGAGGCACATATAGCCACCCACTCCATGACGGAATGCATTTTTGGTTTAAAAAAAATAATAAATTCGAAAGGCATATTATTATATAATTTGGCAAAAATATTCTATATTGTGCTCTGCTGCCGTCTATTCATAATCCCGCATTAAATAAACCACTTTCCCCAGATTATGCAATAAACAGGGATCAGCCAGAGTTTTTTTTTTTTTAGCAACGACTGACTATGTGTGCACAGAAAGTAGAAGGCAGGAAGGCAGATTAGGGCTAAGATTATTATCAACTATTTAAGATGTAAGTATTTCTTTAAAAATCATCACTTTTCATGTATAAAACACTGTAAAGAAAGAGCCCCTTTCCCCTTTAATTAGTGTGCATGCGATACATTTAGATCAATAGGAAGCAATGAGGAAGTTCTATTTGATTTTGCATTCAATTTTGCTGGGGATTTTAATGGGGATTTGAGGTTCAATTTGGTAAGGGATTTCAGAAATTCAACTCAAAATCCCTTCCCAAAATCGTCCAACAGCAAATTTGATTTGAAAATCAATTGCAAAATCGATTTTTAGTAAATAAGTAAAATTTTCAAAAATTTAGAAGCTCAAAAGGAATCGATTTCAGTCGATTTTGAAGATTCATAAAGTGCTTTTCGAAATCGAATTTTAGTAAATGTATGCTCTAGAGGTATTACTGAAATCTGTTTCATCTACTGAAATTGAGAATTTCTCATTTAAAATTATCCTTACTTTTTATTCATTCAGGATATTATAATGGTAACATTAAAGTGGCCATCAAGACATTGAAAGAGGGAAGCATGTCACCCCTGGCCTTTCTGGAAGAGGCGAACCTGATGAAGATGCTCCGACACGATAAACTAGTGCAATTGTTAGCGGTAGTCACCAAGGAACCCATATACATTGTGACCGAGTATATGTCTAAAGGTAAATAATGATGGACACGCCTTAAAGTGGCAAGTCATGAAACTGTTCGGTCTATCAAGCAGTTAACCAGATTAGGTGGCCCGAGATATGAGCTTTGGGATCACACAGTTCTAATGCATTAATATACACGATGACATCTACTGTATGTCACATGACATAGTTTGGGACTATTTTCAGTGGCTGATATTTTCTCGCCTTTAAATTAATAATAATATTCAGTTTAAGCTAACCTATCATCTACACCACTTGGATGGGTCTATGTTCATTAGCTTTTGGCTACTTCGTTAGAACCGGTGACATCATTGAGGCTATTCTGTCACAATTTTCAAGTGAATTGATTGGCTGCAGGCTCATAAATATTGTTTTATCATCCAACTTGCTGTCTAAGATATAAGAGGGTCCTTCATGTAGATAACAACAGTGTAACCTCAATCGCTTTGAAATAAACAAGGGAGAACCTCCAATTAGAAAATTACAGATGACTACCATCACCACAAGAGTAAATTATAAGGTATAGGGTTTCAGAGCCTTTGGTATCATAAGGTATTTATCTTGTCTCTGGTGGCCAAATTGTTGGGGTGCGTTGAGGTGAAGTTAGAAACATTCCTTTTTAAATGAGACATCTTTCCTTTGTATGACGCAGAGGGGCTCTAGTCCATTCCTTAGTATGGACTCCTGTGAGAGATGTGTCAAACCTTGCATAGAGATAAAATGGAGAAGTTGCCCAAACCAACCAAACAAACAAAAAACCAATTGGTTGCTGTCATTTCAAAACTGTGCTAGATAAATGGCTGTTAGAAGCTGATTGGTTTCTTAGGGTAGCTGCTCCATTTTATCTCTCTCCAAGGCTTGATACTTCTCCCCCAATATCTCTATTATCTCTCTAGGAAGTTTACTTGATTTCCTGAAAACAGACGAGGGATCGTTTCTTCGTTTCCCGAAACTGGTGGACATGGCGGCACAGGTGTGTGGAATCACCCCAATATATATTTACTGTCTGATATATATGTTTGTGATATCTGTGTATTCCCTCTTCTGTGATACTCTCGCCATGGAGTATAACTTTCTGTGCAATATGGATTCTACTTATTCATATCTTTAGCGCTAATGCTGTAAAAGATGGAGCGGACATATGCGTCTTTATCTCTTTGTTGTAAAAATGTCCACGTTATTTTTTCAATATCCTCCGTACCAGCCCTCGCACCGCCTCCGATCACCACTTGCCACATCTTTACTGATCGTAGTATATAAAACATACCTCATTCCAAAAAGAATGCACTGTGTATGGGGTTCGGTGTGATATACCGCTTGTTGGGATGCTGGTGGTCACATGACCAACACCGGCCTCCCGACATTGAAGATCCCAATGTCAGAGGGGATAAAGATTTTTACCCCTACCCCAACCCTATCCTCCCCTAGCCATAACCCTCCGGGGGTGGTGGCTACGGCTTACCCTCCAGTGTGGCGGCTAGGGCAAACCCTCGGGATGTCAGCTGTCGGTCTTCCAGCGCCGGTCTCCCGAGTGATGTCAAGATTCTGGAATCTGTCACATGACCACCAACACCTCATCCATTGGGATGCTGAACGCATCCCTGTTTACGATCCCCCAGTTGAGCCATTATTTGCTACTGTGCATGCACGAGAAAAAGTAACAGAAACTCTTACTGCACCGCCCGAACCCAAGTGTCCAATGGCGTTCGCAAGTTTGTTTGGCATCACTAATACTTGAGAAGGGGATTGCGGTCCATGTACATTTCATGGTGGAGACTGGGAGGTGAGCTAAAGGGAGGAGCACAAAGGGAAGGCTGCAATACCAATTATTTCAGGGCCCTTTGCTACTGGTGAAAACGACTTTATTCTTGGGCAACCTGTTGTACATTTTAAAATATTACATAGCGTTGGAGATTGAAATTATTTATTTCAACAAAATATTTTATGATAAAAAGAAACAGTTTACAGTGAGGGTAAAATTAGCGCATCTGTATATATTTAGTGCTGTGTGGTCTTGCTGAGCGGCTTTGCGGCAGGAAGCTGTCACTCAATTCATTTTCCATTGAAGGGACCGAAAGCTAACGTCAGGCAGCTTTTTATTTTGCTTACTGACAGAATTTCTTGTACACTGAAAGCCACACCTTCTTCTGGAAACAGATACAGATCTTTATAATATATCTACTGATTGTTGCGATGATCATTTTGCAACGTGGGTTATTTACACACGGCTGTTTCTTTCACCCTGATATCTAAATGTAGTTAATAATATAGGCCCGTTATGGGAAAGTAATACTAAACTTTTCTTTTCACCAAATAGTGTTTATTTCATATGAGACAATATGTCCGACACGGTCTAGTGAGCAGCCGACCACAAACGGAGAGAAAACAAATGTAACCTATAACTGATTCACGCCAACGTCGCTCGGCCAAAACAGCTTTTCTAACCATCTGTGTCAACAATCTAAAATGTGCTCACCTATGGTCTCCATCTATAAATGAGGTCCCTTGGTGTTTAGGGGCTTCAGCAAAATACTTTTGTTATTTTGCAAATACACTGACACCACCATCTTACTTTGGGGTAGATTAATCAAGGCTTGGAGAAAGATAAAGTGGAGAGAGATAAAGTACAAACCAACCAGCTCCCAAGTGTCATTTTTCAAACACAGCGTGTGACATGGCAGTTAGGAGCTGATTGGCTGGTACTTTATCCTTACCTCCCAACTGTAGAAACTTGGGAGGAGGGACACAGACACGTGCCTCTGAAATTATGGGGGGTGGCCTCACGGAGGGTGCCGCGATCTCAGGCCACGCCCCCGTTTTCACAGCTGTGGGGGCATGTCCCTCTCTCCCAGTGAACAGACGCTGTGCTGTTATAATTAGAGAACATACAGTATGCATGGGGAAAATGCGCATGCATTGTGTGGAGCGTCCTTGAAGATGCATACAGCTCAAAAACAGTAGCATTTGTATAAGGGCTATGTCAAACATAAAAGTTGTGTGGCATAGACAAAGCTGCATTCCCCTATTTGTACACAATACAATGATCGCCGGGACAAGCTCTTATAGGATCCCGTATCCTGCTGGCCACTGTACTGTAATAAATTCCGGTGGAAAAAGATTATTTCTGCCATTTGTGGTGATAGTATACCTTAATTTTCAGGGGGCACACCGCATTTAATAATATTCCCCAAAGCCTGACAGAATTCTTCTTAGAAACGGATCGTTATCATGCATCCATCTTGTTTAGTGCCAACTGCTGGTATCGCAGCTCTTATTTTAATTAAGCGCTATTTTTATAGCACCTACATAATGCAAAGCACATTACAGAGAGTAGTAGTAGCAAAGGAGTTAGTGCAGGGGGATCCCGCCTGGACCCCGTTGGTCAGGATCCTGGCTGTCTAAATACTGAATCCGGTATCCCGAGATGGATCAGAATGCCCAACATGGGTCAGAATGCTTGCACCGCCATCCTAACAGCCGGGATCCTGATCGAATGACTACCAGGCCGCTGGAGACGAAAGCTGTGTGAGTATGTGTGTGCGTGTGTGGGGGGGGAGGGGGGGTTAACTTTAAGCTGTAGGGGGATTGTTGGGGTTAGGCTGCGGGAAGGAGTGGGGTTAGGTTTAGTTAGTGGGGAGGGGAGTTAGGTTTAAGCACCCCCCGGGAGGGTTAGGCTCCAGGGGAAAGGGGGGGGGGGGGGGTACATTTCTTAAAAATGGAAAGTGGAAGTGTTGCCCATGGTAACCAATCAAATTCTAGCTGTCATTTCTCTATTACACTCTAGAAAATCATAGGCAGAATCTGATTGGTTGCTTTAGAAGCTTCAGTAAATCTACCCCTCAGAGTTTTCATACACTCACTAACCTTTGTCTTACATTTCCTCAGTAATAAGAATGATGAACAGGTAGAGGAACCAGAGCTAGAAAGCAGATGCGACTATTACGGTCTTCCCACAGATCCGGTAATGAGTCAAGTGGTAAAATTCTCACTGTCGCCTATAGGGAAGGAAGCCATAACAAATGTAGCTTAACTCATTTTCACCTATTTACATGAATATTATATTTTTGGCTAAGGGTAACAAAACAAAATGAAACATGCTTGTCGTGTCCCTTACACGATGACCCATGTTTAAATTTGGGGCTAAAAATGATTGAGATCAATCGGACATGATGCAGGATAGGCAACGAATGCGGTTGGTCAGTGACCGAGGTTTGCCAGTGTGTGATGTCATTGGATGATGGCCTCACAATCTGAACTCCAGGTGCCTGGTTTCTTGGTTTGCGCCAGGTCTGCCAGTGGATGGGCCACTTTACATAAAGACTGTTTAGATGAACCACTGTATTCAGCAAGGAACCCATCTGATATCCCAGTTCCACCAGTCATATATTGGAGCATATTGCACCACGTAGAAGACGCTGCCATCTTGACACAAACAAATGGTTGTCTTAATTTGTGCTTGGCAGCTTGGTAAATTAGCCTATTGTTAATGACATTTGTTTAGGTTTTAATTGCGCCTCTCTCCGTTCAGATTGCAGAAGGGATGGCGTACATTGAAAAAAATAATTACATCCACAGAGACCTGAGAGCCGCCAATGTCTTGGTATCGGATATACTTGGCTGCAAAATCGGGGATTTCGGACTTGCTCGAGTCATTGATACGGAGTATATAGCAAAGGAGGGTAAGTGATGGTTGTATGGTGCTTTCGCAGTGGTGTATAATGGTTCACATCTCACCATTTATGAACCCCTGAGGTGGAATTGAACACAGTGTTATGCGTAAACCAGGGACTGCATATCAGTGGCAGCGTCTTCCCATTGGAAGCGCTCCCTGCTGATCACAGACAGGCCGACCCAGGGCGATGTGTTTTCTGAAAAAGGCCTTTTTTTGTGTATAAATGTACACTATTTTTCAGTTTTTGTTAATTTAAACTTTTCTTATTTTTTTTACCCTCTACCTCTTCCACTAGAAGTCTCGGGTCTGACCCGGGATTTGGAACACGGTTCCAAGCCAGGTGAGACCCGAGACGGACCCCTTTTCCACTACGGCGCCGACCTGGGAATATCCCGTGTAGGCGCCGTTTACACTACACCCGGGTACAGTGTCTTCTGTCCGACGCTTGGAGATGACGTCATCTCCAAGCGCCGGGAAAACCGGCAGATCGGGACCCACGGGAAATGGCCTCGGTCCCATTAGGCCACGCCCCCAATTCAATGCTGCCCACGTCATGCTGGGGGCAAGCCCAGCACTCTGGAAGCTGCTGGGCTGCCCCCAGCCTCCGGCACACGCTTTCCCGGCCAGCGCTGCTGTCTGCATAGCAGGAGAGACAGCAGCGCTGACAGCATGCGCTGTCCCCCCCAACCCCCTAACTGCCCGCGAGACCCTGCAGTCAGGGAGGTATGGGATCTTCACATGCTGAAAACGGGTCCCTTGTCGGCTGACACAGGTAACCCATTTACACTACACCTTACCCGGGTCATTCCCGTGTCCTACCCAGGTAGCTCCCGGGTAGGATTCCCAAATCACTTGACTCAGGTTTTTTCAGAGGGAGCCGCTTAAACTAGCAATAAACACGGGTAAATGCGCGCCCCCGTGCAAAAACCCGTGTTTTTTGAGCTAGTGGAAAAGGGGTATCACTAGACTTAAAATGCTTAAATTTGAGATAAAAATAAATATAACAACAGAACAAATGAGGGCGTTCTAAAACTTTTGATCGTTGCGTGTGTGAATATATACATAAACAGTATTGTGCAAATGTTTTAGGCAGGTGTTGAAAAAATTCTGCAAAGTAAGAATGCTTTCAAAAATAGAAGTGCTAATAGTTTATTTTTCAACCCTTTGCAAAATGCTAAGTGAATGAACTCAAGAGAAATCTAAATCAAACCAATATTTGGTGTGACCCCCCTTTGCCTTCAAAACAGCATCAATTCTTCTAGGTACACTTGCACATAGTTTTTGAAGGCACTCGGCAGGGAGGTTGTTGCAAATATCTTGCATAACTAACCACAGATCTTCTGTGAATGTAGGCTTGCCCAAATCCTTCTGTCTCTCCGTGTCATCCCAGACAGACTCGATGATGTTGAGATCAGGGATCTGTGGGGGCCATATCATCACTTCCAGGACTTCTTGTTCTTCTTTACTCTGAAGATAGTTCTTAATGACATTGTCTGTATGTTTGGGGTCGTTGTCCTGCTGCAGAATAAATTTGGAGCCAATCAGACGCCTCCCTGATAATATTGCATGATGGATAAGTACCTGCCTGTATTTCTTAGTATTGAGGACACCATTAATCCTGACCAAATCCCCAACTCCATTTGCTGTCAGCAGGGCCGTCTTAACAGCAGTGTAGGCCCCTGGGCACAGCAATGCACTGGGGCCCCTACTCATCCTTCAGCAGTAGGGGTGGGGGTGCTATCAGCGACAGCTTTGATGTCCTGCGGGCGGTAGGGGGTGTTTTATCTTCCGCTCAGCATGTAGGACCTGGAGCAGTAATTTCTGCTAATTACTCCTTTACTGCACAGATGGTGGGAGATGGGGAGAGAGGGAGAACACTAAACTGTAGAAGGGGGCATTGCACTGAATGAAAGGGCCCCGGTACATGACTTCCAGGGTGGTAGGGGATGTTTAATATGCAGGGGAGGGGTGGATAGTGGAGTGGGCTTAATATTCATAATTTTCTGGTGAGAGGGCAGCTTGCCTGACTGCAGATATATCAAATTCCTGGAATTGGATTTCTTAGCTTTCAATAGGATATAAAAGTAGAGAGTCCCACCTGTCAGGAGGTACTGGAGACACCTCTCAGGAGGTTCTGGGGACTTGGGGATCAGAGATCAGGAACCAGAGCAATTCACCAACGAAATTATAAAACTGCATACCAGGCGTGTGGAGCTGGAGCAGGGTCCAGCTGCTTGAAGGCTGATATCTCTGGTATAGTAGAGACAAGCTGCCAGTGTCCAGTGAAAGGGGAGAGTCTCAGCTTTTGGAGTATACCCTCAGAACTACTCTAAGTCAGACAGAGCCCAAGATATCTGGGGGGAAAGAGCAATTAACAGGCTCAGATGGGGATCACTGCTTTGAAGTTGGATATCTCTGGTTCCCCAGGGCCGATTTTCAAAAATCTGGTACCCCTGGAAAGAGCGGACGATCAGCTATCAGCATAGGGCCCTTATACTACTAGGGCCCTTGGGCAAGTGCCCATTGAGCCCATATAAAAAGACAGCCCTGGCTGTCAGGAGTGATTGGGGCGTGCGCCCTGGCTCCCATTGCGCTCACCTGTTGGAGAAGGGACAGACCTTGTATAATTGATAGATTGATAGATAGATAGATAGATAGATAGATAGATAGATCACATTTCTGATAGTTATGAGCAGTGGTTATACATGTGATTGTACATGCATATGTAATGCTGCTTTCGGTCAGGTGTACTTGAAGCATTTCCATATGTAACACAGTATGTGTGTATATGTCATGTTATGATGTGTGTGTGTGTCAGTAGAAGCAGAAGTAAGCGCTCTCCTGCTCATACTGATACTGGCAGTTTGGTGCTAAGTTCCACTTTTACATGTGCAGGAAAGCGGAGACTCGGCCGAATCACGGACTGTGATATCAGACACAATGCTGGAGCTATAGCAGACAAAGGCGACATTTACTAAGCAGTGATAAAAGTGGAGAAGTGAGCCAGTGGATAAGTTGCCCATGGCAACCAATCAGCATTGACGTAACATTTACTATAACTATAACAGTATACAGAGCAGCTGATTGGTTGCCATGGGCAACTTCTCCACAGGCTCACTTCTCCACTTTTATCACTGCTTAGTACATGTCCCCCAAAGGGGTCTATTTACTAAGCCTTGGATGGAGATAAAGTACCAGCCAATCAGCTCCTAACTGCCATGTCACAGGGTGGTTTTGAAAAATGACAGTTAGGAGCTGATTGGCTGGTACTTTATCTCCGCCCACTTTATCTCCATCCGAGGCTTAGTAAATAGACCCCTAAGGTGGAGATTTATCAAAACTTGGAGAGAGATAAAGTACCACCTAACTACCACTTTTTTTTAACGCAGTCTGTAACACAACAAAAGCTGATTGGTTGGTTCTTTATCTATCTAAACTTCATCACTGTCCGAGCTTTGACAAATCTCCCCCAAAATCTCTCTGTCACTTTTATACTCTGAACTGGATATCTGCACACTCAGAAAATCAGTATTGTAATGATCTTAGGTGAATGTATATGATTCATCACCATACATTCACTTATACGACCCCTATTTTATATTATACATAGTATTAATTTAATTAGGGGGTGCAGTCAACTACAGTATGTCAAGACTGTTTAAAGAAAAAAGAGGAAGAAGGGATTCTGTATTGTCGACGCACAGGAAAAAACTGATTCTAAAATATAGCCTTTATTAGATATGTATTAAAATATGAATATGGTTAATTCATTCCCAACTACAGTGAAACATAGAATTAAAATCACAGACAAACAAGTAAGTGAATCAAGACAAAAGATTGAAAATTTGTGAATAAATATTTTAAAAAGCGTGTCCACGTGTGTTTGTAAATATATCCTTGTATTCGGGGTTACTGTATTGGTGTAAATACCATCAATGTTTCTACATCCATCCAATATTATTCGACTACTATCAACATCAATAGTGTCGGTACATACATATGATGTCGACCACTATTAGAATCTATGATGTCTATATCAAATATTCTGAGTTCAAATACTTAGGGATCGTATATAATATGAAACTTCAGGTTACTCAATTTTATTGGTTATGGTGGCTATAAATCATCTATAGATATATTCACAGATCTGATTCCCTTTAAATCTATTTCTCATATATTGAGAGCCTCTCACATTGGCTGTCAATATTATTGGAGTATCAATTTATGCATGGAAACACGTTGCTTCAGAGGGTATAGTATTCCCTGCTTACATAGAAAGCAACTGTCTTATACAGTGATGTTGTTTATATATATGGTGTCCAACTGTATTGCACAGATTTCAAAGATACTGCTTATATTAGGGGTATTGCAGCCCCAATTATACTTCCAAGGCAGACCGTTTATCAATACGGTTTATTCCTTATACATCAAATATTAGCCATACCATTGGTTGCCATAGTTTATCTCCTATCTATGGCAACAGAGTAGGTTCATCTTTCACTTTTTCTTTGCTCACTTTTTTATTTAGTTGTGTTTTCACTCTCGTAGTAATTATCGTCACAACTATATTACTATCCTATCACACTGACATATCATTCATCATATTTACACTATCACTCTGTCACATCTTTTTGAAGCACTGTCAGCACTTAATCTTCCCATTATATATATTTTTTCTCTCTATTACTGACTATGTTCACACTATTACTGTATCACATTCCTTAGTGGCACTGTCACCATGTAGCTTTTTCATTGATTTATTACTGATCATCAGCTTTACTCATTAATATCTAACATATAATTAGATACTTAAATATATTCAGAAGTTTCTCTGTATGGAATTGAATGCCGAACAATACAATTCATGTCACTAGTGTATGAAGCGATAAATATGGTCTCATTAATATAACCTGACGGGCATATACTACTGTGCCATTTACATGATAGGTGAATAAACACTCATGTCATACACGTGTGTATATGAGATCTGGAATAAGCTTGATTACTCTATCTGGGGACTCACTTTACGGTAACACTAACCCTACAACATACTGGACCCCTGAGTGATTAAGTTCACTATGTAAATAATTTACAAATAATCCACAGCCTGATCGGGACCTGAACCCCTAATCGTATTCATATATATATGCTGATATTTGTACATTAGAGATATCTTTTGCAACAAATGCAATATGAATGTGGGACATGGATTATACACAGTGCATGTGACAGGGCTGGAAATAAAAAGGACTGACCCGGAAACATGTATTTATCTATTTAATTATCAAAGAGAAATGAAAATGTTAAAACTTGAACACGTAGGATAGGACTACCTTGTTAGTGTGAGGTGGAGGAAAACAGTGGGGTTTATGCACCTTATAAACTTAAGATCCCATATCGGAATGATGATAGGATTATTCCTTACATAGATACCGGGGCATGATGAGAGTGAAAACCCCGTCCCAATCGATATAACATTGTTTGTACTCAGATGCCGCGATTGGACGATGGCGTCACATGCCCGAACAGGAGAATATCCGATTGGCGGGCGGATGTATGTGACGCATTGAGTCATAGCCGCACTATGATTGGCAGGCGGCATATGACGCTCCGGGCCATAGCCGCATTATGATTGGCAGGCGGCATTACAGTCTGGAATTCACAACGCTGATTTGGCCGCATGAATTCGATTTATGCATGTTCACGGGAAGCGCTCTTGTTGCTCCCTGACGAAGCTGCCAATAAAATTGAGTAACCTGAAGTTTCATATTATATACGATCCCTAAGTATTTGAACTCAGAATATTTGATATAGACATCATAGATTCTAATAGTGGTCGACATCATATGTATGTACCGACACTATTGATGTTGATAGTAGTCGAATAATATTGGATGGATGTAGAAACATTGATGGTATTTACACCAATACAGTAACCCCGAATACAAGGATATATTTACAAACACACGTGGACACGCTTTTTAAAATCTTTATTCACAAATTTTCAATCTTTTGTCTTGATTCACTTACTTGTTTGTCTGTGATTTTAATTCTATGTTTCACTTTTATACTCTACAATATTATGGTAAATGTTAATATACTTATTAATAATGTACTTATATAAGTTATATTACATCTATCAACACCCCCTCCCCCTCCCCTCCCTCCTCCCCAGAAAATAAAATATCTTTTGGGGAACTTGGCAATAACTCTTGTGGGATGCGATCAGGGCCGGCCTGAGCTTAATTCTTTTGGTAAGCGAATTTAGAATTTAGCGCCCCTTGATGGGATCAAATTTTAAAAGAGGTGTGGTCTCACAAGGAAGGGGCGTGGCCACACAATAGTACCCCCAGGGGTCCAGGGAGATTGTCAGTGACAGGGAGAAAGTGCGTGGCTGGGTGGCAGAGGTGATGGAGATAGTGGGTGACTGAGGAGGCTGGGGTCACAGGGAGATAGTGGGTGCCATGTGCCCGCAGTGCTAGATATGTCCCCACAGTGCCACATATGACCCCACAGTGCCAGATACAGATATGCCCCCACAGTGCCAGATACAGATATGACCTCACAGTGCCATGTGCCCACAGCGCCACATATGACCCCACAGTGCCAGATATGCCCCCACAGTGCTGCTCACCGTTTTGCTGCTATGTGGAGAGCGCAGCGTGCACCTCTCCTGCCTGCCGTCCTGCCCCTCAGTCTGGTCTCTGGCGGTGACGGCAGCGTGTGTATCTCAAATCAGGCGCCAGTCCGCAAGCTCTGATTGGCTAATGAACCGGCACCTGATTTGAGCTATACACTCAGCCGTCACTGCCGGAGACCAGACTGAGGGGCAGGACGGCAGGCAGGAGAGGTGCGCCGTGATGGAGCGTGGTCCAGGCTGCCGGCGCCCTCTTCACTGTGGCGCCTTACTTGTGCGCGTACCCCGCGTAACGGGTGGGCCGGCCCTGGATGCAATGCTACCAGATTTACCAACATCCAAAATGCAAAGCATTCCTGAGGTTGGTCCTTGCAGCTGCCGCCATCTGAGAATAAGATATTAGCATGCATAAAATGGGGTATTGATGCAAGGGACGAGAGTGTTATACTCCCATTATATAAATCACTTGTGAGGCCACATCTTGAATACAGTGTACAATTTTGGGCACCATACTACAAAAAGGATATCCTGGAGCTAGAAAAGGTTCAGAGGCGGGTGACCAAGCTAAATAAGGGCATGGAGACGCTGGAATACGAGGAAAGGCTTGCAAGACTAGGCATGTTTACACTGGAAAAGAGGAGACTAAGAGGGGACATGATCAACATCTACCAATATATAAGGGGACAATACACAGAGCTTGCGGGGGACCTGTTTTTGGTAAGATCAGCACAGAGGACACGTGGACACTCGCTTAGGTTAGGTTAGAGGAGATTCCGCACAAAGCGGCAAAAATTTATTTTCACAGTAAGGACAATACGTGTTTGGAATTCCCTGCCTGAGAGAGTTGTAATGGCGGACTCAGTCAACACCTTTAAGAATGGGTTAGATAAATGACTAATGGATAAGGATATCCAGGGTTATGGTGCGTAGTCACACACTATAGTTACTATAAAAAGGGACAAAATGCAACGGCTGACAGCAGCATCAGTCAAAATCAGTCCAAAAATTATACTGCATAGGAGACCACAAATAGGTTGAACTCGATGGACAAATTGTCTTCTTCAACCTCAGATACTATGTTACTACGTTACTATGTAAGCCAATACAATGTTTTTCAAAATAACCTTTATTTCCAATCACAGGCTCTAAATTCCCCATCAAATGGACAGCGCCGGAAGCCATTAATTTTGGCGTTTTCACCATTAAATCAGACGTGTGGTCCTTTGGGATCCTCCTGACTGAAATTGTAACCTACGGTCGTATTCCTTACCCAGGTAACCTTGCGGGTCATTTTTATGTTCACTTACTTGTTTTGAACAATACGCGTTCCTTTGGAATCCGAAAATGTAAATGCACAAACTTTAATCAAGGCTCAAGTTTGTAAAATGATGCATAACATTAAATGACACTGAACTTTCTAATGTGTTTTACTGTTGAAAATATGTTTTATTATGTGTATGCTCTGCTAGAATGCTCCTCCTCTTCAGTATTTGGGATGTCCAGCAGGTGTCCCTGTGTTCCATAAATCTTCACCTGTAGAAATATGCTAGAGAGAAGACATCACTGAATACATGAATAGCAATTCTGTATAGCAGGTACGCAGGGAGGTGATTGTAGCATGGATCAACAGCAAGATAGCAGATGAGGAGTATTCCAGCACAGAATGATGTGTGTGCGGGTGTTGATATTGCAGAGTTATATAGGTACACATGAGCGGATGACTCAAACTATGAGCAGCCCAGTTACTTAACTAGTGGTGCTTGTTTATATACAGGTAGCTGGTACAGCCGTACTCACTGTTACATACTGGTTCTCATGTAGAGGAGCTTCAGCGGAGGGCGATCTCATACAGCTCACCAGCCGGTGAGTGTATGTAGACACTGGGTAGTGGTGCAGGAATACTGGATTCATTGTGAATCGCAGCTCTTTCAGTTGTGAACAGTAAAAAAAAAAACATGGCCCCTGCACATGCTCGGTAGAGATCTTGGCTGCCATCTTGGGATAGAGCATGCAGCCTCCTTGCAAAAACAGGAAGACTGGAGCATGTGTAGCGCACTCATCTTTCAACATCAAGACCTTTGTTTTCTACTAGAATCAGTTGTGACTTAGCATCAAGCAGCGAAAGCACCTCAGTATGAATTGGAAGCCCACATATTTCTCATAGTGAATAACTGAAGAGATTACATGTTACAGACACTGTACCTGTATCTGATTCCAGGAAGATTCCACTTGCACTCATTATAACTTCCAGTTTTACTGTAGTTTTTGTAGTTTTGTATTGTTTTAATATTTGTTCCCCCCCCCCCCCCCCCCCCCCTCCTCCCCAGGCATGAGCAACCCTGAGGTAATACAACTCCTAGATGAAGGGTATCGCATGCCCTGCCCCGAGAACTGCTCAATGGAACTGTACGAGGTTATGATGAAATGCTGGAGGGAAAAGCTGGAGGACAGGCCAACATTCGAGTACTTACAGTCTGTTTTAGAAGACTTTGGCACAGCCACTGAGAAACAGTACGAGGAGGAACCCTGAGTTTTTATTTGGTTCCAACGGTGGAATCTAGCTCTGAATCACGGGCTAATGGACTGGACAGTTACCAGAGTGAACTGACATTTCCATATCACAGTAAAGACAATGGCAATGGAGACCACAACAAAATGGCCTCCCTATCATGTGGTTATGGATCAAACAATGACTTTCCACACTTTTATACAATAACTCCTTCACATGCTTATTTAAAAAAAAAAAAAAGAGGTTATTTGAAGAAAATGAGCTGTAGCCCACAGCAACCAAATTTTAGCTTTTTCATAATAGTCCCCCAGTGTATTTACAAAAATTATACTGGGAGGGTGAGTTACTAGCATGTTAAAAGTTCAACCAATCAGCCATTGGCTATACTCAGTCCAGTAAAAGACAGTGAAAGTAAGTATCTGATTGGCTGCTATAGTTTAATGCTTGTATCTTTGATCTTGGTTAAATGATTTTGAGAAACACAATAATTTGAAATGTGTTACTTTTAAAAAGTTAGAATGTCCTCTACCTGTGGCCATACTCTTGGGTAGTGCTGTCGCTCTATAGGCAATAATATATTATTTATAAGTTGGGTTTATTTCACGTTATTCTTTCTAGAAATGTCCAGTGAAATACTTGGGGCATAACTCTGCACAGAAAACCCAATTCCCTGCAATTATCCATAGTGATAAGACCGCGCTTCCCCTTCGCTGGCTGAGTTTTATATAGGTGTTATTTAGCGGCAGCGTGTGAATGCGCACGACTATGACATCACCAACCTGCACATCTGTAGGCTAGAGTTTGGCTGTTAATTTGTGTATATTGGCACTATATCATGCAATCACAGACTAATGCGGCCCATACATCTACAATTAATTGGGGCAATTCCTCAATTTGCTGATGACCAGGTTGGGTTATCGGTAAAAAACATCATGTTGGAAATCGTCAATTTGCCGATTCCAACCCAAAAAAGATTGTAATCGGTGAGTCTGGGATTTTTTTAACATGCTGTATTTTGCTGATTCCTGGACAAATCGTCGACCATTGGAGTCCGCTGATTGTCAGATCGGATTGCCGACTGGTGGATCGAATTGGCGCCTGGGAATTGGGGAATTACTGGGTAGATGTATGGCTCGCATTAGCTGCTAAATCAGCTTGGGGGTTTTGCCAACCCCTCCACAATATCAAAATGAAAGTTCCTGTATGAGAAATAATTGTATGTATTGTTATGATTTTATTAAACTTTTATATATATTATAAAACAACAACACATGCTATTCACAGCTATTCTGTTACTCCCCATTTGCTCAGTCTAGGACGGTGCATAATTTAAACCACGAACATCATTCTGTAATAGTAAGTGAGAAAAGGCTTGCTAGGCTAGGCATGTTTACACTGGAGAAAAGAAGATTAAGAGGGGACATGATTAACATGTACAAATATTTGAGGGGACAATACACTGAGCCACCGGGGGATTTGTTTTTGGTAAGATCAATGCAAAGGACACGGGGACACCCGCTTAGGTTAGAGGAGAGGAGATTTTGCACACAGAGATGGGAAGATTTCTTCACAGTAAGGACAATACGCATTTGGAATTCCCTGCCTGAGGGAGCAGTAATGGCGGATTCGGTCATTGCTTTTAAGAATGGGCTAGATAAATTCCTAATGGATAAGGATATACAGGGTTATATATAGTAAAACAAAATAAAAAATAAAAGAGGATTAAACATAACGGGCAAACATTCACCGCAGTTAAAATTAGTCATAAAAAATATTACAGTGTAGGAGATCATAAATAGGGTGAACTCGATGGACAAATTGTCTTTTTTCAACCACAGAAACTATAGGGGCAGATGTATTAACCTGGAGAAGGCATAAGGAAGTGATAAACCAGTGATATGTGCAAGGTGATAAACGCACCAGCCAGTCAGCTCCTAACTGTTAATTTACATATTGGAGCTGATTGGCTGGTGCGTTTATCACCTTGCACTTATCCCTGGTTTATCACTTCCTTATGCCTTCTCCAGGTTAATACATCTGCCCCTATGTTAAGTAACACAAAGTATTGGGAATCTGAAAATCTATAAATACAACATTTATAACCAGTAGTTCTTGGAACCGTCCTATTGTGGGTCTGTGTCCCCATTCCTGCCACCATCCTCCTATCGTCTGTCACTGCTACACCATCTGTAACGTCCTCAGTCCTCTTCACCTACACCCACCCGTCTCTGTTCCCCATCCTGTGCTTCACAGGCCAGAGAAAAAGTGTCCAGATGCAGGCCTGTGAGCGAATAATTAGTGGGCAAGATGTGTGAGTGGCCTGATCTCTTCAAAGAACTGGAACAGGACTTACCTAAGCGTCACCTCAAACAGCCTATTCTGAGATATTTTTTCCTCCTATTCTGTATCTGTGGGGTCTATTCATGAAACAGTGAAAAGGATGGAGAAGTGAGCCAGTGGAGAAGTGGCCCATGGCAACCAATCAGCATTGAAGTAACATTTATAATTTGCATACTATACAGTTGTACAGAGCAGCTGATTGGTTACCATGGGCATCTTCGCCACAGGCTCACTTCTCCTCACTTTTCACTGCTTCATGAAAAGGCCCATGTGTCACCCTACATAATCTCCACAGAGAATGTCATCAAAACAGAGGCCATTTTATATGATAGCTATACCACTCATGGGTGCGTGGTCACCTTGGGTGGTGAAAGCACTTGGCCTTCGTCACATTGCACACAAAGGTGTGCATGTATCAGAATATATACTACCTATATACTCCTGTTGCATGAGATTTAATGGGTGATTGGAGTGTTCGCTGTCGGGTTATTCTCTACGTAGGCCGTAATTGGCCATATGGTTTCACAAAGCATTTCTGAAAAATGCTGCCTGGAGTGTTCTCCATCTTACACCTATCTCTATTCAGATTGGCGGTAATGAGAGGAGTAATCAAAATCACAGTTACTAAGTAAAGGCCCACCATACATCTGAGCCCATTGGAACCACCAATCAGTGATCAGGAATCTGCCGGGGGATCAGGGAAATTCTTCATTTCAAAAATTCCTGATTTGCCTATCCCAATCGTTTTCAGATGGGATCAGAGAATCGAGATTTACAGTATATAGAGTACATATTCAATATTTTCGATTCCCTGATCTGGCCCGTCGGGGGACCGGAGAATTGCGGCAATAGGCCGATAATGTATGGGAGCCTTAACAGTTACATCACAGTTACTGATGGTTGGTTTGAACTTTGACCCATCCCTTCAGTGATGTCATTACCAGAGAGTTCCCACACCTACTGAGCATGTCAAAGATAACGGGCCCTGGCAAATGCCGGGTCACCTCAGTCTGACCTCCCGTGCTCAAATTTGACCCCTTTCTATCTGCTGCTCCACCCTCTGGTCTATCCCACCCTGACTCTTCCCTGCTGTTGTGTCCCGAATCCCGCTATGTCACCCACCTCTCTGCTTCAGTCTGCCCCCATACTTATCCCATTCTCTGTGGCACAGCTAAACCTGTCCCGTCTCCAGGCAGTCCCAGTGCCCCTACGTGAATACAGCCCTTATGTAATAAATATACCGTCCTAATGTTCTCCTTCACCTAAACTTGTTCATTCATTTAATACTGGAGTTGGCATCCGGGTTGGATGGAGAATCTCACCCAGGGTGCAGCTGTACTCCCATGGCAGAGCCTAATTTTATGCCACTACCTCTATTGAACCAACATATGAATCTATACATACCCTTATTTAATGAATATACCGTCCTAATGTTCTTCTTCAACTAAACTTGTTCATTCATTTAATACTGAAGGTGGCATCCAGGTGGATGGAGAATCTCGCCCAGGGTGCAGCTGTACTCCCATGGCAGTGCCTAATTTGATGCCACTACCTCTATTGAATCCAATATATGAATCTATGAGAAATCCATAAACAGTAATTATGTTAGAAATTGTGAAAGCCAATCTGTCTTGCACAACACAATGTACATGCATAATGAGAAAGAGAGAGAGAGAGAGAGAGAGAGAGAGGGATAGCGACTGAGCTGATGTAAAACTAATCAGATGATGCTGTATAAAATTATGCCTGCCTCTTTTATAGGTATAGTAAATGCCGTACAATATGCAATGCAGTGCTAAATATGCACAACAAATCTCTATAAAGCAGTAAAAAATAAGAATTTACTCACCGGTAATTCTATTTCTCGTAGTCCGTAGTGGATGCTGGGGACTCCGTAAGGACCATGGGGAATAGACGAGCTCCGCAGGAGACTGGGCACTCTAAAAGAAAGATTAGGTACTATCTGGTGTGCACTGGCTCCTCCCTCTATGCCCCTCCTCCAGACCTCAGTTAGGGAAACTGTGCCCG
The DNA here is from genome assembly GCF_028390025.1 of Pseudophryne corroboree. Lineage (NCBI taxonomy): Eukaryota > Metazoa > Chordata > Amphibia > Anura > Myobatrachidae > Pseudophryne > Pseudophryne corroboree. Next base: position 61,817,568 of record NC_086447.1, read on the forward strand.
GAAGAGCTGACACTACAAGGAAAGGATTTGGAATCCAGGGTAAGACTCATACCAGCCACACCAATCACACCATATAACTTGTGATAACCATACCAAGTTAACAGTATGAACAACAACTGAGCCTCAATCAACGGATGGCTCATAACAATAACCCTTTAGTAAGCAATAACTATATACACGTATTGCAGAAGAAGTCCGCACTTGGGACGGGCGCCCAGCATCCACTTAGGACTACGAGAAATAGAATTACCGGTGAGTAAATTCTTATTTTCTCTGACGTCCTAGTGGATGCTGGGGACTCCGTAAGGACCATGGGGATTATACCAAAGCTCCCAAACGGGCGGGAGAGTGCGGACGACTCTGCAGCACCGAATGAGCAAACTCAAGGTCCTCCTCAGCCAGGGTATCAAACTTGTAGAACTTAGCAAATGTGTTTGAACCCGACCAAGTAGCAGCTCGGCAAAGCTGTAAAGCCGAGACCCCTCGGGCAGCCGCCCAAGAAGAGCCCACCTTCCTTGTGGAATGGGCTTTTACTGATTTTGGATGCGGCAATCCAGCCGCAGAGTGAGCCAGCTGAACCGTGCTACAGATCCAGCGAGCAATAGTCTGCTTCGAAGCAGGAGCGCCAACCTTGTTGGCTGCATACAGAATAAACAGCGAGTCAGACTTTCTGACTCCCGCCATTCTGGAAACATAAATTTTCAAAGCCCGGACTACGTCCAGCAACTTGGAATCCTCCAAGTCCCTAGTAGCCGCAGGCACCACAATAGGTTGGTTCAAATGAAACGATGATACCACCTTAGGGAGAAATTGGGGACGAGTCCTCAATTCTGCCCTGTCCATATGGAAGATCAGATAGGGGCTTTTACATGACAAAGCCGCCAATTCTGACACACGCCTAGCCGAAGCTAAGGCCAATAGCATGACCACTTTCCACGTGAGATATTTTAGCTCCACGGTCTTAAGTGGCTCAAACCAGTGGGATTTCAGGAAATCCAACACAACGTTAAGATCCCAAGGTGCCACTGGTGGCACAAAAGGAGGCTGAATATGCAGCACTCCCTTTACAAACGTCTGAACCTCAGGCAGTGAAGCCAGTTCTTTTTGAAAGAAAATGGATAGGGCCGAGATCTGAACCTTTATGGACCCTAATTTGAGGCCCATAGTCACACCTGACTGTAGGAAATGCAGAAAACGACCCAACTGGAAGTCCTCTGTAGGGGCCTTCCTTGCCTCACACCAAGCAACATATTTCCGCCATATGCGGTGATAATGCTTTGCTGTCACATCCTTCCTAGCTCTTATCAGCGTAGGAATTACTTCATCCGGTATACCCTTTTCCGCTAGGATCCGGCATTCAACCGCCATGCCGTCAAACGCAGCCGCGGTAAGTCTTGGAACAGACAGGGCCCCTGCTGCAACAGGTCCTGTCTGAGAGGCAGAGGCCATGGGTCCTCTGTGACCATCTCTTGAAGTTCTGGGTACCAAGTCCTTCTTGGCCAATCCGGAACAATGAGTATTGTTCTCATTCCTTTTTTTCTTACTATTCTCAGTACCTTGTGTATGAGAGGAAGAGGAGGAAACACATATACCGACTGCAACACCCATGGAGTTACCAGTGCATCCACAGCTATCGCCTGAGGGTCCCTTGACCTGGCGCAATATTTTTTTTAGCTTTTTGTTTAGGCGGGACGCCATCATGTCCACCTGTGGCCGTTCCCACCGATTTGCAATCTGCTCGAAGACTTCTTGATGAAGTCCCCACTCTCCCGGGTGGAGGTCGTGCCTGCTGAGGAAGTCTGCTTCCCAGTTGTCCACTCCCGGAATGAACACTGCTGACAGTGCTTGTACGTGATTCTCCGCCCAACAAAGAATCCTTGTGGCTTCCGCCATCGCCATCCTGCTTCTTGTGCCGCCCTGTCGGTTTACATGGGCGACTGCCGTGATGTTGTCTGACTGAATCAGCACTGGTTGGTCTCGAAGCAGGGGCTCCGCTTGACTCAGGGCGTTGTATAAGGCCCTTAATTCCAGTATGTTTATGTGCAGACGAGTCTCCTGACTTGACCACAGCCCCTGGAAGTTTCTTCCCTGAGTGACTGCCCCCCATCCGCGGAGGCTTGCATCCGTGGTCACCAGGACCCAGTCCTGTATGCCGAACCTGCGGCCCTCGAGAAGATGAGCACTCTGCAGCCACCACAGAAGAGACACCCTGGCCCTCGGGGACAGGGCGATCAGCCGAAGCATCTGAAGATGCGATCCGGACCACTTGTCCAACAGATCCCACTGAAAGATCCTGGCATGGAACCTGCCGAAAGGAATGGCTTCGTATGACGCTACCATCTTTCCCAGGACTCGCGTGCAGTGATGCACCGACACCTGCTTTGGTTTCATTAGATCCCTGACCATGGTCACTAACTCCTGAGCCTTCTCCTCCGGAAAAAATACCTTCTTCTGTTCTGTGTCCAGAATCATTCATGCCCAGGAAGGGCAGACGCGTCGTAGGAATCAGCTGCGACTTTGGAATATTCAGAATCCAGCCGTGCCGTAGCAACACTTCCTGAGAGTGCGCTACGCTGACTAACAACTGCTCTCTGGACCTCGCCTTTATGAGGAGATCGTCCAAGTACGGGATAACTGTAACTCCTTGCTTCCGGAGAAGTACCATCATCTCCGCCATTACCTTGGTAAGGACTCTCGGTGCCGTGGATAGACCAAACGGCAACGTCTGGAATTGGTAATGACAGTCCTGTACCACAAACCTGAGGTACTCCTGGTGAGGCGGATAAATGGGGACATGCAAGTACGCATCCTTGATGTCCAGAGATACCATAAAATCCCCCTCTTCCAGGCTGGCAATGACCGCTCTGAGCGATTCCATTTTGAACCTGAACTTTTCATGTAAATGTTCAAGGATTTTAAATTTAGAATGGGTCTTACCGAACCGTCCGGTTTCGGTACCACAAACAGTGTGGAATAGTAACCCCTTCCCTGCTGAAGGGGGGGGTACCATTATTATCACTTGCTGGAGGTACAGCTTGTGAATAGCCATCAGGACTATCTCCCTCCCCGTGGGAGAAGCTGGCAAGGCGGATTTTAGGTAACGGTGAGGGGGCGTCACTTCGAATTCCAGCTTGTATCCCTGAGATACAATTCGTATAGCCCAAGGATCCACTTGTGAGCGAACCCACTTGTTGCAGAAATTTTGGAGACGCGCCCCCACCGCTCCTGGCTCCGCCTGTGGAGCCCCAGCGTCATGCGGTGGACTTAGTGGAAGCAGGGGAGGACTTTTGTTCCTGAGAACTGGCTGCATGGTGCAGCTTCTTTCCTCTACCCCTGCCTCTGGCAAGAAAGGATGCACCTCTGACTCTCTTGCTTTTTTGAGAACGAAAGGACTGCATTTGGTAATACGGTGCTTTCTTAGGCTGTGAGGAAACCTGTGGCAAGAAAGTCGACTTTCCAGCTGTCGCTGTGGATACGAGGTCCGAGAGACCATCCCCAAGCAATTCCTCACCCTTATAAGGCAAAACCTCCATGTGATTTTTAGAGTCGGCATCCCCTGTCCATTGCCGAGTCCATAAGACTCTCCTGGCAGAAATGGACATTGCATTTATTCGAGAGCCCAGCAGGCAAATGTCCCTCTGGGCATCCCGCATATATAAGACGACGTCTTTAATATGGCTAAGTGTTAGCAATACGGTATCCCTGTCCAGGGTATCCAACCCCTCTGACAGAGTATCTGTCCATGCTGCAACAGCACTGCACATCCAAGCTGAAGCAATAGCCGGTCTCAGTAGAGTACCAGAGTGTGTATACACAGACTTCAAGATACCTTCCTGCTTCCTATCCGCAGGTTCCTTTAGGGTGGCCGTATCCTGAGACGGCAGGGCCACTCTTTTAGATAAGCGCATCAGGGCCTTGTCAACCCTAGGGGAGGATTCCCAGCGTAACCTATCCGTTGGCGGGAAAGGGTACGCCATTAGTATTCACCACTTTCTTATCAGGGGAAGACCACGCTTCTTCACATAACTCATTTAATTCATGTGACGGGGGAAAAGTCACTGGCTGCTTTTTCTCCCTAAACATATTTACCCTCTTGTGAGGGACAGGGTCAGCCTCTGAAATGTGTAATATATTTTTCATTGCAATAATCATGTATCGGATGGCCTTAGTCATTTTGGGCTGTAATAGTGCCTCATCCTCGTCGACGCTGGAGTCGGACTCCGTGTCGACATCTGTGTCAACCAACTGAGATAGTGGGCGTTTTTGAGATGCTGACGGCCTCTGAGGCGCCTGGGCAGGCCCGGGTTGAGAGCCCGGCTGTCCCCCGGCAGCAACATAATCAAATCTCTTATGTAATGAGTTTACATTGTCATTTAAGACCTTCCACATATCCATCCAATCAGGTGTCGGCACCGACGGGGGCGACACCACATTTATCTGCACTTGCTCCGCCTCCACGTAACCCTCCTCATCAAACATGTCGACACAGCCGTACCGACACACAGCACACACACAGGGAATGCTCTGACTGAGGACAGGACCCCACAAGGTCTATAGGGAGACAGAGAAAGAGTATGCCAGCACACACCACAGCGCTATATACACAGGGATACACACTACCAGAAGTGAATTTTTCCCAATAGCTGCTGTATCAATACACCTTTTGCCTAAATTTATGTGCCCCCCCTCTCTTTTTACCCAGGAGACTGCAGGGGAGAGCCTGGGGAGCGTCCTTCCAGCGGAGCTGTGAAGAGAAATGGCGCTGGTGTGCTGAGGAAGAAGGCCCCGCCCCCTCAGCGGCGGGCTTCTGTCCCGCTGTTTCTGACTAAAAAATGGCGGGGGTTTTACACATATACAGTCACAGACTGTATTATGTGTCTTTTTATGCCAAAGGTATTCTTATTGCTGCCCAGGGCGCCCCCCCCCCCCCCAGCGCCCTGCACCCTACAGTGACCGGAGTGTGTGGTGTGCAGTGGGAGCAATGGCGCACAGCTGCGGTGCTGTGCGCTACCTTAATGAAGACAGGAGTCTTCAGCCGCCGATTTCATCACCAACTTCTGATCTTCTGGCTCTGCGAGGGGGACGGTGGCGCGGCTCCGGGAATGGACGACCGAGGACCTTTGCCTGTGTTCGAACCCTCTGGAACTAATGGTGTCCAGTAGCCTAAGAAGCGCAACCTAGCTGTGAACAGGTACGTTTGCTTCTCTCCCCTCGGTCTCACGTAGCAGTGAGTCTGTTGCCAGCAGATCTCACTGAAAATAAAAAACCTAACATTACTTTCTTTACTAGCAGGCTCAGGAGAGCCCACTAGGTGCATCCAGCTCTGGCCGGGCACAGATTCTAACTGAGGTCTGGAGGAGGGGCATAGAGGGAGGAGCCAGTGCACACCAGATAGTACCTAATCTTTCTTTTAGAGTGCCCAGTCTCCTGCATCCACTAGGACGTCAGAGTCTGAGAATTTCCATTTCAGCCACTTTGTCCTGCGTGAAATGAATCACACTGGAATGTATGATAAGGGCAAGGAAAACATCACAGTATCATCAGTTTTAATCACATAATCAGTTTTAATCACTCAGTTAAATAAGGTCACAGTAGCTGGTGGAAAACACAGCTTGCTATTTCCATGTCTGCCAGGTGAGGGCGATCACGCTCTACGTAAGCATAAAAGTTACTTCAAACTACAGTACTTGCAATGATGGAAATAGCGTCAATTCCAGATATACAATTGTCCCCTGTATTAATGTCTGTTCATGCATCTTCAATGCAATGCGGAGGTTAAGGGATGGACATTCTATATTTTTAGTATACATAACTCAGTTTCCATTTCACTATTAATGTGCAATTAAACTGATGTTTGTTCATAATAATTTTACTTTTATACATTTAATGAAACATGTTTGTTCACCATTGCTGTCCACTGTCCAATCCCTCTTACCTGAGTTCCAAAGAATATATCGAAACTGTCCCACAGTTATATACAATACATCATATCATTATCCGCCTATGGCAGGCATTCCCAACCACGGTCCTCAAGGCACACCAACAGTGCAGGTTTTAGTGATAGCCAGGCTTCAGCACAGGTGACTTAATTAGTAGCTCAGTTATTTTGATTTAACCATCTGTGCTTAAGCCTGGATATCACTAAAACCTGAACTGTTGGTGTGCCTTGAGGACCGTGGTTGGGAATGCCTGGCCTATGGGAACCAATTAGTACAGTGCCTCACAGTGGCCAAAGCAACATGAAAAACTTTATTGTACATTATTTGGAAATGTACCTCCTGTTTATGGTGCTTTCAATATTCAGTATGTTCAGTCATTTTTTAAGTTGAAAGGTTTTTCTAAAGTGTCCCCCTCCCCAGCCCAACTCATTATAAAAAGCCAACTGTCTGTACTGCAATGGGTCATTACATTTAGGGCTGTCTTAACAGCAGTGTAGGCCCCTGGGCAAAGCAATGCACTGGGGCCCCTATCTGTCCTCCAGCGGTAGGGGTGGAGGGGTGCTTCCAGCAGCAGTTTATATGAATTTAACAACTAAAAAGCAATGGTTTAGAAATAGATGCTTTACAAAATGTAGAAAAAAAATAAATGTCTACTTTAAAAATTCTTTATTCAAAATAAATAATAATAATAATAATAATAATAATAATAATAATAATAATAATAAATTGCTGTCCGGGCCCGTTAGGATAATTTGGGAAGGGGCCTGGTGGTTTTGCCAAAACCAAAACCCCACAAAGATGAATTAGAAGTATAATCAAAACCAAAAATGTCAGCGCACATCTTTAGTTAATTTATGTCTGAAACCAAGTAACCCACTGTACTAGTATGTTTTTGGATTGTGGGAGGAATCTGGAGCATCAGGAGGAAACCCTTAGGAGAAGAACATACAAACTCCACACCGTACTGTTGTAATTCTCCTTGTACTGCACTGCGGACACTTTGTGTAGCCTTATATGTAAAAGATAATAATAATAATAATAATAATAATAATAATAAAAAATAGTAATAATAATAATAATAATAATAATAATAATAATAAATAGTAATAATAATAATAATAATAATAATAATAATAATAATAATAATAATAATAAAAAATAGTAATAATAATAAATAGTAATAATAATAATAATAATAATAATAATAAAAAATAGTAATAATAATAATAATAATAATAATAATAATAATAAATAGTAATAATAATAATAATAATAAATAGTAATAATAATAATAATAATAATAATAATAATAACAACAATAAATTGTCACTTCATTTATATTGAGTTTTAGCCCTAAGGGAGTGCTAAATTGTCATTGCTATTTGTTATGGCTGCACCCAGTGTAATTGGGCTTTGGAGGGGCACATAGATCAAACTACTGTAACTGGCATAAATATTTTTTACTAAATTATTCCATGAGTTTGTGCAGGAACAACTGTACACGCACGTTACATCCACTAGATGGCCCCATATTACCATTAAAAGTAATAAGATAATGTACAGTTTATTTTCTGTTAATACTTTCTGTCCTGTTGTTCACAGTAATTGACCACATTCAGACATGAGAAAATATATGTTTCCATAGACTATACCGCTAATTGAGCTAACTCAGTTAGCAGGCTGCAGAGAAAAAGAAGGTAATAAGTGAAAAATACAAACAAGTGTACAATATAACAAGTACAAGTGTATCTTTTTTCATTTAAAACTAGCAAAATGTGCCCGGTTTATGCCAGGCATACATAAGATATGCCTATGTTTAATACATTGGTTTTGATGCCAAAATACGTATTCACTGTTATGCGTGAACAAAATAAACAAGAGCTACCAGCCTCAGTGGCTACAACTCTCCTTCTCGTGTAGCAATAAATAATAAAAAAAAATATCTTAAATACACACACATAATCATAACACCATATATACAAAAAGCACACTAGCTCTATAGCGGTGAATCTGCAGCCAGCCAACCGGAAGCGGTAGCTGCATCATCATCATTAACCTTCACCAGACATCTGGCACCTGCAAATGATACAGGTTTTACAGGTGTAAATGAATCCCTGTGCCAGTCTGCATCTGTTTACAATTATGCCCTTACCGTACAACTTTAGACCCCCCATTCCCTCCCCCCTGCTTCTCCCATCACTAGTAGTTGCACTGGCGTAACGTTTCTATAATGGGTGCAGTGTGTGCAGTGCACACGGGCCCCTTAGTCTAGAAGGGGTCCCCACCGCACACGCTGCACCCATTTTTAAAATACTCACCCCTCCGGAGTCTTGCACCGTCATCCGCAGCGCTGTTAAAACACAGTGAAAATGGCTCAGTGACATTTTCACGGAGTTCTGCACATGCACAGCAGTGAAATCTCAGGGAAAATGGCCACCGCACTATTTTCCTGGAGATCTGAGTCCTCTAGTGCTCAGACTCTCAGCGCTGCCGGCAGAGAGGGGAGGGGCCCGAACGGAGGAGGCTGAACACGGGCCTCCTACTCTCTTAAAGCGCCCCTGAGTAGTTACGTCAGCTTCATATAAATCTGCATGGCTGCAATTTTGTGTGTCTGTTTCAATGCATGCGCTGAGACAATTTGCATATTTTACAACACACACAAACTGCTGTGTATCCTACTTAGCATCAGCCCTTTGGAAAGAAATCATTTGAAATTATGTATTTTATTAATTTGGCATATTTTACATCTTTGCTTTTGTCTGCTTACTGTTATTTACTGCTCTCCCTCCCTGCGTGTGTCTAAAGCCCCATACACACTAGACGAGAAAGTGAAAGATCTCGCTCAGAAGGGCCAATCTGAGCAAGATCTTTTACAATCTCGTCCGGTGTGTACACTCAATGTCATTAACGATGCACGCTCACGCACATTGCTAACGACCCCCTCCCTCGTCTGAACATGTACAGACGAGGGAGGCCCTCGTTAACGACAGATGCAGCATGGGTGTCGTTCCCCCCACCTCCCCCCGTCGTCGCTCCCTTCCCTGCTGGCATTGTATTTGTGGATTTGGACACCACTGATGTCTCCTATTGCCTCTGCACAAGAGATAGTTGGGTTTAACGATCAGCCAGACTCCCTTTGCCGACGTAAGTCTGATTTACAACACTTATACTGGCTAGGAGCAGTATAGCCCCATACACTCTAAACGAGTCCCAGCTAACGCCGATATTGGCGGCGGCGGGGACCCAGTGGGGTACAGGCATCGGCAAGTACATACACTTGCCGATGCCAGCGGGGAAGGGAGCGATGGGGGGGGGGGGGGGCGCGGCGGGATGAACGACGGCGCAGCATGGCTGTCGTTAACGAGGACCTCCCCCGTCTGTACATGATCATACGAGGGAGGGGGTCATTAACGATGTGTGGGAGCGTGCATCGTTAACGACATTGAGTGTACACACCGGCCGAGATTGTAAAAGATCTCTCTTAGATTGGCCCTTCTGAGCGATATCTTTTACTGTCTCGTCTAGTGTGTATGGGGCTTTAAGGTTAATTTAACATCTTCGCTGGGTTTGCAAATTTGCAAATGTGTGCAAGCGGATTTCCACTTAATAACTAAAAAGTAATGATGAGCGGGTTCGGTTTCTCGGAAACCGAACCCCCCCTGAACTTCAGCCTTTTTACACGGGTCCGAGCCGTACTCGGATTCTCCCGTGTGGCTCGGGTAAACCGAGCGCGCCCGAACGTCATCATCCCGCTGTCGGATTCTCGTGAGATTCGGATTCTATATAAGCAGCCGCGCGTCGCTGCCATTTTCACACGTGCATTGAGATTGATAGGGAGAGGACGTGGCTGGCGTCCTCTCCGTTTATATAGTTATAGTAGTTAGTTGGTCTGATTGCTACTGCTTAGCTTATTGTGGGGAGGATTGGGGAGCAGCTGTTAGGACTCAGGAGGAGTACAGTGCAGAGTTTTGCTAGTTTTTTTTTATCCGTTCTCTGCCTGAAAAAAACGCTCCATACCATATCTGTGCTCAGCCTCAGTGTGCTGCATGATATATCTGACTGTGCTGAGTGCTCACACTGCTTAATTGTGGGGGAGACTGGGGAGCAGCTATAGCAGGAGTACAGTGCACAGTTTTGCTGACAGTGACCACCAGTATACGTTTGTCTGCCTGAAAAACACTCCTGTGGTGTCTTTTTTTCTTTATACTATAAGTATAAACGCAGTCTGCTGACAGTGTCCACCAGGTCCATTATACTGTATATAGCAGTACGGTAGGCCACTGCTGTACCTACCTCTGTGTCTTCAGTCACTCGTCGTCATACATAAAGTATACTATCCATCCATCTACATTGTATACCTGTGGTGTCTTTTTTTCTTTATACTGTAAACGCAGTCTGCTTACAGGGTCCACCAGGTCCATTATACTGTATATAGCAGTACGGTAGGCCAATATGGAGAACAAAAATGTGGAGGTTAAAAAAATAGGGAAAGATCAAGATCCACTTCCACCTCGTGCTGAAGCTGCTGCCACTAGTCATGGCCGAGACGATGAAATGCCATCAACGTCGTCTGCCAAGGCCGATGCCCAATGTCATAGTACAGAGCATGTAAAATCCAAAACACAAAAGATCAGTAAAAAAAATGACCCAAAAATCAAAATTAAAAGCGTCTGAGGAGAAGCGTAAACTTGCCAATATGCCATTTACGACACGGAGTGGCAAGGAACGGCTGAGGCCCTGGCCTATGTTCATGGCTAGTGGTTCAGCTTCACATGAGGATGGAAGCACTCAGCCTCTCGCTAGAAAAATGAAAAGACTTAAGCTGGCAAAAGCACAGCAAAGAACTGTGCGTTCTTCGAAATCACAAATCCCCAAGGAGAGTCCAATTGTGTCGGTTGCGATGCCTGACCTTCCCAACACTGGACGGGAAGAGCTTGCGCCTTCCACCATTTGCACGCCCCCTGCAAGTGCTGGAAGGAGCACCCGCAGTCCAGTTCCTGATAGTCAAATTGAAGATGTCAGTGTTGAAGTACACCAGGATGAGGATATGGGTGTTGCTGGCGCTGGGGAGGAAATTGACAAGGAGGATTCTGATGGTGAGGTGGTTTGTTTAAGTCAGGCACCCGGGGAGACACCTGTTGTCCGTGGGAGGAATATGGCCATTGACATGCCTGGTCAAAATACAAAAAAAAAATCACCTCTTCGGTGTGGAATTATTTCAACACAAATGCGGACAACAGGTGTCAAGCCGTGTGTTGCCTTTGTCAAGCTGTAATAAGTAGGGGTAAGGACGTTAACCACCTCGGAACATCCTCCCTTATACGTCACCTGCAGCGCATTTATCATAAGTCAGTGACAAGTTCAAAAACTTTGGGTGACAGCGGAAGCAGTCCACTGACCACTAAATCCCTTCCTCTTGTAACCAAGCTCCTGCAAACCACACCACCAACTCCCTCAGTGTCAATTTCCTCCTTACCCAGGAAAGCCAATAGTCCTGCAGGCCATGTCACTGGCAAGTCTGACGAGTCCTCTCCTGCCTGGGATTCCTCCGATGCATCCTTGAGTGTAACGCCTACTGCTGCTGGCGCTGCTGTTGTTGCTGCTGGGAGTCGATCGTCATCCCAGAGGGGAAGTCGGAAGACCACTTGTACTACTTCCAGTAAGCAATTGACTGTCCAACAGTCCTTTGCGAGGAAGATGAAATATCACAGCAGTCATCCTGCTGCAAAGCGGATAACTGAGGCCTTGGCAGCCTGGGCGGTGAGAAACGTGGTTCCGGTATCCATTGTTAATTCAGAGCCAACTAGAGACTTGATTGAGGTACTGTGTCCCCGGTACCAAATACCAAATACCATCTAGGTTCCATTTCTCTAGGCAGGCGATACCGAAAATGTACACAGACCTCAGAAAAAGAGTCACCAGTGTCCTAAAAAATGCAGTTGTACCCAATGTCCACTTAACCACGGACATGTGGACAAGTGGAGCAGGCCAGACTCAGGACTACATGACTGTGACAGCCCACTGGGTAAATGTATTGCCTCCCGCTGCAAGAACAGCAGCGGCGGCACCAGTAGCAGCATCTCGCAAACGCCAACTCGTTCCTAGGCAGGCTACGCTTTGTATCACCGCTTTCCAGAATACGCACACAGCTGAAAACCTCTTACGGCAACTGAGGAAGATCATCGCAGAATGGCTTACCCCAATTGGACTCTCCTGGGGATTTGTGGCATCGGACAACGCCAGCAATATTGTGCGTGCATTACATCTGGGCAAATTCCAGCACGTCCCATGTTTTGCACATACCTTGAATTTGGTGGTGCAGAATTATTTAAAAAACGACAGGGGCGTGCAAGAGATGCTGTCGGTGGCCAGAAGAATTGCGGGCCACTTTCGGCGTACAGGCACCGCGTACAGAAGACTGGAGCACCACCAAAAACACCTGAACCTGCCCTGCCATCATCTGAAGCAAGAGGTGGTAACGAGGTGGAATTCAACCCTCTATATGCTTCAGAGGATGGAGGAGCAGCAAAAGGCCATTCAAGCCTATACACCTGGCCACGATATAGGCAAAGGAGGTGGAATGCACCTGACTCAAGCGCAGTGGAGAATGATTTCAACGTTGTGCAAGGTTCTGCAACCTTTTGAACTTGCCACACGTGAAGTCAGTTCAGACACTGCCAGCCTGAGTCAGGTCATTCCCCTCATCAGGCTTTTGTAGAAGAAGCTGGAGACATTGAAGGAGGAGCTAAAACAGAGCGATTCCGCTAGGCATGTGGGACTTGTGGATGGAGCCCTTCATTCGCTTAACCAGGATTCACGGGTGGTCAATCTGTTGAAATCAGAGCACTACATTTTGGCCACCGTGCTCGATCCTAGATTTAAAACCTACGTTGTATCTCTCTTTCCGGCAGACACAAGTCTGCAGAGGTTCAAAGACCTGCTGGTGAGAAAATTGTCAAGTCAAGCGGAACGTGACCCGTCAACATCTCCTCCTTCACATTCTCCCGCAACTGAGGGTGCGAGGAAAAGGCTACGAATTCCGAGCCCACCCGCTGGCGGTGATGCAGGGCAGTCTGGAGCGAGTGCTGACATCTGGTCCGGACTGAAGGACCTGCCAACGATTACTGACATGTCGTCTACTGTCACTGCATATGATTCTCTCACCATTGAAAGAATGGTGGAGGATTATATGAGTGACCGCATCCAAGTAGGCACGTCAGACAGTCCATACGTATACTGGCAGGAAAAAGAGGCAATTTGGAGGCCCTTGCACAAACTGGCTTTATTCTACCTAAGTTGCCCTCCCTCCAGTGTGTACTCCGAAAGAGTGTTTAGTGCCGCCGCTCACCTTGTCAGCAATCGGCGTACGAGGTTACTTCCAGAAAATGTGGAGAAGATGATGTTCATTAAAATGAATTATAATCAATTCCTCCGTGGAGACATTCACCAGCAGCAATTGCCTCCAGAAAGTACACGGGGACCTGAGATGGTGGATTCCAGTGGGGACGAATTAATAATCTGTGAGGAGGGGGATGTACACAGTGAAAGGGATGATGAGGTGGACATCTTGCCTCTGTAGAGCCAGTTTGTGCAAGGAGAGATTGATTGCTTCTTTTTTGGTGGGGGCCCAAACAAACCAGTCATTTCAGTCACAGTCGTGTGGCAGACCCTGTCGCTGAAATGATGGGTTCGTTAAAGTGTGCATGTCCTGTTTATACAACATAAGGGTGGGTGGGAGGGCCCAAGGACAATTCCATCTTGCACCTCTTTTTTCTTTCATTTTTCTTTGCGTCATGTGCTGTTTGGGGAGTATTTTTTTGAAGGGCCATCCTGCGTGACACTGCAGTGCCACTCCTAGATGGGCCAGGTGTTTGTGTCGGCCACTTGGGTCGCTTAGCTTAGTCACACAGCTACCTCATTGCGCCTCTTTTTTTCTTTGCGTCATGTGCTGTTTGGGGAGTATTTTTTTCAAGTGCCATCCTGTCTGACACTGCAGTGCCACTCCTAGATGGGCCAGGTGTTTGTGTCGGCCACTTGGGTCGCTTATCTTAGTCACACAGCTACCTCATTGCGCCTCTTTTTTTCTTTGCGTCATGTGCTGTTTGGGGAGTATTTTTTTGAAGGGCCATCCTGCGTGACACTGCAGTGCCACTCCTAGATGGGCCAGGTGTTTGTGTCGGCCACTTGGGTCGCTTATCTTAGTCACACAGCTACCTCATTGCGCCTCTTTCTTTCTTTGCGTCATGTGCTGTTTGGGGAGTATTTTTTTGAAGGGCCATCCTGCGTGACACTGCAGTGCCACTCCTAGATGGGCCAGGTGTTTGTGTCGGCCACTTGGGTCGCTTATCTTAGTCACACAGCTACCTCATTGCGCCTCTTTTTTTCTTTGCGTCATGTGCTGTTTGGGGAGTATTTTTTTGAAGGGCCATCCTGCGTGACACTGCAGTGCCACTCCTAGATGGGCCAGGTGTTTGTGTCGGCCACTTGGGTCGCTTAGCTTAGTCACACAGCGACCTCGGTGCAAATTTTAGGACTAAAAATAATATTGTGAGGTGTGAGGTGTTCAGAATAGACTGAAAATGAGTGGAAATTATGGTTATTGAGGTTAATAATACTATGGGATCAAAATGACCCCCAAATTCTATGATTTAAGCTGTTTTTTAGTTTTTTTTGAAAAAAACACCCGAATCCAAAACACACCCGAATCCGACAAAAAATTTCGGTGAGGTTTTGCCAAAACGCGTTCGAACCCAAAACACGGCCGCGGAACCGAACCCAAAACCAAAACACAAAACCCGAAAAATTTCCGGTGCACATCACTACTAAAAAGCAATGGTTTCTAGATAAATGTTTTACAAAATGTAGAAAAATAAATTACTAAATGTCTACTTTAATAAATACTTTACTCAAAACAGAGGCAGAAGAATAATGGACGCTACACACTTGGCGATTTGCCCAACGTAACCGACCAACGATCTTATCGTTGGCCGATTTTTCAACAGCGATTTCTAACATACACACTGGACGATATCTATGGCCGATTTGGACGATACGACATTACACACATCGATATCGTCCAAATTGGCTTGCATGTATAAACGATGATCGTTCAACGATTAACAATTGCGGGCACGCGCATCGTTCACCTATGTTGCATACACACTGAAAGATATGAACAATTTATCATTAATATTTGAAAAATATCGTTCATATCTTTCAAAGATATCGCCAAGTATGTAGAACCCATTATACATTCCCGAACGGCCCATTAGGATAATTTGGGAAGGGGCCTGGTGGTGATGGCTCTCCAGCATGTGCATTTGTGAAAGGCCTCCATTCTGTTATTGCTGTCTCAGGACCGGTATCGCAGCGGTAGAGGCAGCCGTTTCCGCTAGCAATAGGGTTCTTCATCTGTTGATAAATACTAATCTGTGTCACTTCCTCGCATGCAACAGTTTCAGAAGAGAGTCAGTGGTGACCGCATTGAGGGCTTCAAAAAGTCAGACCAACGTGGGAAGAACTTTAATAAGCTAGTGATTAAGGAGAAAAAAGAAGACAAGAGGATGTGTTTCCCATAGCAACCAATCACATTCCAGCTATAAAGTTATAATATGTACTAGATAAATGATAGCTGGAATCTCATTGGTTACTATGAGTCACACGTCCCGCAACTGTGGTGGAAAGTGGCCAATGATACTCTTGCTGCCCAGCGGTCCCTTGTGCCTGCTTTTCTTGGGCTATGATAGGCTGTTGGAGTCTCTAACGTGTAAACATTCTTCTGGGGTGGAATTTGCTCTCTTCCCCAGATCCTGCCTGTACCAGGCCACGTGCTCCACACCACCATCATCATTGATTATTTTTCCCTCTATCTGCAGAGCACTTGTTATTTTTTGTTAATGGACTGACTGCGGAGAGGTTATCTCTCTCGGCCACTAACAACTGCTTTTACTGCGCCTTTCATGTCACTTTATAAGAGAAGGATTAGGAGTGATTTGAATATAATGGGGGGTGGGGGTGGACGGGCTATGTGATCTCTTGTGGTCATCAGTTGGCAGATACATTCCGTCGAGTGAGTTATATCACTCCCCTAACTAATGGACGCCTCGGGGAAACCCAGGATTCCGGAGGAAGGATTCCAAATATAAATGCTAGATTTCCATGGGCATAGTCCCACCTTTTCTTTTAGGCCAAGGACACAAGACATTCTGGAATATAGGAGTGTTGTATACAAATACTGTCCTAGTATAGACAACAAATATATGGGGGGTCATTCCGAGTTGTTCGCTCTGTAAATTTCTTCGCATCGCAGCGATTTTCCGCTTAGTGCGCATGCGCAATGTTCGCACTGCGACTGCGCCAAGTAAATTTGCTATGCAGTTAGGAATTTTACTCACGGTTTTTTCCTCGTTCTGGTGATCGTAATGTGATTGACAGGAAGTGGGTGTTTCTGGGCGGAAACAGGCCGTTTTATGGGAGTGTGTGAAAAAACGCTACCGTTTCTGGGAAAAACGCGGGAGTGGCTGAAGAAACGGAGGAGTGTCTGGACGAACGCTGGGTGTGTTTGTGACGTCAAACCAGGAACGACATGCACTGAACTGATTGCAGATGCCGAGTAAGTTTGAAGCTACTCAGAAACTGCTAAGAGGTGTGTAATCGCAATTTTGAGAATCTTTCGTTCGCAATTTTAAGAAGCTAAGATTCACTCCCAGTAGGCGGCGGCTTAGCGTGTGTAAAGCTGCTAAAAGCAGCTTGCGAGCGAACAACTCGGAATGAGGGCCATTGTGTATATTGGTCACAAAAGCTACTATGGTTTTTGTTTTTTTTTATTTGGGATTTCATTTTTGGACAATATTCCTTACCTTTGGGCATTTCAGGCACATGGAACAGTGGGTGGGTAATAGGCATTCGCTCATAGAAGCGTGGGCATGCACTACACATGTAGACAGAGTTGCGACCTATTTTGAGTTGAGCGCATGCGGAATTTACACCATCTTCAGCCAAATTTTCTGCACCAAAAGTAAGTGCTGTTACGTGTGATGACCGCCACAGCGGGTCGGTGCGGTCACATGGATGCATCTGACTCAGAATACAGGCCGTTGCATACAACATGCAAGGTGTAATAGTGATACATTATGTAAGACTCAGTAGCTGGCCCAAAATGTGTATATATCTGCTGCTCCATGCCCCATTCTGTCCCACCCTGCCCCCCCCCCTTCTCTGCCCTGTCCCACCCCCCTGCTCCATCACCTAAACTCTGTGTGCTGACACAAATAGTTGATGAAGTCACCAAGCGAGAATGTGCAGAGTGAAAAGAGTAAGTGGCTAAGGACAGAGCCTTGAGGGACTTCTAACTGAAGCAGAGAGAATGGGGGGAAGGGGCTATTGAGGCAAGTTGGTGAAGGATCAGTTAGAGACATGGGTATAAAACCAAGAAAGGAGTCAACTATAAGGTTGTATGAATGTAGAGTGAAGAAGACGTTGGTGGCCATCTGAGTCAAAGGCTACAGAGAGGCCAAGAAAGAAGAGGACAGAGAAGCTACCCTTGGATTTCTCAGAAAGGACATCATTGATGACTAGGCTCAGGGCAGTTTCTATGGAGAGGACAAAAGCTAGATTACAGAATATTAAGGAGGAAATTTGTAGATAGCAAGGAAGGGAGGAGGGTGTAGACAAGTCTCTGTGTGTTAGACGTGAGGGTACGAGGAGTGGTTGAATGGTAGTTTGACCGAGAGTTAAGGCTAAGTGGTGGTTTTGGGGGTATTGGGGAAACAATATCATGTCTGAAGGAAGAGGGTAAGATGCCAGTAGAGGGGGATAGTCAATGAGCTGTTTGAGGTATAAGCAGATGTTAGAGGAGAGGGAGTGGAGGAGACGGGAAGGGATAGGATATATGTAACATGTTGAGGCATGATTTGATTTCCTGCCTGGTAGAAAAGAAGAGTCAAGGAGGGAGAACTACAGTGAGAGGAGAGGGGGCGAGGGGGGAGGGGCATATCAGGAAGATATTTCTGGCCTGATAGATTTGATTTTGGAGATGAAGAAGGCGATGAAGCCGGAAGTGGAGAGGGAAAGACAGTGAGGTGGAGGAGGCAGATGACAGAGTTAAATGTGATTCCCATAAGAGCCAACAGGGGAAAGTGGATTGGGAGGAGAGTAAAAACTGTTTGGCTAGTGTGAGGGTGCAACTAGAGGAAGAGAGAAAGGATCTGAAGTGAAGAAAGTCAATAATAAAGTGAAATTTCCTCCATAGTCATAAGGGGAATTTTGGAGGAACTTGATCAAGTTGGAGTACCAGGGCTGAGGTATGATCACTGCTGACTTACCGAGGTTGCAGGGGCATCTGAGGCACAGGCAAGAGTTCCACTATCACAGCCTAGTTTGGGCAGGCCAGGGTGTTGATAGGTGAGAAGAAGCATTCAAGTGAGGAGGAGTAGGTGGTAGTGGCTGAAGGGAGTGACAAAGGCTGTTGCTAGGTGCTGATGACCATTGTGATGTGCCAGAAGAGGTCATGAGGGAGAAGTTTGCTGGAAGCAGTGTCTGAGATATTGTTATGGGAAAGAATATTAATGCTGCAGAGGATGAGATAGGGAAGGCCAGAGCAAATGAAGTGGTGGAGATGACCACAACATGAAGTAGGCAAAGGACATAGAATCAAATAGAGCAGATCTTAGAGGAAGACAATGAGAGGGAGCTTTTGGGCAATTTGGCACAGGAGGTACATCTGGAGGAGAGAAGAATGTCCATCGAAGCCCCCCCGTAGGATATTGCTCTAACAGAAGTGGTAACAGAGGGGGAAAAACCTGGTTTCTGTAAGAGCGAATAGGGTAAGGGAATTTGAGTGAATAGGTTGGGGGTGGGAGCTAATTTATTACAGACTGACCTGGCACTTCAGAGGGCACAGGTAAAGGGTAGAGTGGGGAGCAGGTAGATGTGGATTTGGTTGCAAAGGTGGAGGAGCAGTTAGGAAGCAAAGGTTTATGATGGGGTGGGACTGAAAGTGAAGCATTTGAATGGGGCAGCAAGGCATTGTGTGCAAGGTGAGAGCTGGGGAGGAGCAGGGAGTGAGAGGGGTGGGGAATCCAGTGGCAAAGACCATGGAGAGTGTGTGTACATGGCCAAGGAGTTAAGAAAGCATGGTGACAACTGGAAGATATGGGGTTGCAAATAGGTTAGGGAGAAGATGAGATCACAGAGCAGGCAAAATGAGCCCTAGGAGAGTCGGGAAGCAAGGGAGGTAGGAGGGGCCTGGAGCGAAAGCAAAGCTATCAGGGAGCATACAGTACACATTGAGGCCAGACAGATTAGGGGACTCTGGAGTCTATTTACTAAGCCTTGGATGGAGATAAAGTAGACGGAGATAAAGTACCAGCCAATCAGCTCCTAATTGTCATTTGTCAAACCCAGCCTGTGACATGGCAGTTAGGAACTGATTGGCTGGTACTTTATCTCCGTTCACTTTATCTTTCTCCAAGGCTTAGTAAATATACCCCTTAGCCACACATGTATCAAGCCTTGGAGAATGATAATTTGCATGGAGATAAAGTACCAATCAATCAGCTCATAACTGTCATTTTTCAAACACAGCCTGTGACATGACAGTTAGGAGCTGATTGGCTGGTATTTTATCACTCCTTATGCGTCTCAACTTTATCTCTTGTTAAGGCTTTTTACATTTGGGCATGAGCCTGTAAAACAGCAGTTAGGATCTGATTGGCTGGTACTTTTGCAATTTATCACTCTCCAAGGCTTGATAAATCTGGGCCAAAGTTTTAAAAGGTCTACTAAATACACACTTTATTCACATACAGCAGATAAGTGTAATAGTATTATATCTGTATATAGTATATAGCATATTAGGTTTCTCTTTGGCACACTACATGTACATGGTAAATACATAGCGGACCTTTGTACTGACTGATACATGTACAGTATTGTAATGCTCAGTAATGTACAGTTTCATCACATCTGTTAAGCATATAGCCCAGTTACACAACCGTGTACTGGAGTAAATCACTGCTAGTCGGACGGCAACAATTTATTTTTTAATTCACATCCTTCAAGCGAGAGACATTCTTCGCAGGAACATATTTATAAAACCTGGGGGCCAATTTAGTGTAGCCTGTCAGATTCAGCTGAATCACTTTTTCCAGTCAGCGTAAAAAACCAAGATGGGTCTCCACCATCCCCGGGTGACTTGGCGCTAGAGACGGGGTCTTTGCTAACACTCAGTTTCAGAGGGAACCTTAAAGATCATTCCTTTTTTAATAAATCATCTCGCTAAGACAGTCGGTGTATGATCATTATGACGAGGTGGACAGTTCTATCGCCGGCGAGAGCGTGACAAACCCCAGCCGGGGCCAGGCCGCTCACAATAGCAGATTAATCTGTGAATACATTTCAATTTAGCAAATCCTATTTGTATGGGAAATGTAGAAACAAGGTTTTCAAGTGTGTACACAGGAGACTCTCGGAGAGAGAGAGAGCGGTCATTAATCACTCTCTCTCTCTCCCAGCTGAAGGCTGTGTAATGCTCACAAGTGAAAAAAGTAAGAGTAAGAACATGGATTTTATATTATGGAGCAGGGACACCATTGTTTAAGAAGGAACTTTCTCTCGCAAAGTATCGCTGAACTTCCGCTGGCTGGAGCTAGCAACCGACAGCAATCCAAGGAATCGGTCAATGCAGCGAATTCATTTGTCGGGTCATTAGGTGACAAGTTCAACGGAAAGTGAGCAATCTACCTCAGGATGAATGGGCTTGGAAAAGGATACGGCAGTCAAGGAACCGAGATAGGGTCGGGGAGAGTATCCTGGCACAGGTTCCTTCGTCAGTTCATAGCAGACATTTTTTCGTTGAAGTTTGACATTACGGCCCAGGCAGCGTTCCCATGTTCCCAGGCACTAATACAAAAGCACGAAAATAGAGGATGGGGAGCGGGATGCCTGCTGCACAGCACTCTGGGTAGAGGTATGCAAATTGCCACCTTCGTTCAGGTTCATGAAACACTGCAGCCATTTAGATAGATGCGGGCCAATCAGAAAAAGGGGAGGAGGGGTTTATCCTGCAAGCGGATCATTTGAGCGCTGGGTCCAGCTAATCTGTTGCTTCGCCGGCGCTATAGGTAGTTACCCACAGGCTGGATCTGTAGGCTTGGCCGAGCGCAATGCGTCAGGACCACGTTTTCATTTGGCGACAAATTAAATAATTTACAGGAATTTATTGGGGCCAAGCAATTAGTTCACTACGGAACCTTACAGACTTCTGAAGAAGCAGGTCACCAATAGTTGTGCAAGGTGGTGGCGGTTTATTATAATATAGATATCAGCAGATCTTGTATTGTAAAAGACACGTTATATGGCTGCACAGCGCATTTCTGTGGAGTGGACTCCATAAGTCAACTTGTTCTTTTTAACGTGTCTCATAACGGGGAATTTTGGGGTCTGTGTAATTAGCCTTGGATGGAGATAAAGTACCAGCCAATCAGCTCCTAACTGCCAGGTTACAGGCTGTGTTTGAAAAATGACAGTTGGGAGCTGATTGGTTGGCACTTTATCTCTGTCCACTTTATCTCTCGCCAAGGCTCAGTACATAGACCCAATGTCTGTTCATGGTGTAAGTGGAACCAAACACTGACAGCAACTTTGCAGCACTCTGGTGTATAACAGGGTGACCTTATCATGCCTAAAGGTGCATACGCACTTTCCGAGAAAATTAGCGATGTTGCTCATTTTCACCCTTCCTGAGCGACGTCGCTCACTTTCTCGGCAAGTGTGTATGTTGCCACCGACCAGCGATGTGCGTCCCCGTGGGTCGTTAACGACCTTCTCTGTCGGCCATGCAGGCAGCTCAATTTGGACTGTCGTGCAAGGGCTGCCTGCACGGCCTGGACGCTGCGTGACATCACTGAGCAATATGGTCGTCATATTGCTCAGTGCCGCCGACCACCCGGCCCGTGAGGGGGAAACACTAGGAGACGTCGCTCATTGAGCATGTCGCCTAGTGTGTATGCGCACTTTACTTTACTGAAGAAAACAGGAACCAACATCAGGCTCACCTGATTCTCTATAGTCCGTCGCGTTTCACCTCCTACATGAGGTAGGAGGTGAAACGCGATGATCCATAGAGAATCAGATGAGTCTGATCATGACTGTTTAAATAAACTAGGGCTGAGTTCAGCTGGACATAAAGCAGAAAGGATCTGGGGGCCACATGTGAAAGCTCAGGGGCTGGTGTGTGGCCCCGGGAACGTCAGTTGCCGACACTGCTATACAATTATAGGATTATATACTAGAGATGAGCGGGTTCGGTTTCTTTGAATCCGAACCCGCACGAACTTCACTTTTTTTTCCACGGGTCCGAGCGACTCGGATCTTCCCGCCTTGCTCGGTTAACCCGAGCGCGCCCGAACGTCATCATGACGCTGTCGGATTCTCGCGAGGCTCGGATTCTATCGCGAGACTCGGATTCTATATAAGGAGCCGCGCGTCGCCGCCATTTTCACTCGTGCATTGAGATTGATAGGGAGAGGACGTGTCTGGCGTCCTCTCCATTAGAATAGAGATAGATAGATTAGATAGAGAGAGATTGTGCAGAGTCGCAGACAGAGTTAGTTTACCACAGTCAGTGACCAGTGCAGTTGCTAGTTAACTTTTATTTAATATAATATATCCGTTCAGTTCTCTCTGCTATATCCGTTCTCTGCCTGAAAAAAAAAACGATACACAGCACAGTCAGTCACACAGTGTGACTCAGTCTGTGTGCACTCAGCTCAGCCCAGTGTGCTGCACAGTCATCAATGTATAAATTAAAAGCTTATAATTAATTGTGGGGGAGACTGGGGAGCACTGCAGGTTGTTAGCAGGAGCCAGGAGTACAATTATATTAATTAACAGTGCACACTTTTGCTGCAGGAGTGGTGACCAGTGCCTGACCACCAGTATAGTATTGTTGTATACTACTAATATCTCTTTAAATATCAACCAGTCTATATTAGCAGCAGACACAGTACAGTGCGGTAGTTCACGGCTGTGGCTACCTCTGTGTCGGCACACGGCAGGCAGTCCGTCCGACCAGAATTGTATTATTTATTATTATATACCTACCACCTAACCGTGGTTTTTTTTTCATTCTTTATACCGTCATAGTGTCATCCTAATTGTTACGAGTATACTACTATCTCTTTATCAACCAGTGTACAGTGCGGTAGTTCACGGCTGTGGCTACCTCTGTGTCGGCACACGGCAGGCAGTCCGTCCGACCAGAATTGTATTATTTATTATTATATACCTACCACCTAACCGTGGTTTTTTTTTCATTCTTTATACCGTCATAGTGTCATCCTAATTGTTACGAGTATACTACTATCTCTTTATCAACCAGTGTACAGTGCGGTAGTTCACGGCTGTGGCTACCTCTGTGTCGGCACACGGCAGGCAGTCCGTCCGACCAGAATTGTATTATTTATTATTATATACCTACCACCTAACCGTGGTTTTTTTTTCATTCTTTATACCGTCATAGTGTCATCCTAATTGTTACGAGTATACTACTATCTCTTTATCAACCAGTGTACAGTGCGGTAGTTCACGGCTGTGGCTACCTCTGTGTCGGCACACGGCAGGCAGTCCGTCCGACCAGAATTGTATTATTTATTATTATATACCTACCACCTAACCGTGGTTTTTTTTTCATTCTTTATACCGTCATAGTGTCATCCTAATTGTTACGAGTATACTACTATCTCTTTATCAACCAGTGTACAGTGCGGTAGTTCACGGCTGTGGCTACCTCTGTGTCGGCACACGGCAGGCAGTCCGTCCGACCAGAATTGTATTATTTATT
The DNA here is from genome assembly GCF_028390025.1 of Pseudophryne corroboree. Taxonomy (NCBI): domain Eukaryota; kingdom Metazoa; phylum Chordata; class Amphibia; order Anura; family Myobatrachidae; genus Pseudophryne; species Pseudophryne corroboree. The sequence goes on from NC_086447.1 coordinate 61,841,349, forward strand.
ATTATATACCTACCACCTAACCGTGGTTTTTTTTTCATTCTTTATACCGTCATAGTGTCATCCTAATTGTTACGAGTATACTACTATCTCTTTATCAACCAGTGTACAGTGCGGTAGTTCACGGCTGTGGCTACCTCTGTGTCGGCACACGGCAGGCAGTCCGTCCGACCAGAATTGTATTATTTATTATTATATACCTACCACCTAACCGTGGTTTTTTTTTCATTCTTTATACCGTCATAGTGTCATCCTAATTGTTACGAGTATACTACTATCTCTTTATCAACCAGTGTACAGTGCGGTAGTTCACGGCTGTGGCTACCTCTGTGTCGGCAGTCGGCAGGCAGTCCGTCCATCCATAATTGTATTATTATTATAATATATACCACCTAACCGTGGTTTTTTTTTCATTCTTTATACCGTCGTCATAGTGTCATACTAGTTGTTACGAGTATACTACTATCTCTTTATCAACCAGTGTACAGTGCGGTAGTTCACGGCTGTGGCTACCTCTGTGTCGGCAGTCGGCAGGCAGTCCGTCCATCCATAATTGTATTATTATTATAATATATACCACCTAACCGTGGTTTTTTTTGCATTCTTTATACCGTCGTCATAGTGTCATACTAGTTGTTACGAGTATACTACTATCTCTTTATCAACCAGTGTACAGTGCGGTAGTTCACGGCTGTGGCTACCTCTGTGTCGGCAGTCGGCAGGCAGTCCGTCCATCCATAATTGTATTATTATTATAATATATACCACCTAACCGTGGTTTTTTTTCCATTCTTTATACCGTCGTCATAGTGTCATACTAGTTGTTACGAGTATACTACTATCTCTTTATCAACCAGTGTACAGTGCGGTAGTTCACGGCTGTGGCTACCTCTGTGTCGGCAGTCGGCAGGCAGTCCGTCCATCCATAATTGTATTATTATTATAATATATACCACCTAACCGTGGTTTTTTTTGCATTCTTTATACCGTCGTCATAGTGTCATACTAGTTGTTACGAGTATACTACTATCTCTTTATCAACCAGTGTACAGTGCGGTAGTTCACGGCTGTGGCTACCTCTGTGTCGGCAGTCGGCAGGCAGTCCGTCCATCCATAATTGTATTATTATTATAATATATACCACCTAACCGTGGTTTTTTTTCCATTCTTTATACCGTCGTCATAGTGTCATACTAGTTGTTACGAGTATACTACTATCTCTTTATCAACCAGTGTACAGTGCGGTAGTTCACGGCTGTGGCTACCTCTGTGTCGGCAGTCGGCAGGCAGTCCGTCCATCCATAATTGTATTATTATTATAATATATACCACCTAACCGTGGTTTTTTTATACCACCTAACCGTGGCAGTCCGTCCATAATTGTATACTAGTAAACTATCCAATCCATCCATCTCCATTGTTTACCTGAGGTGCCTTTTAGTTCTGCCTATAAAATATGGAGAACAAAAAAGTTGAGGTTCCAAAATTAGGGAAAGATCAAGATCCACTTCCACCTCGTGCTGAAGCTGCTGCCACTAGTCATGGCCGAGACGATGAAATGCCAGCAACGTCGTCTGCCAAGGCCGATGCCCAATGTCATAGTACAGAGCATGTCAAATCCAAAACACCAAATATCAGAAAAAAAAGGACTCCAAAACCTAAAATAAAATTGTCGGAGGAGAAGCGTAAACTTGCCAATATGCCATTTACCACACGGAGTGGCAAGGAACGGCTGAGGCCCTGGCCTATGTTCATGGCTAGTGGTTCAGCTTCACATGAGGATGGAAGCACTCAGCCTCTCGCTAGAAAACTGAAAAGACTCAAGCTGGCAAAAGCACCGCAAAGAACTGTGCGTTCTTTGAAATCCCAAATCCACAAGGAGAGTCCAATTGTGTCGTTTGCGATGCCTGACCTTCCCAACACTGGACGTGAAGAGCATGCGCCTTCCACTATTTGCATGCCCCCTGCAAGTGCTGGAAGGAGCACCCGCAGTCCAGTTCCTGATAGTCAGATTGAAGATGTCAGTGTTGAAGTACACCAGGATGAGGAGGATATGGGTGTTGCTGGCGCTGGGGAGGAAATTGACCAGGAGGATTCTGATGGTGAGGTGGTTTGTTTAAGTCAGGCACCCGGGGAGACACCTGTTGTCCGTGGGAGGAATATGGCCGTTGACATGCCAGGTGAAAATACCAAAAAAATCAGCTCTTCGGTGTGGAGGTATTTCACCAGAAATGCGGACAACAGGTGTCAAGCCGTGTGTTCCCTTTGTCAAGCTGTAATAAGTAGGGGTAAGGACGTTAACCACCTCGGAACATCCTCCCTTATACGTCACCTGCAGCGCATTCATAATAAGTCAGTGACAAGTTCAAAAACTTTGGGTGACAGCGGAAGCAGTCCACTGACCAGTAAATCCCTTCCTCTTGTAACCAAGCTCACGCAAACCACCCCACCAACTCCCTCAGTGTCAATTTCCTCCTTCCCCAGGAATGCCAATAGTCCTGCAGGCCATGTCACTGGCAAGTCTGACGAGTCCTTTCCTGCCTGGGATTCCTCCGATGCATCCTTGCGTGTAACGCCTACTGCTGCTGGCGCTGCTGTTGTTGCCGCTGGGAGTCGATGGTCATCCCAGAGGGGAAGTCGTAAGCCCACTTGTACTACTTCCAGTAAGCAATTGACTGTTCAACAGTCCTTTGCGAGGAAGATGAAATATCACAGCAGTCATCCTACTGCAAAGCGGATAACTGAGTCCTTGACAACTATGTTGGTGTTAGACGTGCGTCCGGTATCCGCCGTTAGTTCACAGGGAACTAGACAATTTATTGAGGCAGTGTGCCCCCGTTACCAAATACCATCTAGGTTCCACTTCTCTAGGCAGGCGATACCGAGAATGTACACGGACGTCAGAAAAAGACTCACCAGTGTCCTAAAAAATGCAGTTGTACCCAATGTCCACTTAACCACGGACATGTGGACAAGTGGAGCAGGGCAGGGTCAGGACTATATGACTGTGACAGCCCACTGGGTAGATGTATGGACTCCCGCCGCAAGAACAGCAGCGGCGGCACCAGTAGCAGCATCTCGCAAACGCCAACTCTTTCCTAGGCAGGCTACGCTTTGTATCACCGCTTTCCAGAATACGCACACAGCTGAAAACCTCTTACGGCAACTGAGGAAGATCATCGCGGAATGGCTTACCCCAATTGGACTCTCCTGTGGATTTGTGGCATCGGACAACGCCAGCAATATTGTGTGTGCATTAAATATGGGCAAATTCCAGCACGTCCCATGTTTTGCACATACCTTGAATTTGGTGGTGCAGAATTTTTTAAAAAACGACAGGGGCGTGCAAGAGATGCTGTCGGTGGCCAGAAAAATTGCGGGACACTTTCGGCGTACAGGCACCACGTACAGAAGACTGGAGCACCACCAAAAACTACTGAACCTGCCCTGCCATCATCTGAAGCAAGAAGTGGTAACGAGGTGGAATTCAACCCTCTATATGCTTCAGAGGTTGGAGGAGCAGCAAAAGGCCATTCAAGCCTATACAATTGAGCACGATATAGGAGATGGAATGCACCTGTCTCAAGTGCAGTGGAGAATGATTTCAACGTTGTGCAAGGTTCTGATGCCCTTTGAACTTGCCACACGTGAAGTCAGTTCAGACACTGCCAGCCTGAGTCAGGTCATTCCCCTCATCAGGCTTTTGCAGAAGAAGCTGGAGGCATTGAAGAAGGAGCTAACACGGAGCGATTCCGCTAGGCATGTGGGACTTGTGGATGCAGCCCTTAATTCGCTTAACAAGGATTCACGGGTGGTCAATCTGTTGAAATCAGAGCACTACATTTTGGCCACCGTGCTCGATCCTAGATTTAAAGCCTACCTTGGATCTCTCTTTCCGGCAGACACAGGTCTGCTGGGGTTGAAAGACCTGCTGGTGACAAAATTGTCAAGTCAAGCGGAACGCGACCTGTCAACATCTCCTCCTTCACATTCTCCCGCAACTGGGGGTGCGAGGAAAAGGCTCAGAATTCCGAGCCCACCCGCTGGCGGTGATGCAGGGCAGTCTGGAGCGACTGCTGATGCTGACATCTGGTCCGGACTGAAGGACCTGACAACGATTACGGACATGTCGTCTACTGTCACTGCATATGATTCTCTCAACATTGATAGAATGGTGGAGGATTATATGAGTGACCGCATCCAAGTAGGCACGTCACACAGTCCGTACTTATACTGGCAGGAAAAAGAGGCAATTTGGAGGCCCTTGCACAAACTGGCTTTATTCTACCTAAGTTGCCCTCCCACAAGTGTGTACTCCGAAAGAGTGTTTAGTGCCGCCGCTCACCTTGTCAGCAATCGGCGTACGAGGTTACATCCAGAAAATGTGGAGAAGATGATGTTCATTAAAATGAATTATAATCAATTCCTCCGCGGAGACATTGACCAGCAGCAATTGCCTCCACAAAGTACACAGGGAGCTGAGATGGTGGATTCCAGTGGGGACGAATTGATAATCTGTGAGGAGGGGGATGTACACGGTGATATATCGGAGGGTGAAGATGAGGTGGACATCTTGCCTCTGTAGAGCCAGTTTGTGCAAGGAGAGATTAATTGCTTCTTTTTTGGGGGGGGTCCAAACCAACCCGTCATATCAGTCACAGTCGTGTGGCAGACCCTGTCACTGAAATGATGGGTTGGTTAAAGTGTGCATGTCCTGTTTTGTTTATACAACATAAGGGTGGGTGGGAGGGCCCAAGGATAATTCCATCTTGCACCTCTTTTTTCTTTTCTTTTTCTTTGCATCATGTGCTGATTGGGGAGGGTTTTTTGGAAGGGACATCCTGCGTGACACTGCAGTGCCACTCCTAGATGGGCCCGGTGTTTGTGTCGGCCACTAGGGTCGCTAATCTTACTCACACAGCTACCTCATTGCGCCTCTTTTTTTCTTTGCGTCATGTGCTGTTTGGGGAGGGTTTTTTGGAAGGGACATCCTGCGTGACACTGCAGTGCCACTCCTAGATGTGCCCGGTGTTTGTGTCGGCCACTAGGGTCGCTAATCTTACTCACACAGTCAGCTACCTCATTGCGCCTCTTTTTTTCTTTGCGTCATGTGCTGTTTGGGGAGGGTTTTTTGGAAGGGCCATCCTGCGTGACACTGCAGTGCCACTCCTAGATGGGCCCGGTGTTTGTGTCGGCCACTAGGGTCGCTAATCTTACTCACACAGCTACCTCATTGCGCCTCTTTTTTTCTTTGCGTCATGTGCTGTTTGGGGAGGGTTTTTTGGAAGGGCCATCCTGCGTGACACTGCAGTGCCACTCCTAGATGGGCCCGGTGTTTGTGTCGGCCACTAGGGTCGCTAATCTTACTCACACAGCTACCTCATTGCGCCTCTTTTTTTCTTTGCGTCATGTGCTGTTTGGGGAGGGTTTTTTGGAAGGGACATCCTGCGTGACACTGCAGTGCCACTCCTAGATGGGCCCGGTGTTTGTGTCGGCCACTAGGGTCGCTTATCTTACTCACACAGCGACCTCGGTGCAAATTTTAGGACTAAAAATAATATTGTGAGGTGTGATGTGTTCAGAATAGGCTGAAAATGAGTGTAAATTATGTTTTTTGAGGTTAATAATACTTTGGGATCAAAATTACCCCCAAATTCTATGATTTAAGCTGTTTTTTAGGGTTTTTTGAAAAAAACACCCGAATCCAAAACACACCCGAATCCGACAAAAATAATTCGGTGAGGTTTTGCCAAAACGCGTTCGAACCCAAAACACGGCCGCGGAACCGAACCCAAAACCAAAACACAAAACCCGAAAAATTTCAGGCGCTCATCTCTATTATATACATCTGATATAGAATCCTTTCAGGCCACTTAGGTTTTGTGCACAGACCATAAATTTGTCACTTACCTAAAAGAAAAATCCAGGCAACGAGTTTTATAGAATTGTGCCAGTGACTCAATATTCTCTGTAAAGCACGGAGTAATTCATGTGCACTAGTCACTAGTAATTCATGTGCACTAGTCACTAGTAATTCATGTGCACTAGTCACTAGTAATTCATGTGCACTAGTCACTAGTAATTCATGTGCACTAGTTACTAGTAATTCATGTGCACTAGTCACTAGTAATTCATGTGCACTAGTCACTAGTAATTCATGTGCACTAGTTACTAGTAATTCATGTGCACTAGTCACTAGTAATTCATGTGCACTAGTCACTAGTAATTCATGTGCACTAGTCACCAGTAATTCATGTGCACTAGTCACTAGTAATTCATGTGCACTAGTCACTAGTAATTCATGTGCATTAGTCACTAGTAATTCATGTGCACTAGTCACTAGTAATTCATGTGCACTAGTCACTAGTAATTCATGTGCACTAGTCACTAGTAATTCATGTGCACTAGTCACTAGTAATTCATGTGCACTAGTCACTAGTAATTCATGTGCACTAGTCACTAGTAATTCATGTGCACTAGTTACTAGTAATTCATGTGCACTAGCCACTAGTAACTAATTCATATATCAGATCACAACGTGGCAGCTTACACTACTATACTGACTGCAATTAATGTTACGTGGATGTGACAAATTCATGCAGCCCTGATCATTTGAATTCAGAAGGGACATATGGCAGTGGGTAAGAGTGAGTTGTCTGTATACTGTATGTGAAACAACATCTGTATACAGCTCTGCGCTGTTATCACACGTCAGTATCACATGCTCACTAATAACAGGCTACAGTATTGGTAAACTGCGATAGTCAGCACAAGGTGCGTATAAGGAAAAATAAATTACATAAGGCAACTTAGCCCTGGTCACCGGCTGTATACATACAGAGCGCACGTGAACGGCGGCGGCATGTCACATGACACCACATCTTATCTTAATAAACATTGCATAGTGCTTCAAATAAACCATGTGCAAATAAATAGTTACTGATTTCGCCACACGTCCGATGTCACAGTCATTTCCTAATTCAGAACTGATCGCGGTTGTGTGAAATTGCGCAGCGGCTGATTATCAAACAACTGCGCATGCATATGGATCGTAATGTGCAGACGCGAGGCTAAACTGCAAAAAAAATCCTGCGTCTTTTTTGATCGCAAGGCGAACACAGAATGATTGACAGGAAGCGGACGTTTTGGGGTGGTAACTGGCTGTTTTCTGTGAGTGTCAGGAAAAACGCAGGCGTTCCCAAGCGTATTCAGGGCGGGTGTGTGACGTCAGCTCTGGACCCGATCAACCTGTTTGTATCGCACTGTAGGCGTAAGTTCTGGGCTACGCACAGACTGCACAGACTGGAAAAATAATTACATGGTGAGTTAGTTGCAAACGGACTTGCAGCTGAACGGCGCATGCAAAGCTTTTCGCATGGCGTACGCAGACTTGCATTGGGTGGATTTTCACTCGGTCTGGGCGGCGACTATCCGATCTCAGATCTCTGCAAATTCGCAGGGGAGTCATCAGGTCTGAAGTAGGCCCTTTGTTAGATACAATTATTTATACTAGTGTTTCTACATGTGTAACAGGCCCATTAGTGATAATGATTAGTCTTCCAAGTCTTATATGTCCCTCTGATTTTATTATGATAGTCAATCAGAAATCCAGTAGTCACTCCTCAAAATCACCTCTCCTCAAAATGATAGGAATTGGAGTCAGTTCCAAAGCCTTTTTGTAGCTTGTGGCACCAGCAAGAGTAGTAGAAAGTTCCTGAAGTCTGTATGGAACCTTAACGCGTTTCTCCGCTTGTGGCAGTGGTTTCTTCAGAAGGAAAATGTGGCTGCACAGAAATGCTGGTAGCCAATGGCTGCTTTATTACTGGTGACTGACACTGCCAGGACCTCACAATAGCCTTGTGCACTTTCCCGGCCAGCAGCTACAATCAAGGATGGAATACTGCTTCATACTGTACCGTAGCAAAAATTAGGGGAGATTCTGAGATGTCACTCCAGACCCTTGGGAGCCATTCTGCTTTCTGAAGTTCACACTAGCACTGTACAGTTAGTGTTAGACACGCACACATCCCACACCAGCACTGGGCAGTTAGTGTTAGACACGCACACATCCCACACCATCACTGGGCAGTTACTGTTAGACGAGCACACAACCCACATCAGCACTGTACAGTTAGTGTTAGACACACACACATCTCACACCATCTAATGCTAACTGTACAGTGCTGATGTGAGATGTGGGAAGTGTGCTCATCTAACACGAACTGTACAGTGCTGGTGTGGGATGTGTGCAAGTCTAACACTAACTGTACAGTGCTGGTGTGGGATGAATGCCCATCTAACATTAACTGTACAGTGCTGGTGTGGGTTGTGTGCGCATCTAACACTAACTGTACAGTGCTGATGTGGGATGTGTGCGCGTCTAACACTAACTGTACAGTGCTGGTGTGGGATGTGTGCGTGTCTAACACTAACTGTACAGCGCTGATGTGGGATGTGTGCACATCTAACACTAACTGCACAGTGCTGGTGTAGGATGTGTGCGCATCTAACACTAACTGTACAGTGCTGGTGTGAGATGTGTGCTCGTCTAACACTAACTGTACAGTGCTGGTGTAAGATGTGTGCTCGTCTAACACTAACTGCACAGTGCTGGTGTAGGATGTGTGCATGTCTAACACTAACTGTACAGTGCTGATGTGGGATGTGTGCGTGTCTAACACTAACTGTACAGTGCTGATGTGGGAAGTGTGCTCATCTAACACTAACTGTACAGTGCTGGTGTGGGATGTGTGCAAGTCTAACACTAACTGTACAGTGCTGATGTGGGAAGTGTGCTCGTCTAACACCAACTGTACAGTGCTGGTGTGGGATGTGTGCATGTTTAACACTAACTGTACAGTGCTGATGTGGGAAGTGTGCTCGTCTAACACCAACTGTACAGTGCTGGTGTGGGATGTGTGCATGTCTAACACTAACTGTACAGTGCTGATGTGGGATGTGTGCGTGTCTAACACTAACTGTGCAGTGCTGGTGTGGGATGTGTGCGTGTCTAACACTAACTGTACAGTGCTGATGTGGGATGTGTGCGTGTCTAACACTAACTGTACAATGCTGATGTGGGATGTGTGCATGTCTAACACTAACTGTACAGTGCTGATGTGGGATGTGTGTTCATCTAACACTAACTGTACAGTGCTGATGTGGGAAGTGTGCTCGTCTAACACCAACTGTACAGTGCTGATGTGGGATGTGTGCGTGTCTAACACTAACTGTACAGTGCTGATGTAGGATATGTGCTCATCTAACACTAACTGTACAGTGCTGGTGTGGGATGTGTGCATGTTTAACACTAACTGTACAGTGCTGGTGTGGGATGTGTGCATGTCTAACACTAACTGTACAGTGCTGATGTAGGATATGTGCTCATCTAACACTAACTGTACAGTGCTGATGTAGGATATGTGCTCATCTAACACTAACTGTACAGTGCTGGTGTGGAATGTGTGCATGTTTAACACTAACTGCACATTGCTGGTGTGGAATGTGTGCGTGTACTGTACAGTGCTGCTGTGAGATGTGTGCGCATCTAATGCTAACTGTACAGTGCTGGTGTGAGATGTGTGCGTGTCTAATACTAACTGTACAGTGCTGGTGTGGGATGGGTGCGTGTGTAACACTAACTGTACAGTGCTGGTGTGGGATGTGTGCGTGTCTAATACGAACTGTACAGTGCTGGTGTGGGATGTGTGCGCATCTATCACTAACTGTACAGTGCTGATGTGGGATGTGTGCCCATCAAACACTGACTGTACAGTACTGGTGTGGGATGTGTGCCCTCGTCTAACACTAACTGTACAGTGCTAGTGTGGGATGTGTGCGCGTCTAACACTAATTGCACAGTGCTGGTGTGGGATGTGTGCGTTTCTAACACTAACTGCACAGTGCTGGTGTAGGATGTGTGTTCGTCTAACACTAACTATACAGTGCTGATGTGGGATGTGTGCTCGTCCAACACTAACTGTACATTGCTGGTGTGGGATGTGTGCGCGTCTTACACTAACTGTACAGTGCTGGTGTGAGATGTGTGCTCGTCTAACACTAACTGTACAGTGCTGATGTGGGAAGTGTACTCGTCTAACACCAACTGTACAGTGCTGGTGTGGGATGTGTGCATGTCTAACACTAACTGTACAGTGCTGATGTGGGATGTGTGCGTGTCTAACAGTAACTGTACAGTGCTGATGTGGGAAGTGTGCTCATCTAACACTAACTGTACAGTGCTGGTGTGGGATGTGTGCAAGTCTAACACCAACTGTACAGTGCTGATGTGGGATGTGTGCTCGTCTAACACTAACTGTACAGTGCTGGTGTAGGATGTGTGCATGTCTAACACTAATTGTACAGTGCTGATGTGGGATGTGTGCAAGTCTAACACTAACTGTACAGTGCTGATGTGGGAAGTGTGCTCATCTAACACTAACTGTACAGTGCTGGTGTGGGATGTGTGCAAGTCTAACACTAACTGTACAGTGCTGGTGTGGGATGTGTGCAAGTCTAACACTAACTGTACAGTGCTGGTGTAGGATGTGTGCAAGTCTAACACTAACTGTACAGTGCTGATGTGGGATGTGTGCAAGTCTAACACTAACTGTACAGTGCTGGTGTAGGATGTGTGCAAGTCTAACACTAACTGTACAGTGCTGGTGTGGGATGTGTGCATGTCTAACACTAACTGTACAGTGCTGATGTGGGATGTGTGCGCGTCTAACACTAACTGTACAGTGCTGGTGTGAGATGTGTGCTCGTCCAACACTAACTGTACATTGCTGGTGTGGGATGTGTGCACGTCTAACACTAACTATACAGTGCTGGTGTGAGATGTGTGCGCGTCTAACACTAACTATACAGTGCTGGTGTGAGATGTGTGCTCATTTAACACTAACTATACAGTGCTGGTATGGGATGTGTGCGCGTCTAACACTAACTGTACAGTGCTGGTTTGGGATGTGTGCGTGTCTAAAGCAGGGACGTGCAGGCAGGGGAGGCAGTGCCTCCCCTGTCATAATGACTGAAATAATAAAAAGAAGTTATTTATCACAAAGTCTGTGATAAATATCTTCTTTTATTATTGGAATCATTTTTCCCCTCATACTATGGCTGCATGTTAGGGTGGGAGGCAGCGGGAGAGGTGCCTCCCGCTGCTAACATTAAAGTCCAGGCAGTGGGGGGCGGGCAGGGGCCGGGGCGCAGCAATGGGCTGTGAAAGCCCATTGAAAAAGAATGGAGAAGCGGCACCACTACAGGTGCCTCAATGACAGGGGCGTGCATTCAGCCACGATGAATGCACGCCCCTGTCACTGCCCCAGATGTGATTGGCCCAGCAGATCCAGTGCTGGATCCGCTGTCCAATCACTAGCGATCCCCCTTCACGGCTGCAGCAGGCGCCGTGGGCTATGTGGGCGCCCGCTGCAGCCAGCGCCACTGACTGACACCAGAGGTCATAATTGACCCCTGGTGTCTGAGCGGCGCTACTAAGGGAGAGACGTCATGAGTCATGACGTCTCTCCCATAGTAGTGAGGAGCCGGCGGCCGGAGACGGAGGACAGCGCTGCAGGAGCGGTAAGTATTGTGTGTGTGTGTGTATTTTTTTTTTATGTGTTTGTGTTGGGGGCACAACTACAAGGGGCACAGCAAGTGGGGCCACCACTACAAGGGGCACAGCAAGTGGGGGCACCACTACAGGGGCACAGCAAGTGGGGGCACCACTACAATGGGCACAGCAACTGGGGGCACAACTACAAGGGGCACAGCAAGTGTGGGCCCCACTACAAGGGGCACAGCAACTGGGGGCACAACTACAAGGGGCACAGCAAGTGGGGGCACCACTACAAGGGGCACAGCAACTGGGAGCACAACTACAAGGGGCACAGCAAGGGGCACAACTAGAAGGGGCACAGCAACTGGGGGCACAGCCACAAGGGGCACAGCAACTGGGGGCACAGTAACAGGGGTTACAACTACTGGGGGCACAGCCACAAGGGGTACGCTACTTGGGGCACAATTACAGGGGTTACAACTACTGGGGGCACAACTACTGGGGGCACAGCTACAGGGGGCACAACTACAGGGGTCACAACTACTCTGGGCACTGCTACAAGGGGCACAATTACAGGGGTCACAACTACTGGGGGCACAGCCACAAGGGGCACAGCTACTGGGGGCACAGCTACAGGGGGCACAGCTACAAGGGGCACAGCTACTGGGGGCAAAGCTACAGGGGGCACAGCGACTGGGGGCACAGCGACTGGGGGCACTGCGACAGGGGGCACTGCGACAGGGGGCACAACTACTCGGGGCACAGCTATTAGGGGCACAGCTACAGGGGGCACAGCTACAAGGGGCACAGCTACAGGGGTCACAACTACTCGGGGCACTGCTACTAGGGGTATAGCTACTAGGCTCACAACTATTGGGGGCACCTGCTCCATCATCCCAGCCAGCAGCAACACTCTCCCCTGTCTGTGCTAACGTCCTTCCGCGTCAGCGAGTGCATAATATTCATTCATTTCTCTCTATTTCTCTCTCTCTCACTCCTCTTGTCGATTACTTCGTTTGTAAGTATCAGGGACGTGCAGGCAGGGGAGGCAGTGCCTCCCCTGTCATAATGATTGAAATAATAAAAGAATATATTTATCACAGAGTCTGTGATAAATATCTTCTTTTATTATTGGAATCATTTTTCCCCTCTTACTGTGGCTGCATGTTAGGGTGGGAGGCAGCGAGAGAGGTGCCTCCCGCTGCTAACATTAAAGTCCGGGCAGCGTGGGGCGGGCAGGGGGCGGGGCGCAGCAATGGGCTGTGAAAGCCCATTGAAAAAGAATGGAGAAGAGGCACCACTACAGGTGCCTCAATGACAGGGGCGTGCATTCAGCCCCGATGAATGCACGCCCCTGTCACTGCCCCAGATGTGATTGGCCCAGCGGATCCAGTGCTGGATCCGCTGTCCAATCACTAGCGATCCCCCTTCCCGGCTGCAGCAGGCGCCGTGGGCTGTGTGGGCGCCCGCTGCAGCCAGCGCCGCTGACTGACACCAGAGGTCATAATTGACCCCCGGTGTCTGAGCGGCGCTACTAAGGGAGAGACGTTATGAGTCATGGCGTTTCTCCCATAGTACAGCAGAGAGGAGCCGGTGGACGGAGACGGAGGCAGTGCTGCATGAGCGGTAAGTATTGTGTGTGTATTTTTTTTTTTTATGTGTTTGTGTTGGGGGCACAACTACAAGGGGCACAGCAAATGGGTTCACCACTAGAAGGGGCACAGCAACTGGGGGCACAACTACAAGGGGCACAGCAAGTGGGGGCACCACTACAAGGGGCACAGCAAGTGGGGACACCACTACAAGGGGCACAGCAACTGGGGGCACCACTACAAGGGGCACAGCAACTGGGGGCACAACTACAAGGGGCACAGCAAGTGGGGACACCACTACAAGGGGCACAGCAACTGGGGGCACAACTACAAGGGGCACAGCAAGTGGGGACACCACTACAAGGGGCACAGCAACTGGGGGCACAACTACAAGGGGCACAGCAACTGGGGGCACCACAAGGGGCACAGCAACTGGGGGCACAACTACAAGGTTCACAGCAAGTGGGGGCACCACTACAAGGGACACAGCAACTGGGGGCACCACTACAAGGGGCACAGCAACTGGGGGCACAACTACAAGGGGCACAGCAAGGGGCACAACTACAAGGGGCACAGCAACTGGGGGCACAACTACAAGGGGCACAGCAACTGGGGGCACAGCTACAAGGGGCACAGCAACTGGGGGCACCACAAGGGGCACAGCAACTGGGGGCACAACTACAAGGTTCACAGCAACTGGGGGCACCACTACAAGGGACACAGCAACTGGGGGCACCACTACAAGGGGCACAGCAACTGGGGGCACAACTACAAGGGGCACAGCAAGGGGCACAACTACAAGGGGCACAGCAACTGGGGGCACCACTACAAGGGGCACAGCAAGTGGGGGCACCACTACAAGGGGCACAGCAAGTGGGGGCACCACTACAAGGGGCACAGCAACTGGGGGTACCACTACAAGGGGCACAGCAACTGGGGGCACAACTACAAGGGGCACAGCACGGGGCACAACTACAAGGGGCACAGCAACTGGGGGCACAACTACAAGGTTCACAGCAAGTGGGGGCACCACTACAAGGGGCACAGCAAGTGGGGGCACCACTACAAGGGGCACAGCAACTGGGGGCACCACTACAAGGGGCACAGCAACTGGGGGCACAACTACAAGGGGCACAGCAAGGGGCACAACTACAAGGGGCACAGCAACTGGGGGCACAACTACAAGGGGCACAGCAACTGGGGGCACAGCTACAGGGGGCACAGCGACTGGGGGCGCAGCTACAAGAGGCACAATTACAGGGGTCACAACTACTGGGGGCACAGCTACTGGGGGCACAGTTACAGGGGTCACAACTACTGGGGGCACAGCTACTGGGGCCAAAGCTACAGGGGGCACAGCTACAGGGGGCACAACTACAGGGGTCACAACTACTCGGGTCACTGCTACAAGGGGCACAATTACAGGGGTCACAACTACTGGGGGCACAGCCACAAGGGGCACAACTACTGGGGACACAGCTACAAGGGGCACAGCTACAAGGGGCACAGCTACTGGGGGGCAAAGCTACAGGGGGCACAGCGACTGGTGGCACTGCGACTGGGGGCACTGCGACAGGGGGCACAACTACTCGGGGCACAGCTATTGGGGGCACAGCTACAGGGGGCACCGCTACAAGGGGCACAGCTACAAGGGGCACAACTACAGGGGTCACAACTACTCGGGGCACTGCCACTGGCGGGCACAGCTACTGGGCTCACAACTATTGGGGGCGCCTGCTCCATCCTCCCAGCCAGCAGCAACACTCTCCCCTGTCTGTGCTAACGTCCTTCCGCGTCAGCGAGTGCATAATGGGGGTCATTCCGAGTTGTTCGCTCGCAAGCTGCTTTTAGCAGCATTGCACACGCTAAGCCGCCGCCTACTGGGAGTGAATCTTAGCTTCTTAAAATTGCGAACGAAAGATTTGCAATGTTGCGATAAGACATCTCTGTGCAGTTTCTGAGTAACTCGAAACTTACTCGGCATCTGCGATCAGTTCAGTGCTTGTCGTTCCTGGTTTGACGTCACAAACACACCCAGTGTTCGTCCAGACACTCCTCCGTTTCTCCAGCCACTCCCGCATTTTTCCCAGAAACGGTAGCGTTTTTTCACACACACCCATAAAACGGCCAGTTTCCGCCCAGAAACACCCACTTCCTGTCAATCACAGTACGAATGAAGAAAAAACCGTGAGTAAAATTCCTAACTGCATAGCAAATTTACTTGGTGCAGTCGCAGTGCGAACATTGCGCATGCGCACTAAGCGGAAAATCGCTGCAATGCGAAGAAATTTACCGAGCGAACAACTCGGAATGACCCCCCAATATTCATTCATTTCTCTCTATTTCTCTCTCCCCCCTCTTGTGGATTACTTTGTTTGTAAGTATAATTTTCATTTTTACAGGTACCGGCCCTATTGGATTCTACTGGACAAGTGGACGTGATCGGCGTGGGATGTAGGTAAGTGATCTCTCTCTCATTTTTACAGGAACCACCTATTGGATTCTACATGGACAAATGGACGTGACCGGCGTGGGATGTAGGTAAGTATGTGTGAGTGTGTAAGTGTGTTTTAATACATTTTTACTTTCACGGTGTGTGTGCTGTGTTTTTATTTGGGTATTTTTTGTTGTTGTAGAACTACAGGTAGGTTCTCCAAGTACCAGCAAGCGGGGGAGGCTTGCTGGGCCTTGTAGTTCCACAACAAAAAACAATATTCTTTTTTATACACACTTATGGCTATCAGTCTGGCACCCACCGCCCAGGGGTGCTAGGGACAGCCTCGGGCTTTACCCCTGGCCCTTGGGTGCATGGAGGGGGGGACCCCTTGATTTAAGGGGTCCCCACTCCTCCAGGGAACCCCGGCCAGGGGTGACTAGTTGGGGGGGTAATGCCACGGCCGCAGGGACCTACATAAATGTGTCCCCCGGCTGTGGCATTATGTCCCTGGCTAGTGGAGCCCGGTGCTGGTTTTAAAAATACGGGGGACCCCTACATCTTGTGTCCCCCGTATTTTTGGAACCAGGACTGGTCTAAGAGCCCGGTGCTGGTTGTCTAAATATGGGGAACCCCTGTCCAATTTTTCCCCAGTATTTAAACAACCAGGACCGGCTCAAGGAGCCCGAGGCTGGTTATACTTAGGAGGGGGGACCTCACACATTTTTTTTTATTTTTTTTAACCTATTCAGACCCTTCTCCATTAAGTTAATAGAAGCCCTGGACAACAAAATTGCATTCGTGTCCTCCTCCCACTCCCTTCCCAAACACTAATTTTTATTTTTTTTCTATAAAAATGCACAATATATCACAAGTATGATGAGCAGGCAGGCAGCGGGCATTGGCGGCATCGGATTGAGATGCAAATTAGTGGCGGAGGGCTGGGTCAGTTGATGGTGGGCAAGTTTGTAAGCCATTGGCGGTGGCAGCAGGCATCGGCTCAGAGGCAGTAGCGGGCATTGGCTCGGCGGCGGTAGGGGTCATCGGCAGGATCCGGCGGACATTATGGCTGTAGTGCCTCACCAGCCACTGACCTCACCGCACGCCACTGGTCTAAAGGGCCCCATACACTAGACCGATAATGCCCAATTTCAGCCCAATTCGGGCATTCGGCCCGATATATTGGGTGAAATCGGGCATTTTCGGTGTGCTTTCCCCCCGATCTGATCCGATGCGCGTTTAACACTAACTGCACAGTGCTGGTGTGGGATGTGTGCCCATCTAATGCTAACTGCACAGTGCTGGTGTGGGATGTGTGCGTGTCTAACACTAATTGCACAGTGCTGGTGTGGGATGTGTGCGTGTCTAACACTAATTGCACAGTGCTGGTGTGGGATGTGTGCGTGTCTAACACTAATTGCACAGTGCTGGTGTGGGATGTGTGTGTGTCTAACACTAACTGTGCAGTGCTGGTGTGGGATGTGTGCGTGTCTAACACTAACTGTGCAGTGCTGGTGTGGGATGTGTGCGTGTCTAATACTAACTGCACACATCCCATTGTTACAGTAACCGATAGTACACAACCTGCTCTGGTAAGCAGTAATGGTGCAGGGTGCTTCCTTCAGGTTGTCATAGAAACTTCTTGGATAATTTTGATATTGTGCCCGGAACTTGAACTTGTCACTTAAAAACAGTGACTAATAGCATGAAACCAAATTTCCCATTAATATTTATAATATATGGTCAAAGGTTTGGTTGCTCTTGGGGGCAGGTGAACTGGGCTGGAACTTTAAACATTTTATACAGTAATAAATGTCTGTTGTTTTGGTAACAATGAACTACTTTCCGACAACGTAGTGAGCAATTAAAAGTTCACCTATTAATTCAAAAGCTCTTCATCAGAGGCATTCTATTCTCTAAATTATATGACGCGTTTCGTGGGTCATACTCTACTTCATCAGATTGTACTTTAATAGATCGGTGTGACGTATGATGTGACCCTGTGTCGGTCTTTTTTCTGAATCCAGATTTAAATGCCTGTGTCTGCTGTCTTTACAGGAGCAAGTTTATACTGGAACGTAATATGAATTTACACATCAGCGAACCAGCTCAAACTTGTGCAAATGGCTGGAACATGTTCGAACATGGCCGGCTATCTAGATTTTTTTGTATAATATAAAAAATTCAAGTTCAGTACCGATTCGCCAAACTGGTTCTAGAATCGAAACATGATCAGTTTTCCAGAACCTCTAGTGGCAACTAATTCTTGGTGAATTGCGGGGCTGAATATTGGCTCAGGTGACAAAATGTGAGCTGGAATCATAGCATCGAATCAGAGAGCGGAGAATTAGTGAGGGGTAGTGATGTGCACCGGACATTTTTCGGGTTTTGTGTTTTGGTATTGGATGCGGTTCCGCGGCCGTGTTTTGGATTCGGACGCGTTTTGGCAAAACCTCCCTGAAATTTTTTTGTCGGATTCGGGTGTGTTTTGGATTCAGGTGTTTTTTTACAAAAACCCCTCAAAAACAGCTTAAATCATAGAATGTGGGGGTCATTTTGATCCCATAGTATTATTAACCTCAATAACCATAATTTCCACTCATTTCCAGTCTATTTTGAACACCTCACACCTCACAATATTATTATTAGTCCAAAAATTTGCACCGAGGTCGCTGGATGACTAAGCTAAGCGACCCAAGTGGCCGACACAAACACCTGGCCCATCTAGGAGTGGCACTGCAGTTTTCTAGCGAGAGGATGAGTGCTTCCATTCTCATGTGAATCTGAACCACTGGCCATGAACATAGGCCAGGGCCTCAGCCGTTCCTTGTCACTCCGTGTCGTAAATGGCATATTGGCAAGTTTACGCTTCTCATCAGACGCTTTTAATTTTGATTTTTGGGTCATTTTACTGAACTTTTGTTTTTTGGATTTACATGCTCTCTACTATGACATTGGGCATCGGCCTTGGCAGACGACGTTGATGGTATTTCATCGTCTCGGCCATGACTAGTGGCAGCAGCTTCAGCACGAGGTAGAAGTGGATCTTGATCTTTCCCTATTTTACCCTCCACATTTTTGTTCTCCATTTTTTAATGTGTGGAATTATATGCCAGTAATATATCAATAGCAATGGCCTACTACTATATATACTGCGCACAACTAAAATGCACCACAGGTATGGATGGATAGTATACTTGACGACACAGAGGTAGGTAGAGCAGTGGATTACTGTACCGTACTGCTATATATTATATACTGGTGGTCAGCAAAATTATGCACTGTCCTACTACTATATATACTGCGCACAAAAACTTAAATGCACCACAGGTATGGATGGATAGTATACTTGACGACACAGAGGTAGGTAGAGCAGTGGCCTACTGTACCGTACTGCTATATATTATATACTGGTGGTCAGCAAATTATGCACTGTCCTCCTACTATATATATACTGCGCACAAAAACTTAAATGCACCACAAGTATGGATGGATAGTATACTTGAACAACACAGAGGTAGGTAGTGCAGTGGCCTACTGTACCGTACTGCTATATATTATATGCTGGTGGTCAGCAAAATTATGCACTGTCCTCCTACTATATATATACTGCGCAAAACTTAAATGCACCACAGGTATGGATGGATAGTATACTTGACGACACAGAGGTAGGTAGAGCTGTGGCCTACTGTACTGTACTGCTATATATTATATACTGGTGGTCAGCAAAATTATGCACTATCCTCCTACTATATATATACTGCGCAAAACTTAAATGCACCACAGGTATGGATGGATAGTATACTTGACGACACAGAGGTAGGTAGAGCAGTGGCCTACTGTACCGTACTGCTATATATTATATACTGGTGGTCAGCAAAATTATGCACTGTCCTCCTACTATATATATACTGCGCAAAACTTAAATGCACCACAGGTATGGATGGATAGTATACTTGACGACACAGAGGTAGGTAGAGCAGTGGACTACTGTACCGTACTGCTATATATTATATACTGGTGGTCAGCAAAATTATGCACTGTCCTGATACTATATATATACTGCGCAAAACGTAAATGCACCACCGGTATGGATGGATAGTATACTTGACGACACAGAGGTAGGTAGAGCAGTGGACTACTGTACCGTACTACTATATATTATATACTGGTGGTCAGCAAAATTATGCACTGTCCTCCTACTATATATATACTGCGCAAAACTTAAATGCACCACAGGTATGGATGGATAGTATACTTGACGACACAGAGGTAGATAGAGCAGTGGCCTACTGTACCGTACTGCTATATATTATTAATATATACTGGTGGTCAGCAAAATTATGCACTGTCCTCCTACTATACATATACTGCGCAAAACGTAAATGCACCACAGGTATGGATGTATAGTATACTTGACGACACAGAGGTAGTTAGAGCAGTGGCCTACTGTACCGTACTGCTATATATTATATACTGGTGGTCAGCAAAATTATGCACTGTCCTCCTACTATATATATACTGCGCAAAACGTAAATGCACCACAGGTATGGATGGATAGTATACTTGACGACACAGAGGTAGGTAGAGCAGTGGACTACTGTACTGTACTGCTATACATTATATACTGGTGGTCAGCAAAATTATGCACTGTCCTCCTACTATATATATACTGCGCAAAACTTAAATGCACCACAAGTATGGATGGATAGTATACTTGACGACACAGAGGTAGGTAGAGCAGTGGCCTACTGTACCGTACTGCTATACATTATATACTGGTGGTCAGCAAAATTATGCACTGTCCTCCTACTATATATATATTGTGCAAAACTTAAATGCACCACAGGTATGGATGGATATTATACTTGATGACACAGAGGTAGGTAGAGCAGTGGCCTACTGTACCGTACTGCTATACATTATATACTGGTGGTCAGCAAAATTATGCACTGTCCTCCTACTATATATATACTGCGCAAAACTTAAATTCACCACAGGTATGGATGGATAGTATACTTGACAACACAGAGGTAGGTAGAGCAATGGACTAGTGTACCGTACTGATATAATACTGGTGGTCACTGGTCAGCAAAATTCTGCACTGTCCTCCTACTATATACTACAATGCAGCACAGATATGGAGCGTTTTTCAGGCAGAGAACGTATAATACTGGTGGTCACTGGTCAGCAAAACTCTGCACTGTCCTCCAACTATATAATATTGGTGGTCCCCAGAATAAAGCACACTGAGCACAGATATTTGCAGCACACTGAGCACAGATATGGAGCGTTTTTCAGGAAGAGAACGTAGATATTTGCAGCACACTGAGCACAGATATTTGCAGCACACTGAGCACAGATATTTGCAGCACACTGAGCACAGATATTTGCAGCACACTGAACACAGAAACTGAGAGAACGCCAGCCACGTCCTCTCACTATCATCTCCAATGCACGAGTGAAAAATGGCGGCGACGCACGGCTCCTTATATAGAATACGATTCTCGCAAGAATCCGACAGCGGGATGATGACGTTAGGGCGCGCTCGGGTTAACCGAGCAAGGCGGGAGGATCCGAGTCTGCTCGGACCCGTGAAAAAAAGGGTGAAGTTCGGGGGGGGGGGTACGGATCCCGAGGAACCGAACCTGCTCATCACTAGTGAGGGGTTCCTGATTGTAGCACTTACATTCTGGATGTGGGTAACTGAGAGTTGTCTGCACATGTGAAACAACATCTGTATACAGGTCTACTCTCTTATCACACGTCAGTATCACATGCTCAGTAATAACAAACTGCAGTGTTGGTAAATTGTGATAGCACAAGGTGTAAAACGGAAAAATAAATAACATAAAGCAACTTAACTCTGGTCACCTGCTGTATACATACACAACGCACGTGAACTGCAGCATGTCACGTGACACAACACGCTATAAAGAGTATCATTATCTTAATAAATGTAAACATTATGCAAATAGTTTCCGATTTCACCAAACTTTCATCCACTGGGTTATTATTGCTAGTAATCTGTACTACTGTATACCAGTAACTACTAGTGATGAGCACCGGAAATTTTTCGGGTTTTGTGTTTTGGTTTTGGGTTCGGTTCCGCGGCCGTGTTTTGGGTTCGAACGCGTTTTGGCAAAACCTCACCGAATTTTTTTTGTCGGATTCGGGTGTGTTTTGGATTCGGGTGTTTTTTTCAAAAAACCCTAAAAAACAGCTTAAATCATAGAATTTGGGGGTCATTTTGATCCCAAAGTATTATTAACCTCAATAACCATAATTTCCACTCATTTTCAGTCTATTCTGAACACCTCACACCTCACAATATTATTTTTAGTCCTAAAATTTGCTCCGAGGTCGCTGGATGGCTAAGCTAAGCGACCCAAGTGGCCGACACAAACACCTGGCCCATCTAGGAGTGGCACTGCAGTGTCACGCAGGATGGCCCTTCCAAAAAACACTCCCCAAACAGCACATGACGCAAAGAAAAAAAGAGGCGCAATGAGGTAGCTGTGTGAGTAAGCTAAGCGACCCTAGTGGCCGACACAAACACCTGGCCCATCTAGGAGTGGCACTGCAGTGTCACGCAGGATGGCCCTTCCAAAAAACACTCCCCAAACAGCACATGACGCAAAGAAAAAAAGAGGCGCAATGAGGTAGCTGTGTGAGTAAGCTAAGCGACCCTAGTGGCCGACACAAACACCTGGCCCATCTAGGAGTGGCACTGCAGTGTCACGCAGGATGGCCCTTCCAAAAAACACTCCCCAAACAGCACATGACGCAAAGAAAAAAAGAGGCGCAATGAGGTAGCTGTGTGAGTAAGCTAAGCGACCCTAGTGGCCGACACAAACACCTGGCCCATCCAGGAGTGGCACTGCAGTGTCACGCAGGATGGCCCTTCCAAAAAACACTCCCCAAACAGCACATGACGCAAAGAAAAAAAGAGGCGCAATGAGGTAGCTGTGTGAGTAAGCTAAGCGACCCTAGTGGCCGACACAAACACCTGGCCCATCTAGGAGTGGCACTGCAGTGTCACGCAGGATGGCCCTTCCAAAAAACACTCCCCAAACAGCACATGACGCAAAGAAAAAAAGAGGCGCAATGAGGTAGCTGTGTGAGTAAGCTAAGCGACCCTAGTGGCCGACACAAACACCTGGCCCATCTAGGAGTGGCACTGCAGTGTCCCGCAGGATGGCCCTTCCAAAAAACACCCCCCAAACAGCACATGACGCAAAGAAAAATGAAAGAAAAAAGAGGTGCAAGATGGAATTGTCCTTGGGCCCTCCCACCCACCCTTATGTTGTATAAACAGGACATGCACACTTTAACCAACCCATCATTTCAGTGACAGGGTCTGCCACACGACTGTGACTGAAATGCCGGGTTGGTTTGGACCCCCACCAAAAAAGAAGCAATTAATCTCTCCTTGCACAAACTGGCTCTACAGAGGCAAGATGTCCACCTCATCATCATCCTCCGATATATCACCGTGTACATCCCCCTCCTCACAGATTATCAATTCGTCCCCACTGGAATCTACCATCTCAGCTCCCTGTGTACTTTGTGGAGGCAATTGCTGCTGGTCAATGTCTCCACGGAGGAATTGATTATAATTCATTTTAATGAACATCATCTTCTCCACATTTTCTGGATGTAACCTCGTACGCCGATTGCTGACAAGGTGAGCGGCGGCACTAAACACTCTTTCGGAGTACACACTTGTGGGAGGGCAACTTAGGTAGAATAAAGCCAGTTTGTGCAAGGGCCTCCAAATTGCCTCTTTTTCCTGCCAGTATAAGTACGGACTGTCTGACGTGCCTACTTGGATGCGGTCACTCATATAATCCTCCACCATTCTTTCAATGGGGAGAGAATCATATGCAGTGACAGTAGACGACATGTCCGTAATCGTTGTCAGGTCCTTCAGTCCGGACCAGATGTCAGCATCAGCAGTCGCTCCAGACTGCCCTGCATCACCGCCAGCGGGTGGGCTCGGAATTCTGAGCCTTTTCCTCGCACCCCCAGTTGCGGGAGAATGTGAAGGAGGAGATGTTGACAGGTCGCATTCCGCTTGACTTGACAATTTTGTCACCAGCAGTTCTTTGAACCCCAGCAGACTTGTGTCTGCCGGAAAGAGAGATCCAAGGTAGGTTTTAAATCTAGGATCGAGCACGGTGGCCAAAATGTAGTGCTCTGATTTCAACAGATTGACCACCCGTGAATCCTTGTTAAGCGAATTAAGGGCTCCATCCACAAGTCCCACATGCCTAGCGGAATCGCTCTGTGTTAGCTCCTCCTTCAATGTCTCCAGCTTCTTCTGCAAAAGCCTGATGAGGGGAATGACCTGACTCAGGCTGGCAGTGTCTGAACTGACTTCACGTGTGGCAAGTTCAAAAGGTTGCAGAACCTTGCACAACGTTGAAATCATTCTCCACTGCGCTTGAGACAGGTGCATTCCACCTCCTGTGTCGTGCTCAGTTGTATAGGCTTGAATGGCCTTTTGCTGCTCCTCCAACCTCTGAAGCATATAGAGGGTTGAATTCCACCTCGTTACCACTTCTTGCTTCAGATGATGGCAGGGCAGGTTCAGGCGTTTTTGGTGGTGCTCCAGTCTTCTGTACGTGGTGCCTGTACGCCGAAAGTGTGCCGCAATTCTTCTGGCCACCGACAGCATCTCTTGCACGCCCCTCTCGTTTTTTAAATAATTCTGCACCACCAAATTCAAGGTATGTGCAAAACATGGGACGTGCTGGAATTTGCCCAGATTTAATGCACACACAATATTGCTGGCGTTGTCCGATGCCACAAATCCACAGGAGAGTCCAATTGGGGTAAGCCATTCTGCGATGATCTTCCTCAGTTGCCGTAAGAGGTTTTTAGCTGTGTGCGTATTCTGGAAAGCGGTGATACAAAGCGTAGCCTGCCTAGGAAAGAGTTGGCGTTTGCGAGATGCTGCTACTGGTGCCGCCGCTGCTGTTCTTGCGGCGGGAGTCCATACATCTACCCAGTGGGATGTCACAGTCATATAGTCCTGAGCCTGCCCTGCTCCACTTGTCCACATGTCCGTGGTTAAGTGGACATTGGGTACAACTGCATTTTTTAGGACACTGGTGAGTCTTTTTCTGAGGTCTGTGTACATTTTCGGTATCGCCTGCCTAGAGAAATGGAACCTAGATGGTATTTGGTACCGGGGACACAGTACCTCCAACAAGTCTCTAGTTGGCTCTGCAGTAATGATGGATACCGGAACCACGTTTCTCACCGCCCAGGATGCCAAGGCCTCAGTTATCCGCTTTGCAGCAGGATGACTGCTGTGATATTTCATCTTCCTCGCAAAGGACTGTTGGACAGTCAATTGCTTGGTGGAAGTAGTAAAAGTGGTCTTACGAGTACGACTTCCCCTCTGGGATGACCATCGACTCCCAGCAGCAACAACAGCAGCGCCAGCAGCAGTAGGCGATACACGCAAGGATGCATCGGAGGAATCCCAGGCAGGAGAGGACTCGTCAGAATTGCCAGTGACATGGCCTGCAGGACTATTGGCATTCCTGGGGAAGGAGGAAATTGACACTGAGGGAGTTGGTGGGGTGGTTTGCGTGAGCTTGGTTACAAGAGGAAGGGATTTACTGGTCAGTGGACTGCTTCCGCTGTCGCCCAAAGTTTTTGAACTTGTCACTGACTTATGATGAATGCGCTGCAGGTGACGTATAAGGGAGGATGTTCCGAGGTGGTTAACGTCCTTACCCCTACTTATTACAGCTTGACAAAGGCAACACACGGCTTGACAAATGTTGTCCGCATTTCTGTTGAAATACTTCCACACCGAAGAGCTGATTTTTTTGGTATTTTCACCAGGCATGTCAATGGCCCTATTCCTCCCACGGACAACAGGTGTCTCCCCGGGTGCCTGACTTAAACAAACCACCTCACCATCAGAATCCTCCTGGTCAATTTCCTCCCCAGCGCCAGCAACACCCATATCCTCCTCATCCTGGTATACTTCAACACTGACATCTTCAATCTGACTATCAGGAACTGGACTGCGGGTGCTCCTTCCAGCACTTGCAGGGGACGTGCAAATGGTGGAAGGCGCATGCTCTTCACGTGCAGTGTTGGGAAGGTCAGGCATCGCAAACAACACAATTGGACTCTCCTTGTGGATTTGTGATTTCGAAGAACGCACAGTTCTTTGCTGTGCTTTTGCCAGCTTGAGTCTTTTCATTTTTCTAGCGAGAGGCTGAGTGCTTCCATCCTCATGTGAAGCTGAACCACTAGCCATGAACATAGGCCAGGGCCTCAGCCGTTCCTTGCCACTCCGTGTGGTAAATGGCATATTGGCAAGTTTACGCTTCTCCTCTGACAATTTTATTTTAGATTTTTGAGTCCTTTTTTTACTGATATTTGGTGTTTTGGATTTTACATGCTTTGTACTATGACATTGGGCATCGGCCTTGGCAGACGACGTTGCTGGCATTTCATCGTCTCGGCCATGACTAGTGGCAGCAGCTTCAGCACGAGGTGGAAATCGATCTTGATCTTTCCCTATTTTTGGAACCTCAACATTTTTGTTCTCCATATTTTAATAGGCACAACTAAAAGGCACCTCAGGTAAACAATGGAGATGGATAGATACTAGTATACTTATGGATGGACGAGCGACTGCCGACACAGAGGTAGCTACAGCCGTGGACTACCGTACTGCATCTGCTGCTAATATAGACTGGATGATAATGATATAAAAATATATATATATCACTACTGCAGCCGGACAGGTATATATTATATAATGACGGACCTGCTGGACACTGTCAGCTCAGCACTGCAGACTCCTAAAGTAAGCTACTAGTATCAAGAAGATAGAAAAAAAAAAAAAACACCACGGGTAGGTGGTATACAATTATGGATGGACGAGCGACTGCCGACACAGAGGTAGCTACAGCCGTGGACTACCGTACTGCGTCTGCTGCTAATATAGACTGGATGATAATGAGATATAAAATATATATATATATATCACTACTGCAGCCAGACAGGTATATATTATATAATGACGGACCTGCTGGACACTGTCAGCTCAGCACTGCAGACTCCTAAAGTAAGCTACTAGTATCAAGAAGATAGAAAAAAAAAAACACCACGGGTAGGTGGTATACAATTATGGATGGACGAGCGACTGCCGACACAGAGGTAGCTACAGCCGTGGACTACCGTACTGTGTCTGCTGCTAATATAGACTGGATGATAATGAGATATAAAATATATATATATCACTACTGCAGCCAGACAGGTATATATTATATAATGACGGACCTGCTGGACACTGTCAGCTCAGCACTGCAGACTCCTAAAGTAAGCTACTAGTATCAAGAAGATAGAAAAAAAAAAAACACCACGGGTAGGTGGTATACAATTATGGATGGACGAGCGACTGCCGACACAGAGGTAGCTACAGCCGTGGACTACCGTACTGTGTCTGCTGCTAATATAGACTGGATGATAATGATATAAAAAATATATATATATCACTACTGCAGCCGGACAGGTATATATTATATAATGACGGACCTGCTGGACACTGTCAGCTCAGCACTGCAGACTCCTAAAGTAAGCTACTAGTATCAAGAAGATAGAAAAAAAAAAACGCCACGGGTAGGTGGTATACAATTATGGATGGACGAGCGACTGCCGACACAGAGGTAGCTACAGCCGTGGACTACCGTACTGCGTCTGCTGCTAATATAGACTGGATGATAATGATATAAAAAATATATATATATCACTACTGCAGCCGGACAGGTATATATTGTATAATGACGGACCTGCTGGACACTGTCAGCTCAGCACTGCAGACTCCTAAAGTAAGCTACTAGTATCAAGAAGATAGAAAAAAAAAAAAAACACCACGGGTAGGTGGTATACAATTATGGATGGACGAGCGACTGCCGACACAGAGGTAGCTACAGCCGTGGACTACCGTACTGCGTCTGCTGCTAATATAGACTGGATGATAATGAGATATAAAATATATATATATCACTACTGCAGCCGGACAGGTATATATTATATAATGACGGACCTGCTGGACACTGTCAGCTCAGCACTGCAGACTCCTAAAGTAAGCTACTAGTATCAAGAAGATAGAAAAAAAAAAAAAACACCACGGGTAGGTGGTATACAATTATGGATGGACGAGCGACTGCCGACACAGAGGTAGCTACAGCCGTGGACTACCGTACTGCGTCTGCTGCTAATATAGACTGGATGATAATGATATAAAAAATATATATATATCACTACTGCAGCCGGACAGGTATATATTATATAATGACGGACCTGCTGGACACTGTCAGCTCAGCACTGCAGACTCCTAAAGTAAGCTACTAGTATCAAGAAGATAGAAAAAAAAAAAACACCACGGGTAGGTGGTATACAATTATGGATGGACGAGCGACTGCCGACACAGAGGTAGCTACAGCCGTGGACTACCGTACTGCGTCTGCTGCAGTGCTAATATAGACTGGATGATAATGATATAAAAAATATATATATATCACTACTGCAGCCGGACAGGTATATATTATATAATGACGGACCTGCTGGACACTGTCAGCAGAATGCGTTTATAGAATAAAAACACCACACGACGAGTGTTTAACTTTTTCAGGCAGACAATCACAATATACTGGTGGTCAGTGGTCACTGGTCAGTCACACTGGCAGTGGTACTCTGGCAGCAAAAGTGTGCACTGTTAAAATATGTACTCCTGCTATAACTGCTCCCCAGTCTCCCCCACAATTAAGCTGTGTGAGCAGTGAGCACTCAGCACTCAGCACAGTCAGATATACAGTATTACATAGATGATGCAGCACACTGAGGCTGAGCACAGATATGGTATGTGACTGTGTCACACTGTGTATCGTTTTTTTTCAGGCAGAGAACGGATTAATTAAACTGGTGGTCACTGGTCACACTATCAGCAAGTAGTACTCCTAATATGCTCCCCAAAATTAGTAAATCAAGTGTCTCTACTACTCTCTAGTCTACTCTAAATGGAGAGGACGCCAGCCACGTCCTCTCCCTATCAATCTCAATGCACGTGTGAAAATGGCGGCGACGCGCGGCTCCTTATATAGAATCCGAGTCTCGCGATAGAATCCGAGCCTCGCGAGAATCCGACAGCGGGATGATGACGTTCGGGCGCGCTCGGGTTAACCGAGCAAGGCGGGAAGATCCGAGTCTGCCTCGGACCCGTGTAAAAAGCGTGAAGTTCGGGGGGGTTCAGTTTCCGAGAAACCGAACCCGCTCATCACTAGTAACTACCTGAGGTTTGAAGACTGCCTTCACCTGTTGTTATTATAATTATCTGCCACCAAGCGTCCATAACGACGTACAGCAAGAGTTCCAGAAATCCGCACAATCATTGCAATAAACGAGGCTGAAACAGAGGGGTATATTTACAAAGATTTGTGTTTTGGCCGTTTTGAAGGGTGTTTGATCTCGAATGGTATCGGGTGCATTTTACTGCAACTTTTTGAATCCTGATACGGTCATTCACTAAGCTGCCGACTTTTCCCAATTCGTATTTTCCGATGTCGATGTGATTCGTTATGTCAGGCAGTGTTTTACGGGAGTGATGAGTAAAACACTGCCTGACAAAACACAAGGAATCCCGGCCGGATCTGTGAGATCCGTGCAGGGCTTCATTGTGTACCTTAAAAAGGTGTTTAAAGTCTTTAAAAATCTGAAAAAAAATGCGTGGGGTCCCCCCTCCTAAGCACAACCAGCCTCGGGCTCTTTGAGCCGGTCCTGGTTGACAAAATATGGGGGGGAAAATGACAGGGGTTCCCCAATATTTCATCAACCAGCACCGGGCTCTGTGCCTGGTCCTGGTTCCAAAAATACGGGGGACAAAAAGCGTAGGGGTCCCCCGTATTTTTAAAACCAGCACCAGGCTCCACTAGCCAGGTACATAATGCCACAGCCGGGGGATACTTTTATAGTGGTCCCGGCGGCCCTGGCATTACATACCCAACTAGTCACCCCTGGCCGGGGTACCCTGGAGGAGTGGGAACCCCTTAAATCAAGGGGTCCCCCCCTCCAGCCACCCAAGGGCCAGGGGTGAAGCCCGAGGCTGTCCCCCCCATCCAAGGGCGGCGGATGGGGGGATGATAGCCAAGTGTAAAAAATGTGAATATTGTTTTTAGTAGCAGTACTACAAGTCCCAGCAAGCCTCCCTCGCAAGCTGGTACTTGGAGAACCACAAGTACCAGCATGCGGTGGAAAACCGGGCCCGCTGGTACCTGTAGTACTACTACTAAAAAAATACCCCCCAAAAAACAGGACACACACACCGTGACAGTATAAGTTTATTACATACATGCACACCTCCAAACATACATACTTACCTATGTTCACACGAGGCTCGGTCCTCTTCTCCATGTAGGGTACCTGTGAAAAAAATTATACTCACATAATCCAGTGTAGCTTCTGTCCTTTGTATAATCCACGTACTTGGCAAAACAAAAAAACGAAAACCCGACCACGCACTGAAAGGGGTCCCATGTTTACACATGGGACCCCTTTCCCCGACTGCCAGGACCCCCCTGACTCCTATCAAAGAGGGTCCCTTCAACCAATCAGGGAGCGCCACGTCGTGGCACTCTCCTGATTGGCTGTGTGCTCCTGTAGTGTCTGTGAGGCAGCACACGGCAGAGATACAATGTAGCGCCTATGCGCTCCATTGTATCCAATGGTGGGAACTTTGCGGTCAGCGGTTGACCGCGAGTAACCTCACCGCTGACCGCAAAGTTCCCACCATTGGATACAATGGAGCGCATAGGCGCTACATTGTATCTCTGCCGTGTGCCGCCTCACAGACACTACAGGAGCACACAGCCAATCAGGAGAGTGCCACGATGTGGCGCTCCCTGATTGGCTGAAGGGACCCTCATTGACAGGAGTCAGGGGGGTCCTGGCAGTTGGGGAAAGGGGTCCCATGTGTAACTGTAAACATGGGACCCCTTTCAGTGCGTGGTCGGGTTTTTGTTTTTTTGTTTTGCCAAGTACGTGGATTATACAAAGGACAGAAGCTACACTGGATTATGTGAGTATAATTTTTTTCACAGGTACCCCGAGGATTCTACATGGAGAAGAGGACCGAGCCTCATGTGAACATAGGTAAGTATGTATGTTTGGAGGTGTGCATGTATGTAATAAACTTATACTGTCACGGTGTGTGTCCTGTTTTTTTTGGGGGTATTTTTTTTAGTAGTAGTACTACAGGTACCAGCGGGCCCGGTTTTCCACCGCATGCTGGTACTTGTGGTTCTCCAAGTACCAGCTTGCGGGGGAGGCTTGCTGGGACTTGTAGTACTGCTACTAAAAACAATATTCACATTTTTTACACTTGGCTATCAGCCCCCCATCCGCCGCCCTTGGATGGGGGGGACAGCCTCGGGCTTCACCCCTGGCCCTTGGGTGGCTGGAGGGGCGGACCCCTTGATTTAAGGGGTTCCCACTCCTCCAGGGTACCCCGGCCAGGGGTGACTAGTTGGGTATGTAATGCCAGGGCCGCAGGGACCACTATAAAAGTGTCCCCCGGCTGTGGCATTATGTACCTGGCTAGTGGAGCCCGGTGCTGGTTTTAAAAATACGGGGGACCCCTACGCTTTTTGTCCCCCGTATTTTTGGAACCAGGACCAGGCGCAGAGCCCGGTGCTGGTTGATGAAATATGGGGGAACCCCTGTCATTTTTCCCCCCATATTTTTTCAACCAGGACCGGCTCATAGAGCCCGAGGCTGGTTATGCTTAGGCGGGGGGACCCCACGCAATTTTTTTTTCAGTTTTTACACCAAACAGACCCTTTCCCATAGATAACCATGCACAGATCTCACTGATCCGTGCATGGTTATCCAAACTCGACTGGAAAAAGCTGGTCTATTTTTTTGCTGCTTTTTTTAACGATTCGCAAAAAAAAATAGACCCGCACTTGAGCACTCAGAGACTAACACCCAAATACGAATGAACAGTGAATACCCGTATTGTATGAAATAACAGCCGCGTTTGACCGATGGTCTATTCATTCGTATTTCAGAACTTTGCCAATCAAACCATTACGAATAGACCAGACACTGCCGAGTTTTCTGTTTAGTGAATTCCCGGATTGGGACTTAGAAAAAAAAACACAAATCGGCAAAACTCGGATTCTTAGTAAATACTGGCCAGGGATTACAAAGTGAGATATAAAGACAAGTAAGAGAGTGCCACTAGTGCTCAGAGACCCAGTGCCCTCGGAAAGGTCGACAGGGAGAGGCGGGCTGTGAGTGCAGTGGAAATATGCATAGTGCAAGGTGAGAACCAAGAGGGCGGAGGGCCCTGCTCAGGTGTGCTTACAGTCTAGGACAGTTGTCCACAAGACACCACAACAGTCTAGGCTTTTAGGCTATCCATGCTTAGGCACAGATGACTTAATTAACACCCTCCATCAGTTTGATTATACCATCGGTGCACAAGCCGTGATATACCTAAAATCTGGACAACTGGGGTGCTTTGAGGACCACATCATGGGTTGGGTACGAAATGTCCCAAGTTAAAATGTTGACATTCACCATGTAAACAGAGATGAAACATTGGCATATTGTTACTGGTGGCCCAGTGCTGACTCACCTTCTCCTGGCAGCTCCAAAAACATCTTCTGGGTTCCAGGGGTCATGTGAATGTCAATTCTGGGTGAGACCCCTGCGGACCTCCAGCATTCCGGGATACTATATTTCCTCTATCCCTAATCCCTATCCCTAACCCTCCTCCTTCTAGTGCCTAACCCTAACCTCCCCCGCCGCAGCCAAACCTTAACCCTCCTTCTAGTGCTTAACCCTAACCTCCCTCCGCAGCCTAACTCTCCTTCTAGTGCCGAATGCTTACCTCCCCTCACAGCCTAACCCTAACCCTCCTTCTAGTGCTTAACCCTAACCTCCTCGCACATCCTAACTCTACTTATAGTGCCTAATCCTAACTTTCCCCCACAGCCTAATGCTCCTTCTAGTGCCGAACCCTAACTTACCCCTGCAGCCTAACTCTGACCCTCCTTCTAGTGCTTAACCCTGACCTTACCCCACAGCCTAACTCTCCATCTAGTGCCTAACCCTGACCCCCCTGCAACCTAATTCTCCTTCTAGTGCCCAACCCTAACCTCCTATGGCAGCCTAACCCTCCTTCTAGTGCCTAACACTAACCTCCTTCCGCATCCTAACCCTCCTTCTAGTGCCTAACACTAACCTCTTCCCGCAACCTAAGCCTAACCCTACTTCTAGTGCCCTCCCCTAACCTCTCCTGCAGCCTAACCTTCTTTCTAGTACCAAACCCTAACCTCCTCCCGCAGCCTAACCCTCCTTTTATTGCTTAACCCTAAGCTTCCCCTGCAGCCTAACTCTCATTCTATTGCTTAACCCCAAGCTTCCCCTGCAGCCTAACCATCCTTCTAGTACCTAACCCAACCTCCCCCTGCATCCTAACCCTCCTTTTAGTGCCTAACACTAACCTTCTCCAGCAGCCTAACACTCCTTCTAGTGCCTAACACTAACCTCCTCCAGTAGCCTAAGCCTACCCCTCATTCTAGTACCTAACATTAACCTCCTCCTGCAGCCTATGCCTAACCCTCCTTCTAGTGCCTAACACTAACCTCCTCCCGCAGCCTAAGCCTAACCCTCCTTCTAGTGCCTAACACTAACCTTCTCCCGCAGCCTAACCCTCCTTCTAGTGCCTAACACTAACCTCCTCCAGCAGCCTAAGCCCAACCCTCCTTCTAGTACCTAACACTAAACTCCTCCTGCAGCCTAAGCCTAGCCCTCATTCTAGTACCTAACATTAACCTCCTCCCGCAGCCTTAGCCTAACCCTCCTTCTAGTGCCTAACACTAACCTCTTCCCGCAGCCTAACCCTCCTTCTAGTGCCTAACACTAACCTCCTCCAGCAGCCTAAGCCTACCCCTCCTTCTAGTGCCTAACACTAACCTCTTCCCGCAGCCTTACCCTCCTTCTAGTACCTAACACTAACCTCTTCCCGCAGCCTAACCCTCCTTCTAGTGCCTAACACTGACCTCCTCCAGCAGCCTAAGCCTACCCCTCCTTATAGTGCCTAACACTAACCTTCTCCCTCAGCCTAACCCTCCTTCTAGTACCTAACACTAACCTCCTCCTGCAGCCTAATCCTCCTTCTAGTGCCTAACACTAACCTCCTCCAGCAGCCTAACCCTCCTTCTAGTACCTAGCCCCAACCTCCCCCGCAGTCTAACCCTCCTTCTAGTACCTAACACTAACCTCCTCCTGCAGCCTATGCCTAACCCTCCTTCTAGTGCCTAACACTAACCTCCTCCCGCAGCCTAAGCCTAACCCTCCTTCTAGTGCCTAACACCAACCTTCTCGCTCAGCCTAACCATCCTTCTAGTACCTAACCCCAACCTCCCCCCGCAGCCTAACCCTCCTTCTAGTACCTAACACTAAACGCCTCCTGCAGCCTATGCCTAACCCTCCTTCTAGTGCCTAACACTAGCCTCCTCCTGCTGCCTAAGACTAACCCTCCTTCTAGTGTCTAAGACTAACCTTCTCCCGCAGCCTAACCCTCTTTCTAGTGCCTAACACTAACCTCCTCCAGCAGCCTAAGCCCAACCCTCCTTCTAGTACCTAACACTAACCTCCTCCTGCAGCCTAAGCCTAGCCCTCCTTCTAGTGCCTAACACTAACCTCCTCCCGCAGCCTAAGACTAACCCTCCTTCTAGTGCCTAAGACTAACCTCTTCCAGCAGCCTAACCCTCCTTCTAGTGCCTAACACTAACGTCCCACAAGCCAAACCCTCCTTCTAGTGCCTAACACTAACCTCCTCCCGCAGCCTAAGCCTAACCCTCCTTCTAGTACCTAACACTAACCTCTTCCCGCAGCCTAACCCTCCTTCTAGTGCCTAACACTAACCTCCCACAAGCCTAACCCGCCTTCTAGTGCCTAACACTAACCTTCTCCAGCAGCCTAACCCTCCTTCTAGTGCCTAACACTAACCTCCTCCAGTAGCCTAAGCCTACCCCTCATTCTAGTACCTAACATTAACCTCCTCCCGCAGCCTAAGCCTAACCCTACTTCTAGTGCCTAACACTAACTTCCTCCGGCAGCCTAAGCCTAACCCTCCTTCTAGTGCAGTGATGGCTAACCTTGACACTCCAGCTGTTGTTGAACTACACATTCCAGCATGCCCTGCATCAGTTTTAGCATGGCCAAATAACAAAACTGTAGCAGGGCATGCTGGGATATGTAGTTCAACAACAGCTGGAGTGTCAAGGTTAGCCATCACTGCTTTAGTGCCTAACATTAACCTCCTCCCACAGCCTAAGCCTAACCCTCCCACATGCAACCTAATCCTAATGTTGACATTCTGTAAATGTCAATATTCTGAGGCTGGGTACACATCAGGCTGACTGGCTATCTTGGCGATGGTCGGGACAAATTGCCAGACCATGCAAGATTGCCAAGCACACCGCCCGATGCAATGAACGATGGAATGACATCTCGTTCCATCCTTCATTAACATGTAGAGTTCTGCATACGATATCTTCTGGTTGGTCGTGCAATCGGGGCACAGACACTAGCTAATTGTTACGACATCGCTCTAGTGTGTAGCTGGCCTAAGGCGTGGGAACAGTTACAGTAAAGATTCGGATCTCAACTTGGTTTCCTATTACTGAACTGAAAGCAAAATTAGGATCAATTGTGCATGCGCAGGCTCTGTAGTACATGTTAAGCATTCCCACACCCCATAGTGGCTGCCAGGAGCGGTTCTTGGTGCGGGCAGTGCCTGCGCCCGGAGTGCTGCGGCCTGGGGGCGTGGCCGCAGTCACCCCGCAGGCGCCCGCTCCCCGGCTGCAGCAGATGCCGTGGGCTGTGTGGGCGTCCGCTGCAGCCGGCGCACCTGTCAGACGTTAGAGGTCATTATTGACCTCTAGTGTCAGTGCGGCGCTGCTATGGGAGAGACGTCATGACATCTCTCCCATAGAGAGGAGCCGCGGGCAGCCAGACGGAGCAGCAGCAGCAGCGGTCGGGAACAGGAGCGGTGCAGTGGTAAGTATTGTGTGTTTTTGTGTGTGTGTGTGTGTGTGTTTGTAAGCAGCTACTAAGGGGCACAGCAACAGGGGTCACAACTACTGGGGGCACAGCGACAGGGGGCACAACTACTGGGGGCATTGCTATAGGTGGCACAACTACTGGGGCAAATCTACTGGGGGCATAGCTACAGGGGGCAAATCTACTGGGGGCACAGCTACTGGGGGTATAGCTACAGGGGGCAAATCTACTGAGGGCAAATCAACTGGGGGCACAACTACTTGGGGCAAATCTACTGGGGGCACAGCTACTGGGGGCATAACTGTGGCCATGCCCCTCCCCTATGAAGCCACACCCCTATTTTTTGCTGCGTACCTTCGGCGCGCACTGACTGTTTTGCCACTGGGGGGTAGGCACCAGTGGAAACTTTTGCACTGAGCGCAACAAGGTGTAGAACCGGCCCTGGTGGCTGCACAGGCTGCTTCAATGGTAATTAAACTACTGAGTGTGGGGGAGTGGTTGGTTCTTCGGATGGAGGTAGTGGCTGTAACCTATGGAGTACAGTACAGCTGAAGGGGATCTTCAGATCCCTCTCCAATATCAAAACTGTGCACATATGTGCAGAAGCTTCCGCCAGGGCATCCAGGAAGTCATATCTTTTTGCTGAAAGACTTGACAATGAGGAAAGCGCACAGTCTCTTTTCAGAAGCTCTGTCCAAGCTGGTAAGAAGCATTCAGTAGCGGATCTTGCCACGGGCAAGCAGGACTTTTGCCCGGGGCGCCGCCTTCCGGAGGGCGCAGGGCGCCATCCGGAGGGCGCCGCACCAGGGCAAGATCCGCTGCTGCTGTGCCCCCCGCTGCCCGCTGCCCCCCGCTGCCGCTGTGAAGGGAAACTAGCACAGGCGTGCGCAGAGACTGACTGGCGGGTGCCGCTCCGGACTTCCCCCCCTCCACGGCATTATAGTGTTCTCTCACCTCCCCTGTCCTGGATGTAGACTGCTCACCTGGGCCGCTCGCCTGGGCCGCCCAGGTGAGCAGTCTATATCCAGGACAGGGGAGGTGAGAGAACACTATAATGCCGTGGAGGGGGGGAAGTCCGGAGCGGCACCCGCCAGTCAGTCTCTGCGCACGCCTGTGGAAACTAGACGCGTACGCGTCTAGTTTCCCTTCGTGGAGAGGTCCTTTACTGTGCGGTGCGCGATGACATCATTGCGCACCCGCGCACCGCACATCATTTCAGTCTGTACCGGGGGCGTAAATGACCACGCTCCCTGTACGAAGCCACGCCCCCTATTGCCGCCCGGGGCGCACACAGCCACATAACCGGCCCTGGAAGCATTGTTAAGAGGTTCCGATAAATCAAAGCCAAATAAGGCAAGATTAGTTGATATACCAGTATGTATAGGGGAATAACTGCTTTAAATGAAAATATTCTCGGTGGATAGGTGAGGAAGCATCGCCCCATGGCTGTGGTATGTACTCGCTGAGACACCGGCAGCTCTCTGGAAGTAGTGTGAATTTGCTGTGGAAGTGATGGGACATAGGCCCTCATTCCGAGTTGTTCGCTCGCTAGCTGCTTTTAGCAGCATTGCACACGCTAAGCCACCGCCCTCTGGGAGTGTATCTTCGCTTAGCAGAATAGCGATCGAAAGATTAGCAGAATTGCGAATAGTAATTTCTTAGCAGTTTCTGAGTAGCTCGAGACTTACTCCTACACTGTGATCCGTTCAGTCAGTTTCGTTCCTGGTTTGACATCACAAACACACCCAGCGTTCGCCCAGACACTCCCCCATTTCTTCAGACACTCCCGCGTTTTTCCCAGAAACGGCAGCGTTTTTTCGCACACACCCATAAAACGGTCAGTTTCCGCCCAGAAACACCCACTTCCTGTCAATCACACTCCGATCACCAGAACGATGAAAAATCTTCGTTAGGCCGTGAGTAAAATAACAAACTTTTGTGCTAATTTACTTGGCGCAGGCGCACTGCGAACATTGCGCATGCGCAGTTTGCGACTAATCGCTCCGTAGCGAAAAAATCTAACGAGCGAACAACTCGGAATGAGGGCCCTAATCGTGTTTATATATATAACACACAGCCAAAACAAACTAAGCCGTGATAGGGTGCTAGTAAACGCTGATACTAAACAGAGCGGAAACAGCCATAAGGAAAAGTAATCAGCTGAAAGCCAGTCACATGTTGCACGGATACATATGTACAGACAATAAAATGTCACATTACTATTTTTTCCAATTGCGAGGAATGCTTGACTATATTTGTATACTTTGCATTCTTCACAAGGGCCTTCATTCCGAGTTGATCGCTCGCTAGCTACCTTTAGCAGCCGTGCAAACGCATAGTCGCCACCCACGGGGGAGTGTATTTTCGCTTTGCAAGTGTGCGAACGCCTGTGCAGCCGAGCTCTGCAAAAACATTTTGTGCAAAACAAGACCAGCCCTGCAGTTACTTATCCTGTGCAATGAATCCAGCGACGAAGGTCCCGGAATTGACGTCAGACACCCACCCTGCAAACCTCTGGACACGCCTGCGTTTTCCCTACCACTCCCAGAAAACGGTCAGTTGACACCCATAGACGCCCTCCTCCTGTCAATCTCCTTACGATCGGCTGTGCGAATGGATTCTTCACTAGAACCATTGCACAGCAACGATGCTCTTTGTACCCGTATGACACGCGTGCGCATTGCAGTGCATACACATGCGCAGTTTTGCCATTTTTGTAAATGATCGCTACGCAGCGATTAACGGCAGCTAGCGATCAACTCAGACTGACCCCCAATAAGCGAATGATTACTAGTGATGTGCACCGGACATTTTTCGGGTTTTGTGTTTTGGTTTTGGATACGGTTCCGCGGCCGTGTTTTGGATTCGGACGCGTTTTGGCAAAACCTCACCGAAAATTTTTTGTCGGATTCGGGTGTGTTTTGGATTCGGGTGTTTTTTTTAAAAAAAAACTAAAAAACAGCTTAAATCATAGAATTTGGGGGTCATTTTGATCCCATAGTATTATTAACCTCAATAACCATAATTTCCACTCATTTCCAGTCTATTCTGAACACCTCACACCTCACAATATTATTTTTAGTCCTAAAATTTGCACAGAGGTCGCTGGATGGCTAAGCTAAGCGACACAAGTGGCCGACACAAACACCTGGCCCATCTAGGAGTGGCACTGCAGTGTCAGGCAGGATGGCACTTCAAAAAAATAGTCCCCAAACAGCACATGATGCAAAGAAAAAAAGAGGCGCACCAAGGTCGCTGTGTGACTAAGCTAAGCGACCCAAGTGGCCGACACAAACACCTGGCCCATCTAGGAGTGGCACTGCAGTGTCAGACAGGATGGCACTTCAAAAAAATTGTCCCCAAACAGCACATGATGCAAAGAAAAAAAGAGGCGCACCAAGGTCGCTGTGTTACTAAGCTAAGCGACACAAGTGGCTGACACAAACACCTGGCCCATCTAGGAGTGGCACTGCAGTGTCAGGCAGGATGGCACTTCAAAAAAATAGTCCCCAAACAGCACATGATGCAAAGAAAAAAAGAGGCGCAACAAGGTCGCTGTGTGACTAAGCTAAGCGACCCAAGTGGCCGACACAAACACCTGGCCCATCTAGGAGTGGCACTGCAGTGTCAGACAGGATGGCACTTCAAAAAAATTGTCCCCGAACAGCACATGATGCAAAGAAAAAAAGAGGCGCACCAAGGTCGCTGTGTGACTAAGATAAGCGACACAAGTGGCCGACACAAACACCTGGCCCATCTAGGAGTGGCACTGCAGTGTCAGACAGGATGGCACTTCAAAAAAATTGTCCCCAAACAGCACATGATGCAAAGAAAAAAAGAGGCGCACCAAGGTCGCTGTGTTACTAAGCTAAGCGACACAAGTGGCCGACACAAACACCTGGCCCATCTAGGAGTGGCACTGCAGTGTCAGACAGGATGGCACTTCAAAAAAATTGTCCGCAAACAGCACATGATGCAAAGAAAAAAAGAGGCGCACCAAGGTCGCTGTGTGACTAAGCTAAGCGACACAAGTGGCCGACACAAACACCTGGCCCATCTAGGAGTGGCACTGCAGTGTCAGGCAG